>NC_046159.1:82908423-83551712 GCF_011064425.1 Rattus rattus | reverse complement strand
TCAGTACATATCGTTCAGTTGCGTATTATTTACCCCATGTGTTAACCGCCACCATCCAATTAGACAAGATGGATGAAGCAAAGAAGTGTAGACCGACAGGAGCCGGATGTAGATCGCCTTGAGAGACACAGCCAGAATACAGCAAATACAGAGGCTTAATGCTAGCAGCAAACCACTGAACTGAGAATAGGGACCTCAAGAAGGAATCAGAGAAAGAACTGAAGAGCTTGAAGGGGCTCGAGACCCCATATGTACAACAATGCTAAGCAACCAGAGCTTCCAGGGACTAAGCCACTACCTAAAGACTATAAATGGACTGACCCTGGACTCTGATCTCATAGGTAGCAATGAATATCCTAGTAAGAGCACCAGTGGAAGGGGAAGCCTGGGTCCTGCTAAGACTGAACCCCCAGTGAACTAGACTGTTGGGGGGAGAGCGGCAATGGGGGGAGGATGGGGAGGGGAACACCCATAAGGAAGAGGAGGGGGGAGGGGGATGTTTGCCCAGAAACCGGGAAAGGGAATAACACTCGAAATGTATATAAGAAATACTCAAGTTAATAAAAAAAGAAAAAAGAAAGAAATAAATACGACCAACAACCCAACTACAGATGCCTAGGTCCCATTTCAGTAGCACAAACTACATAAAGAACCAAGAGAGTAGATTATCACCATAAAAGCAGTAGTCCCATAGCGTTGTAACCTGAAAAAAAGCAACTCAGGTGATAAACAAAAATATAATTTAAAAACAGCAATAATGCATATGAACTAGGAACTCAAAGAAGATATAAACAAATACCAGAATGAAGACTGTGAAAACTGTGAGTAGCAAAACAATGTAAGACAATAAAATATAATAAAGAAGGTCAAAGAAACATATGAAACACCAAATAGACAGAACCATAAAAGAACCCCCTCATGTCTTCTGATAGTCAAAACACTAAATTTATAGAAGAATGGATATTGAAAGCTGAAAGAAAGCTCAAGTTACACAAAACGGCTGCCCTATTGGATCCAATCCAACCCTGCCTCACCTTTTCAAATTCATGACTTCTAAATAATTATTACTGTTAAACACACATATAAAAATTTTAATATAATCTGTTTGGACCACTTAGTGTTGCTCAGATGTATGTATTTAAGGCTAACCACTTTGGATCAGATCACCTGTCTAGAGACTTCTCCTTGGAGAAAACTGAAACTCCCTTGTTTAGGGTGGGTCCTTGTGAGATTTCCCCATTCATGATGGGATGTCAACTGGTATTGCCATTTTTCATGTCTTATTTAAAAGTCCATATCCTTGAGATTTCATGAGTCCATATTCTCTATCATATATACAAGAATTATCCCATAGCAATCGTTCCACCATCACTTCATGGTCCTCTGAGCATTACATGTAGGGGTTGTACTGCAGATATATCATTTGCTCTGGGAACACCATAGACAGTTGTTCTCTGAATCTGGACCAGTTGCATCTTTCTATAATGGTCAATACTACAAAAAGACTTTTTCTTTTTTTCTTAATGAGATATGAGAGCTATACTTACCTGTGAATAGAAGGATAAGTATTTACAATGTAGTTACAGATTATACAAGTTTAGAGAGATGGTGGTACTAGGATCCTTGGCCTCACCAGTTCTGGGTAGTGAGCTAGTTTTAATGTCAGGCATGAATTCCTTCCTGTGGTCATTTGAATAACATTACTCCCTATAGGCTCTGGAATCTGAACATTTATTCTCCAGTTGGTGGTGCAGTTCAGTGAGACTTGGGAGATGTGGCCCTGCTATAGAAAATACATCAATGGGTACACTTTGAGGTTTCAAAAGCCACATGGCTTTCCTAGTTCTCTGCTTCCTACTTGCAGTTTAAGAGCTCCCAGTTCTGCTTCAAGCAGCATGAGTGCTGTTCAATGCCCCGTTCCCTTGTCATGATAGACTATTATCTCTCTGGAGCTGTAAGCCAAATAAACTGTCACTTCTGTGAGTATATGCTGCCTTGGTCATGGAGTTTTATATTGCTACAGGAAAGTAAACTAGTGTGGGGTCTCCACTTTTCCTGTCCTCTACTACCATGAACCATACTCCTAATTTGCCTTCTCACCATGTCTTCTCACAGGACTTTCAGAATTAACTGATTCATGACCAAGAAAGAAAAGCAAAATCACCCTATTCCCCAAGTGATTCAAATGAAAACTGGTACAAAACCAGGTACAACTCCAAGAGAAGAAAGCAAGGATTCACACCATGCCGAGACTGAAGTTTAAACTGAATCATGGTCATTAACTCTACCAAACGGAGTTCAACATTCTTAACTGAAGACTTGGTCATGTTTAAACTGTGGTTGCAGTTTGTCCAGTAATCTATTACCTCTCAAAAGAAAAAAAAAGAAAAAAGAAAAAAGAAAAAGAAAAAGTAAACTGACATAGAAGCTGGTACCAGGTTTGTGGGAATATTGCAGTCAAGAACCTAACTGCACTGGTTTGGTTTTATTGTTGTTGTTTTGGTTTGTTTGTTTGTTTTTAGGAATGGTGAAATCTGCGGGACGTTGAACTAGAAAGTGGTTGAACTCTGTAAGCAGGCCTTATCGGGTTGTCCTACCAGGAGACTAAGACTGTGGAGAGAAAGGCAGACTGTAGCAGGAGGGCCCAAGAGGCTCAAGAAGGAAGCAAGAACTGTAAGAGCAACTAGGCCCCACACATGCTAGTGCCTCAAAGACACCTATCGTGCTGAGGTCTAGCCTCAGTGTGAGGACGGTCCTGAGAAAGGAGGAATGGGAACAGCGCTGATTCAATAATGACTCAGTCAGTAATGGGTGCATGATGTCATTACCCATGCTCTCTCTTTGTCCAAGGGGTCTCATCTTTCTTCCTTCTTTTCCTTTCTTTTTCCTTCTCCCTACCAGAGAGCCCAAATGCAGTCTTTATTTACTAAAGCCACATCATCAAGGTTTTGACCATTGTTAATCGTTTAAGAAATCCTTAAATTTATATAAATTGTATGAATCCCAGATCATTAGTTTCAACCCCTGCTTTTTTTTTTCCATCTTTATTAACTTGAGTATTTCTTATTTACATTTCAATTGTTATTCTTGGGCCAACATCCCCCTAGCTCCTCCCCCTCCCCTTCTATATGGGTGTTCCGCTCCCCATCCTCCCCCCATTACCGCCCTCCCCCCAACAATCACCTTCACTGGGGGTTCAGTCTTAGCAGGACCCAGGGCTTCCCTTCCACTGGTGCTCTTACCAGGATATTCATTGCTACCTATGAGGTCAGAGTCCAGGGTCATCCATGTATAGTCTTTTGGGTAGTGGCTTAGTCCCTGGAAGCTCTGGGTTGGTTGGCATATGTTGTTCATATGGGGTCTCAAGCCCCTTCAAGCTCTTCCAGTCCTTTCTCTGATTCCTTCAATGGGGGTTCCATTCTCAGTTCATGGTTTAATGATGGCATTCACCTATGTATTTGCTGTATTCTGGTTGTGTCTCTCAGGAGAGAGATCTACATCCGGTTCCTGTCGGCCTGCACTTCTTTGCTTCATCCATCTTATCTAGCTTGGTGGCTGTATATGTATGGGCCACATGTGAGGCAGGCACTGAATAACCCCTGCTTTCTTAAAACAGAAACTAAACACAAGACAGAAGCCCATTTCCTTCTAGTTTTTACACAACCTGTTCTTCATGGGTAGCTGGGCACAGCTCATGGGCACAGCCTTTGGTAACTACTTTCTTGTAAGAATGGAAAGTGACAGAATCTCAACATTATTAAGGTTGAAATGATTGCTTACACAGCTTTACAATTTATGTGAGTAAAGCAGCTAGCTTTCTCTCTCATATCTCTCTTAATCCTTCAAGTAGCTATGAGAATGAGGTAGTAACTTCTCATATGCTTGTATATCATCTTTTAATTCTCTAATCTTTGTTTCCTTGTCCTAGCAATTCCATGGCCTCATGTCCAAAATTGACAACCTCTCCATGAACGCTAATTCACTCACCATAGTCCTTTTCCATTAAACCATACTCTCCTTCTAATATTAGTTTCTAGATCATATGCAGGTCTTCCTCCTATAAGGTAAACCTGTCTATTGTTTGCTCGTTGTTGTTTTCTCTTTTTATAAATTTTTCCTTCCTTTCTTAAACATGCCTTTTCTTCCTGAGACCATTTTAACTCTCTGTCCTTTATGCCCACAAGTTCACCCTGGCTAATTAATTCAGCAGTCATTAGACGAAAGGGTACACATATCTCCTCATACAATTCCAAGTTCAAGGCCAAGTCTAACAATGAGCAATTTCTACAAAGGACTATGTAGGTTTTTATGGCCTCTGTGGTTGTGTTGTCTAGATCTTTCTCCTGGTTCTAAAGGCCAAGGGAAGGCCTGTTCCTCATCCTGCACAGCCTCATGACTACCTCCATTCCTCATTCTTGAGAACTGCATCTGTTTCATTTATCATAGATTAGCTCTGAGTTAAGGGGTTAGTATATTCCCCAGAAAGAGAGACTGAAAGTAAAATAGAGGAGACAGCAGATCAGCTTTAGGGCAGCAGCAGCCATCAGCACACCTAGGGATCAATGGCCTGGTGATGTTCCAGGGGCAGGAACTTTTCACACTTTGCTTACACAGCCATGCTGGACCTGGGACTGACTGTCTATCTATTACCTATTTAATTATATGTCATCTAACATCCATCTATCTGTTATTTTTTTATCTACCTATCTATTCAGCTATATGTATACACTAAGAAATAAGTAAACACTTGTTTTTTTCCTAGTTAACTGGCTATTCACTTGTTATTTTGATGAAGTTGGCTATGTTCTGCCTTTATCTAACCATCTTACCTTCGGCTGAGTCAATAATGGTCAATTTCTTTGACAGAGGTAATTTGAAACCAGCATAAATACTGAATCTGTGGTATGATTATTATTAAAGACTATTATGTAACTCTACAGTAAATAAGAGTGAAGCAAAAAGAAATACAAATGTTGTTAGACAATAACAATAAAAAGAACACGAGGAAGCAATGCTGCAGCAGCCAAGGCCTGTTAAGGAGTTGCTAACTCTTCCTACAGTTTCAGATCAGAAAGCCACCAAGGACAGGCGACCTGAGGCAGGGAGTCCCTAGTGAAGGCCTTGAGGGGCATGAGCCCCTGAGATATATACTCAACTATCCACACACTAGTATAAGTTCTGTCTGTCTGTCCGTCCCTCACACACATTCATCTACATACTTTTGTTTCCTAATCCATTGGCCTTGGTAGGATGGTCTTTTTCACAGTACTTATTCTAACAATCTGTGAGTATAAGAGGTCTTTCCGTCTTCTGATGTCTTCCTCAATCTCTTTCTTCAGACATAAGTTTTTACTTAGAAGTCTTTAGCTCCTTAGTTAGGTTTATTTCTACTTTTTCTTTTCTTTTCTTCAGGCTATTGTGAATGGTATCATTTCCATAATCTCTTTCTTAATGTGTCTTTTGTTGCTGTTATAGAAAGGCTACTAATTTTTGCAAAGTGATTTTGTAACTTACTACTTAGCTCAAAGAGATCTTGATCACTTCTGGAAGTTTTCTAGTGGGATCTTTAGGACCTTTTACATATAAGATCAGGTGATCTACAAAGCAATAGTTTGACTTCTTTTCTGACTGGTGACCTTTACTTTCTTTTTCTTGTCTTTCTGCTTCATAGTGACTCTAACACTATGTTGTAGTAAGTGGGATAGTGGACAGCTCTGTCTCAGTCCTGATTTTATTTATTTTTGCTTTGTGTTTTTATAGTTTGTTTCTTAGTTTGTTTTGAGACCGATTTTCTTTCTGTGTTACTCTGGCTGGCCTGGAACTTACTGTGTAGACTAGGGTGGCCTTAAATTCAGAGAGACCCACTGACCGCTGGCTCCTGAATATTGAGATTAAAGGAGTACACCACCATGCCCAGCCTTGCTCCTGATTAAATTAAGGAATGCTAATACTGAAAGAAATAGTCTTCCCCAGAGAAGAGCACTGAGGTGTGTTAACCAATACAAAATGGTCAGGCCCAAAACACATACAAGTAGTGTCAAGTATGAGCACACTGTTATTTATATACTGTGGAATATATATACATATATCAACAATTACAGAAAAAGAGGCTATGAGTTTGAAAGAAAACTGGAGATACATTGGAGGGGTTAGAGGGAGGAAAAGAAAGGGGTAAAGTAAATTTTATTCTCTGTCTCCCTCTCTCTTTCTCCCTCCCTCTCCCCCTATAATTTAAATGAATAAGTCAGATGTGTGGGCATGTGCTTGTAATCCTGGTGCTGGAAAGGGGGAGAAATGCTGATCCCTAGAGCTCAGCGGCCTGCCAGTCTAGCCTACTCAGAGCCATGAAAAATCCAGGAAAGGTGAGATGAATGGCTCCACAGGAACTTATTCAAGGCTAACCACTGGCCCTCGGTACAAGGACACATGTATGAACACAAGCATACATGATCACACAATGCATACAAATGCACAGATAAATAATTAAATAAAAAGTAGAAAGCGAGGTGGGGAGATGGCTCAGTAGTTAGAGCATGAATCCTTGAGTTCAGATCGCCAGAATCTATATGAAGCTGGCTGTGACAGTGCACATTTGCCATCTCAGCACTCCTATATGGAGGAAGGAAGCAGAAGCAAGGACATCTTCAGAAGCACACAGGCCAGTTGGCCTGGCATCCACAAAGCAAAACAACAATGGACCCTGCTCACACTAACACAGAGATGAAAATTCAAAGCCAGTTTTCAGTGAACAGTTGAATGGGCTTTCCAGAAGCAACATGAAAGCTGGGTGTACCCGGACACTCGGATAAGAGAGGAGCACTAACCTGGTATGCCCGTAAGAGCATGTGGATGACTCCTGGAGCACCATGGCACCAGTGGACCAATCGATCTGTTTCATTGCTTAATGAAGATGGATAATTTCCAGATCTGAATTTTTTGTGGCGCACATAATCGATGCTGGGTTTCACCATTTCTGTCAAGGTTTCTTGGTCCACTTTTGCTTCTGGCTTTAAAGACACAAAAAAGAAAACAATTTATTTTTTCTGATTTTTTTTTTTTTTTACTGTTGTAGCATGGCCTTCAGGTTCCAGAGACTTTAGAAATAGTATGATAGCTACCTAAAATGAAGATGGTCTCTCTTCCTGTTATCCCTTTACAACTTGAAATGACGTATGTATGGTACCCTCTGCATGTGTCTGATCTGGAGGTTTCCAATAGATCACAAAGACTTTGGGAATAGAAGGGAGTCTAGAGTGAGAGCCCAGTGACACAGGAACAAAAACAATTATTAAATCAGTGTCTCTAAAAGGAGATTTCGGCCTCATCTCTGGGGTAGAGGCTGTATAGCCCATTGTGAGAGAGAAGTGGAAGTCACTAACACAACAGCACAGCAGTGATCCCACGGGCCATGCAGAATTTACCTCCCTTTGCTCTCTTCTAGGCCTGGCTTTCTCTGCTCAAAACAGATGGGTTTTTGGTTTTTTGGTTTTTTGTTTTTTCAAGTCTCAATTCCTTTTGCAGCTAATAGGAATTGCTGGAAGGAAGAGTCTAACATCCAAAGGCTCCTTAGAGATGTTTAAAGAACCTCTTCCTCTACTACACTGGCTTCATTTCAACTCAGATCTATGCCTGGTGCAGTGACTGTGGTACACGTCACTTACGTTGCCCCAGTCCTATGATTGTGCAGGGGAAAACAGCCTGGTCTCTTACTCCTCGGGCATCTCTGTGTGGTTTTCTGTCCTGTTAAGCCATTGCATTTTTTAAACTTATTTTCAGTTTACATCTTTTCATTTTGATCTCCTATATTTCCCCATGTTTTTTCCAAAGAATGAAAATTTCTGTTCTTGTTGTGTTATTTTTGAAAAGATTTGTAAGAAAACTTTGTCTTTGTAGAGCCATTGCAAAAATGGACCTGCATTTTCAATGAATTAGAAATATTTTCATATAGACTATAGTGACAGCCTTCTAAACGACAATCAAGAGATGGCATGACCACAGGATGTGTGGTATGGCACGGAGGACATGTGCATACAGCTCTCACCCCAGCTTCATCACTCCATTTAGCCGCCTCTGTAAAGGGAGCGCGTGAGCTCCATCACACTACTTAGCTATGTCTGTAAGCGCTGGCATGTTTCTAAGTTCAGCAGTTACTGAACAGTGCTCTATGTGTTTCACCTTAAAAGCAAAGAAGTAAAGCTCACACGATTGTGTGTCTCTTAAAGATTAACAATAGCGACCTAAGCATGTAAATCACACAGCCTCTGTGAAGGAGTTCCTACTTCAATCAGCAGGATGGGAACAGAAGGAGATTGTGGATGATAAGCACTATGCTGGTACAAACTACACACAGAATGTACTCTTAGGAACTCACTGCTGTAAAGCCAAGTTCATTATCTGTGAGTCAAAGTCGGAACCTTTAACTCAGCCTATTTCATCTCTATGATGAATTAAATGCCCCACTCATGTTGGTTTAATCTATTGTGATATGGCCATTATATTTATTATCGCAGACAATCATCACATACCTGCATTAACATGTAGTAGATGCCAGCCATACCATGGGCTGCTCCAACATATTGCTTCCTGTGCCACTGATACAACAGAGGGCAGCGCTCACTTTTCCTCTCTTCCCGAGATAGCCTCTTTCCTGACTCAATAATAGCAGTGACTACCTATGGAGGCAAGGAGACATCGGAAATCAAAACAACTTCAGCACCTTCATCTACTCTAATTAACACAGTGTGGGAGAACACGGATTGCGAAATAAAGAAATAATGCGAAATAATGGCTGCATTATCTAACAAGTAGTTTTATTCAATAAATTCAGACAGAGAGAAATCCGGAAATAACACTCGGGGATAAAAACACTTAAGAAGTCTACCTGCGGAATTGAAGTTCACAGTATGAAAAGCTGACTAAATTCTATAGTCTTCCTATTAAAAATCCATTCCAAACTCCTTACTTGCTTCAGAGCTATAACATTTTTCCTAAAAGGCAGCAATTACATCCCCAAGATGGAGTACACACACTAGCTTCGTTGACTGGGGAGGGGCTACATGGTCTTCTGTGCTATGGACTACTGTCTAGAACAACTGTGGCAGGCTCACTTCAGAAACGTGCTGGAAGCTTTACGTGGGCATCTGGCCTTCTGCCAGTCAGCCAAGCTTTTAGAACGAGACGGGAGCAAACGTGAGGTGGGCATCTTGTAAACAGAACCCTGACAAAGGAAGCGGTTTCTTTTCCTTGTCCAAGCAGGCCAAGGGGCTATGTGGGTGAGGGCATATGTACAGATTGAAAGAGTGTGCTCCCCGAATCACAGTCATCCCATTCTGAGGTTTTGAAGTTGAACTGCATAGTTCCAATGAAACATAACCTAGCCACTAAAGTTCACAGATTTTTTTTTAAAGAAAGATCTTTGAGAAGATACATAGCTGTTTCTAAAAAACATTTTATGAGATGCTTTTAAAAAAATTACTCCCACCTAGAAGCAGAGGCTGGGCATTAACATAACTGCATGCTCACAGATAGTTTTGAGTACCAGTAGGTCCAGTAGGCCCACAATACCTCTTTAATAGCTGTCTCACAAACAGTGCCGGGGCCGATTTCTGTGTTCAGGTACAGTAAGGCATACAGGTATCCTGCCCGTCCAAACAGCAGCTCATCAGGAAGCTCTGATTCTTGGCAGACAATAGTTCTATGCATCTGTAGAAGTCTAACCAACAAGACACAGCATTACCCCAGAAAAGTTCTAAAGATCTCCCAACTATGAACCCCAAGTTCATAAAATAACCAAAACCTCTCTACTGATTCCTGTTTCCAATAATAACTTAAGAACACAAATATATGGAATGGAAATATAGGTCAGTGTTAACAGTGTATGAAGTCCTAAATTCAATCTCCAACTTTGAAAAAGATTCTTTTTTTAATTTTTTTATTGGATATATTTCTTTATTTACATTTCAAATGTTATTCCTTTTTCATTCTTTCAGCCCAAAATTTCAACCTTTCTATTACTCTAAATCATAGGGTGAAAATAGAGTTCATACTTTAAAATCTAGTGTTAGAAGAAAGCGATGTAAAATGTACGTAAAGACGGACCTGAGAGGTGATCACTGCTTAGGCAAGACTAAGTCACTCCATCTTTCAACAGCATCACATGTCCGCACATGTGATACTCTATAGATCCAGCTTTCTCATGTTTGAGAAGAATATGGACTGCCCACTGCAAAAGCCTTCACAGTCCATCACTCCCTCATCACCACAACTAGGAGCTAAAGATCAAACTCAGGATTTGTTACTCTCAAACTATTTTCATGGATGTGCATTCACTTTCATGCACTGAAGACAACCAAAAATTGTTTGAAATGAATATTAAAGTCCCACTGAAATTAAGACACGCTCATGTATATACAGAAAGAGAACACATGATCCCAGTACTAAACAAACATACTTTTCAGAGACTATTTGCAATTGCAGATTAGAAAATACTTTAATTGTTGAACATCTTTGCACAGTAATTCTTCAACAAAACATTTGGAAACATTTCCAACTTTTAAAACTCACTTTGTGATGCATTCCTGGGACTCACATTCACTTTTGAGTTTATGATATACCACAGCTCCCACAGCAAGGGGCCCAGCATCTCCACAAAGGAAAGTGACTCTGCGTCCACTCAAATTTCGGAGTGTTCTCTTCACATAATCCAGGGATCGAAGCAGGTAGGTCTGGTCACCAGTGACCCGGTACAGCTGCAGGTACAAAAGTGCTATGCCTGGAATGATCCCCACCCCCAAAGAAGAGCATTACTATCTTCCTTTTTATCCTCAGGAAGTTATTTTATAATTACACAAACATCTTCTTCTATAAGCACTCTGTATTTTGAAATGGGCAGCATAAACAATAACAAGAAAAAGTATAATTTATTTCAGAAAACTGAAAATGCAGAAAAAGACACAAAAGCCAAGAAACGGGTTGTAATTTATCATTGGGTTAACTAGCCTGATACAGTATGCTCCTGCTTTACTGTCAGAAAAGAAAAACACAAGACACACTATTGCTCCAGTCACTCAAGCCCTGTTCCCATTCATGCCTAGTCTAGCCTCAGTCTTCTCTTTACCTTAAGCTAATATAACTCTTTTCTTATGCTTCTTTTCAAACCACTTCCTTCTATGTAATTCCATAGTAAGTGATTACTTCTTGGATTTTATGCGTCCTTTCTAATTTCTGCAATTTCTCTTTTTTTTTTTTCTTTTTTCTTTCTTCATTAAGCAGTTGAGGATATAACCAGTGAGTCAGATCCCCACTTAGGGAGTATCACATGATATGGCAGAACCGGGACAACAGGAGCAGCCTGTCATCAACCTCTTTTTCAATATAGAAATAGAAATTCGAAGCCAGGTGTGGTGACTCAGCATGTGGCAGATGGACAAAGCAGTGTCAGGAGTTCAAAGATATTCTCAACTGCATGACAGTGACTCTAAAGCCAGAATGGGATACTCTGAGACTCTCTATCAAAGACAAGAACCTGGAGTTCTACTGAGAGCTCTTTGCAGAAACTCTTTAGAAAATGATTTACTTTGAAAGCATATTTTAACTCCTGAGTTATGAGATCCATTTTCTGAACAATAACTCTGCTGCTTTCCTGGAGGCCACAAGAGTAACAGGGACCCCAGATAGGACCCCACCCTATGCCCAAGGCCTGCCAACTCTCTTTACAGCACAGGTAGCAGCAGGGAACTGCACCTCATCCTCTGGGCTCCATTTTGAGGCTCACAACTCCAGCTGCTTTCCTGGAGGCAACAACAGTACTAGGGACCCAAGGTAAGACCCTACTCTATGCCCTTATGCCTGCCAACTCCCCATTATAGCACAGACAACAGCCTTATACCTTATCACCTGGGCTCCATATTCTGCCTCAAACTCCTGCAAGAGACCTATGCTTTCTCGGAGGCCACACTGGTTCCAAGGACCTCAGAGGCAACACTGGCACCGAAAGTACCAGAAGTCACATAGACCATACACACTCAAACACACACACACACACACACACACACACACAGAGAGAGAGAGAGAGAGAGAGAGAGAGAGAGAGAGAGAGAAACACTCAAAGCCAGCAGAAGTACACTATTAGATTTGAAGAATCACTGGTCATCAGAACTCCAAGCCACCCAGGCCAGAAGATCAGAAAGAAAACAGAAACCAAGGGGGAAAACATGCAAAAAACCACCCATCTAACAAAGATAAAAATCAGAAATAAGCCCCTGAACCTATAATAACTCCCAAAAGGCAGATTACTAGAGGCCAGCATGAGAACGTAACCAACAGCAGTCGGAGCAATATGGCGCCACCAGAACTTAGCTATCCGACGGCAAGCCCGAGATATTCCAACACAGCTGAGGAGCAAGAAATTTCCATCTTCAATTCAATCTTATTAAGATAATAGAGGCCCTTAAAGAGGAAATGAGTAAATTTCATAAAAAATAAAAAATTCACAAACCAAACAGATAAAAGAAATGAATAAAATTGTTCAAGGCTGAAAATGAAAATAGAAAAATAAAGAAAGACAAATGGAAGGAATCCTGGGGAGAAAAATCTAGGTAAGAAAACAGGTATGACATATACAAGCATCACCAACAGAATCATCAAAGAAAATGTTAAATCTAAAAACTTCCTAGCATAAAACTTCCAGAAAACATGGGACACTATGAAAAGGACAAACGTAGAAATAATAGGAACAGAAGAAAGAGATGAAACCCAGCTCAAAGGCCCAACAAATATTTTCAATAAAATCACAGAACAAAATTTCCCTAATCTAAAGAAAGATATCTATAAACTTACAAGAAAGTTACAGAACACCAAATAGTTTGAACCAGAAAAGAAAATCCTTCAGCCATATAGCAATCAAAACATTAAATGTATAGAAGAAAGAAAAACTATTAAAAGCTGCTAGGAGGGAAGGCCAAATACCATTAGAATTACACCTGACATTTCAACAAAGACTCTAAAAAGCCAGAAGGGCCTGGACAGATGTCTTGCAGACTCTATGATGTCAGTACAAATGCAAAACCTTGAATCACCTAACATGGAAAAAAAAACAAGATATTCTGTGAGAAAAAAAAGATCAAATTAAAACAGGATCTATCCAAAAACCTAATCCTACAGAACAGACTAGAAAGAAAATTCCAGCCCAAGGAGGTTAACTACCCTCAAGAAAACACAGAAAATAATTTCAAACCAAAACAAACACACACACACACACACACACACACACACACACACACAGAGAGAGAGGTGCACAAACACAGATATACATACACCACCACCAATATCATGACCAATATCAAAATAACAAGAATTATCAAGCATTGGTCATTAATAACTCTCAATATCAATGGACTCAATTCCCCAATAAAAAGATATAGGCTAACAGAATGGATGTGAAAACAGGATCCATCCTGCTCCATTCAGGAAATATACCTCAACATCAAAGAATCATATTACCTCAAATAAAGGGCTAGAAAAATATTTTTCCAAGCAAATACACCCAAGAAGCAAGCTGGTGTACCCATTCTAATATCTAAAAAAAAAAAGATGTTCAACCAAAATTAATCAAAAGAGATGGAGAAGAACACTTCATACACATCAAAAGAAAAATTACCAAGAGGATGTTTCAATTCTGGATAAAATTTGACACAAATGCAAGGGCACTAACATTTGTAAAAGAAAGGTTACTAAAGCTTAAATCACACATCAATCCCTACACATTAACAGTGGGAGACTTCAACATCCCACTCTCACCAATAGACAGGTCATCCAGACAGAAACTAAACAGAGAAATAGTGCAACTAACAGACATTATGACTCAAATGGACCTCACAGATACCTACAGAGCATTTCACCCAAACGCAAAAGAATATGCCTTCTTCTCATGACACTTTCTCCAAAATTGACCAAATACTTGATCACAAAGCAAGTCTCAACAAATACAAGAAGACTGAAATAACACCCTGTATCATTCCAGACAACCATGGATTAAAGCTGGACTTTAATAACAAAAGAAACAACAAAAAGCCTACAAACTCATGGAAACTGAAGAACTCTCTACTGAATGACTACTGGGTGAAGACAAAAATAAAGAAGTCTAGAATTTAATGAAAATTAATGCAGAATATACCATACTTATGTGACACAATGAAAGCAATGCTAAGAGGGAAGTTAGTGAGATCTCATACTAGCAACTTAGCAGCACAACTGAAAGCTCTAGAAAAAAACAAAAAGCAAGCACATTCAAGAGGAGTTGAGGGCAGAAAATAATCAGCCTGAGGTCTGTAATTAATAAAATAAAAACAAAGAGAACAATTCAAAGAATCAATGAAGCAAAAAATTGGTTCTTAAGAAAATAAATTAGATAGACAAACCCTTCGCCAAACTAAGAGGCAGAGAGAGAATCATATATCCAAATTAACAAATGCACAATGAAAGGGAGAACATAACAATAGTCGCTATTGTTATGTGGGAAATCTAAGGAATCATTAAGTCTTACTTCAAAGCCTGTACTCCACAAAATTGGAAAATCTAAATGAAATGAACAATTTTCTTGATAGATACTGCTTACCAAAGTGAAATCTAGATCAGATACACAATTTAAGCAGACCTATAACCACTAAGCAAATAGAAGCAGTCAATAGAAGCCTCAAAAAAAGCCTATGGCCAGGTGGTTTAGTACAGGATTCTACCAGACTCTCAAAGAAGAGCTAAAACCAATACTCCTCAAACTAGTCCACAAAATAAAAACAGAAGGAACATTGCCAAATTCATTTTATGAAGCCACAGTCACCTTGATACCTCAATAAACAAAGAGAATTTCAGGCCTATTTCCCATGAACATGGATGCAAAAAAAATTCAATGAAATACTTGTAAACTGAATCCAAGAACACATCAGAATTACCATCCACCATGATTAAGTAGGTTTCATCCAAGAAATGGAGGGATGGTTCAACATATGAAAATCCACCACAATGCCAAGCAACCAGAGCTTCCAGGGACTAAGCCACTACCTAAAGACTATACATGGACTGACCCTGGACTCTGACCTCATAGGTAGCAATGAATATCCTAGTAAGAGCACCAGTGGAAGGGGAAGCCATGGGTCCTGCTAAGACTGAACCCCCCAGTGAACTAGACTGTCGGGGAGGGTGGGCAATGGGGGGGGTGGGGAGGAACACCCATAAGGAAGGGGGGGGGGAAGGGATGTTTGCAAATGTACATAAAAATACTCAAGTTAATAAAAAAAAAAAAAAAAAAAAAAAAAAGAAAAGAAAATCCACCAATGTAAGCCACCATAAAAACAAACACAAAAAAGAAAACACACACACACACACACACGCACACGCACACGCACACGCACACATTCATCTCATTAAAAAAGCCTTTAACAAAATACAACACTCCTGCATGATAAAAGTCTTGGGGAGATCAGGTATACAAGGCACACATCTAAACGTAATTAAGGCAATATACATCAAGACGATAGGCAACATCAAATTAAGTGGAGAGAAACTTAAGCAATTCCACTAAAATCAGGGGCAGGATAAAGATGTCTTTTCTCTTTGCATTTATCCAATTTAGTACCTGAAGTTTTAGCTAGAACAATGAGACAACTAAACGAGATCAAAGGGATTCAAACTAAAAAGGAAGAAATTACTATTACTATTACCATTATTACTATAACTATTACTATTACTATTTGCAGATATTATAATATACATAAGTGACTCCCAAATTTCTATCAGCAAAATCCTACAGCTGACAAAAAAAAAAAAATCAGTGGCCTTCCTTTATACAAATGAAAAACATGTTGAAAACAAAATCAGGAAAGCAATATACTTCACAATAACTGCAAATAATATGAAATATCTTGGTGTAACTCTAATCAAGCAAGTAAAAGTCCTGTACACCAAGAACTTCAAGTCTTTGAAGAGAGAAATTGAAGAAGATCTCAGAAAATAGAAAGATCTCCCGTGCTCATGGATCAGTAGGATTTACATAGTAAAAACGGCCATCTTACCAAAAGTAATATCATAAAAATCCCAACTCAATTCTTTACAGACCTTGAAAGAACAATAAATACTAAACTTCATATGGAAAAACAACAACAACAATACCCCTAGAATATCTTACAAAACAAATCCTGTACAATGAAAGAACTTCTGGAGGTATCACCATCCCTGATTTCCAGCAGTACTGCACAGCAACAGGTATGTAAACCACATGATACTGGGATAAAAACAAGTTGGTCAATAGAATCTAAACGAAGATATTGTAGTAAATCCTATGGACACTTGAGTTTTGGCAAGCCAAAATTATACAATAAAAAAAAACAAGAGCTACTTCAACAAATGGTGCTGGTCCAACTGGATGTCAGCATGTAGAAGAATGCAAATAGATCCATATCTATCACCCTGCACAAACCTCAAGTCCAAGTGGATCAAAGACCTCAACATAAAACCAGACACGCTAAACTAATAGAAGAGAAAAATGGAGAATAGTCTTCAATGTATTGGCACAGGACACAACTTCCTAAACAGAACACCAAGAGCTCAAGCACTAAGATTAACAATTAATAAATGGGATCTCACGAAACTGAAAAGCTTCTGTAAGGAAAAGGACATCTTCAAAAGAACAAAATGGCAGCCTACAGACTGGGAAAAGATCTTCAGCAACCCCACATCTGATAGGTACTGATATCTAAACTATCTGAAGAACTCAAGAAACTAAACATCAACAAACATAATGACGCCTTTAAAAATTGCAATACAGATCTGAACAGAATTCTGAACAGAGGCATCTCTAGTGGCCAAGAAGCACTTAAAGAAATGATCGGTGTCCTTAGCCACCATAGAAAGAGAAATTAGGACTCTGAAATTCCGTCTTAGAGCCACCAGAATGGCTAAGAACAAACACTCCCGGTACAGATCATGCTGACAGGAGAACACTCCTCCACAGCTGGTGGAGGTGCAAACATGGGAATCAATGTGGCTGTTCCTCAGAAAATTGGGATAGATCTACCTCACGACCCAGCAATACCACTCTTGGGCATATACCCAACAGAGCACCCATACCACAAGGACACCTCTCAACTATGTTCACAGAAGCTTTATTCAGAATAGCCAGAAATTGGAAACCTAGATGTCCCTCAACCAAAGAATGGATAAAGAAAATATGGTACATTCACGCAATGGAGTATTACTCAGCTATTGAAAACAATGACATTAGGAAATTTATGGCAAATGAGTAGAACTAATAAAGATCACCCTGAGTGAGTAACCCAGACCCAGAAGACCAATGTGGTATGTACTCACTTATAAGTGGATAATAACTGTAAAACATAATATAACCATGCTACACTCCACAGACCCAAAGAAGCTAAGTAACAAGGGAAGCTCATGGGGGAAGCTTGAGTGTCAATAAGAAGGGGAAATAAGAAAGACGACTGGGATAGATGGGGGTAGGGCATGACTGGGTTGGGGTTGGAATGGGAACTGAAGGAATTAGGTGTTGGGGGGGGGGACAGAGGGAGAGAATGCTGGGAGAGACAACTGGAATTGGGGAAGGGGGCACCTCTGGGATGAGCTAGAAACCTAGGACAATGGAAACTCCCAGGGATTTATGTGAATGACCCTAGCCAACACTCCTATGGAAGATACAGAGTCTTAGCCAGCCATCTGTAACTAGGCAAAACTTCCATAACCATTATCAGAGAGGCTTCACCCAGCAACTTATGATAACATATCCAAAGACCCACAGCCAACAATAAATTGAGGAATCCTGTGGAAGACGGGGAGGAAGGATTATAGGAGCTAAGTGGATCAAGGTCACCAGAAAACTGGCAGAATCAACTAACCTGGGCCTACAGGTGCTCACAGAGACTGAACCAACAACCTAGAAGCCTGCATGGGACCGACCCTAGACCCTCTGCACATATGTAACAGTTGTATAGCTTGGTCTTCATGTGGGACTCCTGACAGAAAAAGCAAGGGCTGTCTCTGACTCTGTTGCCTGCTTTTGGGAACCTTTCTCCCTACTGGGCTTTGTCCTCTAGCCTCAGTGGGAAAAGATAGCCTAGTCTTACTGAAACTTGATATGCCAAGGACGAGGCCTCCACTTTCCTGAAGAAAAAAGGAGGAGTGGATTGGGGGCAAAGAGAGGTAGGGAGAAAAGAACTGGGAGGATAAAAAGGACAGAAAACTGTAGTTGGGATGTAGAGTAAATCAATTAACCAATTAATTAAAACTAAAAGAATAAAGATAAAGAAAAATTTTTAAAGAAATATATTTTAAAGAAATATAAATGAATGAAAATAAAAAATAAAGCCCACCAAATTCTTTGGGACAAAGTGAAGGCAATCCTAAGAGGAAAGTTTATAGTGATGACTGCTTACATAAAAATAATTTTGAGAGCTAGGTCCCCCAGACCCATTCCTCCACCCAGGCTACCTACCTATCACTACGTCCACCACCCAGCTCTGGCGCCTCATGGAATATGACCTGGAACTCCAGGTAAGTCACCTGACTCGTTCATTCACCCACTAGCTTGCCTATCACCTGGTACCATGGGAGTCTGACCTAAAAATATTGCTAACTCTCACAGACCCATTTCTCCACAAGTCCCCATCTGCCTGATCTGCCACTAGTATTGCATGAAATCTGGCCCAGAATTCCAAATAGGGCCCCAGATACACTCTGCTCTACTTCCTACCTATTAGCTACCCTATTCACCATGGTCCTCGGAACTGCATGAAATCTGTAGAAAATCCCAGAAAATTATCTAAACCTTGTTCCAGGAGCCCTAAATCTAGTAGGATTACTATCTACCAGGCACCCTGAAAGAGGACAAAAGTAGCTCCAAGTCCCTTTCTCCCAACAGTCAATCCAAACACACTGGTCAATATCCTGAATAGGAAAGGCCCCTCGGAAAAAACTATCTGTTCTAGAAATAAGTAAAAATTTGGCCTAAAACACAGGTTGCTCAAAACCACTTTGTCCATTGCTCACTCTGACCCTTTAACAATAGGTTAAACTATTAAATCATCCCTTTGGCCACTTTCTACTTTTATTCCCTTGAGAATGTACTCAACTTTAATCTACAATAAATACTTGCTATTTTCTAAACTATACTCTGTGTGTATCTCATCTGAATTTCTTCATCATAGATTATGAGAACCAGGGTTAGAATAGTAAGTTCTAGTGTTAGAATAGTAAGTATGTAAAATTAGTTATGGCTTCTTAATCTTGATATCATACTTTTTTGTCCTGATTTATATGACTTTTGTTTACATGATTTTTTTTAAAAAAATCCATCATTAAAATCAAAATATTCCAGAATATAAATAATTTACTTAAAATTATTTGAATCAAATTAAGTATAACCAACAAACCAATTATTTATGAAATAAGACCAGAGAAACGACTTAATCACAATTTGTCACAAAGAAAAATATAACAAAACTAAAACCAACAAAATAATTCATAAAGTAGGCCTTTTCTTACTACCCATTTGCATTGCTATATATTATTAATAAGTAACGTTATAAAAAGGCTCTCTGCTCCTCCCTGTTCAAGAAACAGCCGCATCTTCTCATGCAGTGCCAGCCTCATCTCATAGACAAGATGGTGAAGGTCGGTGTGAATGGATTTGACCGTATTGGGCCAACTCAGCCCCCAACACTGAGTATCTCCCTCACAATTCCATCCCATACCCCATAATAATAGTAGGGGCCTAGGGAGCTCTCCCTTCTCTCTTGAATACCATCAATAAAGTTCGCTGTACCCACCTCAAAAAAAAAATAATAATGTTATAAAAAATACTACAGATTAAAGATCAAACCTTCAAACAGTATTTCTTCAACATCAAAACTATAAAACATCTCATTCTCATAATAAAACTTTCTAATGTTTCAAAGGTATAAAGGTCACCATTTTAAAATAGGAGAGAATGTCAAAGTCTCAGCTTATACACCACAGTACAGAAATGGAACATAGAGGTTACTACCCCACCTGTCCAACCAGTGTATGCAGAGCAATCATGGGGATCAGCTGTCTTCAGCCCTTCTTCCATTTGCTGCAGAAGATCTTTAATTTTGGTCTGGATACGCTTTATCAAGTTAGGAACAATCTAAAAATCAAAGGAAAAAGTGAATTAAACTGAACTAGAAGAGAACATCGTGAAAGCTACACTGGACACAAGAAAGAGTGACCTTATTTGGCATATCTTAGGTAATGAGAGCCTATTCTGGTTCTTTGAGGTTAATGTTTTAATGAAACAATGCTTTATGTGGATTATAACTCTTAAATATTATCACAAAGAATAATTTGCAGAAATCAAGTATAGGAAACAAAAAAAAGCAAAGAAATAATAGATGATTTGACTACAAACATTTTTAGTCTTTATAAAGAACCTAAGAGAGATAGGGTGATAGTTAATTTAGAATGTCAACTTGACTAGATTTAGAATCATCTAAGAAAGTTGCCGATGAGTATGTCTGTGAAGACAGTTCTAAGTAGGTTTAACTGAAAGGAAACCTACCCTAAATCTGGGTGGCAGTCACCCATTAACTAGACTCCATGACTAAGGGAAAGGAGGAGTCAAATGAGTGCTGGCATTCCTAGTAACACTTGCCTTTAATTCTGGCACTTGAGAGGTAGAGACACAATGATAAAGAGTTCAATGCCAGCTTTAGCTTCAGAGTAAGTTCAAGGTTATTATAGGCTTTGCCGGGCCCTGCCACAAACTAAAAGCAAACAACAAACAAAGGATTCCTACTGTTCCATCTGTCCTCACACCATCCCCTTTTGGTCAGAGACTATACACCCATACACCTTCAAGATCCTCTTAGCCCAAAATCCCGTGGGAGAGAGAGCCGAGCACCTGAGTACAGGCAATCCTGAGACTGCAGGGCAGGACAGACTGTCACTTCTGCCCACCTTTGCCCACACCCCTGGCCCAAGAGGAAACTGCACAGTGCCTCTGGACACAGGAATATAGGAGCTGCAGGAACCTGCAGTCCAGATCTGCGCCCTGAACTGAACTGAACCTGTCAAACAACTCCCTGTGCCCAAATCCCCTGGGGGTAGAGAGTTGGACCCTCAGAAAAGCGGACACTCCTGAGAAATCAGAGGAAACTACAACCTGCCCGCATTCCCGACCCAAGAGGAAAACACCTAATCCCATCTGTGCACCCTACGCACAGGGACCCAGAAGTAGTCAGGGGCAAGACACTTCCAGTCCCTGCCCTGGCTGAGAGCTGAAAGCCAGCCTCCAGGAGCAATTGCACGCCTGAGAGCAGAACACTCTGTTCCCAGAACCCACTGAAAGAAAACAAGAAAACAGGTCTACAGGAGTGTTGACACACAGGCCTACAGGAAGGTCAAGCCACTGTCAGAAACAGGCAGACAAGCTAACACCAGAGACAACCTGAAGGTGAGAGGCAAGCGCAGGAACCCAAGCAACAGAAACCAAGACTACTTGGCATCATCAGAGCCCAGTTCTCCTACCAAAGCAAATACTGGATATCCAAACACACTGGAAAAGAAAGATTTAGATTTAAAATTGTATTTTATCATGATGACGGAGGACTTCAAGAAGGTCATAAATAACGCCCTTAAGGAAATACAGGACAACACAAGTAAACAAGTAGAAGCCCTTAAAGAGGAAACACAAAAATCCCTTAAAGAACTACTGGAAAAAACAACCAAACAGGTGAAGGAATTGAACAAAACCATCCAGGAGTTAACAATGGAAATAGAAACAATAAAGAAAGCACAAAGGGAGACAAACCTGGAGATAGAAAACCTAGGGAAGAGATCAAGAGTCATAGATGTGAGCATCACCAACAGAATACAAGAGATAGAAGAGAGAGTCTCAGGAGCAGAAGACACCATAGAAAACATTGACACAACCGTCAAAGATAATGGAAAATGGAAAAAGTTCCTAGCCCAAAACATCCAGGAAATCCAGGACACAATGAGAAGATCAAACCTAAAGATAATAGGTATAGAAGAGAATGAAGACTCCCAACTTAAAGGGCCAGTAAATATCTTCAACAAAATTATAGAAGAAAACTTCCCTAACCTAAATGGAATACTATTCGGCTATTAAAAAAAATAAAAAACAAAGACATCCAGGCAAATGGATGGAACTTGAAAATATTATCCTGAGTGAGGTAACCCATACCCAAAAGGACATGTATGGTATGTACTCAATGATAAGCGGATAATAGCCAAAAAGTTCAGAATACCCATGATCTATCCCATAGACCCAAAGAGGTTAAACAAGAATAAGTCCCCAATGAGGATGCTTAAATCGCACATAGAAAGGGGGAATAGAACAGGCATGGGAGGCACAGGGAGAGAGGGATCTGCGTGGGAGAGGAGAGGGTAAAGGAAATAGGGTGGCAGGATCAGACATGGGAAAAGACGAGAGAGTCCCAGAGGGCCAGGAGGATGAACGGAAATATGCAGCTGCCAAGGATGGAAAGTTGGGGGATTCTCTAGGAAGTCCTAGAGACTCAGAGTGAAAGAGGCTCCCGGGAGTCAATGCAGGTGATATAAGCCGAAACGCCCAATAGTGAGGATCCAAAATTGGGCCTGTCTTTAAAAAATGCAGGGACGAAGATGGAGCACAGGCTGAAGGAATGTCTGACCAGTGACTGGCCCATTCTGTGATCCATCCCATGGAGAAGGAACCAATCCCTCACACCATTACTAATGCTGCCTTGTGCTGGCAGACAAGAACCTTCCATAATAGCTGTCTGAGAGGTTCTACCCAGCAGCTGACTGAGACAGATGCAGATACCCACAGCCAAACATTGGACTGAGGTTGGGTACCCCTATGAAAGAGTTAGGGGAAGGATTGAAGGAGCTGAAGGGAATGGCAATCCCATAGGAAGGCCAACAGTGTCAACTAACCTGGACCCCTAGCAGCTTCCAGAGACTGACCCACCAATCAAAGAGCATACACAGGCTAGTCTGAGCCCTCTGGCACATAGGTGGCAGAGGACTATGTCTGGCCTCAGTGGGAGAAGATGTGCCTAATCCTGCAAAGAATTGATGCACCAGATGGGGGGATATGAGAGACATTGCCCTCTCAGAGGCAAAGGGGAGAGGAAGGGGAGGAAGACTTCTGCAAGAAGGAGGAAGGCAGCATTTGAGGCATAAATAAATAAATAAATAAATAAATAAATAAATAAATAAATAAATAAATAAGCAAGCAAGCAAGCAAGCAAGCAAGCAAATGGGTAGATTACCAAGCAGAAAGTTCTAATAGGGTGAAACACAAATGACTTAGAAGAGCTTAAAGAAATGTGCAACATCCTTAGTCACAAGGAAAATAATAATCAAAATCATGTTGGGATTCTATATTACCCCAGTCAAAACATCCAAAATCAATAAAGAAATGATAGCGCATGCCAGCAAGAATGCAAGGAAAATGCTATATGTATTCAAAACAATGCTAAGCAAAGAAGAATAACTCTGGAGGGATTACCATTCCAAATATCAAGATACAGTACAGAGCCATAGTATGTAAGCCATAGTAAGAACAGTGTGATATTGCAGAAAAACAATGTAGACTAGTAGATAAAAACAGTACATATGTCCATATAACCTCAGCCGTCTGATATTTGACAAAGATGATAAAAACATACAATGGAGAAAAGATAGCATCTTCAAAACTGCTTCTGAGAAAACTGGATGTCCACATGTACAAGAATGAAATGAAACCAGTATCTATCACCTTGCATAAACCTAACTCTAACTGGATCAAAGGCCTCCCTGTGAAACCTAGGGAAAACAAACACCATAGGCATTGTTTTACAAAATATAGGTTTAGGAAAGGACTTTCTGAATAGGACTCCATTTGCCTAGGAATTAAGGCAAAGAATTGACAAGTGAAACAGCACATAACTAAACAGTGAAGGAAACAACCAATCAAGTGAAAAGGAAACTCACAGTGGGTGAGGTCTGTGTCAGCTACACATCTGACAGAAGAGTAATATCCAAAATGTACAAAGAACCCTTACAACAAAGAGTCCAAAAATTGACTCAACTGAAGAATGGACTATAGATCTGAACAGAGTTCTCAAATGAATAAATAAAAATGGCTAAGTAATAACTTTGAGATATTGTCTTACCCTAGTCAGTATGGTTAACATCAACAAAACCACCTGTGGCAAATGTCAGAGAGTTTGTGGGAAAATAGGAATCCTCAGTCACTGCTAATGGGATTGCAAACTAAAGCAGCCACTATGGAAATCGGAGTAGGAAAATCTCAGAAAGCTAAAAGTAAATCTTCCATTGACCCAGTTATGCCACTCCTTGGCAGATGCCCCAAGAGTCATCAGCCTACTCCACAGTACTATTTGCTCAGCCATGGTCATTGCCACTACATTCTCAATAGCTTGGGAAGAAAAACAACATGGCCTTAAACTGAGTGACAGAGTAATAAAATGGTCTATATGCACAACGAAGTCAGCTATAAATAAAAATGACAAAATAAAATCTGCAGATAAATGAATGGAACTAGAAAATACTACACTGAGTGAGCTAACTCAGACCTGCACGGATAAACATTGTATGTTCTATCCCATCTTTGATTCCTAGTTCCAAATATTTAGATATAAATATTGTCTAAGTTGGGGTTTTTATTAATGTGATAAAACACTGGGACAATTGGCAACTTGGAGAGGAAAGGGTTTATTCTGTTTACACTTCCACGTTAGACTCCATCACAGAAGGAGGTCAGGGCAGGAACTCAGGCAGGGCAGGAACTCAGGCAGGGCAGGAACCTATGGGCAAGAACTGATGCAGAGATGATGAAGTGCTTCTTACTGGCTTGCTCCTCATGTCTTGATCATTTTTATAGTCCTATGACTATACTCGGGAATGGCAACATGCACATGGGCTGAGCCCTCCCACATCAATCAGTATGAAAATGTAAAGTGTATACTACACACAGAAGTACAGGCAAATCTTACGGAAGAATTTTCTCAATTAATAATCCTCTTCCCAAATGACCCTAGCTTGTGCCAAGCTGACATACAACTAGGCAACACGAGTATATAGTCTGGAGTAAAGACAGAAACTGGAATTTTTTTAAGTACCATGAAGTGGCATAGAAGGAGCAGTATAGAGGGGAACCATAGGATACAGTGATATGAAAGGGAATTGGGAGGTGAGAAGATAATTGAGAAGGAGGTCAATACAAAAGAAGAGGATGAATGGGAAACAACACTACAAATGTTTTAAAAAGCTACCAGGAATCAAACTATTTTTATTTACCTATAATTACATATAATACATATAAGTGTATGCATATGTATATACATAAACATATGTACTTTTAATGAAGGCATGCCACTTGGGCTTCCAGCTTGACTTCTTCCGCTCTACCTTCTAAAGCACACACAGCTCCTCTTATAGGTTCAGGCTGACTCCAGAGCACAGCTGCTATCTTTAACAGTCATCAGATCATACTAGCACCTCCAACATGCTTGGGGTTCCACTGCCACTGAGGCTTTATCAATAGCCTCTCCTAAGCTCTCTTCAGGACTCTGACCCTGCTTAATGGTGCCAAACCTCCACATTTCCCCATGACCCCCTTATTCCTGAGGCTCTCATGCCACCTAAACCAGTACCGCCTGGGAGACTCTTACACATTACCAAGTTCGGTTACTAGCAAGAAAGCAGCCTTGGACCCTTGCTCATTGTTTCTATGTGCTACCCCTGAAAGAATAATTCCAGATGTCATCACAATTATGCTGGTTCTTTTCATACTCAGCTAATCAGCATCAACTAACCACCCCAGTGAAGGGTTCACTTCAGTGGTTCTAATCTTTTGTTAATCATAATTGATTCTTCAGCCCCGGATGAACAGAAACCATTGGTTCTTAGTACAACAAATAGCACATGAGGAGACTTAATCGTCTTTGAAGAACTGCCAGAGTCTCTGAGACCTCCCCAGCCAGGCCTCCATCATCTGCATTTCTCACACCATTATCTTCCTGGTTCCCAAAACAGCAGCTCATCAAGCTCTGAACGCTTTCAGTCCAAAGACCAAAAGGCTTCTACAATCCTCCCCAAAACAACAGGGCCAGGTCTGTCACAGCGATACCTCATGAACCGGGTACCAATATCTGTATTAGTTTAGTTTCCATTGCTGTGGTAAACACACACTGTGACCAACAACGTTGGAAACACTCCATCATGAAGTGAAGTCAGGGCATGGAATCAAGACAAGAATCTGAAAGTAGTAACTGAAGAAGGCACAGATAAACAACGCTCACTGGCTTGCCCTCCAAGGTTCTCTTAGCTTGCTTCAGACCAGACCCTCCTACATTAGTCATTAATCAAGATGAGGTGCCCAGAGACTTGTCTATAGCACTCTGATAGAAGTGTCTTCTCAATGGGGTGTTCTGTCTTCCCAGATGACCTTAGCTCATGCCAAATTGACAAACAACAGCACACAATACTAAGAACTGATCAATACTTATCAAAAGCCTTGGGAACAGAGAATCATGGATTGGTCTTAACTTGGGTACTGAAAATTGGCATTGGCAATTTTATAAGCTTTTAATCATCAAACATATATCATACTCCTATCAAACCTTGAAGAACTTACTTGAACTCTGTGTGCCTTGGTTTTAATTTTTTAATTTGCCTTCATTGTTTACCTTTCATTTTAAAGTAAAATATTTTATTCTATGAAATCCCATCACTATCTAATCTTTCTTTTTAATCTTTTTTGTTCAAAGTATAAACTTATCCTTACATTCTTCTCAATATTTCTCTATCTCATCTGTTTATTTCTGCGTTATTCTATTTTTCTGAATAAGATATGAATCCAAATTTCATACATGGTATAAGTGGTAAGTTAATATTACATTTATACATATTATTAAAATATTGCATTTCTTCTAAACCTCTTTGTGGATGGGATTTCTTTTTTGCAATTCCTTTTTGTTTTTTAAACTGAAAGTAGTTTTTTTTTTTTTTCATGGAATATATTCTGTTTATGGTTCACCTCCCCAACGACTCCTCCCAGATACTCCCAACCTCTCCAGCCACTCAAATGTTCCTTTTTCTCACCAGAAAACAAAAAACAATCAGGCTTTTCTGCAAAAAAAAGAAAAAAAAAAGAATAAGACAGAATAAAAACAAACATGAATAGAACAAAACAAACAAGGAACAGAAAAACAAAAGAGCCAAAGAAAAAGCACTAGAAATACATAAAGACAGAAATCCCCTAAAAACACAAAATCGAAGACCATAATATAATGAGCAAAATAATAAGCAAAAGACATGTAGAGTGAGAAGGGGGGGGGAGTCCAAAGCATTATGGGAAAAAACAAATAAACAAATAAAAGCAAAAACCTCTGAAAATGAGTTTATTTTGTATTGACCATCTACTGCTGGGCACAGGGCCTGGCCGTAACAGTGGTACATCCTATGAGACTCACAGAAAATTAACTTTTCACTTGTGAGTAGGTATCAATTACAGACAGCTTCTGGGACAGGGAGGGGGCAGTGTCCACTTCTTTCAGGACCTCATACAGACCAATCCTGCACGGGCCCTGTGCATGCTGCCACTGCCTCTGTGAGTTCGCATGTGAATCAGTCCTGCTGTACTGAAAGTCTTGTTTCCTTGGTGTCCTCCATCCCCTTGGGCTCTTACACTTTTTTTTGCCTCTTCGTCTGCAGTTTCCTGAGCTCTAAGGGAAGAAATGGATGGAGACATCCCATTTAGGACCAGGTACTCTAAAATCTCTTATTCTTTGCATACTTTCTAGCTGTGAGTCTTTATCCCCATCTTCTGTAGGAGGACGCTTCTCTGGTGGTGGCTTTGATGACACTGATCTATAAATATGGCACAGTGTTGTTAAGGATCACTTTGTTGCTAGATTCCTTTAGCAGAATTATAGTATTAAGTTTCCCCTTAGGTCCATGCCCTATCTAGTCTTAGATTCTTAGCCACCTGAGCAGATTTGGATATGGGTTCCACCTCATAGAGTGGGTCTTAAATCTATTCACAGAGTGGTTGGTTACTTCCACAGACTTTGTGCCACTATTGCACTAAAGCCACTTGCAGGTAGATCACTATTGCAGATCAAAGAGTTTGTGTTTACTTTCCTCCTTTGGTAGTGTGCAAAGTACTTTCTAGTACCGTGGACACTAGTCCATAGGGGGAAGGCTCTAGATAGGCATTCGAGATGGGCTGGAATTAAATAAGTTGTGTAGGTATTATCTTCAGCAATAGGGCATCAGTTTGTGAAGAGCAAGCAAGAGTCTTAGCAATAGCCTGGATCATTGGAGGGTTTCTTTGGGCCCCTTTGGGCAATGACTCAACTGCATATAACAAATTCAGGAATGGGAGACTTCATTTGGTGACAAGAGATGTCCAGTTCGGGTTCCACCCCCCCCATGTTATATGGTGATTTTATTTAGATTGCCTATGTATATATTTTAGGAAGTCTCCACTATATAGATTCACTCAAGTGGGCCTTAATTTCAGCTGTCTCTCCCCCATATTACCTCCCTCACAACTCTCATCCCTCCTCCCCAATACTAATCCTGTTTCACTTTCCCCCGACCCCATTCATCCATAACCATGTTTTCTATTTCCCCTGCCTAATGTGATCAAATCATCCGGACCCTTATTCTATACATAACTTCTGCGGTTACAGGGATTATAGCCTGTTTATCAAAGACTTAAGAGCTAATCTCCACATATAAGTGAACACATACTATATTTGACTTTTATGGTATGAATTACTCAGAGTATTTTTCCTAGCTCAAGCCATTTATCCTCAAATTTCATGATTCCATTTTTTTAACAGCCAACTGATACTCCATTGTATAAGTACCACATTTCTTTATCCACTCAATCTGTTTACGGACATCTAGGTTGTTTCCAGTTTCTGAGTAGAGCAGCAATGAACATAGTTGAGCAAGAGTCTCTGTAGTGGGAAATAGAGTCCTTTAGGTATGTGCCCCAGACTGGTGTACCTGGATCTCCAGGTAGATCTATTCTCAGCTTCCTGAGGAGCTGACACACTGATTCCATGCTGGGTGCTGGGTGCACAAGTTGTCACTCCTAACAGTGACAGACAGTGTTCCTGACTCTCCTTCCTCGCCATCGTGAGCTGTCCTTTGTTTTGTTGTGCTTGGAAATTCTGACCGGAGTAAGATGGAATCTCAAAGTAGTTTTGATTTACATTCCCTGACGACTAAAGATGTCGAACATTTATCTGAGTGTTACTCTCCCATCTGTGTTTCCTGTTTTGAGAATACGGTTTGGATCTGTACTCATTTTTAATGGGGTTATTGTTTTCTCTTTGTCCAATTTATTGAAATAGATTTTTCATGCATGTATTTCATAATATATTCTGATTGGTACACCCCCACTCCTCTTAGTTCCTTTCCATTTCCCCTCCTACTTGTATCCAGATCCTTTCTATTTCTCACTAGAAAACAAAGATCTAAGGAATAATAATGAAATACAATAAGATAAAATGAAAACAAACAAATCAGAGAAGGGCAAAATGACCATCTAAGAAAAAGGACCAAAGAAAAAGATTAGAAATACATAGAGATGCAAACACACACACATACATGCACATGCACACAGATACACACACAGAGACACACGCACAGGCACTAAAAGAAAAAGAGAAACATTGTTAAGTGAAGCCACTAGCTAATAGCCTGCTTGCCAGCCACTATGGAAGGAGGCAAGAAGCTTGTCTTTATCTTAGTAAGCTTTAAAAATGACTGCATCTTCATGACAAACCCTGAGTCAGAACCACACAGTTCACTACAATGTTGTGAGGATCTGGATTCCTCGCCCTCAGACACTGTGTGAGATAAGTGTTTAAAGGTTGCTAATTTAGGGTAATTTATTATCCAGCCTGAGATAGCTACTATCCAAAGCCTTGTCCTTATGTGTTCTCTCAGTTCTATCAGTACAGGTTGTTCCTCATCTCTGCTATTGCTCTATTCTCTAGAGTTCTCTTAACTACTTAGGAGACATTTTTCATTACGCCAATCTCATTATAGTTAATAACAATTCCTAACATTAATTTTCCTCTATGAAATTTGGTACAGAATTTCTCCTCGGATTGGATCCTCACAAAATACCAAGTAAAACCGATGCTGCTAGTTAAAAAGAGATATACACTTCAACTCTGAACTATATAAACATGAGCAATCCAAGATACAGTGCTGTTAGGATAAGGATTTGTTACATAGAGAACCTACCGCTACATTGGATAACCGCTTTCATTCTACTTGGCCCCATCCCTTTCTCCTTTTACTGTCTCATTTTCATGGACAACCCAATTTCCATTTCACCTTTTCTTTAGGTCATAATCCCTACATTGGTATGCTACTGCTTCATTCCTGTTCTGTTGCTGTGAAGAGATGTCCTGATGGAGACTACTTATAGAAGCATTTAACTGGGGGGTTGCTTACAGTTTCAGACAGGCAGTCCATTTTCCTTTGTGGAAGACAGCATGGCAGGCAGGCATGGTGCTAGAGCAGTACCTAAGATTATACCCTAATCCATAAGCAGGAGGCAGAGAAAGAGTGAGACTGGGCATGGTCTGGACTTTTGAAACTTCAAAGCCCATACCAGTGATATACCTCCTCCAACACGGTCACACCTTCTCATCCTTCCTAAACAGTCCACCATCTGGGAAGCAAACATTCAAATATATGAGCCTGTAGGGGCCATTTTTATTCAAACTATGACAGATGCTAAACAATTTACCATTTAACTGTTTAGAGATATTGCAAGACTTGTTGTTTATTTGTGAGTTTTAAAGTAAATTTAATATATTTTTGATATGAAAATCGCATTTACCCAGAGAGAAAAGATAAAAAGAAAACTACCCAGTCTCAGTACTCTAAATTGGACTAAGGCTTATTTACATGAAAGTCACCTGCTCTCCATATCAATGCAGTATTCACATTCTCATGGATACCGTTACTCCACCAACCAGAGGTCATGTACTTCACTTTGTAGTGTAGTACTAAATTTTGCCATAGGCTTTAGTTGTAAAACAAATTTCAACACTAAGTCATAAATAAAAACACACAAGAAAGAGAAAATCACAGACTCAACTCTCTGATGAACATAGATGTGAAAATTCTCAATATAATATTTGGGAAAAGGAAAGTATATTCACCATGGTCAAGGTGGCTTCATTGCAGAGATAAACAGTTGGCTCCTCATACATAAATAAATGTAATTTGTCATATGAAGATGGAAATCAAGATATCATCTAGCCTTTAACAAAATCCAACGCCTTCTCATGACAAAAATCATGGAAAGCCTAAGGAATTCAGAGTATAACTCATCATAGGAAAGTTATATATAATAAACTTACATCTAATGTCAAACTAAATGACAAGAACTCAAAACAATCCCACAAAAATCATGAATAATACAAAGATTTTCATGTTCTACATTTCTTTTCGGAGTGCTTGAATTCTTAGCTATGGCAATAGACAAAGTAGCAATAAGAAAAGTCAAAAGTATCTCTGTTAGCAGATGATCAATCCTATGCACAATTGATCCTAGAGACTCCACAAAAAACCCTCTTGAGAACTGCTAAGAACTTCCCGCAATACAGCAAAACTTAACACACAAAACCCAGTAGTTTTTCTATAGAACAATGACATACATACTGAAAAGAAAACCAGGGAATTAAACCAATTCATAACACACACACACACACACACACACACACACACACACACACACACACACACACACACGGGCATGCACACACACAAAATAATCTAAAGACACTGAAGACTTTAAGACCCTAAGAAAGCTGAAGAAGATACTAGAAAATAGGAATAGCTGCTATGCATATGGATTAGCAACATAATTATTGTGAAAATAACCATTCTATCAAAATAATCTACAGATTCACTGCAAATCCTCATCAAATTTCAAGCAACAAGCAACACTTTACGGAAATAAAACATATAATGCCAAAATTCATACTGAAACTTGACACAGCCAGCCAAACCAATCTTAAACAAAAAGAGGCCTACTGTAGGAAACACCATACCTGACTTCAAAACATCATGCTGCTGCAACAAAAACAGACGTGGAGGCCAATGGAATAAAATAATGAACTTAGGTATGATCCATGCTACTACAGCTCCATGATTTGTTGACAAAAACTCCAAAGTCCTCACTGGAAAAAAACAGGGCTTCTGATCTAAATGGTGCTGTGTAAGAAGCAGATGAAGTCTTGAGTGAATGTGTATTGTTGACATGAACACAGCCATGTCATGGACCCCCTTGACTCAGACCATGTGAATTACCCAGCCTTCCCTGAGTCTGGATCAGGAAAACAGCAAAGCCTTAACTGTTCCAAGTAAAGATGTTGACAGCTCGCAAAGCATCAAACACATCTTCCTACCTGAACAATAACTACAGCATGAGATTGCTCCCTTGCAGAGATTCCCTGTGAAGCCTAGCCGACCTACCTCCTCACCTCAGATTTATATAATAAATGCACTGGGTTTGGGCTGCTGAGAACAGCTCACCAGACACCAGCTTTTCTGTAAGTGTGTGTGCTATTTCTTCATTCCCCTCCTTTGCCCCAGCAGGTCAATCCCAAGGCAGTGAAGGTCATGGTAGTGCTGGAAATACCAGATCTCACAAAAGAACAAAACTATATCTTTGTATGTCACCTAGCACAAAACTCAAATCCAGTGTCCAGATGGAGGACCTCAACATAAGACTTGATACTCTCAAACTACTAGAGAAAAATGGGGAGTATACGTCAATGTGCAGGCATAGGTAAGCACTTTTCAAGCAGGACTTCAGTAGCATAAGCAATACGAGCAACGGTCAACAGATGAGATGGATCTCAAAATAGGAGAAAGTCTTTTTTCCAACTACACATTCAACAAAAGAGTAGTGTCTAGTGTCTAAAATATACAAAGACCTAAAAGTCAAATCAAATAAAAAAAATAATAACCCACACTGAGCATCAAGTAAACAAATAAAAATTTTAAAAAAAGGAGGGTGGGGGGCTTGCAGGACTGGAGCAACAGTTCAACAATTAAGAACATTTACGAATCTTCCAGAGGATCTAGGTTTGGCTCCTAGCCCCACACAGTTGCTCCTAACTGTCCACAACTACACTGGAGAGGATCCAGCACACTCTTTCTGACCTCCTCAAGGACTAGGTATGCATGTGGCACACATACATGCAGGAAAAACACCTCCATAAAATTATTTTTTAAGTTGCAACTTAAAGGAACTACAAATAGTAAACATTTTCCAAAATGTTCAACCTCCTCAGGGATGAGTGGTATGCAAATGGAAATTGCCTTAAAATTCCATCCTACCCCAGTCTGAATGGCCACTATCAAGAATACAAATAAGAAATGCTAGCAGGGGTGTGGGGTGAGGGGAATCCTTTTACACTATTGTTGAGAGTGTAATCTGGTGGGGCCGATTTGGAAATCAATCCAGAGGGTCCTCAAAAGTTAGAAGTAAAAACACCTTATGCACTGAGCATGATGGATAGCTTTAATCCCAGCACTCAAGAGATAAAGGGAAGCAGGTATCTGTAAGTTTCGGGCCAGCTAGGGGATGCATACATAGTGGTACTCTTGTTTCAAAAATAAATAATACTCTAAGATCCAGCTATCACACTCTTGGGCACACATCCAAAGGTTTCATATCACTACAAGTGGCATGTGAGGGGTTGGCCAAAAAACAAACAAAAAAGTCCTAGTTGATAATGCCAATGTGACCATGAGCTCAGAATTGCTATAATTATACTTATTTGAGCTGGATGTGCACAGGACAGGCCCTCCCAAAAGTCAGTCACAGATGGGGAGGGGTTCACGGGACTCTAATTCTTAATGTCAAACTCTTAACTACAGATTGGTTCTGGAAGAGGGGTAGCCATTGTCTTCAATTGTGTACGCTACTGAACCCACCAGTAGGGACCAAAGGATGGTTCGGAGACGGTCTTGGTAAAGCCCAGGAAGACAAAACAAACAGACAAACAAAGACACAAATGAGGTGGGGGGCAATTCATAGGGGAAGCGGTTGTACAGAAGAGGGAAGGGGATGAAAGACAGTGGGGTGGAAGCAACCAGAATACATGTATGAAGTTGTTAAAGAACAAAAAAAAAAAAAAAAAAAAAAAAAAAAAACAGGCTGTGACTTTAGCGTTTCTCCAAGTAAGTGCATGCCCACTAGCAGATGTGAAAAAAATCTACCTAACAGCAAATTCTCATTTTACTCCCAAGAACGATCAAAGTTCTCCATCAGACTGTTTCAGGTATCAACAGAGGGAATGCATAACCAAACCACCTTTTCCCCGCCGCTTGGGCAGGACCTAGACTGGGCGGGACGCGCGCCGATGACGTCAGCGCACCCCAGGGCGTGACCGCTGGACGCTACCATTGGCGCAGGTGGCCTCACCCTCCCAACCGCTGGTCCTGGCCCTGGCAACCAACTCACCTTCCCGTTGGGGAGGAAAGGGAGGCCCGGGTCTTCTGTGGTGGGAAAAGGGCAAACACGGCCTGTTTCCTCCGCAGTTCCAGAGGCGAACCCCGTGGCGGAGGCAGCGACCTCATAGTCTAGGAAGGGATTAGGAAACGACCGCTCCTCCATCTCCGCCTCTCCTAGGTGGAACTTGAGTCTCTTTGACATGGTCTCGCCCATGTCCGCGCGCTTCCCCTGCCTGAAAGCTCAGGGCACGGCGCGCAGGCAGGGACAAACCTCCTGGAAGGCGTTTAGACCGGGGCTACGCGGCGAAGCCTTCCTGGTGATCCGTGGCTTGCACATCTGGATGCAGCTAGCGCGAAAAAAGCCGAACCTCCAGCCTCCGCCAGTCACGCCCTCCCAGCAGCGGCTCTCAGCCTGCCGCCAGGCCCGCCAACCACAAAGTCTCCCAGTTATCCTCGCCTCTCTCGTGGCCGTGTCCTTCCGAGAGATTCTAGAGAAAACCGCACGCCTAGAAAGCCCACATTCCGGTAGGGAAAGCCAGTAAAGATGGGTTCATTCAAAGTGTGAACGGTTCGCAGACCAGGGAAAGGCGCATCTTCAGACGCTCCATCACCAAACTGACTGCATCTCACCAGCCCAGCCTTGTTGCCCGTCCGTGTCCTCGGCCCTGGTCGTGCGCCAACCACAGGAACAGTAACTGCTTTGTTTGATTAAAAATACCTGTTCTAAAGAAAAGAATTTCAAAACGGCCTAAAACAGTGAAAAGATAGCCTCCCGAGGGAGGGGGGATACAGTCCCTCCCATTCATCACCACTGGGAGGGGGGTTGCTTGGAGGAGGAGCCACAGGCCTTTGTTTTGTTTTCTTAATGTTTTATTTTCATTCTTATTGTTTTCAGTAAGTACACCTCTTTAATTGTGAGAAATAATATAGAAGAATGATTGTTAATCATCTAAATATTTTATAGACCAGAGAACCCCATGATCACGAGATTAACATAATTGGCCAGCAGAATAACATGGATGGCAAAGAGGACACAAGCAAATAGATCTTTGTATTTTTATAATCACTATATATAAATTTACAGCCTTTATTGGTTCTGTGGGGATTTTTTTTTTTGCATTATTTACTTAGAACCAAATCTGTGTGATGATTTAAAAGGAAATATTGTATTGCGGTTCTTTCATTTAATAAACATTGTTACATAGTGACAAAATGTTTGTGCCCTCTGGGGATACCAGGTTAGTAAGGCAAGAAAATCAAGAAACAGAAAACAACCTGATGTATGTGATTTCCGGAGTCCAGGCAAGGTACATATTAGTCTAATGCCAAAAGTGACATAATGGAACACTATCAAACAGCTAGGATTATGTCATTCCTGCTTTTGGCCTCCGAATGGAATAAAGTGGAGAAGGTTTAGATTTTCATCCCCTCCCTTATCATATGTGCAACCCCCAGCCTCCAGTAAATGATCATGAAAGTGTAGATCAGAATTAGAAAAGTCAGACTCTATCTCCTGGAACCCCTAACTAGCTAGGCTCCGCCACCAGCCTTCATATTCAATTAAGAGACAACAGTGAAAAGCAGAAAAAGATTTGTTGAATGTACAAGGGAGAGGGACAAAGAACCAGTGACAAACACAAACATAGTTTCTCCGGGTCTCACACACACATACACACACGCCTATCCAACTTGTTTTCAGATCCTGGCCCTTTTGCTTAGGTTTAAATAGTAAACCAGAGATTTGTATGCCTTGCTAAGCCACCAAGGTTAGTCTGGCTTAGCCTTGGCCCATCATAGTATCTGCTTCTCTATCTTCTGCAAGGTGGTCTGACAAGTCCTCCCACTGTGAAATTGTTAGGAGACAGTTCTTCTCTGACTGGCCTAGGTTTCGGCCTTTTATTTATGTTACTCACAGGGAAAGTCCTCAGACTGCATATGGTTTTATGCTGTTACTACAGCTGGGGTACAGGAGCCCAGCCCAACAATGAACAGGTTCCAGACAGGATATAAGGTTCAGGTGAGGGGAAGATGATGTCAGACACCAAGACAGGGATGCTTTGCAAATCTATAGCAATCAAAAATGTCTTTACGGGGTTGGGGATTTAGCTCAGTGGTAGAGTGCTTGCCTAGGAAGCACAAGGCCCTGGGTTCGGTCCCCAGCTCTGAAAAAAAAAAAAAAGAACCAAAAAAAAAAAAAATGTCTTTACATACAGATTTCAGAAACGTTCCTGACTTCTCAAATATAACTCATAACCATTTTGTCTTGGCCATATTTTTCCTAAAATCCTGCAAATCATTTCAGCTTAAGCAAGCATGATATAGCAACCCGTTCTTAGGCTGGCAACATTTTGCAGTTTCAAGATTCGAGATAGAAAATTGATAGAGTTCAAGTATCAGTTCAGATGAATCCCTGCTTTAAGCACTATACTTTTAGCTTTTAATGGTCAATCATATTACTCACAAATTAGCCTAAGTCTGAAAGGCAGGGTTAGGAATCATTGTAGCTGTTATTTAATTTTGTAATATTTGTATCTATAATCTTATTAGAATTTTTTAATAAAGCAATTCTTTTCCTTCTAATTTAATTAACATTACAGTAATCTGGTATAAACTGATCTTCCCAAGAATGATAAATTCTAATATCTTACTCTTCTTACACTCTTTTATAGCGTTCTTATACCACCTATAGATGCTGATCTGTTATCCTAGTCGTTCTAGCTTTTGCCTCTGAGTTCTTGTTAGGGGCTTAATATGTATGGCCCTTTATCTTGTACATTATATTTCTAAGAAAATCTAAATATTCTGTAAAAGTTCTGGGCTCTGATCTGCTGTCATTTCTCTTGTCCTGATGAGAAATGCCAGCCTCCTCTGAGTTCATACTATTCTAAGTATTTTGTTCCTGAGTTTGCCTGGGGGCAGATAGCAATCTTCAAGGGATAGAGAAGACTCCAAAGTAGGGCCAACTAAGGTTACTTCCCCGAAAGCAAGGGGTGGTACGTTCAGGAATTTCTCATGGGTCTACAGAAACAACTTGTTATCCAAATAATATTTAAATAGAGCATGTGTTTGCTCCAATATTTAAAGGCCCTATTAGCTTTGTGGTCACTGTTTAAATGTGAGTACTAGTAATTGTCACCATTTAGTCTATCATTGTCTGGGTATCTGCTCTCTGATGACTATGTCACACCCCAGAGCTTACAAATTTTTTTCTTCATTATTCCCAGTTTTCATGCTTTTCTGTTAATTGTCTTTAATTCTTACTATGTATATAATCTATATAGGATATGATTAAAGAATCACAATTTGATCAATTTGGGAGAACAGGATTGGATATATTATTATTGGACTATCTAAACATCCCTATGAAAGTCTTACAAATGGATAATTTGTCCTTCAGAATGAAAGTGTCATATCCCCCCTCTCTCTCCTCCAATCTTTCCCACACCACATTTGCTTCCAAGTTCCTGTGGGTTTTTTGTTGTTGTTTTGAATCCACTGAGTTCATTTTAATGCTGCCCCTATGTGCATGGCTATAGGACCATCCACTGAAGCTTGATCCAGATCCCATCCTTGAAGAAAATTGATATTTTCCCTTCCTCCAGACCCATCATTTGCCAATAGTTCCTCAGATAGAGATGGGGTTTTGCAGTCCCCTTGCCATTCCATGCTAGAGTCTTTCCTGGATGAATCTTATGCAGGTATTGTACATTCAGCCCAGCCTCCGTGAGTTTCTGTCAGATCTGGAGAATACTATGCTGCTGTGGACTCTCTGGTGTAGAAGGCTCTTGACTTCTTTCATCCCACTCCATTGAGCCGTGGGAAGGGGTGTGATGTAACTGTCCCATTTAGAGCTTATCAGGATCTATTCTCTGCACATTGGTTATTTGTAAATCTATATATTAATCACCATCTACTGTACAGAAGCTTCTCTGATGAGACTTGAGAGATACACCAATCTATGAATACAAGTATAAGAACAGTTCATTGTGCAGATTGATCCATTCTTATCACCCTGTACAAAGCTTAAGTCCAAGTGGATCAAGGACCTCCACATCAAACCAGATACACTCAAACTAATAGAAGAAAAACTGGGGAAGTATCTCGAACACATGGGCACAGGAGAAAATTTCCTGAGCAAAACACCAATGGCTTATGCTCTAAGATCAAGAATCGAGAAATGGGATCTCATAAAATTACAAAGCTGTAAGGCAAAGGACACTGCTGTTAGGACAAAACGGCAACCAACAGATTGGGAAAAGATCTTTACCAATCCTACAACTGATAGAGGACTTATATCCAAAATATACAAAGAACTCAAGTTAGACTGCAGGGAGACAAATAACCCTATTTAAAAAATGGGGTTCAGAGTTAGCTATGAGTTCAAAGAATTCATACCTGAGGAATGCCAAATGGCTGAGAAACACCTAAAGAAATGTTCAACATCTTTAGTCATAAGGGAAATGCAAATCAAAACACCACTGAGAATGGCTAAGATCAAAAACTCAGGTGACAGCAGATGCTGGCAAGGATGTGGAGAAAGAGAAACACTCCTCCACTGTTGGTGGGATTGCAGACTGGTACAACCATTCTGGAAATCAGTCTGGAGGTTCCTCAGAAAATTGGACATTGAACTACCTGAGGACCCAGCTATACCTCTGTTGGGCATATACCCAAAAGATGCCCCAACATATAACAAAGACACATGCTCCATTATGTTCATAGCAGCCTTATTTATAATAGCCAGAAGCTGGAAAGAACCCAGATGCCCTTCAACAGAGAAATGGATACAGAAAATGTGGTACATCTACACAATGGAATATTACTCAGCTATCAAAAACAATGACTTTATGAAATTCATAGGCAAATGGATGGAACTGGAAACTGTCATCCTGAGTGAGGTAACCCAATCACAGAAAAACACACATGGTATACACTCATTGATAAGTAGATATTAGCCCAAATGCTTGAATTGCCTTAGATGCACAGAACACATGAAACTCAAGAAGTATGACCAAAATGCCAATGCTTCACTCCTTCTTTAAAAAGGGAACAAGAATACCCTTGGGAGGGAATAGGGAGGCAAAGTTTAGAACAGAGGCTGAAGGAACTCGCATTCAGAGCCTGCCCCACATGTGGCCCATACACATACAGTCACCAAACTAGATAAGATGGATGAAGCAAAGAAGTGCAGGCTGACAGGAACCAGATGTAGATCTCTCCTGAGAGACACAGCCAGAATATGGCAAATACATAGGCGAATGCCAGCAGCAAACCACTGGACTGAGAACGGGACCCCCGTTGAAGGAATCAGAGAAAGGACTGAAAGAGCTTGAAGGGGCTTGAGACACCATATGAACAACAATGCCAACCAACCAGAGCTTCCAGGGACTAAGCCACTACCCAAAGACTATACATGGACTGACCCTGGGCTCCAACCTCATAGGTAGCGATGAACAGCCTAGTAAGAGCACCAGTGGAAGGGGAAGCCCTTGGTCCTGCCAACATTGAACCCCCAGTGAAGGTGATTGTTGGGGGTATGGGGGGAGGATGGGGAGGGAAAAACCCATAGAGAAGGGGGGGTGGGAGGGGTTAGGGGATGTTGGCCCGGAAACCGGGAAAAAGAATAACAAGTGAAATGTAAATAAGAAATACCCAAGTTAATAAAGATGGAGGAAAAAAAGAAGTTCATTATTGTGTCCATTTAACAGAGTAATATAATACTAGTTTCTTCCCTAGGGCCTAGGATCTAGTCAGTCTTGGGTTTGGGACCAATTAACAGTATGAGGCAGGAGTTCCACCTTGTGGAATGGGCTTTATATCCAATAAGGTTACTCCCCTAAAATTTGTGATATTTGTTGGATTTCAGACCTAGAACAAACAGCTATGGTCCATATTTTAAATACCAAAGTAGACCTACCTGGCACACCGTGCCCTCAACCCTGAACTTTCCAGCCCAGGGGCTGGGCTGCCCTTACCCCAGAGACTCTTTACCATGTAATCCAAACATTTCTGTTCTTTCTTTTTCTTTTATTTCTTCCTTCTTTCCTTCCTTCCTTTCTCCTCTTCTTCCTCCTCCTCCTTCTCCCCCCTCCTCCTCTTCTTTTTCTCTTTCTCTTTTCCCTTCCCTCAGTCTTTCTCCAAGGCCTCCTTCCTTGGTGCCAGTGAACTTGCTGCCTGAGACCAGATTGCCAATAAACCTTCATTTATACCTACTTTAATCTGACTTAATTGGCTCGTTTCACTGCCTGAAAAATAACTTATCGATGCTAATGCACAAGTGCACATCTTGCCAGCCCAGTCATTGTAGCTCCCAGAATTCACAACTGGGCAATATAATGATTTGTTTGTTTGTTTGTTCCCCCATAGCATTATGAAGGCCAACCAGTACAAATGAAGCTGCCCGTCATGTACAGTTTTGATTCTACATGTCCTATAACTCAAATGTGTGGTGTCTTCAACAAAGGGGTCTTACCGTCGAGTTCCAGGGGGTAATCAAGAGCAGTATCAATAGGCTATAACCTTTGGAAAAGGGACGTCTATAGAACCACACTGACCAATAGTTCCAAAGGAGGTAACCCGTACCTGGCTCTGGCTCTCAGCTCTTTTGGGGGAATGGGGAATATTTTATGGTATACGAGTGACCCCATAGGGTAACTCCATATAAACTCCTTGTTCATATATATTTTAGGAAGTCTCTAAAGTAGTCTGTTTCCATTTAAAAGGTCTTTAGTATTAGTTTTCTCCCTCCTACTCCCTCCTCTAGTGTGCCCCTTCAAACTCCATCGCATTTAATGCTTCCTGTTTCACTACTTCCTTTCCCCTTCATAGCACCCATGTGAATAACTTTTTACATTTAGCAATGTACCTTGGGATTTTGTATATACTTTAAGTTTTTACAATATGTAGTTAATCCATAACAAGCCATTATGCTTTAAACCTGGCCATACAGGGCCATTGAAGTAGGTATTTTGAAACCTGCTTTATTATCATTTTTGTAACCTTTTATATCCACCCTTTAATGAGTATTTTTGATGTTGACATGGGCATGATTAGGGAGGCGGGGTTATCTGTACCTTTGTTAGTATAATTTGTAGTGTTTGTATATTTCATGGATCATCGATTTTTATATATTATAGATATCATATCCAAGTTCAAAATATGTTCTACTATAGGCGAATAATATATGGTTACTTTATTGGGTCATTATTACAGCACCAATTTTCATTTTGACTGGACTAGCTACCTTTTAGTTCTGGGGTTGTTATTTTTATTAATTTAATAAGGTTTTCTTAGAACCTTTGTCTATTAATATATATTTTTGTGTTTCTTTGAATTTTAATTGTTAGTTGAATATATGCTTATTATCCACTGATCTTATAAATATATGTTGACCTGGAGTCCTTACTGGTTTTGGATTTTTTGATTGTTTTTAATTGTTTTAAATGTGGTCATTTTTTATATTTTTTCTGTGTTTTGAAAGAAAAGAATTGTTTTCTAGAAATTATTTCAGGTTTGCAGACCACATTCCTGGAGTTAGTGCCTTGCTATTTAGGCTTATATATGTTCTGTTTGACTTGGAACGTAATTGTTTTTAGGTATATAGTATGTGTTAGACATGTTAGGGCAGCTGTGTGTTCTAATGTTGGAAGTAGAAAGTGCTTCATTTCATGGGAGCCATGAGTTGACAATAATTATCTATGTTATTTGATGTGATCCAGGAAGTTCTAATGAAATTTAAAGGTCTGTCCCAGTGTGTTCCCTATACTGTGCTGTTTTGAGGACTTAGTTGTTTATGGTAGTAATTCATCATGTTTTTTTCTAGTTATAATTGGTCTTGTCACATAGAGCCTCCTCCAGAGATTATTAAAACGTTCTGGATCCTCATGATGGAAGTCCTGTGGTCCCAGGTGACATTTCACTACGTTGTTTGTGCTATCAGTCACAGTATTATCTAACAAGACTTGGGATGTTAATTGTGGTATGGTCATAGATCATAGTAGTATCTGTAGGTTTATATTTTTACGTACTTCAATTTGTAAAAGTCTTTAAACAATATCGTGCATGATTCTTCTGTGGTGCTTAATTTATTTTATGTTATGAGGATCCTTTAAATAGAACCCCATATCTTCTAGAAATGTTACTGATCTTTTGGTTTTTAACCTCCTGCTCTGTAGGATGCCGTAGATCCACAGAGCTGAGCACCATCTTGGGATATGTCTTCCTTCTTATTTTGTCCCTTACCGCTTCCTCAGAATCAACATTTTTAGATGACTTTTCATGACCTGCTCAAATAAAAGCTTGCAATAGAGTCAATTTTATCGTCCACTTGATTATAAATAGTCCAAGGGGTGTGATCTGAGGTGTGTCTCACTCTTTCTCCTCTCACTTCTCTTCTTCTTCCTTCCCAGCATTCGTTCTTTGTTTTGGTTTTGATGACCATGTATTATGAGTTCTACCTTTCCTACCTCCTACCTGTTGCATAGAGCAGAGGGTTTCCCTCCTTCGTCCCAGAGCCACATGACCATGAGGCGTTTGAGGTTGGGCTGCATGGCAAACCAGGCTTTGTGTGCTGCAGTACACCAAGCTTAGTCTCTGGTCATGAGACCTTGCTGGGGAGTGCTGAGTGGGTGCTGGGCAGATTGAGTTGTTTTCTTGTCCTCTCAGGAACATCATTATCCCCCATCCTCGAAATGGAGTGAAAGCTGCTTTTCTAATGGAGACCCCCAAAACAAGCCTTGAAAAACTGTAAACCCCACTGTCTTACACAGTGCAAAGTAACTTAGAACACAACGCACAGTGTAGGAGAAAGCTCCATCTCAAAGATGGGGCAAAACTGAGTCAAGGAAACAGTACTGACACACAAGTGGATGCCATGTTAGCATCCCATCAGCATGCTGTACTTCCCTGTGTTCAGCTGTGTAGTTCATCTTTCTCCAACTTGAGCAAAGGAAATATCCACAATGATCAATTTTGCCATGCCTGCTGAGTGTGGAACCCCATCTACTAACGATTGATACCAATCTTCTCTAAGAGTCATTCTCTCCCCTCCCCCAAAGACCTAAGTAAATACTACAGAAACTGGGCCTCATGGAATGTGATTTGTGATATGTTATCCGATATTATGTGACAACATAAGTGTCTCTCCACCAGCTTCCTATCTTTGAGGGTCTTTATAGCTAAATCCCTCCACTGCCTTCCTAACTCTGACTTAGGAAGTTCACATGGGAAAGCAGCACCATCATGGGGCCTCAAAATATAATAGATGTTAAAACATTTGAATGGGAAATCTATGATACAGTGGCCCTATCGTAACAAAACCAGAGGTTCTTTCTGAAGTGGTCTGATGACTTGCATGCAGACTCAATGCCAGCCTATTTGAAAGGATCCCCCACCTTCATCTTTTTCCATGAGAACAGGCAAATCACCTTGCTCTGATTTACCTTATATCCTAGAGGGAAAAAAATCCAAAAATCAGTAAAATCACTCACTCTTCCAATCAGTCCCTAACTACTTGCATCAATAATACAGTGACAGTTGATCTACGATGTTTTCTGGTTTTTTTTTTTTTTGTTTTTGTTTTTTTTTTCGGAGCTGGGGACCGAACCCAGGGCCTTGTGCTTGCTAGGCAAGCGCTCTACCACTGAGCTAAACCCCCAACCCCAATCCACGATGTTTTATACACACAATTAGAGTAACTAATTAGTCCCTGGTATCTTATCACCATCTCAGAGAGGACAAATAGAATTATAAGTTATCATCTATGAGGCTAGAGAGATGGATTAGCAGTTAAGTGCACTTACTGTTCTTCCAGAGAACCTGAGTTTGGTTCCCAGCACCCATATCGATTCACAGGTCCTGTAACTACAGTTACAAATAATTTGATGATATCTTCTGGACTCCACGAACACACACATACACATACACTAATCCACCTACCCACCACATATACATGCATGAACGTGTATGAACACTGACCAAAGTAATTTAGGGAGTAAAGGGTTCCTTTGGCTTAAATATCCCAATTACAGTCCATCACTAGGAATACAAGGCAGGAATTCAAGGTTCCTAGTGGTAGGAATCATCAGGATAGAAAGGTCCTCAGTGCAGCCCATGGACAATTGCAAGACGGCCACTAGGGTAACAGTATCCTCCAACGTCTGGCCATAGTAACAAGACTGGAAAGGCTAACGAAAGAGTTTGAGATGGAAAGGTGGTATCAGGAAGAGTAGAAATTATGTATGGAGTGAAACTAGATCCCACCACCACCACCACCACCCCTTAGACATGGGAAGTGAGAACATGAAAGGGGAATCATCCCAGGTGCTCTAATACAGCAGTCCCACTTCAGAGTGTTTAGCCCCAGTGAGTGAGTGACTTACGCTACAACTAATACACCCTACCTTTCATTGCTTCTGAGGGCTGCTCTGAAATTGTGTTCCTTATTGACAAGTTAGGAAACACTGGGACCTGCAGGATCCATATACTCTTCACCAAGTAAGAAACCAGTTCAACTGGCTCTCAGCCTACACCCAGCTCACAGCTGTGGAGACATTAGCACAGCTAGACATTTTAAAAAGATGTTTTATAACTCAGGACTTAGTGCATGGTAGGCAAGCCTTCTGCTGAGTCCCACTCATGGCCTTAATGTTAGCATTCTTGCCATTTCCTTCCACACTCCCTCATCAACTGGAAGACCTCCAGAGTTCAGCGTCCTTTACAAGGCCATCAGAGAGCTTTGCCTACACCCTGGGCCATGGTGAAGCCTGGGCTGGAGAAGCTCCTGCCAGAAGTCCAGCTAAGGGAGGCCCTGTTCCTGCCTTTCCTGTCCCTTCCCTCAGAGATCACGTATCGTGGCAAAGCTTTGAAGCAGAACATTTGTACTCCTCAAGAGCTGGAAGGACGAAGCCAAGATTTCAGTAACCATATGGGTTCCCAGCAGACAGGAGTGCCAGCACTCAGGGGGGCTTTCCTACACAGGAACTCAATCTGAGCTGCCTCCATTTGACTTTCAGGCACTTCCCACCTCCAACTCAAAGCAAGCTTTCTTAACGCTGGGACCCTTTAATACAGGATGTTGTAGGGACTCACAACCCTATGATTATTTTCATTGTTATGAATTGTAAGTATGTAAACGTTTCTGGTTTTGGATGGTTTTCAGTGACCTCTGTGAAAGGATTCTCCTGTCCCCCAAAGGGGTCCAAGCATCTATTACTTGTGTTTTATCATAGTATTCATAACTAACAACCCTCAAGTTGTAAAAGCCTTCACAGTTTGCCGAATAAGGGGGGAGGGGCATTTTCTTCAGGCTCTTAAATTTTTTATTGTGATATTGTACGATTAATTTTAAACAAACTGTTGTTTCTAACACAGTATGCTTGTGTTGTCGATACCTACTAAGTTGAAGCCTAGCTCCATGTGACTGGAGTCCGGTCCCTGACTTCTTGTCACCTCTGTGATTAGCCCTGCTGAAAAGTTGGACACCCGAATGAGTACTACTTTAGTTTACAGTTTTGTAAATGCGGTGGAGCAGCCACTGACCCGGGAATGTCAGTTTGTTCCGAACCATACAGCAACCCCAGTTGCGCTGGAGCAGCAATCGGCGAAGCACAGAAAGGCGGGGCCAGGCACAGGGGGCGGGGCCGGACACATGGGGGCGGGGCGGAGCGCAGGGGGCGGGGCCGGGCCAGGGTGACCTGGCCGCTAGGCGCTGGGAAAGAAAGCAGTGGAGCAGTTCGGAACGCGGCCTCTTCAGCAGTCAGAGCCGCCATGCTGAGTACCACGTGCCGCAGCCTCTCCCAGGCGCTGCAGAGGCCGCACGCACTGTCTGCGGTCGCCCAGAGGTGTCTGCGGGCGCCCGGGGCCAGGTCCTACGCTGACCAGAACGAGAGGGCTGAGCAGCCCCGCACCTTCCACCCGGCGCTGCTGCAGTTCCTTGTGTGTCCGCTCTCCAAGAAGCCGCTTAGGTGAGACTCACCTGCCGCCTTTCCCAGAGGAAGGGCGATGGCCTGTGGGCAAACCAGCGGGTCAGGAGGAAGCCCACTCCCGGGACGCGGCCCTGCCCGGCCGACCCCCTTGCTGGGGTCAGTCCCGCCCAGGACCAGAGCTGAGCTTTTCTCTGGCTCGCCATTGGCTGCTCTTTACAATCTATTCTGGAGACTTTAAAGACGTTCTCAGACTGGCTGGTTAGGCTCCAGAGCTTGTTGAAACACAGTATCAGGGCCAACGCCTGGGCCTTTCTTTTTTTTTTTCCCCCATCCTTTCCTTTCGTTCGTTTCTTCCTTCTTTCCTTCCTCCCTTTCTTGTTGTGCGCGTGTGTGTTTGTGCTGTGTGTGTGTGTTTAAGATAGACATAAACAGAGGAGACGCATACGCGGTATCAAGAAGAGGTCACTGTGCACTATCTTATTAAGTCACTCCCCAATTTATTTTAGGAAGGAATTACAGAATCTGGAGCAAATCAAACCGGGCCCTCACTCCACTACACAGGAGCTTACATATGTAACAGGATCAGCTTAACACAGCAAACACTATTGACTTAGTGATCTTCTCAGGCTCTCTATTCTTTTTGGAGGTGGGTGGGGTATGGGGAGACAAGTTTCTTTATTTGGTTTGGTCTTTCCTGTAACTATTTATGTAGCTCAGACTACTCTCAAAGTTGTGATTCTTTTCCTGCTTCAGCCTCTCGAGAGCAGAGGATTAAGGGAGTTTACCACTGGCTTCAATCTTTTTAAAACATCTATTATTCCCAGTGTACTGCTATGTGTGTGAATCATAGAGAAGCAAGACAGATCCAATGCAATTCACTGCTATGAAAAAGTTAAGTCATAAATTGGGAATAAAGTAAAAAAAGTTAATATGAGATGTACTAATTCTAATAGAAATAATTACAGATTGTGAGATGGTTTTTCTAAGAAGGAAGGTTGAATTGGCCTAACAGATTGTGAGATGTTCTAAGAAAAAAAGTTGAATTGGACTTTGCTTTTAAGACTAAAGTTATTGGAGGAGTAACTGTATCAAAAATTGGATAGATGGTGCTATTTATTGATCATTAAGCCTTTCTAAGCTTTTGGTTTCCACTGTTCCTTTTGTTCTTTCTCATCCTCAGATATGATGCATCGACAAATGAACTGATTAATGAAGAGTTGGGAATAGCATATCCAATCATCGATGGGGTCCCTAATATGATACCACAGGCAGCAAGGACAACACGTCAAAAGGAGAAGCAAGAAGAAACTAAGCAGCACTAGACCTTGATTGTTGAAAGCATAATTACTGAGTTCCCGTAATACTGTTTACCTTTAATACGGAGAAGGGGGGTGGGGCAGAACAGTGATTCTGCCTCAACCTGTTTGACTGTTCTTCCCCTGCTCTCCCTAGCAGGATTGTTCTGATCTGCTTTTCTGGAGGAGAATTTCCCACAGGGCTGCATGGGCAGACAGGCTTTGCTTTTACAGTCTGCTCTTGCCAACTACCATGCCAATGTGTATCTTCCTCCACCTTTGGAACCAGATAGGGCTTTAAGCATAGTTAATACAACCACAGCCAGGATGGCTCATGCATTATTAAGAGGTCTGCAGCCACATCTGTGAAAACTACATATAAACCCGTTTGGTTTATAAAACGATCTGTTGGTCTTCTCTCTCTCAGGCTTATGACCAAGGAGACAGGCTATGAAGCTTTTTCATAAATCCTCTATCCTTGTCTTTTGAAGATTTCAGTGAAATGTCTCAATGCAGATTAACAGCACCCATCATTAGCTGAGGCCTGCTTCACACACATTCATTTGAAAGTTAGTCGTTTGAAATGCTGTTTAGCGTCAAGGTCGATGATAAGCGTAAGAACTAAGAAAACCCTGACATTGTAAACTTGCCTTCATTACTTTGGCACCACATGCTTACATCAATAATAAAACAAGATGCTCACAGTCTACCACCAAACCCAGTGTGTCGGGGGTGGAAGGATGTCTGTTTGAATGGATGTTTTTATCTCAAGAGTCCGATAGTAAGAGAAAATGTGAAAATCGTTTACATAACTACATTGTGTTCACAGAGGCATTTAATATTCAGAATAGAATAATTTCCCAGGAAAGTGGGGTCCCTCCAGTAGGTAAGGTCAGCAATGGGAAGCTGGCTATGTCCTTCTAGGTTTAGTGTTTCAGGGTACGCTCCAGTTTTTCTTGCCCTGGAAAATTTGATAAGTCCTCAGGCCTTTAGCCTTAGTTTTTCTAGAACTGTAACAGAAATGATTGAGGATGATATAGTACCTACTTTAGAAGCATAGTGTAGACATTTTAATTCTTACCCTAAAGAAAGGTAAGAATTGGTTGTAAATTTGTTTGCACACACCCCAGCCCAAGGCCTTGTGCATGCTAGGCAAGTGTGGCGCCACTGAAATCCTCTACCCTTGATTTATTAATCTGCTTTCTCTGTATGTTGGGTAGGGGCATAGCATAGGAATGTCACAGGACATATTTGTGTCTCTCTTTACACCATTGGGTGCTAGAGCCTTAACTCAGGTGGTTTAGTTGGTGGTAAAACCTTTATCATCCTAATTGTCTCAATGGCCTTTAATTGATTCTTAATAAGCCAGCCTCCTAATCTATAAAAGATGTGCACGATTCTCCCTGGGAAAGAGAAAATTAAAACCTGTCATACATGTTTTCTATTATGTTGTCAGTTTCATCAAGTATAAGTCACATTCTTATCTGTGGCAACCTAGAGCTGAACTAGATGACCCAGTGTCTCCATTCCTGAAGTGGACTTTTTAACCCTGAATTTCACATTTAACCAACTGAAGACTGTGGACAATGTAACTCAACAGTTTTGCTCATAAAGCTAGTGTTAATCTGATAAGTCAGTTGCAGCATTTTTAGCTTAATCATCTGATAAGATGTCAGGATGCTGACAAGTTGTCTCTAAGTCAGTATTTATTCTCTCATCAAAGAATCTACATGTACAAGGAACCCTGGGTGCAGCTGTTGGCATAGTACACAGTCTTTAGTCTCAGAGCCTGGAGAGGATGGGCAAGTAAGCCTGTCAGTATTGACCTGAACAAGGGAGTTCCGCTGAATCCCAGTACTTGAGAGGAGCACGGGATCAGGAAGTCAATTAACGACATCCTGAACTAGAGAACCCTTTATCAAAACCCTATCTGAGCTCATTAGGTCACCAAGGAAGACAAGCAAGAAAAGGAAGGTGTTTCAATGGGAGGGGCATTAAAAGGGTACTGGGATAAACATGTTCAGAACACATTATATACATGAATAAAAACATGACGTCTATTGTGCATAATTAATATGTGTTAGTAAGTAGTTTACTCAGAAAATAGTAGTCAGTAGGCATGTCCTAGTTGGGGTTTCTATTACTGCCATGAGACATCATGACCAAAAGCAAGTGGGAGAGGAAAGGGTTTATTTGGCTTACATTTCCACATCCCAGTTAATCATCAAAGAAAGTCAGGACAAAAGCCTCAAACATGGCAGGAACCTGTAGAGAGGAGCTGATAGAGCGGCCATGGAGGGATGCTGCTCACTGGCTTGTTCTTTGGGCTTTGCTCAGACTGCTTTCTTACAGAACCCACATACTGACTGGTTTTGTGTGTCAACTTGACACAAGCTGGAATTATCACAGAGAAAGGAGCCTCCCTTGAGGAAATGCCTCCATAAGATCCAACTGTAAGGCATCTTCTCAGTTAGTGAACAAGGGGGAAGGCCTGGCCCATTGTGGGTGGTACGATCCCTGGGCTGGTGGTCTTGGGTTCTATAAGAAAGCAAGCTGAGCAAGCCTGGGAAAGCAAGGCAGTAAGTACCATCCCTCCATGGCCTCTGCATCAGCTCCTGCTTCCTGACCTGCTTGAGTTCCAGTCCTGACTTCCATTGGTGATGAACAGCAATGTGGAAGTATAAACTGAATAAACCCTGTCCTCCCCAACTTGCTTCTTGGTCATGATGTTTGTACAGGAACAGAAACCCCGACTAAGACAACCCAGGACTATCAGCCAAGGTCGGAACCACTCATAATGGGTTGAGCCCTCCCCTATTGATCACTAATTAAGAAAATACCATACAGGATTGCCTAGAGCTCAATCTTATGGAGGAATTTTTTCAATTGAAGTTCCCTCCTCTCAGATGGCTTTAGCATGTTTCAAGTTGTCATAAAACTATCCAGCACAAGGTAATACCAGACATATCTAGCTACCCACCTTAATTTTTTTCCTCCATTTTTATTAAATTGGGTATTTCTTGTTTACATTTCAAATATTATTCCCTATCCTGGTTTCCTGTCCATCAGCCCCCTAACCCCTTCCCCTCCACTATATGGGTATTCCCCTCCCCATCCACCCCCATTAACAACCCCCCAACAATCCCCTACATTGGGGGTCCAACCTTGGCAGGACCAAGAGCTTCCCCTTCCACTGGTCCCCCAACAAGGTTATTCACTGCTACTTATGAAGTTAGAGCCCAGGGTCAGTCCATGTATGGTCTTTGGGTAGTAGTTTAGTCCCTGGAAGCTCTGGTTGGTTGGCATTGTTTTTATGGGGGCACAAGCCCCTTCAGCTCCTTCAGACCTTTCTCTAATTCCTCCAACGGTGGTCCCATTCTCAGTACAGTGATTTGCTACTGGCATTCACCTCTGTATTTGACATGTTCTGATTGTGTCTCTCAGGAGAAACCTATATCCAGTTCCTGTCAGCATGCACTTCTTAGCTTCATCAATCTTATCTAGTTTTGGTGGCTGTATATATATATGGGCCACATGTGGGCCAGGCTCTGAATGGCTGTTCCTTTAGTCTCTGCTCCAAACTTTGCCTCCCCATCCCCTTCTATGGATATTTTTGTTCCCCCTTTAAAGAAGGAGCAAAGCATACGCATTTTGGACATCTTTCTTGAGTACCATGTGGCCTGTGCATCTTGGCTACCCACCTTTATTGTTTTCTGAATAAACTGTCAAGGGAACAGGAACCTTTCCCAAGAATAAAGATTTAAGCTAATCTAATTAAGATAATGGCTGTAGTAGTAGGTCATAAATAGGCACAGAATAGTACAGTGCCTTCATGTTTAAGTAATAAAAATATTTTACACTGTCTACATCAAGGACTCAATTCATTAAATTTCCTAAATAATACTAAGGTGGATTTTTTTCAAATGATGGTTTTATTGCTCCAGTAGTAAGTGATTGAAAATTATTTTTAGTATTTTATTCATAGTTATAAAAGTTGACTAAGAAAAGGTCAGTGATAGACAATATATCCCTTGAACTAAAATTCCTGAATATTCTATTTTTTTCATTCTTTGAATCTATAAGGATACAAGATGGAGCATCCTTACCAATTATTCTCCAAACCCAAACTAGCTCCTTCCATCGTTGGTATTCAATCTTTTTGATAGGAAGACCTCAGAGACTGTCAGAAATTTGAGGTACTGTTCACTGTTTGACATGACCTCAGTGACCCCTGGTGTACAAACTAAAAGGGAGTAACAGTGGTAGGCTGAAGAATACGTCAAATGTGAGCATACCCCATGATGGTTATTAAAGCTAAATTTTTAATTTTCACCATTAGTCATTTAGAAGTATTTACTGAAGCAAAAATGCCACTAGAATTAACGCCTGATGCAAAGAGAGAAGGGTATTTCTTGTCGTTGCATTGGTCAAGCTGTGGGAATCCTCAAGGAGTCCTCCCCTCATCAAATATTGCACACCCACTATGGAACTGGTAATATGATGAAGTGGGAAACTGATAATATGATGAAGTGGGAAACAAAGTATATGAACTTCTGTCCACACAGCAAACAAACATACTTGGTCTTCTTCTACATGTGTTCACCAGTGAGAACATTCCCTAACTCCAGGAAATGTGGCTGGTGTCTCATTAATGGTAATTCTTGTCTGTGTGTTTAATGAGAATCTTACTGCTTCATAATTCTCAATGTAAGAGATACATTTAAATTCTCATAGACATTATGAATATATCCTCAGGGGATTCAGTGCTAGAAAATAAGTTGCAAAACGACAGTTATCAGAACAGCACAGGTTTACGTCTGCTTAGTGTCTGGGTTGCCACATGGAAACTAATTATTAGTTTTTTCTCATCCAACAGTTCTCAACTTGTGGGTCATGACCTACGTTATGATTCATAGCAGTAGCAAAATTATTGTCATGAAGTAGCAATGAAATATGGTTTGGGGGTCACTAACATGAGGAACCATGTTAAAGGTTAAACCATGTTAAAGGCATTAAGAAGGTTGAGAAGCACTTGTCTTAGCTGTAGACACTGGCCTAGTTGTTTGGTATCCACACTATGGAACATCTGGTTCAGACAAAGTTCAGAATTTCTCTTACATTTTATGGCAATGAATACATGATGGATGCTTAGTTCAGGTTTCTGGGTGTTATTGCAGCTTGGTCTCGGGGAATGAAATATAAATGACAGCAAGTAGAATGGCTACATGGCTAAAACTTGAGGTCCAAAATTGTTGCTTACCTCCTTTCCTTGTGACAGGAGCGTGTGTGTGTGTGTGTGTGTGTGTGTGTGTGTGTGTGTGTGTGTGTGTTACTAAAATTTTACTTATCAGCAAAAACAAAAAAATCTATAAGCAAACAAACAAAAACAAAACTCTGTCTTAAAATAGCATTTACTCATTAGCTCAAAAATACAAAAATTCAGAAAGTTGGCCTGTCAGTTTCGTCACTACTGTATAACATTCCTCTTCATTTTGAGCAAACTTCTGTTTACAAAGAAAATAAGAACCAATGTGTATAGATTCTAATTCCTTAGGCTTAGAGTTTTTACTGTCTAAAGTACCATATGCCTCAATTAGGAGCATTAAAATTTAATGTTCTGTAGCACAATAGGGTGACTAATCTTCATGACATTTTATAAAGTACAAGAAATATCCTTAACAAAATGTTCATGGAAAGGGGCCATTACTTTCCTTATTTGATCATAGTATAAAGAATACATGGATCTTGCCCCTTGAGTATGTGTAATTTTGTGTCAATTTAAAAGACATCTTACATTTTAGTACTTTGTACTGTATTATAAATGCCTGTTTTGTGTCTTCTACCTAAACAGTAAAACTCTTTTTCCAAAATTTTGCTTTCCTTTGGGTGCTTGATTGAGCCCTAGAACATTCTGTGTGGTATATTAATCATCACAACATTTTTAGTTGTTTATTTTTTAAAGATTTATTTTACTTGTGTATGTATGCTCACATGCGTGTGCAGGTGACACGGAGGCTGAAAAGAACAGCAGATCCCTTGGGTCTGGAGTTTCAGGTATATGTGGGTATTAGAACACAAACTCTGATACTCTGATAGAGCAGTAAGTGCTCTTAAGTCCTGGGGCATCTCTCCTGCCCCTTGTTTGTTTGAGGCAGGATCTTTAAGCTCAGGCTGAACTCATACAAATCCTCCTGCCTCTGAGTGCTGGTTTTGCAGTCATGAGCCATCACGCTTGGCTGTCACGACATTTCTAAAATAAGGCTTAGTACAAAGCAGGGAATACATGACTCAGACAAGTCCTACTAACTTTTAATGTTTTTACTTATTCTTAGACAACCTTATACATATACATACAGTGTACCTTGATCATTTACACCCCCAATTTCATCCCTAACACATGGCCTCCCACCTTCATACCCCCCCTTTTTAAATAACCCAGTGAATTCTATTAGTGCTGTCTGAATATGCACAGGGAGCTTACCAGCAAGTTAGCATTTCAGCCCAATTAACATCTCAGGTTCATCTTGAGAATTAGAAAAACTTTTGTTTATACAAAATTGTGAGAATCAGGGTTGAGGAGATGGTTCGATGGGTAAAAGTACTTTATTGAGCATGAAGACATCATTTCAGATGCCTAAAACCCATTTTTTTTAAATGGTACAGTTACACACACTGCTGTAGTCACAGCACTGCAGAATGCAGAGACAGGTTAGCTAGGTCTTCCTCACTGCCTGGTAGCCTAGCTCCAGATTCCGTGGACATGCCTCAGTGGAATAACACAATTATACAGTGTATACACAGTAATAGAATAGGCCATGCAATGACCTCAGCCTCCATGTGCATGCACCCAGGTACATGTGTATTTATCTACACATAAACAGATATAGGACATACACAAAAATTCAAATTCTGAGCATCAATATGAAATTTACGTGTGAAAGTTCTTTATAAGGAATTAAATGAGCTAAGCATGGTGGGACACACCTTTAATCCTGACATACAGAAGGCAGAGGCTAGTGAGCCGGAGGGAAGCCTGATCTATATAGTGAGTTGCAGGATACCCAGGGTTTTGCAGGGACTCTGTCTCATTAAATAAATGAATGAATAAATAAATAAATTAACTTGTGTAATGACACTATATGAAACACCACAAACCAATTTGCCAGGGAAATAAGCCTACAGTTTAAATTATAAAATATAAATTGTTCCATGGACATACTGCATTTGTAACATTTAAGAAAACCTCAGTCAACTGAGAACAGGACCCCCTTGGGGGGAATTAGAGGAAGGATTGAAAGGGCTGAAGGAGCTTGCAACCCTATCAAAACAACAATGCCAACCAACCAGAGCTTCCAGGGACTAAACCACTACCAAAAGACTATACATGGACTAACCCATGGCTCCAACTGCATATGTAGCAGAGAATAGCCTTGTTGGGGCACCAACAAGTAGAAGGGGAAGCCCTTGGTCCTGCCAAGGTTGGACCCTCCAGTGCAGGGGAATGTTGGTGGGGGTAAGGGGGATGGATGGGAGGAACACCCATATGGGGGAGGGAGAGGGGGAGGGGATGTGGGCTTATGAACAGGAAACCGGGATAGGGAATAACATTTGAAATGTAAGTAAAGAAATATATCTCATTTAAAAAAATAACAAAGAAAAACAAAAAAGAAAAAGAAAGAAAACCTCAGCCAGAACAGTGAGCTGTTACTACCTAATCCACCAACAATTTTCTTTTCCCATCTCATTTCAGAGCAATGGCCACTACAGAAGATGTAGCCGAGGATATAGGACTCCTTCCCTAAGAGTTATCAGGTAAAGGTTAAAACAGCTTCTTGGAGGATCACCAGAATAATTGTGTAATTATTAAAAACAATATAAGTATGCATTTCTCTAACTGATTTGTGGAACAACTGTAGAAAACTATATATAACTCTGTTGGGAGGCTACAACATAACACTCTGGCTATTAACTGTGGGTGGGGGAGTAGATGTGAGCAAAGCTGTAATTAGAGCAGGCAAATGATACCAGATGGTAACTTAAATTCACAGTGACACAGAAGAGAGTCAGAATCCATAAAGGTAATGTAATCAATTCTATATACATACTTGCTTTTTAAAAATAACCTTTAAAAATACCAAAAGAAATCTAAACAAGCAAGCTAAGGACCAATAAGACCCCCTCAAAAAAATGCCCAAACAAAGCAAATGATATAGAAAGTCTTACAAAAATAACATTAGAATTAGGTATGGGCCTTGCTCTTAAATGTGGTTACTATACACAATGAGACTCCCTTGGGAGAAAAAAAACCTGATTTTTCCTTTGCCACTGAATATGAATTACCGATAGTTTCCAGGTTGTGGATGTAGCCTGTGCCTACTTTCCTCTGTCAATGCTGGGACCCTGTCTGTCTTGTACAGGGTTTATGTGTGCTGCCACAGTCTCTGTGAGTTCATATGATCATTACACCTTTTGTATCTGGAAGACGTTGTTTCCTTAGAGTCATCCATCACCTCTGGTTCGTATAATCAATCCATGTATCTTCTGCATAGATTCCTGTGCCTTGAGAGAGGACTCTGATGAAGGTCTGCCCTTGAGGAGTGAGTGCTCCAGAGAATCTCACTTCAGTTTTGAGTTTCTGTGTTAGTTACCATCTTCTGAAAGCAGCTTCTCTGATCTGGCCTGAGAGAGGCACTGACATATAACTATATATTATTAGAAGTCTTTTTATAGCTATGTTCCTTTAGTAGAATAATAGTATTGGGTTTTTCAAGTCCATGACCTATTTAGTTTTAGGTTCTTGGCCATTGTAGCAGTGGTATGAGGTAGTCAGGTATGGATTCCATCTCACGGAGTGGGCTTTAAATCTAAGCAGAAAGTCGTTGGTTTCTCCTGTAGCATTTGTGCCACTATTGCACCAGTATATCTTGCTGGCAGGTGGTCGTAAGTTGCATGGTTTATAGTGGAGAATTACCTATGATTATAGTCTACCTTCCAGGTATGGGCAGTTGACGACGACTGTGCCGCCAGTGTGTGAATATCGGGTGTAGGTCTGCGGTATTGAAAGAAAACATGTACACGGATCACCCGTTTTCAGAGAGTGCCACCAAGGCTTTACTGAGATCTCCTTATATACTCGAGGCAAAAGCCATGGGAAAACAACAAGGCAGGTGAAAATCCCCAATCAGGAAAACAGGAAAAGTCTGTGTGGTGCAAAGTCCCAGGCCCAATCAGGGGCATAAACAACTTCTTAACAACAACAAGCTGGAAGACTCGTGGGGGGAAAGGGTGCCATGGAAAGTCCCTGCCCCAAATCAGGGGCCAAGAGCAGCTGCCAAGGGTGTAAACAACTTCTTGCTATAGCAGGCTAAAGGCCCAGTGAGGGGGAGGGAAACAGCAAGGTAGGGCCCAACAGGCAGTACCTTTCAGTATCTTGAACACTAGTCACTAGGCTTCTAGCTAGGTTCCAGCTCAATGTTTGTGTATACAGCGACGTAGGTGTTTTTAGAAATAGAGTATTATCATCAGATTGTAGAGATCAATAGCCTATGTTGTTTGAAGGTGTCTTTACTGCTCTAGTGCTGTAAGAAGAGACCATGAACAAAGCAACTTATAAAAGGAAAAATTTAATTGAACCCTTGCTTATAGATTCAGAGAGTTACTTTATGATCATCATAGTAGGGAATGTGACAGCAGCCAGGCACATATGGTACTATGGAAGGAGCTGAAAGTTCACATCTGTTCTACAAGTTGCAGACAGAGCGGGAGATTGGGCCTGGCATGACTTTTGAAACCTCAAAGCTTACTTCCAGTGACACACCTCCTCTAATAAGGCCACACCTTCTCAAAAAAGAATCTTAATCTTTCCCAAATGGGAAGTTCCAGTATATAGGCATTCAAATATATGAGTTATGAAGGCCATTCATACATATGTGTGTGTGTATAAAGTTAATATTCACTATTTTATTTTTATTGGATACTTAATGTTTTTACATTTCAAATGTCAGCCCCTTTTCCTCCTCTCCCACACCCTCTCCCCCTCACTTGCTTCTGTGAAGATGCTGCCACTCCCACCTAAATGCCCTGGCATTCTCCTCACTGGGGAAGTGAGGCTTCACAGGACAAAGGGCTTCTCCTCCTATAGATGCCAGACAATGCCATCCTCTGTTACATATGTGGTTGGAGCTATGGGTCCCTCTATGAGTACTCATTTGTTGGTGGTTTAGTCCCTGGGAGTACTGGAAAGGTCTGGTTGGTTGATGTTGTAGTCATTCCTATGGGATCGCAAATCCCTTCAGCTCCTTCACTCTTTTCTCTATCTCCTCCATTGTGGTGCCCACACTTAGTCCAATGGTTAGCTGCAAGTATCCTCATCTGTATCAGTAGGATTCTGGCAGAATCTCTCAGGAGATATACATATCAATCTCCTATCAGCAAGCACATCTTGGCATTAGCAATAGTGACTAGGTTTGGTGGCTGCATATGGGATGGATCCCTAGGTGGGGCAATCTCTGGATGACTTCCTTCAGTCTCTGTTCCACTCTTTGTCCCTGTATTTCCTCCTATGAGTATTTTGTTCTCCCTGCTAAGAAGAAATAAAACATCCACATTTTGGTTTTCCTTCAGCTTCATATGGTCTGTGAATCATTTATTGGGTATTCCAAGCTTTTTGGGCTAATTTTTACTTATAAGTGAGTGCAACCTCACTCAGGATGATATTTTCTAGTTCCATCCATTTGCTTAAGAATTTCATGTAGTCATTGATTTTAATAAGTGAGTTGTACTCCACTGTGTAGATGTACCACATTTTCTGTATCCATTCCTCTGTTGAAGGACATCTGGGTTCTTTCCAGCTTCTGGCTATTATAAATAAGACTGCTATGAACATGGTAGAGCATGTGTCCTTGTTATATGTTGGAGCATCATTTAGATATATGCCCAGGAATGGTATAGCTGGTTCCTCAGGTAGTACTATGTCTAATTTTCTGAAGAAGTGCCAGACTGACTTCCAGAGTGGCGGTACCAGCTTGCAATCCCACCAACAATTGAGGAGTGTTCCTCTTTCTCCACATCCAGAAACTGCTATCCCCTGAATTTTGTATCTTAGGCATTCTGACTGGTGTGAGGTGGAATTTCAGGGTTGTTTTGGTTTGCATTCACCTCATGACTAAGGATGTTGCACATTTCTTTAGGTGCTTCTCGGCCATTCAATATTCTCCAGTTGAGAATTCCTTGTTTAGTTCTGTACCCCAATTTTAAGAGAAATATTTGATTCTCTGGAGTCTAACTTCGGAAGTTCTTTGTATATATTAGATATTAGCCCTTAATCAAATGTAGTATTGGTAAAGATCTTTCCCCAATCTGTTGGTTGCGGTTTTGTCTTTTGCCTTATAGAAGCTTTTCAATTTTAGGAGTTCCCATTTGTCCTTGTTCTTAGAGAATAAGCCATTAGTGTTCTGTTCAGGAAAATTTCCCCTGTTCCTATGTGTTTGAGGCTCTACCCCACTTTCTCTTCTATTAGTTTCAGTGTATCTGGTTTTATGTGGAGGTCTTTGATCCACTTGGACTTGAGCTTTGTACAAGAAGATAAGAATAAGTTGATTCTCATTCTTCTACATTCTGACTGCCAGTTGAACCAGCACCATTTATTGAAAATGCTGCTTTTATCCATTGGATAGTTTTAGCTCCTCTGTCAAAGATCAAGTGACCACAGGTGAGTGGGTTCGTTTCTGGGTCTTCAATTCTATTCCATTAATCTACCTGCCTGTCGCTGTACCAATACCATGCAGTTTTTATCATGATTTCTCTGTAATACAGCTTGAGGTCAGGTATGGTGATTCCCCCAGAAGTTCTTTTATTATTGAAGATAGTTTTCCCTATCCTAGGAATTGCTCTTTCTAACCCTATGAAGAATTGAGATTGAATTTTGATGGGGATTGCATTGAATCTGTAGTTTGCTTTTGTCAAGATAGCATAGCCATTTTTACTGTATTAATCCTGCTAATCCATGAACATGGAAGATCTTTCCATCTTCTGAGACTTTCTTCAATTTCTTTCTTCAGGGACTTAAAGTTCTTGTCATATAGATATTCACTTGCTTAGTTAGAGTCACGCCGAAGTATTTTATATTATTCGTGACTATTGTGAAGGGTGTCATTTCCCTAATTTCTTTCTCAGCCTGTTTATCCTTTGAGTAGAGGAAGGCTACTGATTTCTTTGAGTTATTTTTTTATCCTGCCACTTTCCTGAAGTTGTTTACCAGCTGTAGGAGTTCTCTGGTGGAATTTTTGGAGTCACTAAAGTATACTATCATATCAAGTAAAAATAGTGATATTTTGACTCCTTCCTTTTCAACTTTTATCCCTTTGACCTCTTTTTGTTGACTAATTGCCCTGGCTAGTACTTCAAGTACTGTACTGAATAGATAGGGAGAGAGTAGGCAGCTGTGTCTAGTCTCTGATTCAAGTTTCTCATTTTTTAATTTGATGTTGGCTATTGGTTGCTGTATATTGCCTTTACTATGTTTAGGTATGGGCCTTAAATTCCTGATGTTTCCAAGATTTTAGCATGAAGGAGTGTTGAATTTTGTCAAATGCTTTCTCAGTATCTAATGAAACGATCATGTGTTTTTTTTCCCCTGTTGAGTTTATTTATATAGTGGATTACGTTGATGGATTTCCATATATTGAACCATCCCTGAGATGAAGCCTACTTGATCATGGTGAATGATCATTTGAGATGTTCTTGGATTCGGTTTGCAAGAATTTTTTTTTAATATTTTTGCATCTTTATTCATGGGGAACTTGGTCTGAAGTTCTCTTTCTTTATAAGGTTTTTGTGTGGATTAGGTATGAATGTAATTGTGGCTTCAAAAAATGGATTGAGTAGTGTTCCTTCTGTTTCTATTTTGTGGCATTGTTTGAAGAGTATTTGTATTAGGTCTTCTTTGAAGGTCTGATAGAATTCTGCACTAAACCCATGTGGTCCTGGACTTTTGTTGGTTGGAAAACTTTTATTTCTTCTATTTCTTTAGGAGTTATAGAACTGTTTTGATGGTTTATCTGATGCTGATTTAACTTTGGTACCTTGTTTCTGTCTAGAAAATTGTCCATTTCATCCAGATTTTCCAGTTTTGTTGAGTATAGAGTTTTGGAGTAGGATCTGATGATTTTATGAATTTCCTCAGTTTCCGTTGTTATGTCTCATTTTTCTTTTCTTATTTTGTTAATTTTGATACTGTCTATCTGCCCTCTGGTTAGCCAGGCTAAGGGTTTATGTATCTTGTTCATTTTCTCAAAGAACCAGCTCCTGGTTTTGTTGATTCTTTGTATAGTTCTTTCTTATTCTATTTGGTTGAGTTCAGCCCTGAGTTTGATTATTTCCTGCCTTCTCCTTCTCTTACCCAAGAGGAGCATTTAGGTGTGCTGTCAAGCTGCTAATTTATGCTCTTTCCAGTTTCTTTTTGGAGGCACTCACAGCTATGATTTTTCCTCTTAGCACTGCTTTCATTGTGTCCCATCAAGTTTGGGTATGTTGTGCCTTCATTTTCATTAAATTCTAAAAAGCCTTTAATATCTTTCTATATTTCTTCTTTGACTAAGCTGTCATTGAGTAGAGCATTGTGCAGCTTCCATGTATATGTGGGCTTTCTGTTGTTTTTGTTGTTATTGAAGACCAGCCTTAGTCCATGGTGATCTGATAGGATGCATGGGATTATTTAAATCTTCTTGTATCTGTTGAGCCCTGTTTTATGACCGATTATACAATTTTGGAGAAGGTAGGATAAGGTGCTGAGAAAACAGTATACTCTTCTGTTTTAGGATGAAATGTTCTATAGATATCTGTTAAATCTATTTGGTTCATAACCTCTGTTAGTTTCACTGTGTGTGTGTTGAGTTTGTTTCTATGTTCTGTCCATTGATGAGAGTAAGGTGTTGAAATCTCCCACTATTATTGTGTGTGGTGCAATGTATGCTTTGAACTTTAGTAAAGTTTCTTTTATGAGTGTGTGTGTGCCCTTGCATTTGGGGCATAGATATTCAGAATTGATAGTTCATCTTGGTAGATATTTCTTTGATGAGTATGAAGTGTTGTTCCTTATCATTTTTGATAAGTTTTGATTGAAAGTCGATTTTATTCGATATTAGAATGGCTATTCCAGCTGGTTTCTTGGGACAATTTGCTTGGAAAATTGTTTTCCAACCTTTTACTCTGAGGAAGTGTCTGTCTTTGTCACTGAAGTGTGTTTCCTGTATGCAGGAATATGCTGGGTCCTGTCTATGTATTCAGTCTATTAGTGTATGTCTTTTTTTTTTTGATATATTTCTTTATTTACATTCCAAATGTTATTCCATTTCCAGTTTTCCCATCCATCAGCCCCCTATCCCCTCCCACTCCTCCATAAAGGTGTTCCCCCTCCCACCCACTCCCCCTTGCCACCCCTCTCCTGATATTCCATTGCACTGGGGGTCCAACCTTGGCAGGACCAAGGGCTTCCCCTTCTATTGGTGCCCAACAAGGCCATCCTCTGCTACATACACAATTGGAGCCATGGGTCAGTCTACATATAGTCTTTGGATAATGGTTTAGTCCCTGGGAGCTCTGGTTGGTTGTCATTGTTGTTTTTATGGGGTTGCAAGTCCCTTCAGTTCTTTCAATCCTTTCTCTAATTCCTCCAATGAGGATCCCATTCTCATTTCAGTGGTTTGTTGCTAGCATTCACCTCTATATTTGACATGCTTTAGTTGCATCTCTCAGGAGAGATTTATATCCAGTTTCTGTCAGCATGCACTTCTTAGCTTCATCAATCTTATCTAGTTTTGGTGGCTCTATATATATGAGCCACATGTGGGGCAGGCTCTGAATGGCTGTTCCTCCAGTCTCTGTTCTAAACTTTGCCTCCACATCCCCTCCTATGGATATTTTTGTTCCCCCTTTTAAGAAGGAGTGGTGCATCCACATTTTGGTCATCCTTCTTCTTGAGCTTCATGTGGTCTGTGGATTGTATCTTGGTTAATTCGAGCTTTTGGGCTAATGTCCACTTATCAGTGAGTGCATATCATGTGTGTTTTTCTGTGATTGGGTTACCTCATTCAGGATGATATTTTCTAGTTCAATCCATTTGCCTAGGAATTTCATGAAGTCACTTTTTGATAGCTGAGTAGTATTCCATTGTATAGATGTACTATAAGTGTATGTCTTTTTATTGGGAAGTTGAGTGCATTGATGTTAAGAGATATTAAAGAACAGTAGTTGTTGTTTCCTTTTATTTTTGTTATTAGAGGTGGAATTATGTTTGTGTGGCTATCTTTTTTTGTCTTTGTTGAAAGAAGCTAATAATTTCTTGCTTTTTCTAGGGTGTAGTATCCCTCCTTGTGTTGGAGTTTTCCATCTATTACCCTTTGTAGGGCAGGATTTGTGTAAAAATATTGTGTAAATTTGGTTTTGTCATGAAATATTTTGGTTTCTCTATGTTTTCCTGGATATAGTAATGTGTGTTGGCATTTATGTTCTCTTAGCATCTGTATGACATCTGTCCAGGATATTCTAGCTTCATGGTCTCTTGAGAAATCTGGTTATTTCTGATAGGTCTGCCGTTATATGTTACTTCACCTGCTTCCCTTTTAAAATTCTTTTAATGTTTTTTGTTTTGTGTATTTCGTGTTTTGATTATTATGTGATGGGAGGAATTTCTTTTCTGGTCCAATCTATTTGTTGTTCTATAGGCTTCTTTCGTGTTTATGGGCATCTCTTTCTTTAGGTTAGGGAAGTTTACTTCTATAATTTTTTTCAAGATGTTTACTGGCCCTTTAAGTTGAGAATCTTCACTCTCTTCTATATCTATTATTCTTAGGTTTGGTCTTCTCATTTTGCCTGGATTTCCTGGATGTTTTGGGTTAGGAGCTTTTTGCCTTTTGTGTTTTCTTTGACTATTGTGTCAATGTTTTCTATGGTATCTTCTGCCCCTGAGATTCTATCTCTTGCATATTTATTTATTTATTTATTTATTTATTTATTTATTTATTTATTTATTTATTTATTTTTGTGATGCCTGTATCTATGACTCCTGATCTCTTTCCTAGGTTTTCTATCTTCAGGGTTGTCTCCATTTATGATTCCTTTATTGTTTCTATTTACATTTTTAGACCCTGGATGGTTTTGTTCAATTCCTTCACCTGTTTGGCTGTGTTTTCCCTTAAGTCTTTAAGAGCTTTTTGTGTTTTCTCTTTAAGGGCTTCTACCTGTTTACCTGTGTTGTCCAGTATATCTTTAAGGGAATTATTTGTCCTACTTAAAGTCCTCTATCATCATCATGAGATGTTATTTTAAATCCAAATCTTGCTTTTGCAGTATATTTTCCAGTACTTCCTGTGGTGGGAGAACTGGGTTCTGATGATGCCAAATAGTCTTGGTTTCTGTTGCTTATGTTTTTGTGTTTGCTTCTCGCTATTTGGTTATCTCTGATATTAGTTGGTCTTACTGTCTCTGACTGGAGCTTGTCCCTCCAATGGGCCTGTGAGTCTCTTAGGAGTGAGAGCCTTCCTGGGAGACCAGCTCTCTGCAGGCAGGTTTTGGGTCTGGAGTGCTGTGGGACAGCCCCAGCTCTTGGTGCAGATGGAGACCAGAATGGTCTTGTTCCAGGCTGCCTTGCTGCTCATGTGCCTCATGTGCTCCTGGTGGATCTCCTTTGACAGTCAGTGGAGAGGAAGTGGGCTCCCACCCGTGGGCTTAGGAGTGAGAACACTCGTGGCAGACCAGCTCTCTGAGGGCAGGTTTTGTGTCCAGAGGGCTGTGCGACAGCCCCAGCTCTATATATAAATATTTTATGAGCTGCTGTGATGAGAGTATATTCTTTTGTGTTTAGCTGGAATGTACTATAGCTGTCTTATAGGTCCATTTATTTTGTTATGTTACTTTATTCTAGCAATTTTCTTCCAATTTCTTTATACTAAAAGACTGTTCCCAAGGGGCATTGCCCCATTGTAAATTTCCAAATGGGTTTGTGATTGTACAAGGAATAGTTATATCGTGTTAGGCGCATTCATGACCTTGTTATTGTTTCATGTGGACATGAGATATTGTTTGTGTCAAGTTGACAAGGGGTGAATTGTAGTGGCTATTCCTGGTTGTCACTTGACTATATCTGGAATGAACTACAATCCAAAATTGGAAGGCTCACCTGTGATCCTTATCTTGAGGCTGGGAGATACAGGTTTCTGACCTGGATCTTGGCATGGAGATCTTGAGGTATAGTGGCTATGAATCCCGGGAGACTAAGGCAAGGAGATCTCTGAGTTCAAGGTCATCTGGGACAAAGCAGGTCCCAGATCCAGGTGTGGTGATACACACCTTTAATCTGGGACACACCTTCTTCTGGAGACCTATATAAGGACATTGGAAAAAGAAGATCCTCTCTCTTATTCACCTGCCTGCCTGTGGAACTGAGCCACTGCTAGATCCTTGGACTTTCATTCACAGCTGCTGCTGACCATTGTTGGGGAGTTGGACTACAGACTGTAAGTCATCAACAAATTCCCTTACTATACAGAGACTACCCATAGTTCTGTGACTCTAGAGAAACCTGACTAACACACATAGAAAACTTCATGTACTTAAAGAGGCTAGAGAAATGGAAGGTGTCAGAAAACTCCATGAAGCAAAGCTGGGACATGACAAGAGCACACACAACTCTTGGCTATAGAGAACACATGAACCTCCTCAATGGCGAACTCACAGTCAGCTGTGAAAATAGGTACTCACCTACATTTGAAAACTAGAAAAAGCCAAATTGTCCTCACAAATGAACAAATCAAGCTAGAATTAAAAAGAAAGAAAACCAAAGTACATTATAGTAAAACTACCAGAAAATTAAAAACTAAGGACAAAACTTCCAAAGTATCCCAGAATAAAGACTTGTTATTTCAAAAGAAGCCAGGTGTGGTGGCACATGCCTGTAGTACCAGCTACCCAGCACTGAGGTAAGAGGATCTCTTGAATCCATAAGTTCCCAGCTAGCCTGGGCTAAAAAGAAGACTCTGTCTCAAATTAGAAAACAACAAACACTCATAAAGTTTGTTATAAACTAAAACAAAAACAAGCAACCCATTAAAATTTATATATATATATATATATAATTAAAGTCAGGGTTGGGGAGAAGGCTTCATGAGCAAAGTGTTTGCTATATAAGTATGAGGACCTGTGGTTTGTCTTACATCCCAGCTTCCATGTAAGAGCCAAGAGAGGCAGATTCTAGAGGATCACCAGCCGGTCAGTCTAGATGAGAAAAAGTAGTCTGGGTCCAATAAAAGACCATGCCTCAAAAAGTTAGTAGAGAATGGTGGAGGAAGACATTAAAACTCAAACTCTGGCCTACGCAGGCATGCACACACACACACACACACACACACACACACACACACACACACACATCCCTACATACACACATGCCACACACACACACACATACACCCTCCATACACCCATGCACACACACACACACACACACACACACACACATCCCCACATACACCCATGCATCACATACACACACACACACACACACACACAGAGAGAGAGAGAGAGAGAGAGAGAGAGAGAGAGAGAGAGAGACTGACAAAGGCAGACAGCCAGAAAGACGGCATGAGCATAAGGGGAAAAACAGGTAAAAAGTCAAAGGGTAGGAAAACCTGGAGAGGAATGTCATTAACAATGGGATGGGGTAGGGACAGGGGCATGAAAAGGATAAGGGCCAAAGGAACCCCTCAAAGAGCATCTTTGGGGGCATTTTTTCCAGAAAAAAAATCTTCCTGGGGCATCTCAGCTCAACCACCAGAAGAAAGAAAAATCTGACTTTTTAATAATCTTTTAGGGGAAGCAGGAATTTGACATCATGAGATTTATTTTAGTATAGTGTGTGACTAAAAAAAAAAAAAAAAACCATAAAGAAGCCTGATACTAGTTAGGACCACAAATGAAGAGTTTCTGTTAAACCACAGTACAGACTGCATGTTAATTCTGTATCCCAGAAAGAACTGCAGGGAAGTGAGGTCTGATTCAGGCCTGGGCTCTTACCAAGGGTTAGGTTCTCTAACTCAGAACGCTCGGCTAGCATTGCAAAGTTCTAGGTTCTACTCCCAGAGACAAGGAAAGGGAATCTTGTTTGGCCATGTGTTGTTGGACATATATCTGACGTTTTAGTTCTGTTCTGTGTGATCTAATGACCTGTACACACCCCCTCCCAATCCATCCCATCTTTTTCACTTTATACACAAAGTGAGTCACAAAATCATTCTATGTAAGTCCCTGTATTAGTTACTTTTCTATTGCTATGACAAAACATCATAAACAAGGCGTCTTACAGAAGGGAAGTTTACTTGGAGCGATATAGTTCCAGAGAGGTAAGAGTCCATCACGATCACAGGGGGGAAGTGCGGCAGAAGAGCAGGCAAGCATGGTGGCTGCTGGAAGCTTAGACCTTGATCTATAAGCACGAAGCAGACCATACAAACTGGGAATGGTGCATAGCTTTTGAAACCCCAAACTTCACCCCCAGTGACACACTTTCCTCCAGCAAGGCCACACCTTCTAGATCTACCTACACAGAGCCACCAGCTGGGAACCAAGTATTTAAATCTCTTAGCCTATTGGACCATTCTCATTCAGACCACCATACCCTTCACCATTCATTGTTCTTTTAAAATTACGCCTCAGCTATTCTGAGCCCTTTCCATAATATACTTTAGGATCTTTTTATCAATGTCAACAGAGTAAATTGTTGAAATTAAATTAAATGATCATTTGACTATATGTGGTAGTCAGAAGTCTCAGCCTTTTAGGCCTAAGAACAAACAATCTCTCCAGACAGTAAGAATCACAGTAAGTCTCATACACAGACATAGACAGTCAGACACACCACACACACACACACAGACATATATACAATATACATAGAGATACAGACACAGATGTATACACATACACACCATACATACAGGCAAAGATACAGACAAATACATACCATATACACACAAAAACACAGACATGCACACATATGCATACAGACAAAGATACACATATACAAATACATAACATACATGCACACACATATACAGGCATGCACACATACACACCATACACACACGCACAAACACACATACAAAAACCTTAGAAAAAATGACATGTTGCTATCAGTAAATATGATCTTTCTATATGTATTAATTTAAAACTTCTTTAGTTTCTTTAAACAATATAGTTTTCATTGTGAAATAGTTAAAAACTTATTCAAATTACCCTCTGTTACTTTTTATTTTTTTATTGTAGATTACAATGTATTTCCAATTCAATGTGTGCTTGTGATCTTGAGTCCTGAGCTCTTTCTATATTTACTTAATGTGCTTTTTGACAGACTCTTCTACATAGTTGATATAATCTTTTAAAAAAGGTGTTTTGTACTTTGGTTTTTAATTAATGTCTTTTATTGCCATTATTTATAATATGAATTCATACCCTGAATACAATGATACATGGACATGATAGGCCTTCCCATCTCCTTGGCAGTGGGCAGCATTTAGTCTTTTGCCATTAAGAAATAAACTGTATCGAGGTTTTATCAAATTGGCAGTTTCCTTTAGGCCTTGTTTGCTTTCTCATACGTGACTAGGTGCTAAATTTTGCTTAGTTACTTTTCTGCCTATTCTGAGATATTATATGGGCATTCTTTCCTACTATCTGTTGAGATACAGTTGATTTTTACATGCATTTGTGGGCTAATTCCTACTCCGTTGTGAGGCATTATCCTCTCCATTTTATTGGATGTTCTAAGTATATTAGGAGAAGGATTGATAGAAGGAGGTAGTGAAGGATTTTGGTATCTGTAAACATAAGATATTTACAGTTTCCTTTCTCTGTGACATCTTTGGTACTGGAGCAATGCTGGGATCAGAGAATTAACGGAGGAGTATTCCCTCTTCTAATGATTAATTTGCTCTTGTTGCAATTAATGAAATCATTTTATTATCTTTAAATGATCTATTTTTAATAAGTTTATTTGGTCACTTTGGAATCCAGTAAACACATGAAGTCTGATAAGTCTATAAAGATAAAACAGCCTTATAGAAATGGAGCTTTAATGAAGAGGGGTTGTCACAGCAGCATATATGTCATTCTTACAACAAATTATATGAGTTTATGAAATCATTTCAAAACTGTATAATGCAATTTAAGTTTTAACATTAAGTAGAACTAGTATACAAGATGTATTGGTCTTTTCCCATAGCAGTTATGTTGCTTTGTTAATCTACTCTATAGCATCATAATAAGACATATTTCAACTTCTTCACATTTTACCAAACAGAAGTAGGTGTAATAACAGGATCTATATTTAGAATGTATTTTGGAGCACTATTAAGTATCTTTAAATAGTAATAAATATAAACACTTAGAAGTTGAAAATAAATCATTTAGCATTTACTAAAATCACAACTCTAAATATATTCCTTAATGCAAAATATACATCTATATGCTTCAAAAACTGTTGAAAGCAGTACATATTTTGCTTATTTTTTCCAAACTTGGTTTCTTAATACTTTCAAACTAATAGTTTATTGTTGGTACAATAACACTTTAAATAAATAAATACTATCTTATTTTTATTTTATTTATTTTATTTTATTTTAGGTGTTATTAGCATGTATATCTATGCACCATATCCATGGTGTGTTTTGGAGGCCAGAGGAGAGTGTTGGATCCCCTAAGACTGGAATTACAGACAGGATGTAAGCAGCCATGTGGGTGCTGGTAATTGAGCCCTGGCCTCTGGAAGAGCAGCCAGTGATCTTAACCACTAAGTTCTCTCTTTAGCCCCTAGTCTTGAACATTTTTAATATTTAGTATATTATTAAAGGAACATAGTTTGTTCAGAAAATATTGCAGCCAAAACAAACATTCTAAAAGAGCAATGTTAGGAATGTGGCAAATGTTTTATAGAATTCTTTCACTAAAATATTATTTTATAACTTATTTATCTCAAAAACTAAAGTAAAATCCTTTAATCTCTTGTCCCTAATTAGATTAAGGAAAGACAGAAGAACCCCAAAGTGAAAGACCTAATCCCTGAGGCTGTGGACTGCTGGGAGGTGAATGCTTCTGCATCATTCCGGCGAGATAAACCCCTTGTTATTGTTGATTGCAACCTGAAGCGCTTCCTTCATCCTCCTCATTGTGGAATACTTAGGCAGGTCTAGAATACTGTGACATGTCAATGATCTTGGGTTATCTTTTTCACTGAAGACTTCAGGACACCGGAATCTTATTCCTTCATTCTGTAGGCCTTTCACATGTAGCCTATCACATCCTGTAAGAAACACTAGAAAGGAATACAATTTTGTTAAGAATTTTCATCTAGAAAATTTCAAGAAACATAAGAGGAATTAATGACCACATTTAATAAGTCTTGAGTGTACTTTTTGTGCAGAAAAACTGTGCAGGGACAAGGACAGGGGCAGGAAAAGCCTAGAAAAGTCATGGCTATTGGGGTTTGTACACTACAAATATATGTGCCTTGCCACTAAAATGATCTATTACATGAAGACTGGATATCTATTATAGTACTTACAGAGGAATTTTTTCTTTTCATCCAAAGTTAGTTCATGGAAAGCCTTCCAAAACAGTAGAATAGTTGGGTGTGATTTGGAATATCCATTTTCATACTTTGAATTCTTGAGAAGAAGATTTAAAAAGAGTTAGAGGAAGTTTTAGGAGGGATAAGTATCAGTCATTTGGGAAAGTTAGAGGACACTTGGGTTACCACTTACATTTTCAAATTGTTTCCAGTCACAAGTAGGGTTTCCAATTATTGCTGCCATTAGTTCTTCAGGCTGGAAATGCCTAATACTGTCCCGGTTACACACCTTGTAAAATCCTCTATGAAATTCGTCATAAATCGTCTTTATAGAAATGTTAAAAATGTAATCAACACACTTGGACACATAGTCTCTCCTTGAGGGGAAAAAAAAACCAATAACATGCCTTATCCATGACTACAATACTATTTTTCTCTCTTAACTCTATTGAGAAAGGAAAGTGTATCTTCTGTGTAGCCCACAAGTCTATACAAGACAGGGAAATGAAAACCTGGCTAACTAAAAGAAAGGTCCTTAGAGAATATAAGAGAAGGACTCAGACGTTAGGGTATTCTCATTTTCCTTATTGCAAGGAGCAATTGTATCTCCGATCTGAATATTTGACTTTGAACAGGGACATGTTCCAGTGGAACATGGAAATACATGGAAAATGCATTTAACACATCTGACCTACTAAATATTGTAGCTTAGCCACTTTCCTTCATTAGCTGCTTTCCACCATCAGAAGAAAGTGTTGTATCATATATAGGTAGCTTAGAGAATGATCAGAAATCCATGGAGTATGGTAACTGTGGAATGCCATATGCTTTCACATCACAGGGAACTACGGGAATAAGTTCATCCATTTGATCCTTGCTTCTTTGCCTCTACGCATTCCTTTCTGACATCCTTAGCTGGCTACTTCTTGTTCGTAGGAAACCACATAGTAAACATTCTTTCTAGCATGTCATATGTCTTTATGTGCTGCCCTCTCACGCTCAAGATGAGGCTAGCAAGAAGGCCTCCCACAGATATGGTCCTTGAATTTCCAGAACTGTGACATAAATAAAACCCCTTTCCTTATAAAGTTACCCAGTATTTGATGTTTCATTATAGTAATGAAAAGTGGACTAAGTGGGGTAGCCACTAGAAACATGCCCAACCCCCTCCCCTTTAAACAGCCTTTGGTAACTAGCCTATTTAACCACCTTTCTCTGTCCTCCTATAACCAATAGTGTGCTGCCAGTGCACCAACCAGTTTTCTGAAAGGAGGGAGGGGGAGGGGGGTGTAAGGAGACAGAAAGAACCAGAATACAGAGAGTGGGCAGAGGGAGGGGAAACAGAAAAGGCAGGAAGGAAACCGCATTTGTATCCTTTGCCAATGTTTATGTCCTGAATTTTCCTGCCATGGCTGACTTCAAATTACTAATAATAACCTGTGAACGGTGATGGAAATTTTGCAATCAGATCTCATAAACTGGTACCAACTGATTTACTTAATACATTACATGTATTAAATTGGGGTATCAGCTTTCTGACCACTAGGATATAAGTTACATATTTTGCTTTTTTCATGGTTCCATCACTAATATCTAGAATACAGTATAGCATAGAATAGGGACTAAAAAGTTACCTTAGAGGACAGAAACATTTATTCTTAAACCATTTCTTCTCTTCTCCTACCTGTTTAGCATTCTAAAAACCAAAATTCTAAAACGAACATCCAAGAAATTCAAATATACTTTAAACTGTACGAATACAAACATTTCATGCCTATTCAAAGTAGACATTTAGGTCTCTAAACTTACTTGTTGGTTTCATTCACAGGCACAGAGATCCTATCTGGAGTTAAATCAACATCTCTTTGATCCCAGTATATCTATAACCAAAATATAATCAACTGATAAACATGAACGTGAATCTGTCATCATTATCCATACATCCTCCCTAAAGTTTTACAGAGTAATTATCTTTTAAAATATTGAAGGTTCTATAATAAAATTATTTTTAATGTAATAGATAATGGCTGGGAATATATCGTAATTGGATAATCCTTCATTGGCAGAGGTGCAATCTCCAGCCACAGCTTGTGACACTAAAACATACATACAAACAAACAAACAAACAAATAACAGCAAAAACTGATTAAAGCCAACCTATAATCAAGATTTCTTGCTACTCACAGAAAAATACATGTGAAGTTCTTCAATATCACCAGCCTCACAATTTAGAACTTCTTGCAAATTCCTATTGAAAAATTGATTTAAAATGATATATTTGATACTATAGAATTTCAAAGTAATAATCCTTCAATGGGGAAAATTAAGTTAAGACAAACATGCACAAAATTCAGTATAAATTTTGTCTCCTACCCTTTCCCACTCATCTTCCTAGAATAATCTTGATTTAGAATTTGATTTGTTAGTCTACTCTACCTTATGGCTAGCGCTGTGTATTGTGAAAACGGTTATGCAGACAAGATTCTAAAGCAGAGAGGAATTACTTTGCAAAGTCTGGAGGTGTCTTTAGTTGTCACAATTAAAGGTTGTCATCTAGTGAATAGTTACCCCAGACACTATTAAATACATCACATACCCAGAACAACCCGCCACAAAGAGAATTAAAGCAACCATGTGCCTATAGTTACGGCTCAGTAGATGCTCTTGTTTGAGAGGGAGGAGGCCCAAGGTTGGATCCCCAATCAAAACACCCAAAACAGAAAAAGTCAAAGTGTCAAAATTGCCACTCTTGAAGAACTCCTTTAATAAAAACTTACCACTAATGGATGAGAGAGAGAGAGAGAGAGAGAGAGAGAGAGAGAGAGAGAGAGAGAGAAGAGAGAATCATTTCATTCAATTTGCTATCAACACTTTAAGAAAAATCTGTGGCAGAAAAAGGACATTTTATGTATATTCACTTAGGTCCTTGCGAACCTGAACACGCTTCTAATTTTGGATGAACCATATGTATATTCATTTATGGCACTATATCTTTATAAACCACACATATGTGCACTTATGGTATATGCACTTATGGTACTAAATCAATTTATAAACCATATAAATGTACTCTAGCACTATATTAATAAACCACATCTATATAGATGCACTTATAACACTATTTATAAATTATATCTCTGTATAAACATAGTGGTAATACTATATTTTTTTCTTTTTCTTTTTATTAACTTGAGTATTCCTTATTTACATTTCGATTATTATTCCCTTTCCTGGTTTCTGGGCCGACATCCCCCTAATCCTTCCCCCTCCCCTTCTATATGGGTGTTCCGCTCCCCATCCTCCCCCCATTACCACCCTCCCCCCAACAAATACGTTCACTGGGGGTTCAGTCTTAGCAGGACCAAGGGCCTCCCCTTCCACTGGTGCTCTTACTAGGCTATTCATTGCTACCTATGAGGTTGGAGCCCAGGGTCAGTCCATGTATAGTCTTTGGGTAGTGGCTTAGTCCCTGGAAGCTCAGGGTTGGTTGGCATATGGGGTTCATATGGGGTCTCGAGCCCCTTCAAGCTCTTCCAGTTCTTTCTCTGATTCCTTCAACGGGGATCCCATTCTCAGTTCAGTGGATTGCTGCTGGCATTCGCCTCTGTATTTGCTGTATTCTGGGTGTGTCTCTCAGGAGAGATCTACATCCTGTTCCTGTCTGCCTGCACTTCTTTGCTTCATCCATCTTGTCTAATTGGGCGGCTGTATATATATGGGCCACATGCAGGGCAGGCTCTGAATGGGTGTTCCTTCTGCCTCTGTTTTAATCTTTGCCTCCCTATTCCCTGCCAAGGGTATTCTTGTTCCCCTTTTAAAGAAGGAGTGAAGCCCCTGAAGAAAGAAATTGAAGAAGACCTCAGAAGATGGAAAGATCTCCCATGCTCATGGATTGCCAGGATTAATATAGTAAAAATGGCCATTTTACCAAAAGCGATCTACAGATTCAATGCAATCCCCATCAAAATACCAATCCAATTCTTCAAAGAGTTAGACAGAACAATTTGCAAATTCATCTGGAATAACAAAAAACCCAGGATAGCTAAAACTATCCTCAACAATAAAAGGACTTCAGGGGAATCACTATCCTGAACTCAAGCAGTATTACAGAGCAATAGTGATAAAACTGCATGGTATTGGTACAGAGACAGACAGATAGACCAATGGAACAGAATTGAAGACCCAGAAATGAACCCACACACCTATGGTCACTTGATTTTTGACAAAGGAGCCAAAACCATCCAATGGAAAAAAGATAGCATTTTCAGCAAATGGTGCTGGTTCAACTGGAGGTCAGCATGTAGAAGAATGCAGATCGATCCATGCTTATCACCCTGTACAAAGCTTAAGTCAAAGTGGATCAAGGACCTCCACATCAAACCAGATACACTCAAACTAATAGAAGAAAAATTGGGGAAGCATCTGGAACACATGGGCACTGGAAAAAATTTCCTGAACAAAACACCAATGGCTTATGCTCTAAGATCAAGAATCGACAAATGGGATCTCCTAAGACTGAAAAGCTTCTGTAAGGCAAAGGATAGTGTGGTTAGGAAAAAACAGCAACCAAAAGATTGGGAAAAGATCTTTACCAATCCTACAACAGATAGAGGCCTTATATCCAAAATATACAAAGAACTCAAGAAGTTAGACCGCAGGGAGACAAATAACCCTATTAAAAAATGGGGTTCAGAGCTAAACAAAGAATTCACAGCTGAGGAATGCCGAATGGCTGAGAAACACCTTAAGAAATGTTCAACATCTTTAGTCATAGGGCAAATGCAAATCCAAAGAACCCTGAGATTTCACCTCACACCAGTGAGAATGGCTAAGATCAAAAACTCAGGTGACAGCAAATGCTGGCGAGGATGTGGAGAAAGAGGAACACTCCTCCATTGTTGGTGGGACTGCAGACTGGTACAATCATTCTGGAAATCAGTCTGGAGGTTCCTCAGAAAATTGGACATTGAACTACCTGAGGATCCAGCTATACCTCTCTTGGGCATATACCCAAAAGATGCCCCAACATAGAAAAAAGACACGTGCTCTACTATGTTCATAGCAGCCTTATTTATAATAGCCAGAAGCTGGAAAGAACCCAGATGCCCTTCAACAGAGGAATGGATACAGAAAATGTGGTACATCTACACAATGGAATATTACTCAGCTATCAAAAACAATGACTTTATGAAATTCATAGGCAAATGGATGGAACTGTAAAATATCATCCTTAGTGAGGTAACCCAATCACAGAAAAACACACATGGTATGCACTCACTGATAAGTAGATATTAGCCCAAATGCTTGAATTACCCTAGATGCATAGAACACATGAAACTCAAGAGGGATGATAATATTATATTTTTACAAACCACATCTATCTGTACCATCTTATTACAATATATTTATAAACCATATCTCTCTATATATACATGCTTATATCCCTATATCCCCATCTATGTAATTTATTAACTGCATCTATGTATATGTATTTATCACACTATATTTATTATGAACCATATATATGAACTTATAACACTGTATCTATAAATCATATCTATCTATACATATATGCACTTACAGCACTAATTTACTTATTTTTTTTCTTTTTTTCAGAGCTGGGGACCGAACCCAGGGCCTTGCGATTGCTAGGCAAGCGCTCTACCACTGAGCTAAATCCCCAACCCCCACTAATTTACTTATAAACCATATTACATTTACATGTATTTATAAGTATAGCACTGTATCTGTTTATAAGCTACATATATATGCACTTACACATATTTGTAATCCATATCTATATATGTATATGCACTCATAGCATTATATATATATATATATATATATATAATAAGAAGCATGACCCATGTGCATCCTGAGAACTCCCCTAAGTACTTTCCACCTTGATAAAGAGCCCAGATCCAAGTCTTTATTGTATTAGCTCTTACAGAGGAACATCTGCGTTTTCTTCGTTTCTTTTTTTTTTTTTTTAAGATTTATTTAATTTATATGAGTACACTGTACCTGTTTCAGACACACCAGAAGAGGGCATGAGATCCCATTACAGATATGTGGTTGCTGGGACTTGAACTCAGGACCTCTGGAAGAGCAGTCAGTGCTCTTAACCACTGAGCCATCTCATCCCCCTCACCCCCACCACCCTTTTCTTCATTTCTGAAAGCTTACTCTATTTACTGTAAGTAATGCTTAACATAAGCCCATCTACAGCATCTACAGGGCACACAACATTACAATTGAAGAAAGACCTTACCTGTGTCTCTTCATGAGTGGTACTATTTATACTTAAAAAGATGAGACTTAATGCTGCTCTTATGAAGCAAATATATTTACTCACCTTCCCAAGAGAAGACTAAGGTCTTTTAAATCTTCCAAAGATGGATTTTGCTCCAAAAGTTTTTTATATAAAGCCAGTGGGAAAGAAAGGTTGATAACCTTTGAATTGATTAGGGAGAGTCCACATAAGATCCCAAAGAGGAAATATCTGCTTTTCTCAAACTTGGGCTGGAAAATAAATTTGAAAAAAAGTTCCTATGCTATTATAAATAATCAGTTATACAAAGGCACAATTAGACCAAAAAAGAATAAATTTTAGCTCTTTTTAATTAACATCACAAGTTAGAGAAAAACTGGTTTCAAAATAATTAAAAAAAAAGACTGTTTTAAAAGTTATCATACAATTTAAATTTCTTCCATAATGTTCGTTCTATTCTTTATGTTTATTTGTTTGTTTGTTTGAGACATACTGAGCAAACTTTCTTCTTTTGATAGTTCTCAAAACTGTATAGCTGAGGGTGACCTTGAACTCCTCTTGCCTGTATCTCCTAAGTGAGGGATTATAGCCACACACCGCCATGCCCAGCTTCTTGCATAATGTTCAGTATAAATTAACAATACAGAACATTAAGCAAATGCATTTCTGGTGACTGATAGTATTTCTGAAACAGGCTTGGATGGAATTATAAAGTTTTCCTTTGGAATGTTAAGGGCCTAACTGTCCAATTCATGGAGACAGGTGACAATGAGGAAGGACAGTTGTTCTGTAACGATATTTAAATTTAGCAGAATGAATGCCAGATGAGTGTTCTGGGAGTGTTGGCTCTGTTCGGCCATGCAGTCCCACACGGGGCTTACCACTGGAGTGGCGCTCATGGGGCCGCGGTCTCACTCTGGCATCCTGTCTTACAATGTAGACTCTGCCTGCAGACGAGTCACAATTCCTTGTGCCAGGAGACCTTTTGAGAGCTGATTTATGTCAGCACCATACCCTTGGACTTGGACCTCTGAGCGCCTTAACAAAGTACTTGGTTACACTAAGGCTACACCAACAAAAACCAGACCAATGCAGCTGCTTTTACTTTTCTTCGCTGCATCTTGTCATCCTGGTTAGAGAAACCAAAACAAAAGTACAAAAACTTTCCAGGCCAAAACTGCAGCCAAGGGAGGAAGCTTCTCTAGTGCGACATTCCAGGATTGCTGCTCCAGGGCCTTTCTGGCCGTTAGCAGAGGTTTAGTGACTCAAACGATGTGTTTTCTCCTAGCTCTCCTAACCTTATTTACTCTTCTGCAGGAATTCTGACATGAGTTAAAAAACAGCACAAACAATCCGCAAAGGCCTCTCCTAGGCCATAATTTGTAATCTATACTCTGGTTCAATTTGATTTTGCTGTTTTATCAAGCCATTTATAAATTAAAGTAAGTGTGTGTGTGTGTGTGTGTGTGTGTGTGTGTGTGTGTGTGTGTGTGTGTGTGTGGTCTGTTTTCTACTGAACAGAACTGTATGAATATGCTTAAAAGTGAGGGCTTTGCTGAGTGTGGTACACGCCTACAATCCAAGCATTAATTAAGAAGGTGGAAACGAGGATTCAAGACTACCTTGGAATATATAGTAAGACACTGAACAAGACATTTTATAAAAAGATAAAAGTGAAAAACAACCTTACAGTCAAAGGAATCAACAATCCTCCCTACTAGCTTACCAACAGTCTCTCTCTAATTTGAAACGTTCCGCATTAGAACTCTCAAAATTAAGGACACAAGCAAGGAAATGGTTTTCTACAAATTGCCTGATCATGCCATGGCACAGCTGCTGCCCCCTGGGTGATGTGGTACTACTCAAAATGGAGGTGCCACATGGTACAGTCCTGAGTTTACACTCTGATTTGCATGTAATGCATTTTATTGGGAAAAACATAACTTACATTGGCTGGAAACCACATGTTGGAACCATTTTCAGGATACATGAACATTTCATATTTGGGGTCTGTCATCTCTTCAAATATACAGTGGAAGAACTCAGAACTCACTCCCCAACCCTCAGGACGAATTTCATTAATAAATCCGACCTAAAGAAAGAAAATTTATTTCAAGGCTCTTATTGAAAATATAGCTCTTTGTTCTTTATGGAGAAGTCTCCAGCCTGTGCTGGACCTCTTGAGCTCACTACAATGGCAAGATCCACACAGCTCTTTTCCTTCTCATACCGTCTTCCCTCAGTTTGCTGCCAAGCAGTGAAAGCCGGGAGGAACCTATTTATTCTCCAGTTGGTAAGACAGTGAGTGGATCCTTTAGATTGACATGCCTACACCTACCACTGGAAGAAGGAACAGTGACGTGATATCAAATTTGATATGCCTTAAACCCATGAGTCATGAAGTTCTCAAGTTATTCCACCTTACCTGTCCTCATAGTATCTTTCAGACTGAGCAACCCTGGCTCTAATGAACAGCTATTTGTGTTCTCCAGCCCTACTCAAAGTACTTCTAGTAGGCAGCCTTTCCAGTGAGCATGGACCAGTATCTTTTAATATACATGCACATATTAAATCTATAAAATAAAATATGTATTGTATGCATCTTTCTCAAAAAAGAACAAACAAACACACACACACACACACACACACACACACACACACACACACACACACACACACGAGATTCTCTTTTTAACAGTTCTCCATGTCTCTGGATTTGATGGCCATGATTTTACCCTGACGATTCTGACAATTTCTTTCCTGGCTAACTTATTTGCGTTCATTAATTTATGTATCTGATTTTTGGTGCTAGGGGATAAATTGGGCCCTCAGATATGATAGGCAAACACTGTACCGCTCCTAGGTCTTGTATTTTGACCACTTACACTCTCATCTGGTACCAGGAAAATCCACTCCCTTTGGAACTCCAGACTCCAGCTCTTACCCACAGCATTTGTCAGTATTCAGTTCTGTACATATTTGGCCTGAGGTGCTACACAGTAAACACTCTCCCAGGCATCCACAAAGGATTAAATGAAGAGTGGCTGGAATTGAAACCTATATTGCAGAGCCTAGACATACAATGTGGGGGAAATGTGCCTATTACATTAGCTATCTGTTGGGTGCATGAACAGTCCCAGTTCTTCACTATTTCTTGATTGAATTCTTTTGAATATGATTTTGCAATGTCTCCCATTAAGAGATTAGTATATTTTCCCAGCATTTGGCTTGAGTTCATTCATGAGTACTCTTTGACTCAAACAATATTTAATGATTCCTAGCTTGCATTTCCAGCACTGCTCTGAGAAGAACATGCTTGCTGGTCCCAAGATGAAGAAGGACATTAAAGTATAACCCAATGTCCTCAGCTAGTAATAGCATAGCATAGTCAATCCTCACCTATCTTTTGGATATATGAACAAACTCAAACAAAAATTTGTATTGCTAAGAATGTAGCTTATGGTAAAGCACTTACTTAGTATGTGTGGAAACTCTGGTTTTATTCCTAGCCTCTTACATACAAATACATATTGGTATAGAGGAATAGACACCCAGAAATTCAGTTGGACTAGAAGATTTTAAAATAAATTGTTATTTTTATGACACTAAGTACTGGAATAATTCATTATAATCATCAATAAGTGAGTTAACCTGCAACTAAATATGTAATTCAACCTTCTATTGTCTCAAGGGAAAGGGGGAATTTCTGGAAACCAGGGTTGTGAATGCATCTCCTTAATTATGAAGGTTCCTTCCCACAAAAAGAAAGAAAGACCCACCCATCTCTAAAATTTTAACCCAGAATTGGTTCTGTATAAAGGAAATACAGAGACAAAGAGTGAGCAGAGATTGAAGGAAAGGCCATCTGGAGACTGTCCCACCCGGAGATCCGTCTCACATGCAGACACCAAACCCAGATACTATTGCTGATGCCAAGAAGTGCTTGCTGACAGGAAACTGATATAGCTGTCTCCTGAGAGGCTCTGCCAGAGCATGACAAATACAGATGCAGATCCTGGAAGCCAACCATGGGACTGATCACAGGGACTCCAATGGAGGAGTTAGGGGAAGGACTGAAGGAGCTGAAGGCGCCTTATCTGGATCAATGGGTGGGAAGCCCCTTGGTCCTGTGAGAGCTTGGGCAATGAGACGGGAGTGGGTGGGTGGGGGAACACCCTCATAGAAGCAGGGTAAAGGGGAATGGAATAGGGGGGTTGCAGAGGAAAAGTTGGGAAAGGGGATAACATTTGAAATGTAAATAAAATAATCAATTTTTAAAAAGAATCAAGTGCAAGAAAGCAGATTAAAAGAGAGAAAGAAAGAATCCACTGAGGTTTTTTTGTTTGTTTTTTTACCGATAGTGGCTTCCTAAGGTCAAAGTCTTCAGCTTGTCTTAATTGACGCAAGGTGTCTTCCACCAGATGACTTCGTCTGACTTTCAGTATAAAGAATGGGCATCCCATCTTTTCTGGAGATGCAGCGACTTCATGCTTTGAGAAAAAGAATTTGTTAACTTGGTTCTTATCAGAGATAAAAGTATGAATGGTGGAGCAGGCCTACAATCCCTGGGGGTAGAGGCTAGAGGATCAAAAATTCAAGATCTGGGGCTGGTGAGATGGCTCGGCAGGCAAAGGAACTTACTGCCTATCCTCAGTACCTCTCTGGAACCTACGTGCTGGAGGGAGACAGCTGACTCAAGCAAGTTGTCCTCTGAACTCCATATGTAGATGGCAGCACATACATGTACAGAACATAAATGTAAAAATATTTTTAGGAAAACATTCAAGGCCATCTTGGGGATATATACAAGGCTCAAACTCAAGGCAGGTCTGGGTTACATGGTTCCCCACCTTTTTACAAGAAAATAATCCTAACAATTTTTAAGTACTTCCTTCTTGTTCATTCTTTTGGTTTTGCTCTTGCAAAAGGTGCAGCCACCACACCTCCCCCCACCCTTTATCCCCTACCCAGTCAACTTTCTGAGTGATGGAATTATAGGCACAAAGCATCAGGCTTGATTTATACTGAATAGTTCTAATAAAAATATCTTTTGTATCTTGCTGCCACCAGTCTATATACTTATAATTTAAGAAATGTGTTATTAAGTTATAAGATAACATGATTACAGGATCCAACAAGTTGTAGCACCTAGTGTTCATGTGCAAAAATGAGTAGCCAGCCATGAACAATTAAGTAATTAAAAATGTCTATGACCCCTTACTATAGTAATCATAATGTTGGCATCAAACCTGCTAAGAGAACAAATTACCATCAACCTTCCAGTGTTACATGTAAACCTCAGAAATTACTCTAAGAGCCATGGGGCAGATGAGGAAAACTGATACCAATAGGAAGAAGATAAAGGGAAGACATTCTCTGAGAGGATTCTCCATGAAAATAATAACCATCCACTTTGGAAGTCTCTGAAATGGTTTCTCAGGGAACCACGCTGTTCTGGAGCATTATCCTGGCCATAAAATAGGAGTGTCTTGAGCTTTCTCAAATCGTCACTATTCCTTCTCTAAATAGGTTTCTAGGGCAAGTGTGTTCGTTCATACCTAAGGGTCTTGGTAAAGGGTACCACTGTTTTTACTTTATATATGTATTAGATTTTTCAACACAAAAAAAAATGGTTACCCATATTGGTTTGGATATCGTTTGACTGATTCTCCAAAGATCTGTGTGAAACTTTGTGTCTAATATGGTAATAATTAACTTCTAAATTGGACCTCCTAGAAGATAATTATATCATGGGGCACTACCCTTGGAGGGGATTACTATGAGCCTCACAGAGTGGGTTATTTCCTGTGGGAACAGGTTGTTATAAAGTGAGGCCAATGCAACTGATCCCTTTGGCACATGACAAAGTCCTTTTGTGGTTCTCCTCGTGTTTTAATACTGGTGGTTGGAGACAGGGTAGTAAAGAAATAAGAACAGGCCCATCAGGATTCATACATCATGTCAGTGAACATTTGAGTTAAATAAATCTCTTTATAAAGTATATAGCATCAGTTATTTTGGCATAGTAACAGAAAACATACATACCGACAGCTTTACAGATGAGTCATGTTTCATTAATATAATTTTGGATGGCAAATCAAGGATAAATGGAAAATCATTGAAGACCATAGAATAGTATTTTTTAAAGAACTAAAAGAAGAAAAAAAAGAAGCAAACATCAGTTTTAACAATGAAAAAAAATAACATTCATTCCTTTCCTAACTTCATCACAATATTTACTGCTAGGATCTTTTGAATCTATCTTTTTAAAACTAATTACAATGAAGCACCCCCTCTTCCTTCTGTCTGTTTATCTTTCCTTCTTTCTTTTTGAGACAAAATGTCTATATCCTAGGTTTACCTCAAACTTACTATGTCCCAGAGAATGACCTTGCACCTCTTTTTTATTTTATTTTATTTTTCTTGGATATTTGATGTATTTACATTTCAAATGTTATTCTCCTTTTCCCCTTCCCCTGCTTCTAAGAGGATGCTCCCAAACCAACCCACCCACTTCAACCTCAATGCCCTGGCATTCCCCTACATTGGGGAAATGAGCCTTCACAGAACAAAGGGCTTTTCCTCCTATTGATGCTGGACAAAGTCATCCTCTGCTACATATGTGGCTGGAGTCATGGGTCCCTCCATGTGTACTCATTGGTTGGTGGTTTAGTTCCTGGGATCTCTGGTAGGGTCTGTTTGGTTGATATTGTTGTTCTTCCTATGGGGTTGCAAACTCCTTCAGCTCCTTCAGTCTTTTCTCTAACTCCTCCATTGGGGTCCCCTTTTAAGTCCAATGGTTAGCTGCAACCATCCTCATCTGTATCAGTAGGGCTCTGGCAGAACCTCTCAAGGGACACCCATATCTGGCTCCTGTCAGCAAGCACTTCTTGGCATCAGCAATAGTGACTGGGTTTGGTGGCTGCATATGGGATGGGGCCTTGAACCTCTTTTTAAAATTATTTTTAAAGTTTTAAATTATTTTATTTGTTTTAAGTGTATTGGTTTTTATTGTTGCATGTGTGTCTGAGTACAACATACATGCAGTGTCCGCAATATCCAATGATACCAGAAGATGATATCTGATAGCCTTGAACTAGAGTTTCAGACAGTTGTGGACTACCATATGTGTTCTAGGAATGGAACCTGGCTCTCTGGAAGGGTATCCAGTTTTTTTAACCATAGAGTCATCTCTCCAGCCCTGACCAGGCACTTCTGATCCTCTATCCTCCACCAAAGTATAAAGATTACAGGATCTCACTGCCATACCTGGTTTGAGTAGTACTAGGGATCAAGAACTCAGGCCTCCATTTGTTCTAAGCAAGTACTCTACCAAATGAGCCACATATCTTAGAGATAATTTTATAAGTAAATAAACTTGTATTAAGAGCAAAATGTTTAAGTTTTCAATGACATTTTCTGATGTAGGAATGACACAGTGGCTAACATGTCTTGCTTTAAGTCATGAACTTACAAGCCAATATGTTATACTGTATGAACATACCATTTGCTGTTTGGCCATTATTCCTTCTTCTGTATTGAAGTTAAAGATGTCATTTATGATGAAAGCATTTTCTGGAAGTTGACAGTTAGCCTTAAAGAGAACATGACCTGGAATTTCACTTTCTATTAATAAATTATATAACATGTAAAACTTAGATTCATATGCATATATACATTTGTCAGTGATTGAATATGTTCTAGGCTGGTTGAATTGGATGGGATAACCTTCACTAAGTATATTTCACTGAAAAATGGATTTCTGTCACTCATTTTCCCTCTGCCGGGTGATGATGGGGTACACCTTTAATCCAAGCGCTCAGTAGGCAGAGACAGGTAGATCTCTGAGAGACCAGCCAGCACTGCAGAGTGAGTTCCAGGACAGCCAAGGCTACACAGAGAAATACTGTCTCAAAACAAAACAAAGGAACAAACAGACAGAGCTCAAACAAAGAAAGGAAGAAAGACAACAAAAAAGAATTTTCCATCATCTTGGTACTATTGGTCAGTTAAAAATATTCTGGCTTCTCCATGGTGTCTTTTCTAGTGCCAGTCTCTCTGTGCATTTGCAGGAGAGTTGGTTTCATCCCCTTTACTTAAATTCACAAATGCTATGTCCATGTCAATTTGTATGTGTATTGTCTTGCTTTCCAGTTTCACATGGAGATATTTCTGATACTTGCAGAAACACTGGGTGTATCTCAAAATACAATCCATGTAAGGTATTCATAGGCATTTTACAAAGAGCTTCTCAATAAATGTAATTAAAATTTAAAAAAAAAGTATCTTGGGAGAGTTATCATTCCATGTCAGAGTAGGAATGGAAGTAGTATAGGTCATGGTAGGAACACTGAGGTAAGGAATCCTTTAGAGTTAGGGACAGGCCACAAAGAAGGTGACACAAGTATTCTAAGACAGATACATGGTGACAGAAGAACTGCTTAAAACTACATCTTCCAGGAGCAGACAGATGTAAGAACTTCTGAGACATAGCCTCAGAGGCTGCCTGCTCTGACCTCAAGCCAAATTCCTGCTAGGCCTTTAAACCAAGACACCTACAACCTTGAGAATAAATTGCTACTGGCTTACCCAAAAACTTTTTTAAAAAAATGATAATTCTGTGTTACATACGGCTTCCTATACAGATGGTAAACAGCAAACATCTTCCTAAATACAGATAGTAATATTTTGAGCTTGGGTACACATAGTTTCCCATAGCTATTCAACCCAAGCTATGGATATTTGGTATCACTCAGGGCAAGCCAATGTGTGTGTGTTATGTTAAGAGTTTATCTGCAGGGGTTGGGGATTTAGCTCAGTGGTAGAGCACTTGCCTAGGAAGCGCAAGGTCCTGGGTTCGGTCCCCAGCTCCAAAAAAAAAAAAAAAAGAGTTTATCTGCAGATCCCACTAAAATCAGGGACTAGACAAGGCTGCCCACTCTCTCCCTACTTATTCAATATAGTTCTTGAAGTTCTAGCCAGAGCAATCAGACAACAAAAGGAGGTCAAGGGGATACAGATCGGAAAAGAAGAAGTCAAAATATCACTACTTGCAGATGATATGATAGTATATTTAAGTGATCCCAAAAGTTCCACCAGAGAACTACTAAAGCTGATAAACAACTTCAGCAAAGTGGCTGGGTATAAAATTAACTCAAATAAATCAGTAGCCTTCCTCTACAAAAAAGAGAAACAAGCCGAGAAAGAAATTAGGGAGACGACACCCTTCATAATAGACCCAAATAATATAAAGTACCTCAGTGTGACTTTAACCAAGCAAGTAAAAGATTTGTACAATAAGAACTTCAAGACTCTGAAGAAAGAAATTGAAGAAGTCCTCAGAAGATGGAAAGATCTCCCATGCTCATGGATTGCCAGGATTAATATAGTAAAAATGGCCATTTTACCAAAAGCAATCTACAGATTCAATGCAATCCCCATCAAAATACCAATCCAATTCTTCAAAGAGTTAGACAGAACAATTTGCAAATTCATCTGGAATAACAAAAACCCAGGATAGCTAAAACTATCCTCAACAATAAAAAAAAAGGACTTCAGGGGAATCACTATCCCTGAACTCAAGCAGTATTACAGAGCAATAGTGATAAAAACTGCATGGTATTGGTACAGAGACAGACAGATAGACCAATGGAACAGAATTGAAGACCCAGAAATGAACCCACACACTTATGGGCACTTGATTTTTGACAAAGGAGCCAAAACCATCCAATGGAAAAAAGATAGCATTTTCAGCAAATGGTGCTGGTTCAACTGGAGGTCAGCATGTAGAAGAATGCAGATCGATCCATGCTTATCACCCTGTACAAAAGCTTAAGTCAAAGTGGATCAAGGACCTCCAGATCAAACCAGATAAACTCAAACTAAGAGAAGAAAAAGTGGGGAAGCATCTGGAACACATGGGCACTGGAGAAAATTTCCTGAACAAAACACCAATGGCTTATGCTTTAAGATCAAGAATCAACAAATGGGATCTCATAAAACTGCAAAGCTTCTGTAAGGCAAAGGACACTGTGGTTAAGACAAAACGACAACCAAAAGATTGGGAAAAGATCTTTACCAATCCTACAACAGATAGAGGCCTTATATCCAAAATATACAAAGAACTCAAGAAGTTAGACTGCAGGGAGACAAATAACCCTATTAAAAAATGGGGTTCATAGCTAAACAAAGAATTCACAGCTGAGGAATGCCGAATGGCTGAGAAACACCTAAAGAAATGTTCAACATCTTTAGTCATAAGGGAAATGCAAATCAAAACAACCCTGAGATTTCACCTCACACCAGTGAGAATGGCTAAGATCAAAAACTCAGGTGACAGCAAATGCTGGCGAGGATGCGGAGAAAGAGGAACACTCCTCCATTGTTGGTGGGGTTGCAGACTGGTACAACCATTCTGGAAATCAGTCTGGAGGTTCCTCAGAAAATTGGACATTGAACTGCCTGAGGATCCAGCTATACCTCTCTTGGGCATATACCCAAAAGATGCCCCAACATAGAAAAAAGACACGTGCTCCACTATGTTCATAGCAGCCTTATTTATAATAGCCAGAAGCTGGAAAGAACCCAGATGCCCTTCAACAGAGGAATGGATACAGAAAATGTGGTACATCTACACAATGGAATATTACTCAGCTATCGAAAACAATGACTTTATGAAATTCGTAGGCAAATGGTTGGAACTGGAAAATATCATCCTTAGTGAGGTAACCCAATCACAGAAAAACACACACGGTATGCACTCATTGATAAGTGGCTATTAGCCCAAATGCTTGAATTACCCTAGATGCCTAGAACAAATGAAACTCAAGACGGATGATGAAACTGTGAATGCTTCACTCCTTCTTTAAAAGGGGAGCAAGAATACCCTTGGCAGGGAATAGAGAGGCAAAGATTAAAACAGACACAGAAGGAACACCCATTCAGAGCCTGCCCTGCATGTGGCCCATATATATACAGCCGCCCAATTAGACAAGATGGATGAAGCAAAGAAGTGCAGGCCGACAGGAGCCGGATGTAGATCTCTCCCGAGAGACACAGCCAGAATACAGCAAACACAAAGGCGTATACCAGCAGCAAATCACTGAATTGAGAATAGGACCCCTGTTGAAGGAATCAGAGAAAGAACTGGAAGAGCTTGAAGGGGCTCGAGACCCCATATGTACAACAATGCCAAGCAACCAGAGCTTCCAGGGACTAAGCCACTACCTATAGACTATACATGGACTGACCCTGGACTCTGACCTCATAGGTAGCAATGAATATCCTAGTAAGAGCACCAGTGGAAGGGGAAGCCCTGGGTCCTGCTAAGACTGAACCCCCAGTGAACTAGATTGTTGGGGGGGAGGCGGCAAGGGGAGGATGGGGAAGGAACACCCATAAAGAAGGGGAGGGGGGGGATGTTTGCCCGGAAACTGGGAAAGGGAATAACACTCAAAATGTATATAAGAAATACTCAAGTTAATAAAAAAAAAAAAAAAGAAAAAAAAGAGTTTATCTGCAGAAGGCTGGAGAGATGACTCAGCAGTTAAGAGCACTTGTTGCTCTTCTGGAAGACCTACGTTCAATTCCGAGCACTACAGGATGGTTCACAACTACAGTTCTAGGGGATGCAGCACCCTCTTCTGGCCTCCATAGATATTTGTATGCAAGTGGTGCACATACACTATTGAATATCATTCAGCTCTAAAGAAAAGTGAAACTTCCATGTAAATAGAACTATAAATTATTATGCTGATGACATAATCCCGACCCAAAAAGGCAATGTCACATGTTCTATCTTATTCATATATCCTGGCCCAAACCTTCAGGTGTGAGCATAGAACATGGAGAAACCAGGACAATATGGGGATAGAGCGAAAGAGAAGAAATGCTAGAAAGGGAAATAATCAGATACAAGTGATATGAAAGGGGAAATGTGAAATCCTGAGAGACTTTAATTAGGGAGGGGACAGGGTCAATAGAGGAAAGGATGGGCCAGAGCAGGGAAAATGACATTAAGGATGTTCAAAAAAGCCATAAGGAATCATTTTATATTAACCTACAATAACATACACACACACACACACACACACACACACACACACACACACACACACACACACACACACGCATGAAGTTATGTTACTTGGACTCAGAATGCTCCACACAAGACTACCTAGTAAAAATCCCAGCGCTATGCATAAGAAACCTCCTTTAGAGTTGTTTGTCAGGGTAGCTCAAGAAACTCCCAAAACAAATACAGGCTATTGCTGCTGCCTTTGGCTGCTTCCCAGAGGGAAGATACCATATCCTTCAGACACAGGACTAACAGCATCAGATGTGGATCTGACTGAAAGCACCCTCCCTGGGGTCTAGTTTTTTTATATTTTCAGAAGTCTCAGAACATTCTACGGAAGCTGCTAAGGGAGGGAAGCTACCACAGCCCTACCCAACCATGACACTTATGTTCTATAGCATGATCAGTATGGCAAAATATCTCTAAAGATAGTAATCAAATACTGGTAGTTAACCAACAGCTCTCAAATTGGACACAAGTCTTATTTAACAGGAGAGAAATCATGCCTGGTAATGGAAACCTAGCCAATTACCCAGAGCTAGTGAGGTCACAGTCTTAGAGAAGGGCTGACTATTGCCAACTTTACTAGACCAACATAATTCCTAACTGTATTCTAAACAACTATCCTTGTATCCACTGATAATTGTAGCTCGTAACCTTCATCAAAGATGCTTCTCTGTAATGGAGACCATTACAGAAAACGATAACTGTTCAAATTGCCAAGAACAACTGATCATGTGTGGCCCAGACCCAGTGGATACATCTACAACTTCTATATCCAAGTTCCAAAGAACACTGTGAATGAGGGGGATGAAAACATTATAAAAGGTAGAGGACCAGGAACTTTGGTGTATGACAGCGTTTACTAGAAATGAAAGGGAAATGAGTTTGTCAAAATGAGGATGCACCAATGACGATACGTACATACATGCTTCTGTGGAAGGCAGAATGGTCACAAGGCCCCACCACTACAAAAAAGAATACAGTCAACCCAAGAACTGTTGAGAGGTAAAATTAGTTTTCTCCAGGGATGATCTCCCAATTAGTTATTTAATACTAAGGGGCCAGCTCTGAAATCATACACATAGAAGCAGTGCTAATTAAACTCAATAGGTTGTATCATACATATATGCATTTATACATATATGTAACAAAAATAATTAAAGAGTCTATGAATTCAAGAGGTAGTCAGGAAGAGAGCTCACCACCTGGACAGGTGGGCACTCCTGAGTCTGCAGAGCAGGAGAGACCACCAATACTGCCCACTCCTGCCCACATCCCTGGCCCAAGAGGAAACTATATAGGACCTCTGGGAAATGGAAAATAGGGGCACCCAAGCGGCAGGTCCCCTGCAGTCCAGACCCACCCAGATCTGAAGAGACCCAATCAAAAACTGCCTGCACCCAAATCCCATGGGAGGGAGAGCTAAACCTTCAGAGGGGCAGACACGCCTGGGAAGCCACAACAGACTACACTCTGCGCACATTTCTGACTCCAGAGGAAAACACCTAACGCCATCTGGGACCCTGGCGCACGGGGGCCCCGGGAAATGGCAGTGCAGGCCATCCTGGTTGCTGCCCTCACAGAGAGCTCAAAAGCAGCCACGCAGAAGCCACTTCAGCCACAGGACCACAGGTAAGACCAACTTTTCTGCTCCAAGCAACCTGCCTGGTGGACTCAGGACACAGGCCCACAGGAACAGCTGAAGACCAGTAGACAGGAAAGACTACACGCCCGAAAGCAGAACACTCTGTTCCCATAACTGGCTGAAAGAAAACATGAAAACAGGTCTACAGCACTCCTGACACATAGGCCTATAGGACAATGTAGCCACTGTCAGAAATAGCAGAACAAGGTTACACCAGAGACAAACTGATGGCAAGAGAAAAGGGCAGGAACCCAAGCAACAGAAACCAAGACTACATGGCATCATCGGAGCTCAATTCTCCCACAAAAGCAAACGCTGAATATCCAAACACACCAGAAAAGCAAGGTCTAGATTTAAAACCACGTTTGATCCTGATGATGGAGGACTTCAAGAAAGACATGAAGAACTCCCTTAGAGAAACGCAGGAAAACATAACTAAACAAGTAGAAGCCTATAGAGAGGAATCACAAAAATCCCTGAAAGAATTCCAGGAAAACACAATCAAACAGGTGAAGGAATTAAAAATGGAAATAGAAGCAATAAAGAAAGCACAAAGGGAAACAACCCTGGATATAGAAAACCAAAGGAAGAGACAAGGAGCCATAGATACAAGCATCACCAACAGAATACAAGAGATAGAAGAGAGAATCTCAGGAGCAGAAGATTCCATAGAAATCATTGACACAACGGTCAAAGATAATGTAAAACAGAAAAGGCTACTGGTCCAAAACATACAGGAAATCCAGGACTCAATGAGAACATCAAAACTAAGGAAAATAGGTATAGAAGAGAGTGAAGACTCCCAGTTCAAAGGACCAATAAATATCTTCAACAAAATCATAGAAGAAAACTTTCCTAACCTAAAGAAAGAGATGCCCATAAACATACAAGAAGCCTACAGAACTCCAAATAGATTGGACCAGAAAAGAAACTCCTCCTGTCACATGACAGTCAAAACACCAAATACACAAAACAAAGAAAGAATATTAAAAGCAGTAAGGGAAAGGTCAAATAAAATATAAAGGCAGACCTATCAGAATCACAATGGACTTCTCACCAGAGACTATGAAAGCCAGAAGATCCTGGACAGATGTCATACAGACCCTAAGAGAACACAAATGCCAGCCCAGGTTACTGTATCCGTCAAAACTCTCAATTAACATAGATGGAGAAACCAAGATATTCCATGACAAAACCAAATTTACACAATATCTTTCTACAAATCCAGCCCTACAAAGGATAATAAATGGCAAAGTCCAACATAAGGAGGCAAGCTACACCCTAGAAAAAGCAAGAAACTAATTGTCTTGGCAACAAAACAAAGAGAAGAAAAGCACACAAGCATAATCTCACATCCAAATACGAATATAACAAGAAGCAACAATCATTATTCCTTAATATCTCTCAACATCAATGGATTCAACTCCCCAATAAAAAGACATAGATTAACAAACTGGATACGCAATGAGGACCCTGCATTCTGCTGCCTACAGGAAACACACCTCAGAGACAAAGACAGACACTACCTCAGAGTGAAAGGCTGGAAAACAACTTTCCAAGCAAATGGCCTGAAGAAGCAAGCTGGAGTAGCCATTCTAATGTCGAACAAAATCGATTTTCACTAAAAGTCATCAAAAAAGATAAGGAAGGACACTTCATATTCATCAAAGGAAAAATACACCAAGATGAACTCTCAATCCTAAATATCTATGCTCCAAATACAAGGGCACCTAAATACATAAAAGAAACCTTACTAAAGCTTAAAGCACACATTGCACCTAACACAATAATAGTAGGAGATTTCAACACCCCACTCTCATCAATCGACAGACCATGGAAACAGAAATTAAACAGAGACATAGACAGACTAAAAGAAGTCATGAACCAAATGGACTTAACAGATATTTATAGAACATTCTATCCTAAAACAAAAGGATATACCTTCTTCTTACCACCTCATGGTACTTTCTCCAAAATTGACCATATAATTGGTCATAAAACAGGCCTCAATAGATACAGAAAAATAGAAAAAAATCCATTGCGTCCTATCAGACCACCACGGGCTAAAGCTGGGCTTCAGCAACAATAAGGGAAGAATGCCCACATATACATGGAAATTGAACAATGCTCTACTCAATGATAACCTGGTCAAAGAAGAAATAAAGAAAGAAATTAAAGACTTCTTAGAATTTAATGAAAATGAAGGTACAACATACCCAAACTTACTGGGACACAATGAAAGCTATGCTAAGAGGAAAACTCATAGCTCTGAGTGCCTACAGAAAGAAACAGGAGAGAGCATATACCAGCAGCTTGACAGGACACCTAAAAGCTCTAGAACCAAAAGAAGCAAATACACCCAGGAGGAGTAGAAGACAGGAAATAATCAAACTCAGAGCTGAAATCAACCAAGTAGGAAAAAAAAAGGACCATACAAAGAATCAGAACCAAAAGTTGGTTCTTTGAGAAAATCAACAAGATAGATAAACCCTTAGTCAGATTAACCAGAGGACACAGAGAGTATGTCCAAATTAACAAAATGAGAAATGAAAAGGGAGACATAACTACAGAATCAGAGGAAATTCAAAAAATCATCAGATCCTACTACAAAAGCCTACATTCAACAAAACTTGAAAATCTGCAGGAAATGGACAATTTCCTAGACAGATACCAGGTACCGAAGTTAAATCAGGAACAGATAAACTAGTTAAAAAACCCCATAACTCCTAAAGAAATAGAAGCAGTCATTAAAGGTCTCCCAACCAAAAAGAGCCCAGGTCTAAATGGGTTCAGTGCAGAATTGTATCAGACCTTCATAGAAGACCTCATACCAATACTTTCCAAACTATTCCACAAAATTGAAACAGACAGAGTGCTACCAAATTCCTTCTATAAAGCCACAATTACTCTTGTACCTAAACCACACAAAGACCCAACAAAGTAAGAGAACTTCAGACCAATTTCCCTTAAGAATATCGACGCAAAAATACTCAATAAAATTCTGGCAAACCGAATCCAAAGGCACATCAAAACAATCATCCACCATGATCAAGTAGGCTTCATCCCAGGCATGCAGGGATGGTTTAATATACGGAAAACCATCAACATAATCCATTATATAAACAAACTGAAAGAACAAAACCACATGATCATTTCATTAGATGCTGAGAAAGCATTTGACAAAATTCAACACCCCTTCATGATAAAAGTCCTGGAAAAAATAGGAATTCAAGGCCCACACCTAAACATAGTAAAAGCCATATACAGCAAACCAGTAGCTAACATTAAACTAAAAGGAGAGAAACTTGAAGCAATCCCACTAAAATCAGGGACTAGACAAGGCTGTCCACTCTCTCCCCACTTATTCAATATAGTTCTTGAAGTTCTAGCCAGAGCAGTCAGACAACAAAAGGAGATCAAAGGGATACAGATTGGAAAAGAAGAAGTCAAAATATCACTATTTGTAGATGATATGATAGTATAGTTAAGTGATTCCAAAAGTTCCACCAGAGAACTACTAAACCTGATAAACACCTTCAGCAAAGTGGCTGGGTATAAAATTAACTCAAATAAATCAGTAGCCTTCTTCTACACAAAAGAGAATCAAGCCAAGAAAGAAATTAGGGAAACGACACCCATCATAATACACCCAAATAATATAAAGTACCTCGGTGTGACTTTAAACAAGCAAGTGAAAGATCTGTATGATAAGAACTTCTAGCCTCTGAAGAAAGAAATTGAAGGAGGTCTCAGAAGATGGAAAGATCTCCCATGCTCATGGATTGGCCGGATTATTATAGTAAAAATCTATAATAAGCGATCTACAGATTCAATGCAACCCTCATCAATGTTCCAACCCAATTCTTCAAAGAGTTAGACAGAACAATTTGCAAATTCATCTGGAATAACAAAAAACCCAGGATAGCTAAAACTATTCTCAACAATAAAAGGACTTCCGGGGGAATCACTATCACTGAACTCAAGCAGTATTACAGAGCAATAGTGATAAAAACTGCATGGTATTGGTACAGAGACAGACAGATAGACCAATGGAACAGAATTGAAGACCCAGAAATGAACCTACACACCTATGGGCACTTGATTTTTGACAAAGGAGCCAAAACCATCCAATGGAAAAAAGATAGCATTTTCAGCAAATGATCCTGGTTCAACTGGAGGTCAACATGTAGAAGAATGCAGATCGATCCATGCTTATCACCCTGTACAAAGCTTAAGTCCAAGTGGATCAAGGACCTCCAGATCAAACCAGATAAACTCAAACTAAGAGAAGAAAAAGTGGGGAAGCATCTGGAACACATGGGCACTGGAGAAAATTTCCTGAACAAAACACCAATGGCTTATGCTTTAAGATCAAGAATTGACAAATGGGATCTCATAAAACTGCAAAGCTTCTATAAGGCAAAGGACACTGTTGTTAAGACAAAACGACAACCAACAGATTGGGAATAGATCTTTACCAATCCTACAACTGATAGAGGGCTTATATCCAAAATATACAAAGAACTCAAGAAGTTAGACCGCAGGGAGACAAATAACCCTATTAAAAATGGGGTTCAGAGCTAAACAAAGAATTCACAGCTGAGGAATGCCGAATGGCTGAGAAACACCTTAAGAAGTGTTCAAAATCTTTAGTCATAAGGCAAATGCAAATCCAAAGAACCCTGAGATTTCACCTCACACCAGTAAGACTGGCTAAGATCAAAAGCTCCGGTGACAGCAGATGCTGGTGAGGATGCGGAGAAAGAGGAACACTCCTCCATTGTTGGTGGGATTGCAGACTGGTACAATCATTCTGGAAATCAGTCTGGAGGTTCCTCAGAAAATTGGACATTGAACTGCCTGAGGATCCAGCTATACCTCTCTTGGGCATATACCCAAAAGATGCCCCAACATATAACAAAGGCACGTGCTCTACTACGTTCATCGCAGCCTTATTTATAATAGCCAGAAGCTGGAAAGAACCCAGATGCCCTTCAACAGAGGAATGGATACAGAAAATGTGGTATTCTACACAATAGAATACTACTCAGCTATCAAAAACAATGACTTTATGAAATTCATAGGCAAATGGATGGAACTGGAAAATATCATCCTAAGTGAGATAACCCAATCACAGAAAAACACACATGGTATGTACACATTGATAAGTGGATATTAGCCCAAATTCTTGAATTACCCTAGATACACAGAACACATGAAACTCAAGGATGACCAAAATGCGAATGCCTCACTCCTTCTTTAAAAGGGGAACAAGAATACCCTTGGGAGTAAATAGGGAGGCAAAGTTTAGAACAGAAGGAGAAGGAACACCCATTCAGAGCCTGCCCCACATGTGGCCCATACATATACAGCCACCCAATTAGATAAGATGGATGATGCAAAGAAGTGCATGCCAACAGGAACCGGATGTAGATCTCTCCTGAGAGACACAGCCAGAATACAGCAAATACAGAGGCGAATGCCAGCAGCAAACCACTGAACTGAGAACAGGACCCCCTTTGAAGGAATATTAGAAAGGACTGAAAGAGCTTGAAGGGGCTTGAGACCCCATACGAACAACAATGCCAACCAACCAGAGCTTCCAGGACTAAGCCATTACCCAAAGACTCTACATGAACCTACCCTGGGCTCCAACCTCATAGGTAGCAATGAAAAGCCTAGTAAGAGCACCAGTGGAAGGAGAAGCCCTTGGTCCTGCCAAGACTGAACCCCCAGTTAACCTGATTGTTGAGGGTAGGGTGGTAATGGTGGGTGGATGGGGAGGGGAACTCCCATAAAGAAGGGGAGGGGGAAGGGTTAGGGGGATGTTGGCCGGGACACCCGGAAGGGGAATAACAATCGAAATGTAAATAAGAAATACTCTAGTTAATAAAGATGGGGAAAAAAAAGTATAGGCCGACAGGAACCGGATGTAGATCTCTCCTGAGAGACACAGCCAGAATATAGCAAATACATAGACGAATGCCAGCAGCAAACCACTGAACTGAGAACGGGACCCCTGTTGAAAGAATCTTAGAAAGGAGTGAAAGAGCTTGAAGGGGCTTGAGACCCCATATGAACAACAATGCCAACCAACCAGAGCTTCCAGGGACTAAGCCACTACCTAAAGACTATACATGGACTGACCCTGGGCTCCAACCTCATAGGTAGCAATGAATAGCCTAGTAAGAGCACCAGTGGAAGGGGAATTCCTGGGTCTTGCCAAGACTGAACCCCCAGTGAATGTGATTGTTGTTGGAAGGGCAGTAATGGGGGTAGGATGGGGAGGGGAACACCCATAGAGAAGGGAGAGGGAGGGGTTAGGGGATGTTGGCCCGGAAACCGGGAAGGGGAATAACAATTGAAATGTAAATAAGAAATACTCAAGTTAATAAAGATGGAAAAAAAAGAGATAGTCAGGGAGACGCGGAAGGGGTTTCAGAGAAGAAAGAGAAGGGGAGATTATATAATTATATTTTAATTTAAAGTGTTTTTTTAAAAATTTAACTGTCTGAGAACTACGGAATTACTATTTAATAAATTGGTGTATACATTCCTTAAGAAGAAACTTTACCTCATGCACTTCTTTCATCACTTCTAAGAGAACTTTAAGATTAGACGTATCCTCCATCATTGGAACTTCATTATGAAGATGAGAGTTGGTTTTCTCTAGTATCTGGACCAGTGAAGCAATGCTAATTAGACTCAATAGGTTATATTCATACAAATATGCATTTACACATAATGTAACAAAAATAATTTAAAGAGTTATGAATTTGAGAGATAGTCTGTGAGACATGGAGGGGGTTTCATAGAAGAAAGATAAGGGGGAATTATATAATTATATTTTAATTTAAAGTATTTTTTAAAAATTTAACTGTCTGAGAACTATGGAATTGCTATTTAATAAATTGGTGTATACCTTCCTTAAGAGGAATCTTTACCTTATGCACTTCTTTTATCACTTCTAAAGAAACTTCATGGTTAGACATATCCTTCATCATTGGAACTTCATTATGCAGTTGAGAGACGATGGTTTTCTTTAGCATCTGGACCAGTGAGTTCAGAGAAGAAACTTCCAAAGATGCCCACCAGTTTCCTGAGGGTGTGAAAATCAAATGTGACAAATATATTTCTCTTCTCAGCCCTTAAATCCCTCAGTTTCTTCTGGGATGTTTAAGACAGAAATAGACAATGTTTCCCATATCTACCATCATAACTATAAAATAACTCTTTTATGGATATTATCACAAACAGTACACTATTCAACAGATTTAGGGCAAAGCTTTATTTTACCTGAAAAAAATTATTAAAATTAAAGAAACTCATTCTGAATTTAAAGAAAGTTGTTAATGATTATGATTAACCAATTGCCCATCATTATTTTTGCTTCTGTTGTTTTTATTTGATTCGATGTTTCTAGATAGGGTATTTTTATGTAGCCCTTAACATGTAGCCTATGTTGGCCCTAAACTTCTAACAAGCTTCCTGCCTCACCATCTGGGTGCTAACGTTAAGATCATGTCTTAATGTCATTACTTTCAAGCTAGCAAATTTGCCCAACAGCTACAAAAATCTAAAAATATCCGGATGTATACTATGCACTGACATTTACTGACACTTCTTCCTATAATTTAAGTAATGCCTATTTTCAGACTACACAAACAGCTGTCACATACGGATATACACTTATTTTAAATAGCTAACACCTCCCCTTTAATATTACTGAGATTACATAGGATTTTGGTACTTTTAAAGAGGAGATGGTAGGACAGGATTTTTTTTTTTTTTTTTTAAATGAGTGGGTTAGGACTTTTGAAATGTGACTCCTACATCAAAAAAAAAAAAAAAAAAAAAAAAAAAAAAAAAAACTTTCTTTTTGAGACAATGTTTTATGTAGTCAGGCTTCTTTAGAATGTAGCCAAGACTGGCATACTCCTGGTCCATTTCCTCTACATCCCAAGGTCTGGAATTACAGATGTTCTCTCCCACATCCAGAAAACGTCTCTTTCTTAAAAAATGCAAATACGGGGCTGGAGTGATGGCTCTACAGTTAGAAGCACTTGCTGCTCCTTCAGAGAACCAGGTTCAGTTCCCAGCACCTACATGACAGTTCACAATTATCTGTAATTCCAGTTCTAGAACATACAATACTCTCTTCTGCACTCCTGCAGCTCTGACACAAACTTAATGCACATAAATTCACTTAAAGTACACACGCACATATACAATTTTTATATTTAATTTTAAAACCTGCTGCTCATTCCATCAATAATAAGGCACACACAATTTAATGATTTAATCCTGTGATTGTACTTCCTTGCATTTTCTTGCATGTATAAATTTATATACATCAAAGAAATACATGTTACGGATTGGGGATTTAGCTCAGTGGTAGAGCGCTTGCCTAGCAAGCACAAGGCCCTGGGTTCGGTCCCCAGCTCCGAAAAACAAAAACAAAAACAAAAACAAACAACAAAAAAAAACAGAAATACATGTTACTACTACTAGAGCAGCAGAAAAATGGAGCAACTGTCCATAGCACATTCCATGCTCTGGACCAGCCAGTTTGTTCCTCCAGGCCTGTGCATTGGAACTGCTAAAGTGGTGAGAACTTTAAGAGATGGTTTAACCTTAAGCGACACTTGGTAGTTCACAGAGAGGGTTGTTATAAGAGACTGTGTGTGCGTGTGCGTGTACATGTGTGTGTGTGTGTGTGTGTGTGTGTGTTACATGCACATCTGTGTGCTCATTTGTGGGTATAGGCACCAAGAACAGAGCAGGATGTCCAGTGTCTTGATTTATCATTCTATGCCTTGTTCCCTCGAGAGATGGTCTTTCACTGAATCTAGACCTAGTGTGGTAAGCAGCAAGCCTCAGCTCTTCTCCTGTCTCTGTTCCTTGCAGCTCTGGGTTTAAAGGAACACATACCATGCTAGCTCTCCATGCTGAGCTTGGAGCAAACACATTTACCCATTTAGCCATCTTCACAACTGCCGTAAAAGGAGGCTTTCGTGGTTATACATAAAAATTAGAGTCTGTAACTCCTTCGCAGATGGTACAGGGAAAGTTCATAGGTCACTTATATATAGTATAAGTGTATTTTTAAGTATCAGACCTTCAACATTCACTTAAAATTATGAAAACTTCCATAACTTGAATAAAATAACACTAATAATAAGTTTAACATTGCTTTTTACCACTATTGGTCAAATGTTTGAGGTTTCCAAATAGTAAGCAAAAATTATAAAGTATGATTTATCTTGACTGGCACTGTAGGGTTAACAAAGTCTAATATCAAAGTCCTATCCAAGTCTACGAACAACACTTGCTTTCTGTGGTGATAAATGTGGTGGATATAATAGTTTTGGGTTAATTTTTATAAAACTTCACATACCATTTACTAAAAATAAGTATTATGAAATCTCTCCAATGTTTGCTATGATTTCTACTTCAAAAGTGAGTCTACAGAATATATTTGTAAAACGATTTAACACTTACTCAGGAATGTTAATGACTTTGACCTCATTTTATGAATAGCGCTTGCAAATTCAAATGCCAGGGTCTTCCAGTTCTTGGGATCCTGCATAATGGAACATTCCGGGAGCAAAAGAAAAACTAATAGAGCTTCTTGATGTGGAGAGCTGTATGGAAGACCTCTAAGCAGAGTCTCCTCAAGACAAGTGGTTATCTGTGGTCAAAGGGGGACAAAGAGCAAGGCCAAGTTACAGAAGACACTGTATTGTGAACGACTACAAGTTGTGGCTGCAGATTTCATTACACCGTCTTCCAATTAGAAAGTTCACTTATCCCTCTGGAGCCTACTAATGAACCCTGGTCAGCCTTTTCCTTCACATACCCTTGAGGTCGTCCTTGAATGAGCCCTCTGCCCATTTTATATTATGGGACATGAAGGAAATAAAGTGAAACCACATGTAGATAGACATACACAGTGAATAGTTAGTTTGAATCTAATGCAAAGTTCTCCAGAAACAATTCTGTAAGCTAGTTGTAGTGGCACACATTCAGTGTCCATTACTCGGAAGGCTGTACCCAAGACTCATCTCAAAACAGACATCGAGCTTTTTGACCGTTCACCAGAGAGGGTGTCCTGCTTCCCAAGCCCTGTTCTTTCCATATGCATTACTAGAAAGAAGCTTCATGTCTCAGTATTGTTTTCTTCATATTGAAAACAAAAGACTATATCTGTTGTGCATTTAATGGTTTAATAAGAATGTATCACTTATCACCATGTCTGGACTAAAGTACTTTATAATGGTGACTAGCCATTCATGCACAGGTTCAGCCCCATGCACAGGTCCTCATTACCCACCTCCCACCAAAACTAAACTGCTGTTATATTTATTCCTATAAAGAACTGTGATTGTGCTGTATCTCTGTTAAGTGAAATAAATAATGGCTGTTACCAAGGAGGAAATCCATTTCTCTGCTGTTAACATCTTGAAGACATCCCTTGCCAGTTTTAAGTCCACGTTAATGAAATTATTCTCTCCAGCATCTCTATGAACACAATAAGCATTAAAAACACACAACATATGGGGAAAGAGCATTTTAAAACTCCATATGATATGATTTGATTTTTGTGTTAGCACATACAAAATATTAACGTTGTTTAAAGCTCACCTCTTTTCAAAATAATTGACTAGAGCAACACAGAAGTGTATAGACATATTCTTGTTAAAAAGTAATAAACCACAACTTGTTATCTATGAATCAGCAACATCGAGCATGGGCTGCAATTTTAGCAAGATTTTATCTTTTAAATTAAATTAAGCTTAATTTAATTTAATGGTACTAGGATTGAGCCCATGCGCTACCACAAAATTACAAGCTGAACCCTAGCAAGATTCTATAAAATAAATCTAAGGACTATCAATCCCAAGAGTCGGTCTATTCCACAGATTGGAATTGTTTATTCTCCACATATGTTACCATTTCTGTTTAATTATTTATTTGTATACTTATTTATTTATCATTGATTAATTTTTTTAAGTAAAGTTGTAGTGTGCCCAGGCTGATCATGAAATCGTGATCTTCCTGCCCCAGCTTCCAAGTGCTAAGATTATAGGAGGGCAACCCTGTGTCTAGCCACCATTTCTGCCTAAGCTTTACATTTCCATTGTAACATTAGAGGTGCAGTGATGACATCATAGAGGTTTCACTTTTCCCAGAGATCTGTTCAGCACAGAGGTCTGAGAGTTCATTTTAGAAGTTTTTTGAAAGATACGTGAACTCATTAATGGAAAACGTTAATGCACAGTTTGAACAATACAAGTCTTTTGTCCTTGATATTTCCCCCAGGCCTAGATCCTTGCATATTTACCCAGTTCTTCTCAACTCTGACCCCATTTTACATTAAAATACTGCCCAGACACTGTCTAGTCAGCTGGATGATTCAGTCATATTTCATGATTAGCATCCAGCAAGTCTAACAGTTTAAAAAAAATAACCAACACATATATTGGGCTTGCTGAGTTAAGTATCAATCTTGATATTAGAATTTATACAAGTTATAACTGTAAATATTTCTCCAAAATTCTTTCCCCTTTGCAGCTATCACCTGGAAGTTTAAAACTTCCAAAAGGTGGTCATGGATATTTTTCTTCTTTAAAAAAACAACAGTATTGTAGAAGAGGAAGAGATCACTTCTGCCTTACTCCTGGCCCAGTGGAACCTTTAGATGGGCCCAAGAACTCAGTAAGTATAGAGAATTCTTCTACATGCAATAAACATAGGAAAGATTATCAAGAAAAGGGGATAAAAGTTTTATTAAAATTATATGTACATAGGACAAGATAAATCCAAAGAAATGACAAAAACATGATGTTTTACACTTTTTGGACAAAGAGCAGTATGTTTGTGAAAGAATGATAAGATAAATGGGTATGGGTGGGTAGACTGAGATAATAACTCTTAAGGATATGAGTAGGAGAGATGCGTGTGTGTGTGTGTGTGTATGAGAGAGAGAGAGAGAGAGAGAGAGAGAGAGAGAGAGAGAGAGAGAGAGAGAGAGAGAGAAAGAGAGAGAGAGAGAGAGAGAGAGAGAAACAGAGAAACAGAGAAACAGAGAAACAGAGAAACAGAGAAACAGAGAAACAGAGAAACAGAGAAACAGAAACAGAAAAACAGAGAAACAGAGAATCAGACAAGGGGAATCACATGAATGAGAGACAGAATGCCCAAATACTGAGCATAAAAAGAATCACTTAAACCATTAGGTAATGTCAGCATTTAGGATATTAGGGCAGGAGAGTCAGATGTGCAGGGTCCTCCTCATCTGCCCAGTAAGATCAAGGTCAGCTGGCCTACATGAAAGTCTGTCTCAAAAGTCTAAAAGGAATGAATTAACTCGCTCTCAGAATCAGACCTACCTTTAAGCCAAATAAGAAAGAAATTAGATTTTTCTCTATAGTAATACATGAAAGACAGTTGAACAAGATCTCATTTCTTCCTTGATCTGACTCAATAGGGACTGCACAGTAAGTTCCTGGTTTTGAAGTAGTAAAGTATGTTTAGGCACAGTGGCTATTTATCTGTAGACATAAGAACCTGACTAAAATGCCACGCCATCCAATAAAACAACAGGGGAAGAAATATGGGAGAGCTAGTTTATAGATGAAAGATTCCTTTATCAACCAGAGAATTCTCTGTCGGAGTTGTGTGCTGACAAAATTCACACTCATCCTAGTTCTATACGTTTCCTTTTACATAGTCCCAGTATTTTAAATAAAGGTAATTTCCACTGACCCTTTACCTTTTCTTCAAAAAACTTGCAGTCAAACAAGCAGGAGATGAAAATATCAAGCTGATTTTTCTGCAAACACAGTAACAAGGGCAAAGTCACATCTAGGCAGAGTCTGGCCTTTTGACATTGTGAGGTGACATTGTCATATGCCAGTTCTTCTCAACCTGTGAATTGCAACCTCTTTGGAGGATCAAATGACCCTGTCGTGAGGATGGCCTAGGACCATTGGAAATACCAAATATTTACCTTATGATTCACAATAGTAGCAAAATTAATTATGAAATACCAATGAAAATAATCTTATGGTTGGAGATCACCACACATGAGGGACTATATTAAAGGGTCACAGCATTAGGAAGGTTGAGAACCACTGTCATATAGGAATGTATTTAGCAGGAATTATAGGTAGCCTAGAATTCATGTGATCTGTGGGTTGCAGGTTAAATATACTTACAGCTTCCTTTATCTTATGAATAAATAACAGAGCTCTAGACTCATTATTGATATCCACATATGAGCATCCGATAGTGATATTGATATGCACATATGAGCATCCAACTTGTGGATGTTACTTCTGTGTCTCACCGAAACCCTTTCTAGTAGATTTTCTGCACATTTGCAGTTGAATACTGAATGTAGCCAGTCACTCTGAAGGCCTAGTTCTGAAATGCTAGTGAGTCAAGGATAAAGACCTGACAGCTGTACAACCTGCTGCTAACACTCATTCATGCATCTCCCCTACTTAGAAAGGCACACGCCGTTTACCTATGTAACATTAAATCTGACATTAAATAAACAACTAATTACTGTGCACGCCAATGACTGAGCCAATCAAAAGGTAATAAAAGAGAATCATACCCAAAATGTGAATTCTGTTAGGACAAAGCCAAACCCTCTTTCTCACAGCTAGGGCAAAGTGATTAGGATTTCTGAAACATGGAAGGGGCTCTAAGTCATCAAGCTGGGTCACCTTTTGGCGTCTTCACGAACTTTTCCTTTCTTTGCTGCTCTCCATTTCTTTGCCAGTGGCTGGGTGATTCGGATAATTTCTGGCAGGATTTTCATGGAAACACTTGTGGACCTAGTATGCTTTAAGGAACAAAATAAAGGCAAAAATGCACACACAACGTTGAGTAACAATCAGAAAAGCAACTGGCACACTCAAGGTCCATCCTCTTGCATAGGTGTTTGGCGGGTTGAGCATTTGCATCAGGGATGGCCTGAACATTCTGTTTCCTAACTTGGGCCATTTTTCTTGATCTGCATTTTAAAAAGTGTAATACCACAAGAAAAGATTAAAACTAGAGACTGCGGGCTGGAGAGATGGCTCAGCGGTTAAGAGCACCTGACTGCTCTTCCAGAGGTCATGAGTTCAATTTCCAGCAACCACATGGTGGCTCACAACCATCTGTAAAGAGATCTGATGCCCTCTTCTGGTGCATCTGAAGACCGCTACAGTGTACTTATATATAATAAATGAACAAATCTTTAAAAAAAAAAATAGAGACTGCAACGGGTGCTTATAAATCAATATTCATCTTGCCATCATTCAAATGGTTATAAGACGAAAATAACATGTGCATCAACAGATGAATGCACTTTCAATGTGACAGAATATAATATGCAATGAAATATTATTTAGTATTGAAAACGATACTCTAATATAAACTGGGTGTACTCTAGATCATGTTAAGTGGAAATAAATCAAATAAAAAATAGGAGGCATTTTATGATTCCACTTATATAAGGTATGTCAAACTTATAGAAACAAAGGAAAAATTACCAGGACTGAGGAGGTCAGGGAATCAGGGAATGGGGAATTATTATCTAATAGATACCAGGTGTCTGTTTGGGTGATTAAAAGGTTTGAGAAACAGTGATGATACTTGATGGCTTTATAAATGCAATTAACGCTACAGAAAACTGTAGGCAATGTGTTTAAATGGTAACTCACACCACATACACACATCTTATATGTAACTGTGATAGGGTCTCACCATATCACCAAAAGTGACAGACAGACAGACAGAGAGAGAGAGAGAGAGAGAGAGAGAGAGAGAGAACACTACCACCACCACCACCACCACCACCACCACCACCACCACCACCACCACCACCACCACCACCACCACCACCACCACCACCACCACCACCACCACCACCACCACTTTTCTTCAACCAAATAAAATCTTCTGGGAAAATATGTGTAAATGCAATGATTCAAGTGTCCCCCACCCACTGTGCTGGTGATGAGGACTGTGCCAGGATTTTGTTCATACTGAGCCACACTTCCAGCTCCTACCTGAGCACTTTGATCTAAATCTCAGTGGTTTTAAAATTTATCAATCACAAGGTTTATTTTCTCTTGCCTCTCAGCATCTCAGTACAAAGATCTGCCCCCTGCCGGCAGTTATGTATCATTTACTTTTTTTCTTCAAAGTCCCTAGCTTCTCCTTGCAAACTTCACAAGCACTGTCTCACTTGTGTGCTCACCACTGCACCTGTTCTCATGCTCCCTGCCCTCATTCTTGGCAACTTCAAAGTGGATGGCCGCAGTCTATCTCCTGCTTCAACATCTCAGCTCCCAATCTTATCTCCACTCCTTTCTCTCCTCACTTTAGCTACTCCTGACAGGGATAAGGTTTCCAAACTTAAGCAATTTGACTCCTGGGATTAAATAATTTTTTGTTGTGAAGGATCCTACACACAGTAAGATATTTAGTACTTACTGTTCCTACCCCTCACCCACTAGAAGCCAGTAGTAGTCACTACCAGCACACCAACCTAAAATGTCTGCAGATATGACCAAATGGTTATTAGAACACAAAATCACCCTTACTTGAAAAGCACCAACTTATGTTCCAAGATTTTTACATTAACAATTGCTCCATTTTTTAAGCATCCGTTTGGTATAGTCTCTCTGGCCATCACATATCATTTTCTTGATCCATTTCTTGAAAGTGAAGCCCTCAGGGCAAAATTCTTTGCTGCACTAAGATCTCACTGTGTGAGCATGTCCTTACTCTTGAACTAACTTAGCTCCTCCTATGCTTCACTCCTCTAATCACTCCCTCAACTGCTTTATGCCTCCCTTATTGGACTGCAAAATTCCATCTGTCATTATGTTCAAGTCTGGATTACTCCAAAGTCAATTCCCAATGCCTCAAACCACTAAGGACAACTGCCCATCATGCTGGCCAATCACATTCAATGATCACAAAGTTCAAATGGGCACTTCCAAAGACAGTTGCTTTCTCTTACTCTGAGGCAACTAGTGCTCCTCTCTCTTTGCCTTTCCTCGAATTCTTCTGCTTCTCTTCCTCTCGCATCAGCTTTGGTCATCAAGCGGTAACTAATCACCGACTCACCCTTATCTACAGCCACAATGGCATATTTCTTTCCTTAGACATCTCAATTCTACACCTAATGTTTTGTCAAGATGACATAAAGCTTAGGGAATCTCAATTGCACTGACTCTATCAAACTGGCTTATGGTCTTTGTCTTTAAAGCATTTTCTTGATTAAGGATTGATGTGTGATGGCCCAGTCTACTGTGGGTAGTGCCATCCCCATGCAGGTGAGCCTGGGCTATATAAGTAGCAGAACAAGCCACAGCAAAACGGTGTTCCTTCAGACTTTCTACTTCAGTTTCTGCCACCAAGGTTCCTTCCCTAAGTTCCTACCCTGACATCCTTCATGATGGACTAGTAAGCTGTAAGCCAATTCAACCCTTCATCACCAGTTAGCTTTTGGCCACAGGGTATTTTCATAGCCATAGTGAAAAAGAACTGATACAGAATTGGACTCTGTTTTCTCTCTCCTGCTCTGGGACATTCTTCTGCCACTCATGAGAAACCCTCTGATGATCTTCTAATTTTACTTCCCTGTCAAAAGGTCTCAGTTGTCAAAATCCTCGTTTCAACTTCCACTCCTCTTCTTGCACTGGCCCCACCCCAGGGTAAGTTTATTGCTCTCTATTTAAATTAAACTCTGTCTGTCTTGACTTTCCTGCACAATTGCTTCTCTGGAAAAGTCATGTCCTAGCTCCTAAGTCAGAAACCATTCTTTTACATCTTTTTTTTTTTTTCTTTTCTTTTTTTCAGAGCTGGGGACCGAACCCAGGGCCTTGTGCTTGTTAGGCAAGCGCTTTACCTCTGAGCTAAATCCCCAACCCCCTTTCACATCTTCTTACTTGGTTCTTCCTCTGCTGTCCAAACTGTGCTCCGCAGCCTGGTTTTGTGTCTCTTCCTCTCCTCTGTCTCTGGCACCACCCCTGCCACATTTCCCCTTCCTTCTTTTGTCTTACGTTGCCCCTCATTGCCCACATCTTTCTCCTGCCATCCCCACGTTGGGGCCAAATCCAGGACTCTTGCTTTTGCATACAAGGCAAGTAATCTCACACTCCCCAGCCCTCTGTTCATTTTTGGAGACAAGTGTCCACCATTTTATCAGAGGAACACATTATTTTAGTAAGAGATCTGAAAATGAATAACGTACTGTCTCAAACGATAGTCTGAAATTCAGGGAAAGGAGTACAGCTCAGGAGAAAATGCTTGTAGCACATACAAGGCTCTGGGTTTGCTTCCCCAGCACCAGAGAAAGAAAGAATACCTGAAATCCAGAGGGAAAAATAAGTCTAAAAAGGAATAACATATACTGATACCCGGCAGGTTGTCACAAAGTTGGCGTGTGCTCCAGCAAAAATGTCTTTGACTTCAATATCCACAAGGTCTAAAAAGTAAGATATAAATGTTCAGAGTTTTACCAGGGAAAAATAAACCTATACATTACTTAGTCAAATTTATTCATTTGTTAGAAATTTATACTTTCCTACATTTTGACTACAAATAGCATAAGAATTAATTTTGACCAGATCAAATGTTATTTACTCATTCAATAAACATTTATAGTTGTCTAGACCCTTGCATAATGAATCGGGGTTGACTTGCTTAGGTGTTTGCTTAAATATATCAAATCATGTTGTTAATATAATTAATTAATTTTATGTGTTTTGAATCACTTACATATTTAGAAATAATTACCTATTACTCCCGGGGGAAAAAAATAGCAGTTTAAAATAAAAGTGCTGAGAACCATAATCAGAGTTCAGTGGGATCCTGTGAAAGAAGGCTGACTGGGATGTCTCCTTCAGCCAATCAGTCACAAGCTAGCGGAAGTACTCATACCCTTGGCAGATAGCAAGCAGGTAACGTCAGAGCAAGCAGCCTCCTGATGAGTTGCGTTGCTTGTGCAACTTGGTCCACGGCCTAAAGATACCACCTGACCAGTGGTGTAGACATATGCAATGGTGTGATAACTACAATATAAAATACAATACAGTGATAATATGATAGTCCAAGGAATCAGACACCCGTGAGTTTAAAAACTGAAATGACAGATTTACTTTCACCATGCAGCCAGCTGTCTCACAGTATCAGTGTTGCAGAGTACTAGGTACCCCTCAGTCCCTGAAGAGGTGGCATTGACTTACTAGTAATATTAAAGATACTATTAGTGACGGGGATTCACTACGGTTCCTATCATGTGGCTTTTTTGGTTTTGTGTTGAGACAGAATCTCATATAGACTAAGCTTGCCACCATCCTCCACATAGTCAAGGGTAACCTTGACTTTTTGATACTTCTGCCGTCATCTCTGTAGTGCTGGGATTAGAGGCATAGCTCACCACCACCACCACCACCACCACCACCACCACCACCACCACCACCACCACCACCACCACCACCTCCATCACTACACCTGGGACCACTGCCCCCCATACTCAGTCTACCCAGTTCAAGGGATCTACACCAGGACTCTGAGTGTTAGGCAAGCACTCTACCAGTTACGCTACATATCATGTATTTTATTAATTTATTCTTAATTTTTAAAACAGCATACAAAATATCAGGCTTCATCCGATGCTGTCAAATGTTGTTTTTATTCATCCCCTCTGTCATATCCACTCAGGTCTCTCGGTGTCCCTGCTCCTTTATCCTTCCACCCCTGTGGCATCCTTTCTGCCTTTATGTCATGTGTTCCATTACCCGCCCTCCTCAACACTTCTTTTCTCCTTTTCTGCTCCCCTTTATAGTTTCATGACCTATCACGCTGTCACCCACACGTATACATACAGATGAACAGTAAAAGCTAAGATCCGCATGAGACAGAACATGCATTTGTCTTCCTGAGTCTGAGTCATCGCTCTTAAATAGTAATTTCCAGATTTATTCATTTTCCTGGAAACTTTACATTCAATTTTTTTCTTGAGAGCTGAAGAAAATTCTGTTGTGTATGTGTATCATTTTTCATGACCTATCAAGAGTCATCTAGGCTGAGTCTATTTCCTGGCTTTTGTGAACACTATGCAAGTGTCTCTGTGGTAAGCTATCTGAGTCCTTTGGGTGTATGCCCGGGAGTGGTAGAGTGGAGTCAAAGGGCTTAAGGGATCTCTCATCTGATCTCCATGGTGACCGCACCAGTTCACACCCCCCACGAGCACTGACTTTTTCTCTCCCTCACCTGGATTCCTTTTGTTTTTTTTTTTCTTGGTCACAGCTGATCTGATATGGATGAGGGTTGGCTGAGTGAGGTAGAATCTCAAATTAGCTTCTATATGCATCTCCCTGAAGGCTAGCGATGTTAAACATGTCTAAAAATGTTCGAGGTTATGTGTGCTGTTTATTGTGTGACACTTCTGCTCAATTCATGGCCTGTCTATTCGCAGTTTGGGTTTGTTTATATGTTCTAGACCTTAACCTTCTGTCTGAGGTAGCTGGCAAGGATTTTCTCCCACTGTAGGCTGTCTGCTAACTCAGTTGATAGATTTCCTTGCTTTGTTTAAGCCTTTAAATTCCATTCAATTCGATAGTTAATTCTTAGAGCAATTCCTATTCTACTGGAGTCCTTCAAAAAGTTCTACTATGCCTGCCTGCATCTTGAAGGATTTTCCTCCTGTCTCCCTCTAGCATTTTCAGGGCTTTGGCTTTCAAATTAAGGTTTTGACCCACTTGAGTTGTTTTTTTTTTTTTCAAGTATCTGTATATGTATGATGCCCGTGTATGTATGGTGTTTATGCATGTATAATGTCTGTGCATGTGAGGATGCATACACATGAGTGTGGGCAAATGTATGTGTGAGCGTTGGTCCCTGAGCTCATGTCAAGAACCTTCGTCCAGCACTTTTATTCTTTCCTCACTAAGGTAAGGTCTATTCATGAAACCAGCCAAAGATTGCAGACATGACTCATCTCTTGGGGAAGCACCTGCTCCTCACCTTCCAAGGCTGGAATTACAGGTGGACTGCCACATCCACTGCCATTGACAGGGTCCTGGGGATCTGATCTCTGGTTCTCATGCTTGCGCTCACAGAGTATTTTCCATGCTAACTTTGAGTTAACTTTTGCAGAATTAAGAGATATGAATCTAGTTTCACTTTTATTCAGATGGATATCCCAGTTTTGCTAGCACCATTCGTTGAATAGGGAGGGATTTGTTTTGTTTTGTTTTGCTTCCCCAATCAAATACTATGTAGCCCTATTCATATAAATTGATTTCTGAGTCCCACATTCTATTCTATGTATTCTAAATGGAAGAATTTCATTTTTTAATGCAATGGGTTAGACACATAAATACTCAAAATGCCCTCATAATTAGGTTATCTAAAACCCTGAATATTATTCTATTACGATGCTCATCATCACCATGTCCTAAGTGCAGGAGATTAATTACTTTCATCTACGTAAGCAGGCAAACAACCTCACCTTTGCTGTTTAATTCTCTCCTACTTTCTATTCAGAGTAAGACAGTATATATGTAGGAAACTTCTAATAATTATTTGTTACATAATTAATAGAAATGAAATTTTTAAATTAAAATGTAAAGGTAAATCTTCAAAGAAAATTTTTATTAAAAGCAGAGTCATGAATTTTGGGGTTTCTGAATAATAAGCATAATACTTTCTGTTCAAACTTTTAAAAAAAGCTTGATACCTTCCACACTCTATCTGTGAAACAGGGCCGCCAATCCCTTCTATGAGTTGTGGACCTCCTCTCCCACTCCTGGGGCTGTGCTGTTCAGAGCTACTGCCTCCAAATGTAAACACTTGTCCATCCTGTTTAAGAAAGAAGGAACCAGATTAATTTCATGTTTTAAAAGGTTAATGATCACAAGACGTTAGTATGAAAGTGATATGTGGAATTTTTGTATCCTTTATGATTTGATTTATACATTTCCATAGATTTATTCCAAAATTATTTATTTAAATATTATTTTTAATATAAGCTGATGAGATTAATTAATCTCATGCATGCAGAACATGATGACTATTAGCATATATTCAGGGTTTTAGATAACCTAATTATAAAGGCATTTTGAATATTTATATATCTAACCATTTACATTAAAATTATTTCTATTCTACATTTATAAATTTTCATAGCTTATTCAAAATATTTATATTATTATTCCAAAAATTATTTACAAATTTATTTATGGAATTCTCTCTAAAACTATGCACTTTGAATATGGTAAGAGTGTATCACATGCTTCAATTTGCTAAGAGAGGGGAGGGAATGATGGCTCAGGACTTAAGAGCATGTACTGCTTTGCAGGGAACCAGAGTGTGATTCCATCATCCACATCAGGTAGCTTACCACCACCTGTAACTCCAGCTCCAGGGAAACTGAATCCTCTCACACTCACACACACACACACACACACAAACCCCTGCACAGTAACACACATACCACTGCACAGTAACACACACTCACACACACCACACACACACACACCACACACTCACAAACATACACACCCACACCACACACCCACCCACATACACCCCATCACACACTCACCCACATACCCACCATCACACCCTCACACACATACACACACACTCACACACACACACACACACACACACACACACACACACACACACACACACACACACACACACACACACACACACACACACACACACACACACACACACACACACACACACACACACACACACACACACACACCCACACACACACACACACACACACACACACACACACACACACACACACACACACACACACACCCACACACCACACACACACACCACACACACACACACACACACACACACACACACACACACACCACACACACACACACACACACACACATACACACACACACACACACACACACACACACACACACGGGAGTGGGGGGAAATAGAGACAGTTAAAAATAATAAAATAAACATATTTAAAAATTTAAAATGCTAAGTATCTCTTAAATATTCTCATAATTCTCTCTTCCTCCTCCTCCTCCTCCTCTTCTTCTTCTTCTTCTTCTTCCTCCCCCTCCCCCTCCTCCTCCTCCTCCTCCTCTTCCTTCTCCTCCTTCCTCTTCTCCCTGTCCCTCTCTATTATTTAAGGAAGAGAAAGATACCTTTTCCACACATATACTATATATACCAGGCATACCTATAATTTTGTGAATTGTGTTCCAATAAGGGTAGGAAAAGAAGAACTAGATAGTTTGTTGTTGTTGTTGTTGTTAATTAATTATTTTATTTATTTTCATCCCAAATGTTGCCCGCCTCCCAGTCTCCCCTCATAGAGTTCTTCCTTCTATCCCCCTCCTCTTTGTCTCTGAGCAGGTGCCCCACTCACACACACAGGACATAACTAGATACTTAAAGGGCGTTTGTTGACAACTTAATCAGTGACAACTGCTTGAATTCTAACACCAACATTTAAGTATTATGTTGGCTGCTTTATCTATTTGGGTATTTCCTGAAAATACTCTCTCTTATAAAGATGATTCTTAGGGGCTGGAGAGAGGGCTCAAAATCTAAGAGCACTGGTTGCTCTTCCAGAGATCCAGGGTTCCGTTCCCAGCACCCACACGGCAGCTCATAACTATCTGTAACTCCAGTTCCAGGGGACCTGACACCCTCATACAAACATACATGCAAGCAAAACACCAATGCATATAAAATAAAAATAAATAAATCTTTTTTAAAAAGAATTATTTAAAAATATAAAAAAAAATTTAAAGGTGATTCTTTAAAACAAATCTAGAAGCTCATGGGGAATAACTCAGTTGGTAAAATGTTGGTCACATAAGCATGGGGAGTTGAATTCAATGCCTTGCATTCACATGAAAAGCAAGGCACTGCCATGTGCCCTTGTAAACCCAATGCCAGCAATATGGAAATAAAGGATCCCTTGGGCTCCCTGGTCTGTTGGGTTAACAATGAGCCCCAGGCAATCAGAGAGACCCTGCCTCAAAAAACAAGGTAGATGGCTCCTGAGGTGCAATACCCAAATACCAGAATGTTATCCTCCGGTTTCCAGAAGCACATGCATGCATGCACAGACACAGACAGAGACACAGACACACACAGAGCTCTACCTTTCTCTCGACAACTACGATTAATACAATTCGAAAAATTGATTAATATAATTCAAAAATTGAGTTTTCCTAATTTAAGTCATGTTTTAAAACAGTTAATAAAAATAATAACATTAAAATAATTTGGTGATGTAGGACTATAGCTCAGTGGTGGGGCACTTACCTAGCATTACTAAGGTATTATGTTATTGTGTTTTTATTTATTGAAAATAATTATAGTTAATAAAAATACATTTTAAAAATTATTTGATGCATAATTTTTTTTCTAGTGCTGAGAATCAACTCCAACACCCAGGCAAATGTTCTCTCCTGGTCCTCCAGATTTCAGTTTTTAAACAAACATCTGGATTATAAAAACTGTTCTCAATTCTGTTCCTTATGACAATGAGAAGAATCCATCCCATTCAAATACATTGGATAGCTAGTATAAGTGGCAGAAGAAAAACTAACAAAATTGGCTGTCATTATACCTATCAAGGGATGTAACAAAGTGTGTTCTGTTCTGTGGGGTGGGCTATTGAAAAACAATAAAACAAAATTTTCTGTAGATCTTGATTGCCAATGAATGACTGCACAAAAGTTTAGCTCCCATGTTAGCTTCTATCACAGTGCCTTGGAACATCTACTGGTTTATATTTAGTTCAGTTTCCACCTTAGATATAGGTAGGTTGAGGTATTGAAATTCATTTTGTGTCATATCTGAGCATTTACGTTCTTTTTAGATTTGTTTATGCAAACCCTAACCTCTGGGGTCTGTAGAGGGTACTGAGCAGTTAAGAACACTTGTTGCGGCAACCAACAGATTGGGAAAAGATCTTTACCAATCCTACAACAGATAGAGGGCTTATATCCAAAATATACAAAGAACTCAAGAAGTTAGACCGCAGGGAGACAAATAACCCTATTAAAAAATGGGGTTCAGAGCTAAACAAAGAATTCACAGCTGAGGAATGCCGAATGGCCAAGAAACACCTAAAGAAATGTTCAATATCAAGTTAGTCATAAGGGAAATGCAAATCAAAACAACCCTGAGATTTCACCTCACACCAGTGAGAATGGCTAAGATCAAAACTCAGGTGACAGCAAATGCTGAGGATGTGGAGAAAGAGGAACACTCCTCCATTGTTGGTGGGGTTGCAGACTGGTACAACCATTCTGGAAATCAGTCTGGAGGTTTCTCAGAAAATTGGACATTGAACTGCCTGAGGATCCAGCTATACCTCTCTTGGGCATATACCCAAAAGATGCCCCAACATAGAAAAAAGACATGTGCTCCACTATGTTCATCGCAGCCTTATTTATAATAGCCAGAAGCTGGAAAGAACCCAGATGCCCTTCAACAGAGGAATGGATACAGAAAATGTGGTACATCTACACAATGGAATATTACTCAGCTATCAAAAACAATGACTTTATGAAATTCATAGGCAAATGGTTGGAACTGGAAAATATCATCCTGAGTGAGTTAACCCAATCACAGAAAGACATACATGTTATGTACTCATTGATAAGTGGCTATTAGCCCAAATGCTTGAATTACCCTAGATGCCTAGAACAAATGAAACTCAAGACGGATGATCAAAATGTGAATGCAGATCGCTCCTGAGAGACACAGACAGAATACAGCAAATACAGAGGCGTATGCCAGCAGGAAACCACTGAACTGAGAACAGGACCCCCGTTGAAGGAATCAGAGAAAGAACTGGAAGAGCTTGAAGGAGCTCGAGACCCCATATGTACAGCAACGCCAACCAACCAGAGCTTCCAGGGACTAAGCCACTACCCAAAGACTATACATGGACTGACCCTGGACTCTGACCTCATAGGTAGCAATGAATATCCTAGTAAGAGCACCAGTGGAAGGGGGAAGCCCTGGGTCCTGCTAAGACTGAACCCCAGTGAACTAGACTGTTGGGAGAGGGCAGCAATGGGGGGAGGGTTGGGAGGGGAACACCCATAAGGAAGGGAGGGGGAGGGGATGTTTGCCCGGAAACCGGGAAAGGGAATAACACTCGAAATGTATATAAGAAATACTCAAGTTAATAAAAAAAAAAAAAAAGAACACTTGTTGCTCCTGCAGATGGCTTAAGGTCTGTCCCTAACACCCATAAGGAGCCTAACAGCTCTGCAATGCCAGTTCCAGAGGATCGGGTCCCTTTTCTGTTCGCTGTGGTGCTCAGACACACATGCATACAACACACTTCTATCCACAAAATAAACCTTTAAAACAAAACCCAATTTCTAACATAGCACTATTAAGAAATGGAATCGGGCCTTTGTTAGATGATCAAGTCATAAGGACAAAGCCTTCATAAATGGAGTTATTTATTTTCTTTATAAAAGGAAACTCAAGCAGAACACCCTGACCCCTTCTACTGTGGGAGAACAGAGCAAAACTCTTCTGGGAATCAGAAAGTTACCCATCGTTACTTATAAACCTGCTAGCACCTCTTGGATGTACTAACCTCTGGAGCTCTGAGAAGCCATACCGCTGGTATCTCTAAGCTGCACAGTTGGTGGGGTTTTGTTACAGTAACCCAGACAGAGTAAGATCACTTGCTTTCAATAATAAACACCACATATATGTTTTTAATAATTCTCCGATGTCTGAACGGGAGACGCACATTTCGAATTACCTCGGTAAGCACTGCAGTGTGCTCATAACCACAGCTAATATAAACCACATTGAGAGTCTTCAGGGCACCAATTGAATGAGGCTTGTAGATTTGCTCTGTTGAAAGAAAGAAGACTTTCTAGAATAGAGAAAAAAGACTGAGAGACAGGTTCGTAAGTTCGAGAGCAGCTTAGGCTACAAAGTGAGGCTCTAGAGTGTGCGGGGGAGACAATCTCAGAATTTATCTTCATATTTTTATAACTTCTGTAATCTCTACACTTCTGATGCATCGTAGGTGCCTGGATGTATGTAGCAGTGACACTGAGAACTAGAGAACCTACCTTCAGAGGATTAAGTGGGACGTAAGAGCTCTTCGCAGTACTGGCACGTGGCGGCTGATACGCATCAGCCAAGTGTAAAGAATGAACAGAAGAGAGTGGAGTTCTTGGAGAAGACTTCTATATGAATTATATTTTAGAGGTACAGTTGCCCAGACTTTTTTTTTTTTTAACTCACAACTAGTCATTTTCTCTAACACGAATCCTCTAATCAACGATTCCCAAAGTTTGCATATTACAACGCCATGGGAATTCAGAACAATGGCTGAAGCCTGACTGTCATCCACAGACATTCTGATCTAATTCGCATGGAGCTTAACCTGGGCATCAAGAACTTTTTGTTGTTGTTTTTTACTTTAATTTTTTATCTACATCTCACGTCTTCGGAACAATTATGTTGCATATATTTAATTATTGTAGCAAATGGAAAATATAGCTGTTCAGTAATATGTCTAACTTCTATTTATCCAAAATTATTTTATTTTTCACCTATATTAGTCTTGTTCAGTTTTACGGAACTTTTGTTCAGTTTTTAGTGGTCAGATCAGCATAATGTAAGTAACACAAAGACTGCTCATAAAATATTCCTAAATACGTCAAAGCACCTTTAAATTATAATTCTTTCTCACTAGATTTTACCCAATCAATGTATCATAGTGTATTTGAGAAACTAATAAAATATAGAAAATACAGGAAAGTCTCTACACTATTTAAAATACGCTCTTCTACAAAACTAAATATTAATGGATTGTCTGAACTGTATTTTTAAGTTTTATTGAATATAATAGAGAAATCATATCTATATCTCACAACAAGACATAGAAAATTTATAGTTATAATCTTTCTCATTCTCAGTTTCTAAATTTCATTAATGTTATGATTTTGTTACTAAGCAGTGTGCAAATAAAGGGCATCAAGAACTTTAAAGGCATCCTATGGAGACAAATAGTTTATAACCCAGGGCCAGAGTTCATAAATATGAAAGGTTACCTGGCAAACAGCCAATAAGGAAGCCACTAGAATTTCAAAACGCTAACCAGTTGACATCAAAATAGAGAAAGATTAGTCTAAATGATCCAGGTGGGCCCAATGCTATTTCTTTAAGAAAACTAGCGACAAAAGAGTCAGAGTTATCATAGCATGATTTTTAAAAGATTTAATCTGAAACCACAAGTTTTGCAGAGACAGAAAACATCCTATTACTGTTAGAGTCCTGTAGAAGCTAGAAAAGACAAGAAAATGGGGATTCTCATTCAGAACCTTTAGGCAACCCTGCTGGCTGAGATGGAGTACAGACTCCTCTGACTCTACATAAAAAATGCATTGCTGTAAGTTGTTAAATTTTGTGATATTATTCCAGAAGCAAGAGGAAGCTGATACAGCTTTCCAGGTAATGCTAGAGTGAGTTTGGGAACCACTGTGATGTACGCTGTGTCAGGCCACTCTTCCAGCTACAAAGGAATAACAACTTGTCATAAGGACAAAACTATTTTCTTACCTTTAGCACTGTTCCCACTGAGGGCCAGCTGCCCAGATCTGTTGTTCCCCCAGCCAAATGAAGTCCCCATGAGAGACAGAGCAAAACTGTGTGTGCCACCTGCAGCCACTTGAGCCAGGGGGATCCCCTCCAGGGACTTCACCTTCTGTGGGCTGGCTTGGAAACATAAATTATTCCCCAGGCCCAGTTGTCCTTGTCTGTTACTTCCCCATGAAAACACTTGGCCATCTAAAAAAATGAAGAACACTTAAAAACTGTATACCTACTTGATTCCCAACATGGTAAAATCTATCACCTCAGTTACCCGCGCGCGCGCACACACACACACACACACACACACACACACACACACACACACACACATACACACACACTGGTTTTACAGAAGTATCATTGACAAAGGAATATTTGGAATAATGAAGTAATATTCTAATATATTATACACTGTAAAATAAATGCCAAAATTAGTGAAATAAATTTCCTCACAAGGAGGTTTGTTGTTTTGTTTTAGTTTTCCAAATTCTACTTGTAGGGCTGGAGCTGGAGCTCTAGAGTGTGCTCAGGCTAAGTAAGGTCTTGGGTTCAAAGACTGCCCAGGTCCAAGAAAATAAGCAAACAGGAAAGTGAGACAAAGCAAAGCCCTACTCTCTTAGTAAATATCAAGTAAACAACATGCTATTATTAACAATATTCACATCATGGGACAATGGTTTCCAGACCCCATTCATCCTATATGTGAGTTCGTGTAGCCTTTGAACACTTCCTCCTTTCTCCTACCTGAATGTTCCTGGCAATAGCCACTCTATTCTGTTTCTCCAAGTCCAGTGTTCTTTGATTTTCCATATAGGTGAGTGAGATAGATAGTAATCGTCTTTTTATGTTTGGTTTAAGTTACTACTATAATATTCTAAAGTTGCAAATGCACAATTCTATTTTTTTTTTGTATTGGACTTAACTCTATAAGCCTTCAAAAAATGAAACCAAAGTAAAAGAAAAAATAGGACTAAAATTTCTGGACAAAAGACAAGGCATATTCAAGATCCCCTTCAAAACAATGTCCATTCTTTTCCCTTGCAAAGGCAACTGTGTTCTTACAGCTTTTCTGCCTCTAAATACTTGGAGTTGTCCTTGACCTATGTTTTCTATATGCTTCAAGCTAGAAGAGCCTGGGAAGTCACAGCAGTCCTGAGCAAAAACAAGCATACTATTAACTAATCTAGGTGCTGGTTCTTTGTCAGATAAACAAGATTGACAGACCCTTAGCCCAATTAATCAAAAGAAAGGAAGACATGTCCAAATTAACAGAATCAGAAATTAATATTAAAATAATACAATACATGCCAAAGAAATTGAGACTATTATAGGGGAATTATTTAAAAAACACTTGTACTCTATTCAGTTGGAAAATCTAAAAGAAATGTACCAATTTTTAGATTCATTCAAACCACTAAAGTCAAACCAAGAAGAGATTAACCAAACAGACTCACAACAAATGAGATGGAAACATAATAAAAAGCCTCCAGCTAATATAAATACACTTAAAAATAAGATGAATATCTCAATAAATGCAAATGCTTTGGACAAAAGTCAACGTACTTCCATAATAAAAGTTCTAGAGAAAGCAGGACTAGAGGGAACATAACTCAAATTAGTAATTAATAACATTAATTTTAAAATTAAAAAGTCATATATGAGAAACCTTATCCTAAATGGAGAAAAACTTGAATCACTCCCATTAAAACCAGGAAGGTCATGAAGCTGTCTACTGTCCTCTCTTTTTCAATATAGTGCTCCAAGCACTATCTGGAATAAAATGAAACAGAGGAAATTTAATAGTCAAAAATAAAAATGAGAAAGCAAAATTGTCCTTATTTTCAGATGACACAACATTAGACATATCTGACTCCAAATTCTCTGTCAGAAAACTTCTAGAAAAAAAACTTCAGCAAAATGACATTATACAAAAAGCAACTCGTGAAAATCAGTAGCCTTTCTAAAGGCCATCGGTAAATAACATGAGGAAGGAGTGGTGGACACGCCCATTCACAATAGCCTCAAAGAAAATACGCATCTAGGAAGAAAGCTAAGCAAGGAGGTGAAAGACCTCTACAATGAAAACTTAAAATCTGAGTGAAGAGATTTGGAGACACTAGAAAATAAAAACCCCTCCCATGCTCAAGAACAGGCAGAAATAACACTGAATATGACCATCATACCAAAAGCAATTAACAGATTCAGTGCAGTTCCAATCAAAACCCCCACAACATTACTTTAAAATATTTCCTTATGACAGAGAGGTCCCCAAAGTATTCTTTACCTTCTGATAATGCCAAAGAGTGGTAGTGTCCACAGGAAACTTGGATTATTTTTATGCCAGCCAGAGCGTTTATTTTCCTATAATTAAAAAAAGTCACAAAAATCTGTTGAACCTTCTTTAGGATGAGTCAAATTACAGGCATTTAAAAGTATTTTAGATAAGACATCAGATCTCAGGGGACAATTTTAGTCTGTTCTTCTGGAATATCACTATCCCAAAGTGTCAGGTTCGTTTTTTTTTTTTTCTTTCCTGCTTTTTATGATTTTAGCTAGTCAGGGGAAGGGTTTCATGCCCAGCTTCTGAGAACTGCAGACCACCTCTCTTCCTCTGTGAAGAAAGAAGCACTGGGTTTCTCCACCTCTTCTGCAGCTCCCAGATCTCTGCAATGAACTAGAGTCTTCTTTCCCACACTGACCCTGCTAATGCCGCTCCCATGGCTGGAGTTTCAATGGCTGCAGTGTTTGGGAACAGAAGGAATGCCATTCATGAAACCATTGCATCACTAAATGACAAGGCATCCTGACTCCCTGAGAAGGACCACCATCAGTCCCTGTTGTGTACTCCTTAATCCAATATCTTCACTTCCACACACAGCACACAGCCAAAATCACCTGGCATCTGAGGTGTGGGCTGAGGTTTTTTGTTTGTTTCTATTTGTTTGTGACTTAGGGTTTTTAAGGGGAGGAGGGTAATAAAGTGTCTTACATAGGTCTGGCTAGACTCTGACTCTCTATGTAACTCAGAATGACCTTGAACTTCTGATTCTCCTGTTTATGTCTCAGTAAAAGTCTAGGTGTTTTAGAGCTTCCGGAGAAGAGTACAGCGTGTTCCATTAGTCTTTTTCCTCATAATGATAATGGATAGTCTCCAACATAGGAGCTTGAGTATTTGGGAAAATACAGAATAAGTTAACGTGAGAAGCTCTGCTTTAGTCGGACACAAGGTAATCAAGTAAGATTTCTTTCTGGATCCTTGGTATCTTGATAGTTAGTACTTAAATTAATATTTATTTATTTATTTAGAAGTCCTGGTGCAGTCACATACATATATTACAATAAGTATAATCAGGACTTAAGAACCGCGTATCATTTCATCCTTACTCTCTCCTTCGTGGCCCTCTATTTCATCAACTGATTCTACACATGCTTTCCTGGCCATTTTTCTCAACACGTTTTCATCCTTGAGGCCAGTCGTCTTTGTGTCCTGGCATCTGAGTGCCTAGCACTCAAAAATATTGGAGAATATAGTGAATTGAAATACTTACGTAGGCATGAAGCTTATTTCCTTAAATTCTCCAATCCCCAGCTGCCCTTCAGAACCGGCTCCCCATGCGAAGACCCTTCCTTGGTGGCAGACAGCCACGGAGTGCTCCTTCCCACAGCTCACCAGGTCAATGTGTACAGTACTCAGTGCCTGAACTGGTTCTTTGGAAACAGAAACAAAAACAAAACAAACAAACAAAAACCTCCCATAAGATTATAAACATCTAGAGTTAAAGACAGTAATTGTCTTTGAAGAAAAGGGGGAGGAGGAGAAGTTACCCAGATTCTTTGTCTCCCTCAATGTTAAATCAATTCTAAAGTCCTTACTAAACATGGTGAGGACACAAACCCACGATGTTTATACATGTGTGGAAAGGCGGCTGTGGTACGTGGACTACCTGGACACAACATGGCTGGCAAGGTTTGAGCATCTTCAGTTTCGATACGAGCAAACTGAAACCCAGCTCAAAATGACGTTCACAGCCTAGGGAAATGAAACTGAAAGGTGCCCATTCATGTCTGGCAAGGGCTTTATCATTATTTCCTAGATGGTGCCCCACAATTTTCTATCTAACCTCTTTTCTTTTGTTAAATACAGTACACAAGTTCCTGAGTCTAAGAACCTCTTTTCATTTACTTTCTGTGAATTCCTGTATACACATAAATTACTCTCTAGGTAAAAGACTAATAAAATCCCATTCTAGTTGTTTGTTTTCGTGTGTTTGGTTTTGGTTTTGGTTTTTTGGTTTTTTGGTTTTGTTTTGTTTTTGCCTATTCTTTTTTTCCCCCAGATAACTTTGCAGCTTCCAGAAACCGAATCTAAAAGGACAGAAGAATCCTTTTCACTTTCTACACAGTTCTTCAAATTATTCTATGCACTTAATCAAAATATAGTCAATGGGAATGTAAAATAGTCCAGTGGTAGACTACTCACTTAGCATATAAAGTGACAAAAACAAAAAACAGAAAAACAAGCTAGAACTTTAGTTAGATCTATACTTAAAAGTGAATCAGTATCATATATAAAGAACCCTAGTGTACTAACATGTTGGTAAAAACACAGCTTATTTAGATATAATTACAGTAATTTATAGTGACATTTCTATAAGGATTAAATATAAGCAGAAAATGAGACAAGGAGGAGCGACAATGTTCTTAGAGCTGCCTTTTGATGTGATTACAGGTGGCTTCTTTTGAGAAATATTTTATTTTTATTTGTGTGTGTGTGTGTGTGTGTGTGTGTGTGTTCGCGCACGCGCGCACGCATATGTGTGTACTGGCTCACAGAGGCATCGGATCCTCTGGAGCTGGAATTAAAGGTAGTTGTAAACTGCCACAAAAGTGCTAGGAACTGAACTCTTTACCACTGACCCATCTCTCCAGGCCTTACAGGTGGCTTGTTCAGTACGGTTTCTACATCAGCTTTAATGCCCCAAAATGCTATTAGACTTTTTTAACTTAGGAGAAAAGATGCCCCAGAGTATTATTACTATGCTAGTTAGAGGCTTGGAAGCTACTGAGTTTGGAAGACAGACCTCCCCCAGAAAGTTCTCTCAGGCTTAGCTTGGTAAAGGAGAGGGCGGGACCTTTTTCCTGTCCAGAGGAAAGCACGCGTTTCTGTTTAGTTTCCAGTTTCTGTGAAGAGGAATTGGAAACCGAAACAAAAACAACTCTAGAGCTCTGGGAATCGAAACAGGTGACGTAAGCTGCTTAAAGCATGGTTCCCGGCTTCTAGACATCCCTGGTCCAGCCAGCCCTGGTCCAGCCACCCGGTATCCCTGATCCACTGGTCCAAAGACCCGAGGCGCCCACATCCTGTCCTGAGCACCCGCTCAGGAGTTGATAGTCACCTGGCCGTTTGGTGCTCTGCGGACTCTTCTGACCCAGCTGGCCCCTGCTGTTGTCCCCGCAGGAGTACACCCTGTGGTTGCTGAACAGTAGCAGCGAGTGGCGTTCCCCGCTGGCCGCCTTCAAGAGCTTAAGCCCAGTTCCTGCCTCCAGGCGCCGAGGCTGCTGCCTTCCTGGAGCCCAGGTGAAGTACATCTCTGCGATGCCCAGCCACCCGTGGCTCTGTGGCTCTGGTATGTCAGATGGGTTCTCAAAAGCAAGTGACCTAACTTCCCTAACCCCTCCCAAGGGCACTGCCCAGTCCCTTACGTCATAGTTCTTTCGAGTAAGTGCCAGCTCCTCCCATGACTTCAACAGCTTTTCCACTAGCTTCCTTAATTTCAAGTGGTATCTGAGAAGACAGGGAAGAAGAAAATATCTCGTAAGTAAGCCACTTGTGAGTCTTGCTGCTCTGGGGAAATTGCTAAGTCTGTGAAGTATCTATTAAGTGACAATATTCACACATTGTAGCAATTTCAGTGGCAGCCACATCCCAGGGAATCTGCTTTCCTTGGCAATTCTTACTGGCAGTTCTTTTATTCTAGTCCTGATTATTAATTTTCAGATCACACATTAAGCATCACATAGTAAATCTGTATGTATAATAAATAGATTATGGAGTGTGCACGGGGCAGGGGGTTGTTAAAGAACTTTTGAAAAAGTTTCAAAGAGGCCTAGAAAGCCAAAGCTGGAAAGCCTATGGGGCTGTAATACTGAACCCCAACTAAGCTGAAAGGGAGACGCTGTTGTCCAACTGCATCCAACTGCAGAGTAAGGGCAGGGTCCGCCTGGGGAGAAATGAAAATCTTCACATCAGAGTTGTACAAGCAAACAGAAAAAGGAAAGAGCCCCAAAGAACCCTCTTTTGCCATGTTTGCTGAGCTCTGAAGGGAAGAATTTGAAGGAGACAAAGCCTTTAGAGCTATGTGTTCCAAGGTGAATTAAATTCTCTCTCTCCCTCTGTCTCTCTCTGTCTCCCTCCCTCCCCTTCCCGATATCCTCCCTCCCTCCTTCCCTCCACTCCCCTCCCCCTCTCCCTCTGAAAGCAAATGCAGCTGTGAAATGGCTGTGGGTCACTGTATTCGTTCCCATCTGCTGCAGGATGAAGCCTCTCTGATGATGGCTGAATAAGGCGCTGACATACGAGTCTAGCAGAATATTATTGAGTCATTTTATTGTTACTTTTATTTTTTTTACTTGGTTTTTGTATTTGGATTTGTCCTAGGTCTCTGGGCTCTCCAAATTCTGGTTCTTGGTCACCTAAGCAGTTAGTTTCAGGTATGGGTTACATCTCATGGTGTCGGCCTTAATTGAAATCAGAGATCAGTTGGTTCCTCCTTCACAGTTGTACCACCATGGCCCTAGCATATTTTGCAAGCAGGACAGATGGTGAATCAAGGGTTTTGTAGCTGACTTGGTTTACTTTTCTCTTTTAGCAGCCCGCAGAGTCCCTTCCCAGGTCCTAGACATTAGAACTCGGGGGTGAAGGTCCTATGTAGGCACTCACACTGCCTCTTCACATTCAATGCATTGGGTGGGTGACGTCTGCAGCAATGAAGACTTGCTGTCAGTTTGTTGAGGGCAACCTATTTTCTTGGCAACAGCCTGGATTGTTTGGGGATTTCATAGGGACCCTTTCAGCCGATAACTCAATTGGATAAAACTCAGTCCCAGACTGAAAGCTTCCTTTGGGGACAGGAGGTTGCCAATTGGGGTTCCATCTCCCTCATTATTTAGAGACTTCATTAGGATCAACTTCATGTTATTTTAGGACGTTTCCACTACATTAGGTTTCCTTACTGTCCTTCAAATGGACTTCAATTCTAGCTGTCCCTCCCATCACTTCCTCTCTAAATTCCATTTCCTCTCTTCCTTCCCACCAGAACCTCCCATTCTCATGCCTTCCCCTCCTCTCCCTAAAAAATTCATTCGATTTCCCCATCCCAGGGAGATCCACATGTCCCCCTAGTCCCTTCCTCTATGCCCAACCTCTCTGGGTTAAAAAGATACAAGAGTACACAGAATACCAAATAGACAACAAAATCAGAAAAGAAATTCCTCATAGTATTCTTTAACGTGCAGCCATCTAGTTGGAACAGCACCATTTTTTTTTGAAGATTCTATTCTCTAGTATGTATTTCTATCTTCTTTCTCAAAAGTCACACATCTATAGGCACGCGGACTTATTTCTGGGTGTTCAGTTCTATTCCATTAATCAACGTGTTTGCTTTTATGCCAATGTTATACTCCTTCTATTGCTATAGCTTTGTAGTATAACTGGAGACCTCCAACAGCTCCTTAAATGTTTAGGATTGTTTTAGCTAGCATCAACTTTTTGTGTTTCTATATGAAGTTGAAAAAAAGCATTGAAAAAGCATTCTCAGCACCTTAGCCACAGTCAATGATGTACACTCAGCACCCCCCTAATTCCTACCTACTTCCCTACCTACTGTTTATATAACCCTTATTCACCCTAACAAACAGCTGTTTCACTAAAAGCCATGTCAGTGAAGGCAATTTCTCTCTGCACTCAGGTCCTCTGGAACCCTCCCAGCTAAGCTTCATTCCTTCCAGTGGTCCTGGTACAAAATTGTACCTGGACACCCAGAGGGCAGAAGCAGACACAGGCTGGCTTCTCATCCATCTCAGGACACTGGGCTAGGGCAGTTGAATGCAGGACACAAGAAGGAGGGTTCTTATAGTCCCAGGGGAGAAGAAGAATGACATGTCAGGCAAGAACTGGTTATTTTCCATACAAGATCTTTGTTTGATTGCCTGGTAGTCATTTAGGAGGGGATTGGCACCACCTGGAACTCAGTTTTGGCGCCATGCTGGTAAGAGGCCTTACAATGTAGCAAGTGGGACCCACGAATGGGACCCGGGAATGGGAGCCGGGCCTCACCAAGCTGGTCTTTGTCTCGGACCCAGCCTAATACGTTTATCTTAGCAGATTCTGTTAAAATGCTTGCTTGTGCAAAGCCCTGCCCCCTTCAGCTACCATGAAATATGCCATGACATGGCTTTTACCTTCAAAAATCCCATGCTCTGGACACTTAATATAGCACTTAGGTGTCCAAATACCTGAATATAGTCCCAGTTGGCTGAAATAAAGACTTTGAAATGGTTATAAACCAAGTGGTCATCTCTAGTTGATTCTCTATAACACTAGTATGTAACTTGGACTCAGTTCTTGTATTTTAAAAAATGAATTTGCTACAGCTTACTATATATTGTAACTTGAATTCAATCCTTGTTCATAAAAATAAAAGTTACTGGGCTGGGGAGATGGCTCAAAGGTTAAGAGCACTGGCTGCTCTTCCAGGGAATCCTGAGTTTAATTTCCAGCAACCATATCGTGGCTCATAACCATCTATAATGAGGTACCCTCTTCTGGCCTTCAGGCATACATGCAGGCAGAACATTGCATGTGTAATAAACAAATAAACCTTTTTTTAAAAAGTTATTAACAATGAATGTCTGATAGATAAGGTTTATAAACTCCTAAAATTGTAAAGGTCTACTCAGGCTAACAAAAACAGACTTAGAGTTGTATGTCTAACTGTGTATATCTTTGCTAACTGTGTTCAATACTAGGCTTCTAAAAAATTTAGATAAGGAACAACATGTGTTTGATAAATATGGTTTATGAATTTTTAAGGTCCATTCAAGCCAGAAAAACACTGACTTGAGGAAGTATGTCTAGCCTCTTTGCTTTTACTAACCTTGCTAACCTTTAACGATTTGGGTAAACTGAGTCACACAAGGAACTGTGGTATTCTATATAGGTACACTATGAAGGAATTAGGAAATTTAAGTTCTTAGTCTCTCTCTGTGGACTGCACTCATCTTTTAAAGTTTTGTTTTGATACTAGAAAACTTTCTATTGCAACTGTAATATTCCATACGGATCAGGAAAATATGGTCCCCAGTCTTTCTGTGGATGAAATTTATGAATTTATGGTTTAAAGTTCTATTTTATTACTATAGTTTCTGTGATCCCAATGCCAGGACAAATATCTAACAGGTTGAAATAAGACCAATATAGAAAGCATATCTTGCAGGATGAGAGGTTTATTGTTAGTTAAAACAGTTCACTTGGGTCTTGGACAATCACAGACTTACGTTTGTTTGTTTGTTGTTTGTTTGTTTTGTTTTCCATGAATCACAGGAGTAACAGATCTTCAATTCAAACTATGTAAGGCTCAAACTTTACAGAGATGAAATTGTTAAATCATAATCTTATAAAAGCTATTAACTTGTAAACTGTTAAATAGACTTAAGACACACAAGTTAATGATTAGTTTATAAATGATCAAATTCTTTAATGTGCCCAGAGCTATGTTTGTCGTCATGCTAAATGCAAATGTAATTCATTTACAGAGACAAGCTTCAGTCTTCTGTATATGATTTCAAGGTTAAGCCTGAAGCAAGTAACTAAAAACCAGTCAAGTTTGTTTAAAACCAGGTATATTTAGTAAATTAGAATGATGGCCCTCAAACCTTTCAGAGAAATCTGCTGCATGAAGCATTTAAGAAAAGTATACCCCTAATAGCAAACTACCAGCTTCTAGCAGTGCTGTGACTATCTCTAAAGAAGACTCCCTTTGGATTTGCTTCAAGTGTGGCAACGCCGACCCCTGGGTGAAGAAGTACTTCATGCCTCTCCCACTACCAGGGAGACAGTTGGCTTGACTGCCCCACTCTGCCTTGCTAAGGTATGGCAGTCCCCCAAGTTCCTCCTCCACGTAAAGAAAAAAAAAAGATCTCTCAGTCTTCTGGGTCTAGTGGACAAAGGCCTGTGTACCCTGTGTGGTATCTGGAAGACACCGTCCTGTGTAGAGGTCAAAGATTGATGATCTCTGGCACCCAGGAGAGCCATCGAGATCACCATGGAGGATACCAAGATGGCTGTCTAGGTAGTGAGTAAGTCTCTGTCATTTTAAGTGATACAGGGGTCATTTGATGTATACCTTCTGCTCAAATTTATCCTTGTATGTTTGTGATGGCATCATGGAGGACCTAGTGTTCACTTGGAGCCTCTGGCTCACCACGCTGACACATACACACCCGCCCACTCAAAAGGTTGGAAAATGGGCACCGCCAGACCTAAACCCAATCCTCAAATGTCCCTGAAGTGTCTCCTGCAAATTTTATCCAAATTGGAATTGTCTCAGTCCTTGCACCCAAAATGCCTGATTTTCCTTTGTTATGTTGTTTTGTGGCTTGGCGTCAGTGCACTGTAGATAACTAATCTAAATAGCCACCAGAGGGCACTCTAGATTTTTAGCATCCTCTATGATCTTGACATTTTCTGTTGCTTGAATTCCCTTGTGTCCACACTTTTGGGGAACTGCACTCCCACCCATCCCTCTGTAGCCAATGCTCAGTGGCTCAGGTCTTGATGGCCAGGGCTACGGCACCTACAGACACCCTTTCATCTGAGGACTTGGACCCCGAGCCATCTGCCATACCTGAGCTGCCTGAGTCATTGATCGCTCTCTCTGCTTCTTCCCTGATCTCTACCTACTCCCCTAGACCTGCTACACTGACTGCAGTGTGCTTTACCCAGTGGCCAGCCTTCCACCTCTCTACCACTCCCTTCCTCCTTCCCCACCCAACCCTCCTTCCCCTACTGCAACATGCTTTACCTACTGGCCAGCCTTCTTTTTCCCCTCTCCTCTCTGTTTCAAAACCCAAGCTGGGAACTCACAACCCAACTACCTCTTTTCTGCCCAGCTACAGGCTGTAGGCATTTTTATTCAACCAATATTTTAAATTCAGAAACAAGGATTGCACAACAAAAGCTAGGGTATGTGAGAATTCACTGGTCTTGAGGCAACGGGACCTTAGTTCACAGAATTTAGCATTACAATACATAGCAACAATTCCTCTTTTTTGTCTGAATAAGAAGGCTTTTCTCTTATACTAATAAACAACACACACCAGGAACAGTAATGAAACAATTATGGAAATGATTAGATAGGAGTGACAGTCACAATGTCAAGGCTATTCATATTTGGCAGCCTAGATAAAGTGTTCTACCATTTATCCTATCATGATGGGTTCAAAATTCTGTATCTAACTCAGTTTCTATCATAACTTGAAATACCAACATACAAACACCTGTTTATAACATTTTCCAACCTTCATAAGACATTTTCTGGACCCTCTAACCTTCCTTAAAACATCTCCTTAGACCTGAATCCATTTTCTTAGATCCTTCACAACTTAAGGTTATAGTAGGACTGTGTATCTTCCAAAAATTATAGAAATGACAGGGACAGGATGTCCAGACTGCCTGGACAGTCTCCAATATTCTCTAAAGTACTGGAGTGTCATCTTCAGTCTTGTGGTCCAGAATATCTGACATGTCTTTTGTGAAATAGGAATTATGAAAGATTTGTCAACCCTGTCTTGGTAGAGCTTAGCAGTCAACTTGCCTAGATCTGTTTGTTCTTTCTGGACTTCACTCTTTGGTTAGCTTACCACAATTAAAGTCATCTCCAAATGAAGGTCCTTTGATTCACATCATCTTCTTCCAAGTCAAATGCGGTGCTGCCAGTAGCTGACATGTCTCAGTGTCAAAAAAGGTTTAAATTAATAAAAAAAAATCTTTAAATGCCATATTCTGTGAGTCTCTGACGTTTTTGAAGACTAGATAGGATAAATAGTAGAGTTCTTTCTCCAAAGAATGCCAAATACAAATAGATTGAACATTGTGAATATAATTCTTACCTGATAGTTCTTGTAATTTTTTTTATTGTATATCTGAAGGCAGCTAGGACAAGAGTCTTAAAGCCCATGCCCACAGTAATTCACTTCCCCCAATAAGGCCACACCTACTCCAACAAGGCCACACCTCCAAATAGTGACACTCCCTGGGCCAAGCATATTCAAACCATTATAGGACCTGTTCACAAAAGGCAGAGTTAGTCACCTTAAATAGGGTTCTCCAAATAACCAAAGGCCAATGGGATAACATCTATACCGACTTTAAATATGCCTTTTAAAATAGCTCATATCCACTCTACCATTTGAAGGAAAGGGGCTTCCTCAGTGCCAAGGGCACTCCCATTGTCAACAGCCCCCTCTTGCCAAACTCTTGGAGGCTCTCCAACTCCTGGCAGAGGTAGCCATAATCCACAGCCAGGGCACCAGACCTCCTGGGATACAATGACCTTGGGCAATTCCAGAGCTGACACAGTGGCTCAGGGACTGGCCTCCAGCTCCACCATATCCATAGGACATAACCTCTTTCTGGAACCCTCCTATTGGCCTGAATACCAACAGGAGGAGAGAGACTCACTCCTCAATAAAGGGACCACACAGACAAAAGATGAATGGTTCTATTTGAACAGCTGCCTATACTTCCCCAGAATCAGGTGCGCTCCATCATCTTGATATTGTCAAACTCTACACTTTGGCCCCAAGGCTCTATTCCACTTTCTAGACTCTTTCTTTGACCCCCTCCCCCTCAGGACTCTGGGCCCACATCTTTCAGGTCCACATCTTCTGCCAGACATAAGCAAAGGCCAACCTGCAGGTGGCTTTCCAGCTACACCAGTCCTGCGCTAGTTCGGAGGACACAGGGGAGGGCTGACCCACTCATAATAAGGTCCATTGTCCCCTAACACCGGTTGATACTTACAGGATGGATTAAGGCATACCTGTGTCCAGGGAAATGGCAGATGTAGTGGTTCAGGTGCTCCATGAACACATCATTCTTCAGATTGGTGTGCCACAGATCATCCAAAGAGATGATCCAAACTTCCCCTTCAGGGTCATTAAGCTCACGTCTGAAGCTCTCAACATCTCCTAGAAAGTCCACATCCCCTCCATGTACAATCTTCAAGAAAGGAAGTGAGAGCCACTGGACTCATCAATAGCAACTCACCAAGCTCTCTCTTGAACTCAGGTTATCTTGGCCTTCCCTGGTCCCTATTGCCCTTACCCACCTCTAAGGTACCCCACTCTCCTACAGAGCTCTTTTGAACTCTTATATGGGAGGCCTTTCCTCCTCAAGCAACACTTCCCAGCCCAGAATCCTCTGCTGGCCAAGTTCTACCCTACTTCTCCCTCCTGCTGTCCCTTCTCTGTTCATGTGCTGACGTCTACCTTCCTGACACCATGCTGGCAGACCCAACTGCTCCTCAGTCCATGCCCACTCTCCCAAGGGGAACTAATACTCAAGCAGTTATCTCCTGAGTCTCTAGAGCCTTGGTGCAAAGGACCCTACACTGGGGTCCTGCACTGATGGGGGGGTCCTTATCACCCCTTCAGTTGCAATCTCTGCCTAGGTGACCATATTTGGGCACCAGCCCATCTTGTGGTAGACTTGTCATTTTCCTACTACCCTGCCATAGCCTGGGCAGGACTTCTCTAGCTTGTTCTCTAAGAGGGATAAATCTCCCCAAGAGTTGCCCCCAATGAACCTGTATTTATACTTTTAATTCAGCTTGAATTGGCTTATTATGTTGGTGGAGAAACCTATTACCTAGATTTTTCAGAGAATTTAGCAGCGCCAAGCAATCATCAACCAGCCCCTCCCCTCAGGCTACCAGGCCAGATCAGTCCATTCATAGCTAAAAAGTCTGTTTTAACCTTAAAACCTTAAATTTCTGGTTTTACAATCCGTTTGTGCACAAAAGATAAACTTATGACTCAATGATACAAATTGAAGACACATTTAAGACATTTAAATTATGTGAGTCTCTTAAAATTAAAAAAAGAAATGGATTTGAGGTGGGGTTCAATTACCTACCAGTCTAAATTAGTTTTGTATGTAAAAATCAGGCCTTGATTTACCTACAGCTGTTAACAAGCTATGCTGAGAAAGATAAAATCACAAAACAGGTTTAAATGTAAAAGCAAAGTCCAGCTACCATGTTGTTGTCTTAGTGATTGATTTAAGGTATGTAATAAAAGATGATGCCAAAAAAAATCATACTTATGATGTTAAGACTTCAAAGCTCAAGGTCGAGTTCTGATGTTAGTTTAGACTTAGTAACAGTTACAATAAGCACTGACTGCTAAATCTCCTTTTATAAAAATCATAGTCTCAGATTCTTAGCATTTTGTCTAAGCTCTGCGCCACAGTTACCTGGCAATAGCCAGATATGCCTGACTAACTATAAAAGGGGCTGCTTGCCCCTTCCTCTCTCTCTTGCTCTTACCTTCTTGCTCTCACTCTGTTCCTCGCACCTCGCCCTTCCCCCCTCTCCCCATTCCCTTCCCCCGCTCTCTACATGTGCTTATAGTCTCTCTCTCTCTCTCTCTCTCTCTCCTCCTCTCTCTCTCTCCTCTCTCTCCTCCTCCCCATTCCTTTCTCCCTCCCTTTTCCCTCCCTCTCTGCCTTTCTCTGCCTCTACTACCCTTTTCAACTCCCTCCCCATGCCCTGAATAAACTCTACTCTATATTAGCTTGCCCCTCATAGGGAAGAGACGCCTCCGCACCCCCATAAGGAAGAAGGCACCCCCTTCCCCCACACCGGACTACACACGCATTAAAACATATCCCCACTCTCTTTATCTTTTTATAGTAAACTCAACACAGATTTTTAAATTTCATTTGGACATGACAAGAATAACTAACTGTTAAACTTATAAAATCTTACTTTAAATCTTGAAAAGGAAACTCCAATTGGGGTACCTATATCTTAAACTCAAATTCTTACAGACAGAGGAAAGAAATGTGTTCCTATGTTGTATGGGGGCTGGAGAGAGAGCTCAGCAGTTAAGAGCCCAACTGATTTTTCCAGAGGCTCTGGGCTCAATTCTCAGTAACCACATGGCATCTCATAACTGTCTGTAACTTCAGGATCTGACACCCTCACACAGCTACACATACAGGAGAAACACCAATGAACATAAAATAAAAATAACTTATTAAAGGTGTGTGTGTGTGTGTGTGTGTGTGTGTGTGTGTGTGTGTGTGTGCCTGACCAATTTTATCACTATGAATGTATAACAAAACATTGTAAAAGGCCCTATACTATGCATTAACAAATATTAATTTGATTTATTGTAGCTAGAGATACCCAAAGATTCATGTTAATTCTTTTATCAAATTATATAAAAGATATCAATCTTTAAGATCAACAATATTCACAATGTTTTATACCATAAGTACTTGTGTTTCTTGATTAAATTAGTGTCTAAGGTGTCCTGTAGTATAACAAACCAGGATTTTGAAAAATTAAATCAAACAATACTTGTATTTTGCTAATAAAAAGGATTAAGCAATACTGCAACCATTCCTCCTAGAGTCTTGTTGAATTTCTAACCATTAAAATAAAAGGTAATGTTTGACTATACCTGTAAGGACTGATTTCTTATTTCTGTCTCTTTTAATATATCAATAAAATAGAGCAAGTCAGTATTCACGTAGAAAAGATGATAATTTAAATACTGAAGATCAGTCTTTCCTAGAGTTATATCTAACTATGCCATATAAAGTTAAACTATAAGATCAAACCAGACAAAATCCCTGAAAGAGAATCAGAGACAGAGACAGAGAGACGGAGAGAGAGAAAGAAAGAGGAGGAGGAGGAAGGAGAAGAGGAGGGAAAGAGGAAAAGAAAGTTTGTTTAAATATCTCAAGTGTAAGTAAGGTGATTTTTAGAATAGAAATAACAGTAAATACATGTGGAAGCAAGTCTACCTTTGTGATTTTAATTTTAGGTAATAATGATCTTATATTTGAAATGTAAATATTATGTCCAATGCAGAGGACACAAAAGACAGATCATGATAGCTAATACTTTGATTTGATTCAGGAGTTTCTTTTTTAATGGTTTTACCAGCTATTCCTCTGTGCTGAAGACTGCTGTCCTGCCCACTACTTGGCCTATCTAGATCAAATTCTAGAAATTAGAATCCTAGACCCTGAGCGTATAATTAAGTGGTTTACTGTATTCATAACATGCGATGCCTGGTCAGCAGGGGGCACTGTGAATCAGAATTCCTGGAGGGAAACTGTGAGGGCTCCTGGACTGTGAACATCAGTGGAAATTAGAATGTTGTCTTTTCAGAACCTAATTACAATTTATGTAGGGCTATCTTTAGTCCATAAATAGCCTTATTTTTGTGCACCTCTGTGTCAAACCTAACGTCCTGTGACTAACAGATATGAGCCTTCTGTAACGTATTAATTTGACAAAACCCAGTTTTCAACCCATCAAAGGACTAACAACATTTTCAGCATCTGAGGCCTATAGCCGAGATTTCTCCACTGGGCTTTGTTCCCACCAATGTATTTGAAAAGTACCTTGATTTATAACAATTTTGTTCTGTAAAACTATAAAAACTGCTTCCATGTCGGAACGTGGAATTTGGGGTAATCTAAACTTCTGTGTCTGAGCTAAGGTTATTCATATTTGGCTCCAGAATAAACCAGCTTTTAGCCTGTGTGAAGTGAGACCTGTCCTTTTTTGCTGACAGTAGCTACTTCTCCACTGGGAGGAGACGGAGGCTCTTAAGATCAGGAGCTAGGGAAATGTACTAGGATCAGGACTCTCAGAATGTCATGAGGGTCACAAGGCCCTCCACAGGGTCATATAATCAATGGCAATGTGGATAAGAGACTTTCTGGAAGAGTTGCCTGCAAGGTGTATATGCAGTTCAGTGATGCAGCTTTTGTGAGAATTGCTCAAGATTCGTTTCTGCCTTTGAGTTACCCATGCTCCTATAGGTTAGCCTCAGAGCCATGTTCCTGTAAGTAATACCAATGAACTCACTGATTCACGAGGATAAATTTAGGTAGGGTCTTTTCTCTCTCTCTCTCTCTCTCTCTCTCTCTCTCTCTCTCTCTCTCCTTTAAATCTATTGTCAGTGCTTTATGATGTGTTTATAAAAAGATAGAGAGGGGGCATATGTTTTGGTGGATGTGTGTTGAGGTGTGGGGAAGGGGGTGCCTTGGCAGGCCCATGCTGAGTCATCCCTTCCCCATGAGGGACCAGCTAAAGATGTTAGTATAGAGTAGTTTATTCAGGGCATGGAGAGGGGAGTCAAGAGAGTAGTAGAGGCACAGAGAGAGAGAGAGAGAGAGAGAGAGAGAGAGAGAGAGGAGAGAAGGGCAGGGGACGGGAGGGAGGGGAGAGGAGAGGAGAGGAGATGAGGAGAAGAGAAGAGAAGAGAAGAGAAGAGAGGGGAAGAGAGGAGAAGAGAAGAGAAGAGAAGAGAAGAGAAGAGAAGAGAAGAGAAGAGAAGAGAAGAGAAGAGAAGTAGAGGCTGGCCATGAGCATGTGGAGAGAGAGGGGGAAGTAAGGGAGAGAGTGGGTGGGAGTAGGAAGGGAAGAGCAAAAGAATAAGAGAGAGTGACGCAGGTAAGCAGCCCCTTTTATAGTGAGTCAGGCATACCAGGCTGTTGCCTGGTAACTGTGGGAAGAAGCTTCTTAGACAAAATGCTAACACTTTATCTATGGTAAATAGGCATTTTTTCATATCCTACTCCTAGAATAAGTCTCAACAGAAGGAAAAGATATATTAAAAGGAAACCCAACATTCAAAGGAAGTCTAAATAAGCCTTACATTTTTACTTTCTTTTAGTGACTTTAAAAATCATGACTTTAGGAGCTGGAGAGTTGGCTCAGCAATTAAGATCACTCGCTGTTTTTACAGAAGATCCAAATTCTCTTTTTTCTCCCCTCCGTGTGTGTGTGTGTGTGTGTGTGTGTGTGTGTGTGTGTGTGTGTGTGTAACTTTAAGTGGCTTGTTCAGATATAGTTCATACCTGTGTTGATAGAGTGCTTATCTATCATGCATAACGCTCTGGATTTCAACCTCAACACCATATAAAACTAGTCATATTAACAAACACCTGTAATCCCGGCATTCTGAAGTTGGCAGGAGGGTCCATGGGGCTGGTTAGATGGTTCAATGGATAAGGCACTTGCTGTCAAGTCCAAAGTCCTGAGTTCACTCAGTCTAGACTCACGTCATGTGGAACAAACTGATTCTTGCAATTTGTCTTCTGTCACACATATGACATAACACATGCACACGCACACACACACACACACACACACACACACACACACACGGGAGGAGAGGAGGGAGAGAGAGAGAGAGAGAGAGAGAGAGAGAGAGATTGTTTGCTTTCTGTTGCTGTGATAAAACATCTTGACCAAAAGCAGGTTGGGGAAGAAAGGGTTTATTATATCTCCATGTTACAGTCCATCACACTTAGGAAAGGCAAGGCAAGGCAGGAACTAAACGGAGACCATGGGGGACTCCTTACTACCTTGCATATAGCTGTGGTTTACCTGCCAACACATGGTACCACCCATTGTGGTGTACTGGACCCTCTCATAGTGATCATTAATCAAGAAAATGCCCTATAGTCCTGCCTACAAACCAATTTGATAGAGAGATCCTCTCAATTCGAGGTTCCTTCTTCACAGATGACTCTATCTTCTGTGAAGTTGACAGAAATCTAACCAGTACAATTGACCCCTTGTCAGCTAGACACACAAACACATCACTACTAAACCATAACCTTTCTAAACCTTTCATAAACCTTGTTTCTCTCTGATATTTCGTGTTAACAACACAGTATAAGATACTAATTTTCTAAAAGTCCCAGTGTTTAAAAATTTTAATAATTTAAAGTCTAAGTTACCTTTAAGAATTTAAAGTCTCTTACCTATGGGATCCTGTAAAATCAAAAACTTATTTCAAAGGGAGAAAGCCAAGGCATAGTTACAATCAGATCAAAATAAAACCAATAGTGTAAATAGCTCAGGGTCTTTAGGGCTCCAAGGGGCTTGGGTATTCCTACTTCTCTAGCATGCCCATCTGAGGTACACATAGCTTGTCTAGCAGCTCAGGCAAACCCCATTCCATACCTGCCACTGTTCTTGGAGAACAGCCTACAGTTCCAGAATCTCAAAACTTCTGAGGTCTCCACTGAAACTGAGACTGCATCTACATTCATGGCCTCTCTTGGTATCTTCAGGCTCTGACCCTGTCACATGTGTCTGTCTGGCGATGCCTATGACCTCAGCATTTGGGAGCTAGAGGCAGAAGGATAAGACATTCAAGGATAACATGTGCTATATATTAAATTTTATGCCAAGCTAGGCTAAGTTAGATCCTGTGTCATAAATAAATAGGTAGAGAGACAGGCAAGCAGGCAGGCAGATAGAGACAGACAGGAAAAGCCAGGTGTGGTACAACCAGTTATAATCCAAGCAGAAATTTAATAAGCAGAGGCAGGAAGATTATCCATGAGTTTGAGGCCAAGTGGTTTACTTGGTGAGTTCCAGGCCAGCTAGGGTTACATAGTGAGACACTGTCTCAATGTGACTTTCTTCTCTCAGCAGTCATTAACTGTCAGTTAGCTTCTCACCTAGGGGAAGGACTTCATGAGCCTCTCCCCTGTTCATGACGAAATGCTAACCATTTTGATATTGTACAGGTTACCAAAGTTGCTATGAGTTAGTGGTGCAGTGGCCATTCATACACAGAAGACAGCATTTCATAGCACATGTTCTCATCCTCCAGTTCATACCTTCTTTGTGTTTCCTCATCAACCATGCTCCCTGAGCACTGGGGAGGTTGAGATTGCTGACCTGTTTAAGGATGAGAACCAGACAGTCACAGACCACAAAGGTTGACCTTCTTTTATGACTTTCTTCACTGATTGCTGTTCACAAAAAACATTTCTAACTACAGTGAGATCGGCACCTTGCATATAAACAGAAAATTTTAGTAGATAGTTTGAAATGTCCATTTAGCAAAAGAACAGTAGTTAATTTCATCCCCCCACCACCACTAACACCACCACCCCACCACCACCACCCCTACCACCACCACCACCACCATCACCTATGACCTTTAAACTGTAACTTTTGACCAGGATTACAATATCAGATAAAAATTCCCTCCCTCAAATATAATCAAAATGTGAATGATTAGCCCTATTTGAGAAAGTCATGTCGCTGTTGCAAATATAACTTTCCCTACAAGTCAGGACTGTAGCATGCACAATTCACCACTGTTTAATATCATTAAGAGTTATTCTCTCCCAAACACTTTCTGACGCTGCAAACGGTAGCTAGCAGGAAGTTTCCAGGTCAATTCCACTTTGATTTCTCTGTATCCTATCACTGAAATGCATTTTGTTTTCAGCAATAGGGCTTTCATATATAGTTATGGTTGACAACCAAGAACAATGGTAATTGTCTCTAGACAGGACGATCTTTGAATTATCTGTCTTGAATTTCAGGATAGCTAGATTACATTACCATTGTAGTGAATATTAAAAATAGAAGTCACCAACCCATGCTATTGCAGGCATCAGTGAGCCACATGGCATCTGTGGGGTATTTTCACCTCAATGGTAAAACATTTCCACCCAACTCCTTAAATTCCAAATTTCCACCTCACACTGCCGCCAGTTACACTCTGTCTCTGTGGACTCTCTGCCTCCATGACTAGCCTCCTCAGACACCTTCTAGTTCCCAAGGCGGGTTGCCATACAGAGACTGCCTATTTCGTGACTCTCTTGCTGGGGACTCTGCTCACATTCCTAGCATCTGCCACCTGTGGTAATCATTACAACTCCCAGTAACTCATTAAAATCAAACTCTAGAAGTTTGTAATTTATCAATCAGATTTATATCAGTAAATTCTCACCCAACAAAATGTTCGCACAATAAACTCTGAACCAATTAATATTGCTATAAACTGCCCACCTAGATAAGACAATTTGTCCTATAAAAAATCCATCCCTTACAAAATAATCATAACTACCTGTGGCCCCTTAAGGCCACATGGACCTGGGTCATCCTTCTCTGCCTTCATCTTAGTTCTTCTTCCCTTTTTCTCTCTCTCCTCTCTCCAAAACTCTGTGCCCGCCTTACTTTTTTACTGGCCAGTTGCAGGCCTTGCCTTATTGTGCCTGCCCTCACCTGCATGTAGACAACAATCCATTCATTACTATAGGATTAGTAATTTTTGGAGGAGTTATATTGCTTTGGATTTTTATGTTTCTTATTTCCTCAAGGTAATTTATGCATCTGGAGTATTTTACTGTTGGTTAATCAACTAAAATCTACTAGTTGAAGACTTTTCAATGATATATCCGAGGAACGTAGTTCAGAAAATAGTTTAGGAGCTCAGAATGTCTAGTACAAACTTTATATTTTTCCCAATAAGAATACTAACTATGAGAACGATATGGTTGCTGGGTATTCCCACTTTGTAAGTATCATCCTAGCCAGCTAATAACAATGATCCTTTGACTTTATAACTACTGGAAGATAAACTACCAAGGACAGTATGAAGTATACACAGATTAAAGTTATTAAGATTATAATTGGGAAGAAAATTGAGTGAAGATGGGTGACAAATTTTAAATGAAAAAAAAAATAGAGTAAAGTAGCTGGGATAGGGGAAGTTAGACCATTGATAGAGTCCACAGATTTTAGAGGCTGACAAACCTATGAAATTTTTATTTATTTTTTATTGAAACTAGACTCTTCTATCATACAATACATCCCAATCAGTGTCCCCTCACTCCATTCCTCCCAGTTCCCCCTCCCCACTTCCTATCTCCCCCAGATCTACTCCTCCATTTCCTCTTCAGAAAAGAGGCCTCCAAGAGATGACAACCAAGCCTCATATCGAGGCTGAACAAGGAACCCAGTAGAAGGAAAGGAGTCCAAAGAGCAGGCAAAACAGTCAGAGATTAACCCACTCCCGCTGGTAGGTGTCCAAAACAGCAAAAACAGCGAGCTAACAGCCCATGACGTCTATGCAGAGGCTCTCGCACAGACCTATACAGGCCCCAGGCTTGCTGCTTTATCCCTGTGAGCCCATATCAGTCCTCCTTAGTTAATTCAATGGGCCATGTTTCTCCTGGTGTCCTCCATCTTCACTGTTTCCTACAATCTTTCTTCCCCCACTTCCATAGGGTTCCCTGAGCTATTAGGAAAGGATTTGGACTCGCTCTCAGCATAATGTCTGCCTGTGGGTCTCTGCATCTGGTCCCATCTGCTGCTGGAGGAAAGCTTTCTGATGACTAATGGACAAGGCACAGATCTATGAATATAGCAGACTATCAGTAAGAATCATTTTATTGATTTTTTTTGTCAATCATGTTTGATTCTACCTAAGCCTCTGGACACACAGTCTCTGGTTCTTTGTCTCCAGGAGTATAGAGCATAGACTCTGTCTCATGGCATAGTCCTCAAGCTAAACCTAGTATTGACTGGCCACTCCCACAAGTTCTCCATTATCATTGCCCCAGCACATCTTGCAGGCAGGACAGATTGGAGGTGAAGGGTTTTGTGGCTGGACTGGGGTCCAGGTTTCTCTTTCCATAGCCTACAGAGTATCTTCTTGCATCAAAAATACTAGACCATAGGGATGGATCCTCCATGAAGACACCAGGTCAGCCTTTCTACATCCAATTAGCTGTGTGGATGTTTTCCTCAGCAATGGGGCCCAGATGTCAGTTTCCAGAGAACGACTTCCTGTTCTAGTGTTGGCTAGTTTGTTTAGGGATCTCAACAGGAACCCCTTGCCCAAGAACTCAATTGAATGCAACCCAGTCTCACCACTAGAAGCCTTGCCTGGCTAAAGATGACCAGTTCAGACTCCTTACCCCCCATTACTAGGAGTCTTCACTAGGGGCACCCTCATAGATTCCAGGGACGTTTCCACTGCACTAGATTTCCATCCTGCTCCAATGCTCCCCAATTCCAGCTGTCTCTCCACACTCTCCTGCTCAATCCCTTCCACTCCTACCTGATCCCTCTTGCTCCCACCCACCTGCTCCAAGTCTACCCACAAAATTTATTCTATTTCCCCATTCATGACCCCCCCCCCGCAAGAAACCTCCCATTTTTTCCCTAACCTCTCTGGGTTTGTGGACTGTAAATAGATTATCATTTATTTAACAGCCAATATTCACTTATAAGTGAATACATGCCATATTTGTCTTTCTGGGTCTGGGTTGCCTCGTTCAGCCTGATTTTTTTTCTAGTTCTATCTATTTGCCTGAAAATTTCATGATATTATTTTTTGACATAAAATAAAGAACAATATACTACTTCTTTTTATTGCACACTTCTTCTGCGGGATGTCTAAGTTGTTTCCAGTTTCTAGCTATTATGAATAAAGCCATATAAACATAATTTTGCAAGTATCCTTGTAATAGGATGGAACATTCTTTGGTTATATGCCCAATAGTGGTAAAGCTGAGTCTTGAGGTAGATTGATTCCCAATTTTCTACGGAATCATGATATTGATTTCTGTAGTGGCTGTAATAGTCTGTGCTCCCATTAGCAATGGAGGCCCCTCCAACTTTCTCTCGCTCTATGTCTTTACCAGCATGTGCTATTACTTGTGTAATGATTTTTATCCATTCTGACAAATGTTTTGGTTTGCATTTCCCTGATGGCTAAGGATGTTGAAAAGTTCTTTAAGTGCTTCCCAGCCATTTCAGATCCCTCTATCAAGAATTCTTTGTTTAGATCTGTACTCCCTACTTTAATGGATTGTTTTGGTTTTTTTTAATATCTATTTTCTTGAGTTCTTTATGGATTTTGGATAGTAGATCTCTATTGAGTTTTGAAAAAATAAAATCTGCAGGCCACTTCTTTGTTTGATTAAGAGTGTCCTTTGCCTTATAGGAGCTTTTCAGTTTCATGAGTTCCCATTTATTAACTGTCAATCATCATGACTGTGCTATTGGTGTTCTGTTCAGAGAGTTGTCTCCTGTGTCAAAGCATTCAAGGCTATTTCCTACTTTCTCTTCTGTCAGGTTCGGTGTATTTGGTTTTATATTGAGGTCTTTGGTCCACTTATCTAGTGTAGTAGAAAAGGGATGCTCTAAGACTGGCTCTAGCAGGCTCCGCTTGCTGATGCAGGGGAAGGGGGGAGTGCAGCCACAGGTTCTGGGCAGTTCTGCTCCATGAGGAAATCTTTTTTTTTTCTTTTTTCTTTTTTCTTTTTTCCAGAGCTGGGGACCGAGCCCAGGGCCTTGGGCTTGCTAGGCAAGTGCTCTACCACTGAGCTAAATCCCCAACCCCCAGGAAATCTTTTTTATGGTAATTTGCTAAGGCCTCTACACTCCACACCATCCTGCTCTGGCCCAGTGGTACAAAGTACTTGAGGTAAGTACCATTTCCCTTAGCGTTTCTACTGCTCTCCCCCAGCCAACTTTGCTGTGTTATTATTGTAGCCATTCTAGTAGGTGTTAGTGTAGAATTGTATTTGTATTTGTCTAATGCTAATGCTATTGAGTATCTTTTTATATGCTTGTTGGAAATTCTTTATCTCAATCTGAAGAATTATTCAGAACCTTTATTCATTTCTAAATTGGATATTTGGAGCTTAATTGTTGAGATGAAAAGACTTTTTAAATATAGATAGATATAATTTGCATATACTTATATATGAATGTAAGTCCCTTTTCAGAGACATGATTTACAAAGACAATATCCCCCCAAAATACCGAATTCTGTGAATGTTCAGATCCTTTATATACAATGTATATAACTATGTATTTTTCATATGCCGTAAACCACCTCAATTGTTTGTGACACGAAATACCATGTAAATAAATGTCCTTGATTTTTTATAATATGTTAATTTGGCAATGATGTTTTATTTTTAAAAAGAGAGACCTTTACATCTTCGGTACAAACATATTTTTTCTTAATATTTTCTATCCACAGATGGAGAAGCAAGAATACAAAAATCCAGCTCTACTTTGTTGAGCAATCTTTCCTAACTTGGCTGTGATACTATGCCATTGTTTGGGGTCTAATAGTCAAAAAAATCACAATGCAGACACCCAGGCTATTGGAGCATGCTGTAAAATTGATGTCAAGTTGTCATCAGAATCTGGAGAACAACTTTCCCGTGGGAATCAGTTGGGGTGTTTTGTTTTGTTTTGTTTTGTTTTGTTTTGTTTTGTTTACTATGAATGACACTTTATTCAGTCATTTGCTTTACAACTGAAACTCTGGGAATTCAAAATTAACATCCTTACCTGTGAGCTTCTTGTACACACCAGAAAAAGTTTCAGCCTTGTGCTCCATGTTGTAGTGCTGTGCTTTGATTCAGTTTCACACGGGTCTTCTTACTCACAATTTCACTCGGGAAGACCACGCCCTCAAGGATGGCGTTGGGTTGCGGCTTCTGTGGCGCTTTTGCTTATTTTCCATACGGCTTTTTCCGTGTTGACTCGGGCAGAATCCTCCTCTGAGCAATGAAATCTACACGCTTCATACTGAACTTCTTCTCCAATTCACGAACTAGCCCGACTTGGATTTTCTGGAAAGATTTCAGCCGAGGAACTGATACAAAAAGTTAATATAGCTTTTGGACCACCAACTTCAATTTCCTTGGCCATGATGATGTTGAGTTCTCGCAGCCTGAGATCTGAGTTGATCTCCAGCTCCAGCAGCGCCTGAGAAATGCCAGACTCAAGCTCATCCTGCTTCTCGCCATGGGGCTTCACAATCTTGGCGCTCGAGCTGAGCATGGCTTCCTCCTTATGGAGTGACAGCACAGAAAGAGTGGGAATCGGTTTTAGTTGACATGATAAAGAAGTTCAGTCTGACTTAGTCCTTACAGGACAACCTGATGTAAGCTCAGTTATTTGGCTATTGTTCTGTCCCTCTTTTCTGTCTCCACATTTTACAAGGAAAGTAACTTTGGTCAATTAGCTCTTTGTTCTTTGTTTCTTTTTTTTCTCAGCCTTTATCGGTCTGCAAAACAACCTGGTCGATTTGGTTCACTCAATATTTATTCTATTTTATGAAATGAAGATTTGCCTGTTTTTAAAAGTTGAAGTTCATGCCAATGAAAATCTTAATTATAATTTTGTGCTTAGAGAGATTAAATGTCAAAAATGGAACTTGTGTAACCACAACTCAGGATATAGACAAGGCAGAAGAGAAAACAGAGGCTCCAGACGAATTTTTCAAGCCAGTTTAAAACTCACGTAATGAACAATGTACACACTGTTTTAGCCCATGGGAAGCTTTAAGAAGTTTGCAGTCATAACATAAATGTGTGCATAGAGATTGCTAACACAGTGAAATGTCAGCAGCAGAAACTGTTCCTAAAGTTTCAGTGTTTCCAAGGCCCTGTCAAAATCTAGCACAGTGGTGACTCCACTAATAATTACTCAAGGTAACCGAGTGAAAAAATTTACCATGTGAGGGGAAAGCAGAAAGAACACAAAAATGCAGTATCTGTTAATGCCATTCAAAACCTGCCTTTGCATTTAAATAGGAACAGAAGAATAATGGGGCAGGTGAGAAAAAAATTAGAGAAGTCAAGACTTTGAAAACTGACTGAAAAGAGCAGTGTTGGAATAAAGAAATGCGGATGCCTGCAGGAATTGAGTGTGTGTGTGTGTGTGTGTGTGTGTGTGTGTGTGTGTGTATGCACCTGTGTGTGCATGGGGATGTAAGTGTGTGCTACAAGCTTGAGTGTGCATGTGTGAGTGAATCAGAGGAAGACATCAGGTGACCTGCCACATCAGTCTTTGCCTTGTTCTTTTGAGTACTCTCTGCCTTGTTCTCACACAATTTAGAGCTAGATTGACTAACTAACAAGCCCCTCTAATCTTCCTGTCTCTGTCCTCCATCGTGCTGACTTTACAGGTATGTAGCCACACTCAGCTTTTTACACAGGAATTTGGCATTTTAAGCCAAGTTCTCATGCTTACTCAGCAAATGTTTGACCCACTGAATCAGCTCCTCAACCCCCAGAATTTTAGTTTTTAAAATACTTCTGCAGAAAGAAAGGATTGGGTTCTTGCCTCTACCTCTAGAAAGCTTCGTGGATCTGAGGTTTATCAGCAGCAATTATACGTCGTGTCATCCAATATATAAAGCACGGTAATAAACCATAATAGTGTGTGTGTGTGTGTGTGTGTGTGTGTGTGTGTGCATGCACACACATGCACACATATGCACACATCTTAGGTGAAGTTATGCCACTTGGGGCTGACAAAGAATAGTCTAACAAAAATCCAGTACCAGACTTGAGAAATTTCTGTTTGAGTTGTTTGTCCAAGTGACTCCCAGAACAATGTAGGTAGTTGCCATTGATATGGTTGCCTCACAAAGATTAAAGGTGAGTCCCTATTGCTAAAGATCCCATATACTTAGGACACAGGAACAATAGAATGTTATCTTATCTAGCCTGAAAGCTTCATGAGGATTAGCCTGTCTTTTTTTTTATCCTTCTGAGACAGAGATTCTTTGTGTGACAACCCTGGCTATTCTGGAACTTGCTCTGTAGTCTGGGCAAGGCTTGAACTTACAAAGACAGATCCCTGCCTTTTCCTTCCAAGGGCTGGGATGACATGTAAGTGCCACCATACCCAGCTGAGGATTAGCTTTTATAGATCCCGGAAGAACTGTGTAAGTTGACAAGGAGGGAAGCACCGACAGCCTTATCTTTCTGTGATGCCAATGAGCCGCAATGGTGACCAGCATAGAAATCTATTTCTAAAGTGCAGTGGTGGTCCTCAGAGCTTGACAGAAACCAACACTTCTTGAACTAAACTGAAGCTCACTGCATAGGAGGGAAATCATGACTAATACTAAAATCCAGCCATCTCAGAGCTTGGAGAATCCTACAGAAGAGGGAAAGAAGGATTGTAAGAGCCAGTAGGATCAAGGATGCCACAAGAAAAACCAAAAAATCAACCTACCTGGGCTCATAGGTGCTCACAGACACTGAACCAACAACCAGGGATCCTGCATGGGTCTAAGCTAGGCCTTTTGCATTTAGGTTACGGTTGTGTACCTTGATCTTCTGCTGGGTGATGAGAGTCATCTTCAACTCCTTCGCCTGACCTTTGGGGCCCCTTTGCACTTCAGTTGGGTTGCCTTGACAGCTTTAATGTGAGGGGAAGTGCCTGGTCTTCTGCAACTTGATACATCACATTTGGTTGATATCCCTGAGAGGCCTGATCCTTTCTGAAAGAAAATAGAGAGGTAGAGTAGATGGGGAGAGAGGGAAGGGGGAAGAGACTGGGAGGGGAGGAGAAAGGGAAACTGTGGCTGGAATGTGATATATGAGAGAAGAATAAATAAATTAATTAAAAAGAAAGGAAAAACCTAACAACTTCCTGAGGAGGCTGGTGAGTTAGAAGAGTTAGAGGAGAGCTTACTCTTGGTGCCCCAGGGTAGGAGAATGCTAGGGCAGAGAGGCAGGAGTGGGTAGGTGGATGGGGGAACACAGTCATAGATGTAGAAGGGGAGGGAAGGGGCGTTTGCTGAGGGGAAGCCAGGAAAGGGGATAATATTTGAAATGTAAATAAATAAAATACCCAATAAAAAAGAGAGACTATTATTATCACTTCATTAAACTAATAAAATTCCTGGCCTCATTCTAAGACTTGACCTTATACCCAACAATGAGTATGTCTCACCCTTCATCAAAGAAGTTTCTCTCTATAGAAAACAGAGACTGTGAAAAACATTCTCTATTGCTTTGAAGAGACACCGCAACTAAGGCAACTTCTAAAAGAAAGTATTTAACTCTGAGCTTTCTTGTAGTTTCAGAGTGTGAGACCATGGCTATCACAATAGGGCCCATGGCAACAGGAAGGCAGACATGGCTCTGGAGCCCTAGCTAACATACTGACCCACAAGTTGGGGGCGGAGAGAGAGAGAGAGAGAGAGAGAGAGAGAGAGAGAGAGAGAGAGAGAGAGAGAGAGAGAGAGAGAGACTGAGCCTAGCATGGGTCCAAAGCTTACCTAACTCCTCCAAGAAGGCTATATCTTCTAATCCTCTCCAAAGAAGTTCCACCCAGTAGGGACAAAATACTTAAATGCATAAGCCTATGAGGACCATTCTCATTGAAACCACTGCAACAATAGGTCATAAGGCAGAGATCACCAAATTATGTGGAGCCCAGCCTCAATGGATGCATCAGCACCACAACTCCTGAATCTGTGGCTCAGAGAACATCACAGCAGAGGGGGTGGAAAGTTAGCAAAAGCCAGATGACTAAGAGGTTTGCTGTGAAATTATATCTCCTAAAAGTGACAAGGAAGTAAACTCCATAACACCTCTTGTTTGTTTAGGCTGCCCTAAACAAGACCTGACCAATTATAATGTCAATAGACGTGTTACAAGGAAAGGGAAAATGTCACAGGGCTCTACCCCTAGACAAAGAACAACAGGCAACTAATGACGACTGAGACAGGGAGATTAGCCTCTCCCAGGGTTAATTATCTAATTGGCTATTCAACGAAAAGTGATCATCCTTGAAATTATATACACACATGCTATATCAATGTATTTATTCATATATATCATGGTGGTTTGAATGAAATGGTTCTCTGTGTTCATGTTTGAATAGTTGGTCCCTATTTGGTGAACCTGTTTGGATAGGAGTATGATTTTATTACAAGAAATGTGCTACTGGGGGCAAGCTTTGTGTTTTCTAAACACTGGTGTCATTCCCAGGGCTTGCTCGCTCCTGGTCTCCTTTTAGAAGATCAAGATGTAAACCCTCAGCTACTGCTGCAACCATGCTGTAATGGTTTATATACGCTTGGCCCAGGGAGTAGCACTATTAGGAGGTGTGGCCTTGTTGGAGTAGTTGTGTCACTCTGGGCATGGACTTAACACCCTCACCCTAGCTGCCTGGAAGTGAGTATTCTGCTAGCAGCCTTCAGATGTATGACTCTCAGCTCCTCCTGAACCACACCTGACTGGATGCTGCCTTGTTCCAGAATTGGTGATAATGGACTGACCCTCTCAACCTGTAAGCCAGCCCCAATTAAATGTTGTCCTTCTAAAAGTTCCCTTGGTCATGGTGTCTCTTCACAGCAGTAAAACCCTAAGACACATGCCTTTGCTCTGAATCATGGACTCTGGCCCTCTGAACCTGTAAGCCATTAATCAAATGATTTGCCTCCTGTTTCTCCCCTCTATGTTCTGAGGTTTAAGAGTGTATGCCATCATGTCTTGTCTATCTACCATCTTTAAGGTGTTGGAAGTTTAAGTGCGGACAGAGGATTTGGGGGATTATCGGAGTTCACTGTAGGTTTTGGGATGTGTGCTTTGGACCTAGGCAGGGCAGAAGAGTTGAGAGGAGGCCGGCTTGGACAGTGGCAGAACCTGCTAGGGTGACTGCAGTCTTCAAGCAAGTGGAAGAGGAAGGTGCTGGCAGAGCATCTTTCCGCTGTTTCTCTGAAACAGTTCTGAAACATTGTAGAGGAGACAGAGGATTTCTTCTGTGAAGCCCAGAACCATACTGATTGTTTTAGTTAGGGTTTTATTGCTCATAGGAGACACCATGACCACTACAACTCTGATAAGGAAAAACATTAATTAATTGAGACTGGCTTACAGTTCTGAGGTGTAGTCCTTCTCATTATGGTCGGAAACATCACCAGTGGCATGCAGGCAGGCATGGTGCTGGAAAAGGACCCGAGAGTTCTACATCCAGATTGGCAGGCAACAGGAAGTGACTGACATACTAGGCCTAGTATAGGACTTCAAAGCCCACCTCTAAAGTGACACGCTTCCTCCAACAAGACCACACCTACTCCAGTAAGGCCACTCCCTATTGGACAAGCATTCAAACGCACAAGTCTATCAGGGCCATATCTATTCAAACCACCACAAAGACAATAACAGAAAGATGAAAAATGGCTCTCACCTAAACACTCCTGGGTATTACAGGGCATTGTTTTAAAGGGATATTTTCTGTTCCCTTTTGACTAAGGTCACCTGGCCCTTCATAATGATTACTGTGGCTAGATATATGCCCATGGGTGCAGTAGTAGCACAAATGTTATGGAAGTAACCAGTCACTTTCTTATTGGACTTAAGGACCATTCCCTAAGAGGAAATATATGTCTATTACTATAAACCTGGCCAAAATCCATGATTGGGGATCTCCCAAGATCCCAGGGGTGAAAGCTACTATCATTATTTTGCTAAAATGACATAGTATCAAAGTCTTCTCTAAACTCATATCACCATACTTCATACAGCCTTTTTGTTGTTATCTTACTAGAGAATCTTCTTGTGCAGTAGACAGGTTAATGCAGAAACTCATAACTGATCAAAATGCAGGGAATAGGTGTCTATTAGATGTTCAGTCAAAAATGGAACACTTCTATAACCTACCAAGCCAAGGCTCAGGCACTATCTCAAAAGAGAGGGTGTAGATATTATAAAACCCAGAGGCCAGGGAGGACTAGCGGGAAACAACATTTTCTAGACATGACAAGACCACTGCCTATAGGAACTCACAACAACTGTGGCTGCCTGGAAAGTTCTGCATAAGATCAAGCAGCCAACACTCTAGAATAGAGGGGAGAGGGAGGAAATTGAGTCCCCACCCCTAACTTAGGAACCAGGGACAGTTGAGCTTCTATAGGGGGGAAACTATGGACTTTTCCTAAGGATGGAGCCCCTAGGAGCTTGAACACGCCCAGAGGGATACTAATCTTCCCTATAGAGTTTGTAATAACCCTGTTAATCATTAATCCCTTTCCCATGTTTGAGATAAGGTCTCAAGTTTGAGATTTTAATTCAGCCTCCCAGGTGCTAAGTTTATTGATATGTCTCCTAATAATCCTTTAATCTCTTTTCTTTTCTCCTGAGAAACTCAACTAAGACAGTTAGCAACTGTTACTTCTGTTTGTAGTAAACAACACTATTCTTTATCCTGGTTCCTTTTTAAAACACAAGCAAACAGTAACAGAATAGCAACCTTCACTTTAATCCTTTCTTTATGATGGGGGCAGGGGCGGGACAGACGGACTTAAGCAGAAAATATGGATTGTTTCCTAGAAAGGTAACAAAGAGGAAAGAACTTCCTGGCAGGTTTGGAGAGACAGAGCTTTGAATTGAGAAAGGAACCATTTAGAGAAGTAGTGGGACCAAAGATTGGTGAGTGCCAAGATCTGCCCATGAAAAGGTTTGAAAAAAAAAAAATGGAGTAGACATTTCAAAAATTCTTGAATTTCCTCAGGGCAGGGCTTGAACAAAAATCTGCATCTCTGTTTAGAGGTGGACATGACTCAGTGGACACATCTCGCCTGCACAAGGCCTCAGGTTTGATCCACAGCTGTACACACAAAAGCCCCATTTCTTCTGTGGATTTCTGTCTTCTTGTTTAAGGGGAAATGAGCAGTGGAGTCTCCTGGTCCTGGCAGTGGTACTAGCCTTAGTAGTTGAGAATTACTTTTTTTTCCCTTTTGGCAAAGGAGACTTGGTGAAGTTTTGTAAGGCAATGTTGTCAGATGAAAACTATGTCAGTGAGTCCGGGATTAACTGTTGGTAGGAGAGGGGGAAACCACGGAAAGAAATGACAGAGAAAGAGGAAATATGTCACTCACTGCCAGAAAAGAGATACATTTCTTTGCTACTTACCCTGAAATTCATTTTAAGATACGTTTCCAGTGATGGCAAGCTGGTAACCATTTTGTCTCCTTCCTTCTACTCTCCTTAGAACTCTGTCTTCCTCCCAGGTTACAGTTCCCTGTGTCTTCCTATATTGCCATTCCAAGGTAGACAGAGGCAGGGAGCAACCATGCTATTGCCCTTTGGCTTCAGCTGAGTGTTGTCTAGTTTCACCACAGAAGTATGCCTGAGGATCCTAATTTTCTTCATATTAAGGTACCTTCAGGAAATAGATCTCTTGCCACCTTTACAGAATATACCTGTAATTCCAGAAAATGGATGGAAAGAGGGGCTTAAGGCAAAAATCTGAATTTTTTTCCATAGAGGGAAGGAGGGAAAGAGGGAGGGAGAGAACTTGAATACTTCTCATAGCAGAACATATACAGCATTTGGTGTTATTCATTTGTTTAAACTTTAAAAAACTTTTCCTGTCGTCCTTTTGAACCCAGGGTCCTGAAAATCCTTGGGGTTTAAGTCTACATTTGACACCAGCAGAGAATGAAACATTGTTGGTTCCTTTCCCAGAATATGCTAATTAGCTGGGAAAATAACACTTTCTTTTCTGCTATTGGAAGAGAATGTAACCAATAGAAACACAGTTAAACACCTACACCCACTCTGTGTACAAAATAAGGGAGTGTATGCCAGTAACTTCTGCCTTTGGTCGCTTGACAACCAGCCAGAAGCATGCCTTTCATCATCTCTTACACTGTTACCTTCAGATTCCTCAGGGTAATTTGCATGAGACCCAGAATAGAATAGTGAGTTTAAAAAAAACTAGGTGTCCTTTCCAATAAGTTATAAACACACAGGCTTCTAGCACTCCAGATTTCAAAACAGCAGCAGTTGTTTTTCTTAATATTACTTGTACTTTTCTATTGTTATGTGTTTACATAGAAATAATCATTCATTTACTTCACTACCCTGACAAAAAGCATTTTTTGAATAGTTTATGAAGATTACACAGGAGGGAACTTAGTTCTATTTTAGTCATATCCTAACAGCACCGCTTTGGCATGTATCCCTTGGTAACAGATACTGTGATCCCCCTTGACCATGAGTGCTCACTGCCACTCACCCATGAACTTATGAAGTTTAGAGTCTAAAGGCAAGTTTCTCAAGTCTTCTTTGCAATGCATGGGGCAATAGATAAGATTCATCTGGGCAACTAGATAAGTTTATTAGGAGGACAGATGCTTTGGGTCCAGCCAGTTGTCACTGGACTCAGTGGGGAGTCTCCTATTCAGTTTCATAGAGTTACAGTTTAACAGTGTGTACACAGATACTATTAATTTATATGTATGTGGGTGGCTTCAACTTCTTTTATTAACATGGCATTAATGCTATTATGTTTCATAAGATTATCGGATACTTTTCCAAGCTGAACAAGAAAGCTATAAAGTTTAAGCAAGTAAAAAGGGTCTGAGAAAGTTATATAAGGTATGTAAAAGGTAAAAGTTCAGTACACTGATGTGAAACCACTGCTTAAATCAATAGAGTTCTTGGCTTACTTCCATAATAACTATAAGGCTTAGATTAAAGAACAAAACTGTTTGTCTGATCAAAACTTAAATGCTCTGTTTTTGCCTAAGATTTATCTAAATATTACACTGTAGTTAAAAGTAAAAGTATCAGATTGGTATAACTGACCTTACTTATGTGTGTTCAATATCCATACTTGGAGGCTATGTTAATATACTCAGAGGGAGTATAGTAGAAAGTAATTCTCCCTCACTGTCCAAGGCCAAGTGGATCCCAGGGGCCTGTGAGGCATCTTTAAAAACATTGTTACTGCAGGGACTCATCTCTCCTCTTGTTCAAGGAATCCATGGAGACAGCACCATGTGAGCTCTGACCAATATTGGGTCTACAAAGAGAAGGGTCAACACAGAGGAGAACTTCCATGATTTAAAATGAAGCCACTTTGATGTAAGACCTTTGAATTCCCTCACACAGACGAAACTGGTAAAGGGAAGGCGAGAGGAGCCAGAGGTTCCTCTCAATGATCCCTGAGAACAAAACCTTCAAATGACTATGGCAGGAAAAAAAGAAAAAGGTTAAATTAAATAAAAGGGATTAATTTCAGCTACCACCATGGCCTTAAACACCATGCAGGAACGTAGAACTGAAGAATAAAGTGACTGCTGTTTTTCTTTAATGGTTCAAACTCCCTGGAATTAGGCTCAAAACTGTAGGAGATCTGACTTAGCCATCTCCCATTAATGATTTTCTTCTTGGTAAGAAAAGTGCTGGCCATATGATAAGACATCATGACCTTAGATCAGTTGAACATTGCAGAGTTTAGCTGCCACCAAGATCAATAGACCCACTGTTGTTTTAATCTAGTAAAATCAAATAAAGGTTAAATTTCTTCCTCCCTGTCTAGAAAAGATCTGGGAGTGCCTCACACCGAGTCTATCCACTTCAACAGCTGTCAGTGTGCCTGATAGCGGACCCCAGTGTTGATTTTTTAAAAAGTGAAGTTTCAATCATTCAATTTTATCGATGAAGAGTTAGTAGTGAGATGTTCCTGTAAAAGCCAGCTAACTCAGTCTGAGAAAGCACCCAGCTGACCTTCCTCCATAGCCAATATCCCAAAAGGAAACTTTTCTTCCCCACATTGGCTGAAAAACAAAAACAAAAACAAGAACAAAAAACAAAACAAAACAAACCCTTCAAACTGAATGTCCCTCCCGTCTACTTCCTGTGCGTCTCTCTATCCATCCTCCTGATTTCCTCTTACGTCCTATGGTTTTCTCCTGTGTTCACTCCCAGTCAACTGGTTGTCAGCTCCGACTCATGACCTATGGTTGACTTTATTTAATCCCATTTACAATAAACAGAAAGCTCTTGGATTAAAGATTAGGGCTGAGCTACAACACAATTAGAAGCAGGTTTTTCCAGTAAATAATACAATCTCAGGGTTCATAGTGTGATCAAATATCCTGCAATGCCCTGGGCCCATTGCTATCCAGGCCAACCTTAAAGGGACTGTTCCTATGTAAGACTTTTCTGGGAAAGGTCATCCTACTCTGGGATATACTGCAGTATCCTCTAGCATTCCCCTCTCCACTCCTCCAGCTTCTTTGCTCATACAAATGGTCCTGAAGATGGAGCTTTGGACATACCGCCTGCCAGAATTTTACCGCAGCCCTCTAAATTGGCCCCAGGAGCCTGTCTTACAAGCATCTCCTCTCTCATGGACCAGCTCCCCCAGGCTTCTCCCTGATCAAATGAATCAGCCTGAGTGTTCATTCTCTTTCTGGCAGAAGCTGGTCAATCTCTGAGAGACAGGCATAAAGCAATTAGAAGGATATATGTTAATAAGGAAAATGAAAGTAGGCTTTATGAGATGGCTGTTTCTTATTCCCAGAAAACATTATGAGAGGAAATGATAGAAAGTTGTTGTTGTTGTTTTTGTTGTTGTTGTGGTGGTGGTGGTGGTGGGTGGTGGTGGTGGTGGTGGTGGTGGTGTGATGGTGGTGGTGGTGGTGGTGGTGGTGGTGGTGGTGGTGGTGGTGGTGGTGGTGGTAGTGATGGTGGTGATGGTGGTGATGGGTGGTGGTGATGGTGGTGATGTGGTGGTGGTGGTGGTGGTGGTGGTGGTGGTGGTGGTGGTGGTGGTGGTGGTGGTGGTGGTGGTGGTGGTGGTGGTGGTATGTCAGGCTGAGAGACCAGACCACCTCCATCTTGGATTCAGGCTGCATCTTAGAGAATCTGACCTAAGGTAAAACTAAAATTAACCTGCAGGCTTGCACCTGGTCTCCAGGTCACTTTCTTGCAACCACCAATCATGAGGAAAGCAGAAGTTGCAGTTGTACCTAAAGTTGTGAAAGTTTTTAGTTTGGTTCCCAGCACCAGCCAATCTATAAGTGCAGCAAATTCCATAATAGCCCCCTAATCAGATGTGTACCAATCTGGATGCCCCCTTGCTTGTTTGCTTGCCACTATAAATGCTTGCTTGAAACCAGGCTTTACCCTCCTGTCCTGCTGCATCAGTGACAATGTGTGGGATGATGTCACAGGTGAGGCAGGTACAAGATAGAAGGAGGCCTGTCATTGGATGAGAAGGAAGGATGGGCGGGAGAAAAGTTTGAAGGAAGAGGAGGAGAGTGGAATGGAAAAGAAGCGAGAGGAGGGACAGGGAGAGAAGCTGTAGCAGGACAATGTGACGGGTGACGTTAAGATTCCATGCTGTACCTTTACAGATTGTTATGAATGTTTTTAAGGGATGGATGGGTATTAGGCTTTGTATGTTTAGGTGGGCAATTATATCTTATCAGTTGGGCCAAAGGTTGTTGTGTTGTGTGTTCTTTCATGTACCGATTTAACTGTAAGAAAGTGTGTGGCAGCTGGTCTGGGCTGCCACAGAGTTGGGATGTGTGTTTCTGGCATGGAAACCTGCCTTGGGAACTAGATAGGTAGAGAGATTGCTGCCAGGCTCAGGGAGAGGCCTTGAGCAGTGTGATATAGGATGGAGCAGAGTGGGTGAGACGCTTTGCTGACTGAGACTTAAGTTATCTAGCAGATATCTTGGGGCACTGCAGTGTAGACCTAGTGGGGATAAAAGTCTTACCATACCTTTTTTATTTTTTATATTTTTACAGCAACAGAGATGGAGTGGCCGGAGCTCAAGCTTGAATAAAGAACCTGTGCGGTTGCATCAGAATTGGCTCCTTTGGGGGCTTGAGAAAGGAGCGCAAGGTATCTATCTAAACAGGTTCAGTAAAGGAAGGAGGACGATCCAGACTCCGTATAAAATCTATAACATACCAAACCAGCAGCAATTTATTGGACTTCCAGCATTAACCTTCTCACATCCGGCATATATGAAGTTATTACTTTTCTCTGAGGCTTGGTCTTGAGTCTTTACCAGTTCTTCAAGTCTTTGTTGGTCTGGGAATGCACTGTCAATCTTCTAGACAACTGCCATTATTCCTGAGTTTTAGGTCCATAAAGTGATAATTTAAATGTTAATGCAACCTTAGTCTAACTGCGCTGTGCGTCTCCGCTTGTTCTTTAATATTTAAATCGACTTGACTATTCTGGAATTGGGAAACACTTTATTACATAAAATAAGTTAATTGATCTTTAGACGATGTTTTACAAAATATTTGAGCACTCCAGCCTGGCAAAACTGACGTAAAATAACCTTGATGCTAACTGTTGCAAGTGCTTACTCCCAGTGCGCACTGAGCAAAGGTCCTCACTTATTTGATATTTACCTTGCAGGCCTATGAGGTAGTCTCATTACTGTCAACCTCATTTTAGTAGACAAGGCACAGAGAGGTTAAGCAAATTGCCTGAGATTATATGGCTCATAGATAGTCCCATAACTTTCATATCGACTTTTAAATATTGTATTATTCCCTTTTCAAAAAGATGAAAACAGCTCATTAGCACTTTATGTGTTCTAACTTTCCTTGTAAACATCCTTGCCCCGATAGTAATGCATATATCAGGTGTTAGCTTTTACACTTCACACGCTCTCAGTACAGTCCGAGCTATCCTGATTTTCCAGACGAGGAGATTTTTGACACAGCAAGAAGTAAACAATTAGTTGTAGGCCTTGTTGTAAAACAGAGGATTTGAATCCTGACCCAGTCTCTAAAACTCTTTTCTTCTGCCTTTCTATACATGGTTATTGATGCTAAATACTGTATAGATGTTCCTGCTAATATTTTGTCTTACGGATCTTGAATTAGTTTAGCCAAAATTGGTTTTCTGTTATGCCGTGTCCCTCACATAAAAAAAAAAAAATCATATAGGCATTAGTTTCTGGCCACGTTATGCCTCTGGAAAAAAAAATATAGAATGTAAAGACTGGAGGAGAATGCCGAATGCCAAGGACCAGCCCCATTTTGGAGAGCAGTTCTGAGAGAAGGGATGCCTGGGAGCCGCAAAAGAAAGTGACTCAAAGTCAAAGCATGGGTCCAAGCTGCTTGAGAAGGCTTCCCAGATTGCTTTCTCAGTGTTCTGCTTTCTCTGGAGATCCCCCAGATCTCCAGCACCCCCACCCCGTGATTATCCTAGGAATCAGCAAAATCAGCATCCCATGACAGCAAGTTTATTTTTTTAGCATTGCAAATGCCTGCCTCTGTTAAGCCTAGATGGTAAGCTAGCTAGGTGAGACCCTACCCTGAAATTACCCTTTGTACCACTCCTGGGCCTGAGCCTAGGCCAGAATTCCCTGTCCCAGGCTAATCTTTTTTTTTTTTTTTTTTTTTCTTTTTTTTTTTTTTTTTTTTTTTGGAGCTGGGGACCGAACCCAGGGCCTTGCGCTTCCTAGGTAAGCGCTCTATCACTGAGCTAAATCCCCAGCCCCGTCCCAGGCTAATCTTAAACTCTGGAATCTGTCTGGCTTTGCAAGAAAAAACTGAGCTGGGTGGGATCTCCTGTGATCACTACTCCCTAAATCTCTTTATTGCCTTCCTTAGTATCTTTCTGGTAAGTTTGCTTGCAATGCTGCTGCTTGTGTTCCTTTAGATTCGCGAAGCCCTTCATATAATTCATATTGCATCCTTATATTTTTGAGAGATTATATATTTTCGGATCCATGTTTTTAGAGTTCTTTTCCACAGCCTGAAAGGCTGTCCTGAAGGTCCCAAGCATTTATCATTTAGCTGGGACATCAGCCACACCTTCTCCTCCTGTACTCAGGCTGTCTCTGATTACCATGGAGTCATTAACATTCAGGACATTCCCTGAAGGAGGAATGTAAAATATGTACATTATTATACAAACATAGCAGCCATCCACAGTCCTGGGAGAGGAGGAGGGAGAGAGGTAGGGGTGGAACTACATATTACTGCGGTTCTCAACCTTTGGGTTGTGACCCCTTTGGGAGTTGAAGACCCTTTCACAGGGGTCACCTAAGACCATTGTAAAACATATTTACATTATGATTCATAATAGTAGTACAATTAGAGTTATGACATAGCAACAAAAATAATTTTATTGTTGGGGGTCACCGCAACACGAAGAACTGTATTAAAGGGTCACAGTCTTCGAAGGTTGAGAATCACTGGCATATTTGGTTGCTGTGTTTAGTGAAAGCAAGGAGATGGAGCCCCACTCTTCCCGAAGCTCTGAAAGGGGGAAATGAGTTGTTAGAGTAGAACATAATCATGCCTGTTCGACGACTTTGACCAGATTTGACCAGATTTGACCAGATTTGCCCTCTCGCAAGCTCTTTCCTTAGAAAGGAGATACAAACCAGATTCGGGTGGCTTTGCAATTCTACTTGTGACATGGAATTAGGTAAAGTTACCTTTAGCCTGTTTGAAGTGACTGATGCAGAAAGCCTTGTGCCAGAAGGCTGTTTCCCAATGGAGCCCAGGAGCAGGCAGAGTATACTGTGAGGTTACTGTGGATAAGGGTCATAGTGACCTAGTGTTTAATTCCTCCTCCTAAATTCTCTGATAAGATTTGTATGTTAGAAGGATAAAGTCTCTGTCTAGAAGTCCCTGTGACTGAAGAATCAGAGCCTGGCTGTGCGTTTGCCCACAGAAACCCTATCCCTCTCCTTTTCTTGTTGAAAATTACCAAAGCAAACTGCTGAGATCATGATTATAAACACAGCACAGAATCATCAGTCCTAAAACCAGAACAGTCTCACCAGAAAGTCTGTAAAAGAGACACCATGGTTGTGCAAATGCATCAGAATTAAATGGTGCCGTTTCTGCAGTGCATGTAGGAAAGACATCAAAGGTGCTCTAGGGAGAACAGCACTGGGACAGCACCGCAGAGTGAATGTAAGTTCAGTGTCTTCACGTTACCTCTTCTGAGAAAGTAGCTGACAGCAGGGCTATGAAGAGACATTGCCTGCTTATGTCCCAGTTCAACTGCTTGGAAACTAAGTGCTTCAGGTTACTTCCTCACCTCTTCATCCAGTCTCCTCAGTTACAAATACGAATGGTAGGAATTATTTTCTTTTCTGTAAAAGATTTATTATTTTTAATTATGTCTATGGGTGTGGTCTGTGTGGGGTTATGTGCACACGAGTGCTGGTGTCCTTGGAGGCCAGGGGCATTGAACCCCCTGGAGTTATAGGTCATAAGCTTCCCTACACTGGTGTTGGGAATTCTGTACAGTATTCTGGAAGAGCAGTATGTGCTCCTCAGTGCTGCGCCATCTCCAGCCCTCTTTCTGGTTTTGTAGTAGTAGGTACTGAACTCATGGCACCGAGCAGGCTAGTCACCAACCGTAGTAGCTCCAAACTGGAAATGCCTTCAGCGTCTATCACAAAGATAAATCCATAAGCCATGATCGAATTGCAAAATGGAAAGGTATCAAGACCCCGACTGTATAGCAACATGGGAAAAAAATCTTACAAATACATCGTTGAGCCACAGTTAGCCAAGTAAGCAAATAGAACGCATAAGTTGCGGTTTAATACACATCAAGTGTGAAGGTAGAATTAATCTGCTGTGTTAAAGTCAGCACGGAGGCTTCTCCTGCAAGGAAGCAGTAGTGCGATGGCAGGATGACTTGCTCCTGGGCTTAGAAACATTGTCTTGGTCAGGTGCTGGATACAGAGTCAGGCTGCATGTTGTGAAGATCTCTTGAGCCACATCCTGTATGTGCACTTTTCTGTCTGTATGCTAGACCCAGTAATAATTTCAAGAGCTTTATGAAATTTGACTCTCTACCCAACACAAGTCATTAGAGTTAGTGAGGCGTCAACACGAATATCGCTGTCTAAACGTATTATTATTAAATGCACTGGATCTTCAGATGCTCTTGGGCCAGGAGGTGCAACTAGGCAACACGACTTAATTATGAATTTTAAGAATATTTTTAATTAAAACTTATTCCATTCATATATTGAGCATATTCTTACCCCTTCCCACAATTCCTTTCAGCTACCCCCCCCACTTCCTTACCCACTCAACTTTGTGTATGCACTCTCACTGTCTCAAACAAAAACCCAAAAATCAAAACAAAAACAAATTAAGACTAAAAAGTGTCAAAAAAAAAAAAAAAAACCACGCACACACAAAAAACATGGAGTTAGTTTCGTGTTGGCCAATACTCCTGGGCTGGTTTCAGTAGTGTGCTCATACAGCCTGAAAGGCATCTGCTGTTGCCTTTTGCTCAGATCCATCTTTCCTTGACTAGTTCCTGTGGGACTCAGCGCCCTGTGTAAATCCACTGCCCAGTGTTCTCCATCCACGCCTCAGTCATTCCCTCTCTTGATGTGATTTTTCTTTTACTGTTTATCTGTTGCCTTGCTTCCTCTTCTTCCTTATTAGACCGAAGGTTCTAAAAGCAGTTAGATTATTTGAGTCATTTGGGACGCCCCCAGATCCTAGGCAATGCTTCCTTCGAAAGATGGAATTTTTATGGTATGCAGGATAGTTGCGAGTCATCCCAAGATGCCTGTTATGGCAGTCCGAAGAACATTGCTCTGGGATTTGTTAAAGAACAAGCAAGAACACTGAATGACGTACAAGTGCTCTACAAGCAAAGCTTAGCTATCCTGTTCTCTTTCGGGTCACAGCCAAGATAACTCTGGCAGGAGCGATACTCCCTCCTGTGGCTAGCGAAAAACAAGGTCCCTGGCGTCTGATTCGAGGCCGCCAAGGCTCATCGGGAGGGCGGGGCGCCATGTCGAACAGCTACTGGCCCAATTTGACGTCTGTCTACAGGGCTTAATTGGCAATCTGAGAGGCCAAATCGCCCGTGCAGGAGGCTCGTTCCTATCTAGATCCGTAATTGGCTCAGATTGAGGGCGGGCAAGGAGCCCTGCCCTGCTGAGCACCAACTGGCTAGCGTTGTTGTCAATCATCAGAAACATACTCCTCCGGGTCTCCATTTGGCCAGCTGCGGTTGAAATTTTTTTTCAAGAATTTCCAGGAGTGGAGGAGGCTGTGGCTTCTCTAAATTGCTTGGTCTGGAGATCAGAATCAACAGAGAAATCAGCTTTATTTATCATCCAAGAAAGCCTTCCCTTCCTTCCATTAGCCAATTAAGAAATTTTCAGACACAAGCCATTACAAGGTAAGAGCCTGAAGAGTTCGATTCGTTTATTCTCCTAGGTTATTGACAAGACATTGGCGGTCCCCGGAGGTCTTCGGGAAGGAGAAAGAGAAATATGAAGTGAGTTCCTGCAGCTTACTCTGAGGCCGAGTCCTACACGCATCTCTCCGGGCTCGATGTGCTCCCCGTTTCTGGAGGTGGAGAGCAGCTGCTCTCGCCTAGGCCCTCGGCGGCTGTGCCCGAGCATCCGGCTCCCCCGACACAGCCCCGATCGGCCTTGAACTTGACCTCGGGCTGGAAGTGAGCGCCAGGGAAGCAGGGATAGTGGGATGGGCGGGGTCCCATGGAAAATCAGAAAGCGAGCTAAGATAACAGGAGCCGCTCTGATTCCTCGCAGCGAGACCCCTTGGTGCGCTCCAGCGGGCTAGAACAGGCGTGGCTTCCTCCGGACCTATTTCTCGGCCAGAAGACTCCGGATGCCGGGAGATCTGCTGGGCTGCCCGGGCTGGAGAGTGTTCTGCCACGTCCAGCTTTGGTCAAGGCCAGTAAACCAGCCCAGAACCCTGTCCATTCGGGACTTGTGAAGAGACTGGTTAGAAAAGGGTTGTGGAGCCCTGGCGGTTTGTTTGGATCTGAGAGCTTGTGTTTTGCCTTGGTAGGAGAGCACTATCTTAGGGACATGTGGCTCGAGGTGCGGGTTTTCGCAGCCGCTTTCTGCGTATGAGAAAATTTACCCGGAGGAGACAAAGATTGAGACTCTGGGTAGAAATAGCTAGAAAATTTCGAGTTTCAAAAGCTCCACTGGTGTTTTCGTTGTAGGAGCTGCAGGAATAGAAACTGCGAAGCCCCTTACCCCCAGGTGCGCACCAACCCGGTTGAGCAGATGTGGCCTCTGCTGGACCCGTACCCCGGTGAGAAAACCTGGGGGCGGCCTGAGATCCAGATCTCCAGAGCTTCGCGGAAGGGAGGGTGTTGCCTTGCTAGTGTGTGTTGGAGCTTGTGGAAATTGGAAACCAGCTCACCACTGTATGACAAGTGTCATTAAATAGGAAGCTTTGGATAATGGGTTCTTGTTTATAATTGTTTTTCTAGAAATTCGAATCTCTTTTTCCTTGACTACATCACACACACCCCTTCACAGAGTTGAGTAATACTTTTCCATACTGTATTCTCAGTTCGCCTATCAAAACAGACTTTCACATACGACCTAAGGGAGTCGTTGACCGTTTTGTTGTTTTCTTTTCTCCAGTAAACTAATACATTTTCTTTCTTCTAAGAGGAGATAAAGACATTAAGATTGCCGATTTTCTAAAGTTCATTTCTGAAGCTTTCAGATGGCTTTAGTTATTTATTGGGGTGCACTGGGTTTTTGATGGCGATGATGGATGGTGGTAAAGAAATTTGGAGTTTGAGAATATTGAAAAAAATCAGGCCGGTGATGTGGCTTGACTAGTAAAAGTGACCGCCTGCTGATTTCTAGCACTAAGACCTACTTGATGGCACGAGAAGGTATGCCTACAAGATGTCCTCTAACCTGTGACTGTCTGTGCTGGCCTGCACTGCCCCATACATACATACATACATACATACATACATACATACATACATACATACATACATAACTACATATCAAAAATTATCATGTGTTTCCATTATGGGAAGATAACAAAGTGCCACTTTATAGTTACCTCACCAGCTTCCTAGAGGGCGGAAAAATCTAAGCCCTCTGCTGATTGTCAGAACCCCCAGTTAGTTAATCCTGCTGGTTGCTTGCGTAAAGTGGTAAGAATGAACTTCCTCTTTGAGTTGTTTTTGGCATTCAAATTCCCGGTGTCAAAACCTGCTATGGAGATAATGCCTCCTTTTTCCAAAAATGAAATTGAACAGCTCTGGAGTTAAACTACTGAGCAAGTATAAAGACCGGGAAGTATGAAAAGTAAAGTTGGTGCGATAGTCTTATCTGTTTGTGTGTGGGGGTCCCTGTGCTATGAAATGAAATGATGATCTGCAAACTTTACGAGGCAGGTGCTCTGTTTACTGATGGTTTTTCTTGTTAACTGGGTCTTAAGTAGTCCAGAGGGGCCGTTCATTCCTGACCCTCCTGCCTCACCCCTCCAAGTGTCGAGAATCTAGGGATGGACCACCCCACAAAGCTCCTTTGTGGATGTCTTTGGCCTGAGATTGCTGCTCTGGAAATGTGTGTTTCACGGTACTCACTTGAAGACAATCTGTGATTATGACGATCTCACAGCTTCTTTAACTTTTTGAGCTGAGATTCCTGCTAGATGGAGTTACTTATATGGCATTGATGTTGTTCTAACATTGCAGTTTTATTTAGTTCTTCATTTCTTTCCTGTCAGTTTTCAAGTATCAGGTTGAGGAGGAAGATGGGGGGAAAGGCATAGTCACATAAATCATGTGGAAATGGTGGGAAGGCATATTTTCATATATTTATAATAGAAAATGTAAGTTAAAAAGCATTTTTTAAAAAAAATATTTATTTTAGGTGAGTACAAGGTCGCTCTCTTCAGACACGCTAGAGGATGGAATCGGATCCCATCACAGATGGTTGTGAGCCACCTTGTGGTTGCTGGGAATTGAACTCAGGTTAACTGGAAGAGCTGTCAGTGCTTTTAACCTCTGAGCCATCTCTTCAGCCCCTGGAGTGCATGTTAAATTTTGGACGTGCACATAAATTTAAAGACTGATGTGGTTAAGTTGTGGCGAATTTTTATTTTGGTTGAGAAATAAGAAAGAATTTGAAATACTTAGTTCAGGCAAGAGTACTTTTCCCCCTTTTATATACAATTACCGATACATTTTGGATTGGTTGTGTTGTATATCTAGGATTCCAAGCAAACCATTTGTCTTTATTTTCTTCCTTGGCATAGTTGAAGTTTACTTATTGTTAGTGGACTGAATCACATGCCTTTGTGTATATGCTTGGTATTCCTTTAAGGTGTCTGGGATGCTTTGTGTAGTAACAGGAATGATGGATGCTTTCACTTTGAAAGCTCACATATAATTGTTTAAATGGTTTACTCACATCAGTTAGCTTAGACTTCTAATCCACACTGGCGTTTCTGATTATAAACACCTTGTTAAGGCGCTGCTTCTTAGTGGAGAAACCGATGAGCTTATCCGACCTCAGGGTCACTGAGCTGGCAGAGAGAATGCTTAGGCTCCTGTCAGGTTGTCCTAAGTGTGGTCTTTCACCCTTCCATTTTGCATCCCTCATCTGCTGTTCAGTTCATGCTCATTTCTGCTGGTATTCCAAGACCTCTCAGACTGATGGTAGCTTTTCCCCCCAAACTTTAAGCAGGGAAAATCTTTCTCATTGTACAGAGCTTTGTTTGGTTTTAGGGTGAGGATGCTCTCTCTCTCTCTCTCTCTCTCTCTCTCTCTCTCTCCCTCTCTCTCTCTCTCTCTCTCTCTCTCTCTCTCTCTCTGTGTCTCTCTCTCTCTCTCTCTCTCTCTCTCTCTCTGTCTGTATCTCTCTCTCTCTCTCTCTCTCTCTCTCTCTCTCTCTCTCTCTCTCTGTGTGTGTGTGTGTGTGTGTGTGTGTGTTTTGGACTTTGTAGGGCTGGTTAGATTTTGAATTGAGGATTTTATGCATGCTAAACCCTGGCTCTACCACTAAGCTACACCCCTGGGTTGCGAGCAGGTTTAATCGGAAGTCTTCACGTAGCTTGGGAACACAAGTTGCCTTTGAATAGTTTTCTTGAGGCTCTCAAAGGGATCAGTGTGGTGTAGTTGTGGTGTGGCAAAGGAGAGAGAACCACTTAAATCTGACCTTCTACTGTAGCACTGAGCAGCCAGCTGTATAGCTGCTTACATTGAACCTCTGCCAGCAAAATGTCCTCCAGCAGGTGCTTCTCTATAACTGCCCTGCTGCTGACTTTCTGAAGTGACAGTGTGAATAATATAAAAGGAAGGTCAAGTTGATGATAAATCTTAATTTATAGGCTCAAAGACACTTTCCACTTTTACCTTATCTTACCATCCAATAATATGTCTTGTGGATATTTGTTCTCTGCTCAGACTGCAGTTGTGTTTACCATTTCATTGTTATTTATTTTTGAGCATTAGGAAGAAACATACAATGAGTACAAGAGTATCCTAGGAAACCTGTTGTAAAACTTGAATAATTTTCTGCTGTCCTATAACGCTGAAGTGGGTGCATGCCTGCTAAGTAACAGGACCTTTGGTACACATGTTTTCAGACTGAAGCCAGAGAGCGCGCCTTGGTAATCTGTTTTCTTTTGACTTGTTATAACTGCTGTATCCCTTACCTCTGTCAGTAACCATTATGTGCTATGTTATATTAGTTTGATATTTCTCAATTCTGTCACCTATATCTCACACACTTTTATTGAAGCCTGTGCCTTGGAGTAATGTCATAAAAAAAAGTTTGTTTAGGACCAGTAGGCTTAGTGGGTTAAGGTGCTTGCTGCCAAGGCTCTAGTGTTCTGACCTTGAGTTCTATCCCTGGAACCAAGATGGCGGAAGGAGAGCAAGCTCCTTTAAGTAGTCTTGTGACTTCCACAGGTACACCAAGGCACCCCCTCCCCATAATATAAATAGATAAATCAGTAGGTGTGAAAAATAAAATGTTTAAGTGACTTTCACTCATGTTCCTCTGGGTCTTCAAGGACGCGGTGCTGGAAGGTGTTCTGATGAGTACTTTATGGCAAACAGCACTGAAATCAGGAAGTCATACAGGAGGGGAACATGAATACCCCTAGACGGGGAGCCAGAGAGCAAATTCTGGGGCCAGGTGGGCCCAGGCTTCCAAATAATTCGTTCTGGTGAGAACCAATGGGCCCCCATAAGAATTACATGAATTTTTAAAGAGCCCAGTGTGAAGCCGAAGGTCTGTGAGTGTCCTGGAGAATCACTGGTGTGAATCTTCATTCAAAGGCTTAAGAAGCTGGAATCTGCTGTTCACCGAATCAGCACCAAACATACCCCTCTCGGAGACAACTAAGCTTGCGTAAGGGAGCCTCCCCTTTCTGTTCGGTGTCCTTTGGTGCCGCCCATATTTAGAATGAGTTACTTGACCACTAACTCATATCCCTTGGACTCTAAAAACACCCTTATAGATACACCGTAGTATGTACTACCCATTTTCTGTATCTCTCAAAATTTGGCCAAAAATATTTTTGTTTTTTTAAGAATTTCATACTATGTATGTTGGTTGCACTTACCACACCCCCTCCCCAATGTTTCCTCCTAACTCCTCTAAAGTATACTCCTTAATCCCACCTCCCCTCAACTTACCCCCCCTTGACCACTCTTTCCAATTTATACAGGCTATCTATCTATTCATGGGTGTGGAACCATCCTGAGAGCATTATCAGCCTACCAGGGACTACATGCATAAAGAAAAACTGACTTCCCTCTCCAAAGAATGTCCATAGCACCTCAGGGGTGAGTTGGAAGAGTGCCCATGAGTCCACCCCTTTCATCCTTGAGTGTTGACTCATTTGGTCTTGTGAAGGCAGCCACATCTGCTCTGAGTTTCCCACTGCAGTAATGGTGTCACGTTCAGAAGACACTGTTTCCCACCACCCCTCCTCAGTTGATGGATCTTAGCATCTTTCTGCTCCATTTTGTTAGAGCAGTGGGTCTCAACTTTCCTAATGCAGCAACACTTTAATACAGTTCCTCATGTTGCGGTGACCCCCAACATAAGATTATTTTTTGTTGCTACTTCATAACTGTAATTTTGCTGTTATGAATCATAAATGTAAATACCTGTGTTTTCCAATGGTCTTTGGCAACCCCCCATGAAAGGGTTGCTGAACCCCTAAAGCAGTCATGACCCACAGGTTGCAAACCACTACCTTTGCTGATCCCTAACCCTTCAGAGGAGAGATGTAGCATAATGGTCCACTTTTGTCTTGAGTACTCTACAAACACTTATTCTCTTGGATGGGCTGTGAATTTCTGCATGAGTAACAGTCCAAACACAAAGATGCCCGCCTCCAGTGGTATAGAGATAGGAATTTACAAAGCACTCTCTGGTTTCAGCAGTGGGGTCTTTCATATAATTCTGGTGGACAACTGAGAACAATGACATTAGCCTGCAATGTTTAAGGAGTTTCTGGGACACCCCTGACCGATAACTAGGGGAAAGATATTCTAGCACTCGGCTTTTTATGTGGCTACTTATGTCTTCCAAAGGGAGCATTATCTCCTACATAGGGTTTCCCTCCTCCTCTCTCCCTTCTCTCCTCTTCCTCTCCCTGGGCCACACGGAGGATATTACATGTATATGTATATGTTTTAGAAAGTTTATATGGCTTTCCCAAACATCCTTAGTGCTAGTTATCCCTCTCCCTACTCACCCCCATTCTCATCACAATTTCTAAGGGAATTATTTGGTACTGTATTCTTTGTTTGACTGCTTTACCTGTTAAAGAAGATAACAGCCCTTCCCACCCTTGGCTAAGCTGAATTTCCAAAATTTCACTTGAAAGTTATTGTTTGAAATTTGTAATGCATTCCTACATACATGGACTCCAATTGGTCGTGTGTGTGTGTGTGTGTGTGTGTGTGTGTGTGTGTGTGTGTGTGTGTATGCATTTGGAGAGGTTGACACAGTCATATCTCCAGGCCCAGAAGAGATAGATTTTTTTAAAATTCATTTTATTATGAAATAATGTTGATTGTTTGAAATGATGTTTTGCTGTGTTTTCTAGACTAATCTGAACTGGATGAAAATGACTCTTCTTTCTTCATTGACCTCAGTAGCTGGGTCTACAGGCAAAGCCACTACAGATACAATTCTGACTTACAGAGTTGAGAATAATCTACCTATATACTTCTTTCTGCATTCACATCTTAGCCTCATGAGTTAATTTCTCATTTGTAAAGGAACAGAACAAAGTGCTGTGGAGAAAAGTCTGCTCAGCACTTGGCGTGGATGGTAAAGTGTCAGAAATACAGCCCTAGCTACAGGGATGTTAGAACTCCCTGATTATTTCTCTTAGTACCAAGAAAGATTTAGGATTGTTTTTAAATAGAAATGCAGAATCAATAATGGTTTCAAGAAGTACAGTCTTAAGTACTGGTGTAGTCTTACAGTCTTGAGTAATGGTGTAGCATGCACCATTACTTTTACAGCACTCAGGAGGCAGAGGAAGATGGATCTCTATGAGTTCAAAGCCAGCCTAGTCTACGTAGTGAGTTCCAGGTCAGCCAGGGATACAAAGTGAGATCCTCTTTCGAAGAAGAAAAGGAGAAAGTAGAGTCATGATTGTCTTGGATGTTGGTGAGCTGCTGGCTTTAGAGGAAAGGAGAGCTACACTGCTATCCTAAATGCATAGATCACGTGCTCACAAATCTGGGCTGCTTGCCATTAACAATGCCCAGATCCTTGCTTTACCACTTCATGAGCATCTACCACAAAGCACCATTGGAAGGAACTGGCTTATTTTGCTAGGTGATGTTTACATGGAACCAATTGACGTTGGCCATGCTAATATGAAAAGCAAAGTTTAGTAATTAACAGATCTTAAAAGTCAGATCTGACATCTATATCATACTCTCTCTCCAAGGATAAGGGGCCATCTCCGAGAAGGAAGTGGAAAGACTGTAGGAGCCTGATGGGGGATGAGGGACCAGAGTGAAATAGGGACTTCTGTATACGGAGGCCTGCTGAACTGAGAAGTGCAGGGCAGCTATGGATGCTGGCACCAAAGCCAGTCAGCATTCTAGTATGGAGTGGGAAGGGGTGCATGAGAGTCCACCCCTAACTGAAGAGTTATGGACAGTAGATGGTCTCTAGAAGAGGGAGAGTCAGTTTAAGTGGGTGACTCCTGGTAGGTCAACTGACCTCACACAGGAGAACTTGGGCAACTCGAACTGGAGTTGATGAGTTACCCCCTTTTTAAAGGGAGGAGGTAGGAAGTAGGGGTGTCTCTTGGAGGGGTTGGTCGGAAGAGTTAGGGTGAATATGACATACGTACACTGTATGAAATTCTTAATAAATAAAAATATTTGAGGCAAACTCTGATCTAAAATTGTGTGTTTGCTAAAGCTTAGCTGCTCTTAGAGTACAGAATTGTTACAAATATTCTATTAGTGAGCTTTTTTCTTACTCCCATCCTTAGGAGAGGTTGTTATTGTTAACATTTACATTATCTTTTCTTCAGAACAACTGAGTGTGTGGAGAAAGGATATTAACTTACAAAGCGTGGCCCCATCACCAGCACTTATGATCGCAGCTGATTAAGAGTGTACAATGTGACCTTACTTCAGACTAGCTGAATCAAAACGTTCATTTTAACCATGTCCAAATGTGATAGGTTAAATGAGAGAAGCATGTGTTTGTATGTGCATATTATCGAACATTTATCGAATTCAAACACTTTGAGGAGGGTAGGTAAATTTTTGATTCAATGTTCTTAAGACGAGGATGATGTAGGGTACCTAACACACACACACGCACACACACACACACACACACACACACACACACACACACACAAAATGTCCGTCTTTTTATGGCTTTTGTCTCTGGTGGCTGGTGATGTATTGGCAGTATTCTGAATTACTGACTGTGACTGTCTTTCCCCCGCTTCTAGGTATATCCTTTTTCTTCAAGGAATTCTATTATTGCCCTATTTGTCTTTCCCTGTGACTGGGGCCTTTGGCGTTGCACTATGTTATCAACGGCCTTCATTACTTTGGTGAGAAGTGGTGGGAACCAGGTGAAGAAGAGAGTGTTGTTAAGCTCCATCCTCCTGCAGGACCACAGACAGATGACTCCTGCCTGCTACTGCTCCATTTCGGAGCCCAGGTGTTCTCGGTTTGATCCGGACGGAAGTGGGCAGCCAGCCACTTGGGACAATTTTGGGATCTGGGATAACCGCATTGATGAGCCAATTCTGTTGCCACCTAGCATCAAGTATGGCAAGCCAATTCCCAAAATTAGCCTGGAGAACGTGGGCTGTGCCTCCCTCATTGGCAAACGAAAAGAAAACGAAGATCGATTTGGGTTCGCACAGTTGACAGAAGAGGTGCTATACTTTGCAGTCTATGATGGGCATGGAGGCCCTGCAGCTGCTGACTTCTGTCACACACACATGGAAAAATGTGTTACGTAGGTATAATCCTCTTGGCTTTGAAGTTCCTCTGGGTTTTCTGTTGAAATGTTCTCCCTTTGTTGGAAACGTTCAGTATGGACCAAATTACTTGACTGACCACAGGCCACTTCGTCAGTGAGTAGTAGTCAACATAGCATCTAGAACTGGTGGTTATCTCCAGAAATGCATTTCTGAATCTACAGCCCTAGATTTATATCCATTTCAAGTAAATTATAAAGTACAAAGATAACTTGTGGGAAATTTTACTTGTGTGCATGTGTCTGTGTGTGCGTGTGTAGGCCAGTGGGCAACATCAGTGTCTTCTTGTATCATTCTCCACCTTCCCTTTTGAGATAGAGTCTCTTAAAGAACCTGTAGCTCAGTGTTTTGGCTAGACGATGAGCCCACCCCTGGGGTTCTATGTAAAGACATGCATTGTCTTCTTATGGGAGCTAGGGATCTGAATGAAGGTCTTCATGTTTGTACAGCAAATACTTTACACATAGAGATATCCCCCTGGTCCTGAAGAAGAGTTTAATCAGCACAGGTAGGTTTACTTATTGTCTTAGTTATTTTTTCATAAAGAGACCTGGTGACCAAGGTGACTTATAAAAGAAAGTTTACTGGAGGCTTGCTTACAGTTTCAAAGGAAAGTTCATGACCATAGTGGGGAATATGGTGACAGGCAGGCGAGCATGGTGTTGGAGAATGGTGTGGGTTTTTGAAGCCTCACAACCTACCTAGTGACACACCTCATCCACATCAAGGCCACATCTAATCCTTTCCAAACAGTTTCACCAAGTTGGGACCAAGCATTCAAATGTATGAACCTGGAGAGCTATTCTCACTCAAACCAACATACTTAACTATATTTTTGAGGACCACAATATTGTTAGAATTAGAGAAAGGAGACAATGTGGCAGTTACAGTCATGAACTTTTTTTTTTTTAACATGTTATTTATTTTGTGCGAGTACACTGTCGCTGTCTTCAGATACACCAGAAGAAGGCATCAGATTACATTACAGATGGTTGTGAGCCAAGTGGCTGCTGTGAATTGAACTCAGGACCTCTAGAAGAGCAGTCAGTGCTCTTAACCACTGAGCTATCTCTCCAGCCCAAGAATTCTTTAAGACCAGGGACTTCGGGGTTGTGAGATGGCTCAGAGGATAAGATACCTATCACCAAGCCTGAATTCAAGCTTGGCTTGACTCACATAAGAATAGATGGAGAGAACTACCTGACAGAAGTTGTCTGCTAGCCTCCACACACATCACAGCATGAAAACATACAAAATTAATAAGGAGGGACTTGGAGTTCGTTGTTTTCTCTACTTATTTTGCATGTGAGGCAAAGCCCCTACCGCTTGACTGTGTCTTCAGAAAGACTTGTTTATTTGTTTTGAGATAGAGTCACATAATCCCAGACTATGCTAAACCTGATTGTGACAAACAAGGATGTCCTTGAGCTGTGTGTGTGTGTGTGTGTGTGTGTGTGTGTGTGTGTATGCATGCATGAAGCCCAGCACCAGAGTATAATGGCCTGATCCTCAGTCCAAGAGTATCACAGTTCAGTTCATCATACTTAGTACCTTTCAAGATCAGTAAATCTTCCTGGATCCTTAGCTCTTCAGTGAAAGCACCTGAGAGGAAAGCTGTGAGGTTGTTGTATGACTTGACTGATGCAAGATTGACTGTGGAAAGAAACCTACTTCAAAATGATCGGTTTTCATTCCTCTCCACAAAGGGATTTGCTTCCTCGGGAGAAAGACTTGGAAACTGTCCTGACCTTGGCCTTTCTAGAAATAGATAAAGCCTTTTCAAGTTATGCCCACCTGTCTGCTGATGGTAAGTGAGCCATGGCATTCCTCAGAGCTTTGAGGGTTGGCACGTCAAGACAAAAAATGTAGGCCTTTAGTGGCAGGAGTTTTTGTAGAAATAGTTTTATACAAAGAATCATTTTTTTCTTTTTCTTTTCTTTCTTTTTTTTGTTTTTTACAAAGAATCATTTTTAAATGCTGTTTAGAATCTGAACTAAATAATAATAATTATAATAATTAACAATAATATGTTTCACTTTTATGTTAAAACCCTTGTAGAAGGTAAAGCTCCAAAATGGTTCTGTTACTGAATTTTAATTTTAAAAAGATTTTTAAATGTTTCAATCTATTTGATTTGGAATTTTATGGACAAGATGTCCATACTAAGAGAATCCCATCCACCACCACCTCACCACGAATGAAACTACTACAGGACAATTACATCCGATAGGTTGATAATCACTCAGCATTACTGTAAGAAATAGGGGATCAGAGAGATGGTTCAGTGGGTAAAGACATCTGCCACCAAGCCTCATCACCTGAATTCTATTCCCAGGGCTCACAAGGTGAAAGGAGAGAAACAATTTCCATATATTGGCTTCTAACCTTCACACATGTGCTGTGCTCGTTCATACATATACTTAATGCAGACATATTCATGCACACACAATGTAAATAATTTGCGGGAGAGAGATGTTAGCAATCGGTCCTAAGTATGATAGAAAGTGGCTAATTGGCATCCATTTGTATAGTCAGAAGAGAATATTTGTCTTCTGTTTTTCAGGCTTGCAACTTTCCTGTGGTAACTAGCGATATCTTTGTTTTTGTTGGGTATAAACAAGGAAGGACATGGCAGGTGGATTTAAAAGTTCGTGTACTGTGTATAAGGTTTAAAAATTAATGTTTCTAGTTTCAGGAAAATATGTCCAGGATTTTTCAGTTAGCTCACCAAAGATGTCTTTCTATTAATGTTAACTTAGAAAGCTTCTGCAGCCACCATCCAATGTATGCCTCCTAAGGCATGGGGCTGCGTGGGAATGTTGATCGTAGCTACTTCTGTCTTTACCTTTAATAAGAAAAGTGCGCCACAGAAACGCCATTCAGTTGGATGGAAATTCTCTCCATTTCACTCACAGATTAGGGCCGTGTTCATTTGCATATTTAATAGCAAGAGCTCTCTACCCAAGAGCTTCACCTCCAGCCCCTTCCTGCTTACTGAGACCTTACCATCACACTCCCCAGGAACACCTTATAACCGATCCACTCTTTCTCCGTATTGTAGAGATAAAGTTTTCACTTGGTGGATTATTTGAAACTATTTTGTCTTCTTCTTCCTCTGACACCACTCGCCTTAAAGTTCTTCTCTGCCTCTTTAAAGAGGAGTTAACAGAGGGTGAGGTTTATGCTCAAAATTTAACTTTTGCTCTAACACATGAAGAAGAAGTGAAACACTTTCTCAGTTTTACTTTAGGGGGGTAGGTTGGGGCAAGGTTCAGTAAGCAGCCCAGGCTGGCTTAAAACTGGCTGTGTAATCCCAGCTGGCTTCAAACTCACAGAGAAAAGTGCACACTGTTACAACTAGCATTTTCCTAACAACAGTGGTTATGCTGTGTTCTTATCCACTGCTAGGTTGGCTGTGAATCTGACTGTATCATCACTGCACTGTGGGCTGTACTGTCAGTATTATGCCCCAGCTATTGTACAGACAGCGGTGTTTACTGCCTATGGATTATAGAATACAGTATTCAAGAACATTGGCACGTGACCAACACTAAGATTTATTAACCCTACATATGGGCAAACAAGCTTTGTAAAAATTGATCTAATCAATGTTGGTGATTAAAACCATCAATACTAGCCTTGGTGTCAATTTTTAAAACACTTATCTTCATTCATAGTTCAGGAGGCTTTGAATTTATAACATTTAACATGTGTATCTTAATGAGACTCTCTAGTTGACTCACATGATCAAACAGCTAAATAAAGAACTAAAGTATCATTTATTTCTAATAGTAAAATTAGGTTAGACTGCTTAATTTAGTTTCCCTGTCGCACTTTGGGATAATCTCAGAACTAAATGAAGATGTCTTAAGACTTACTCTGCTTCTTAATGGTCATTTGCCGCAAAGTATGAGAGAAAACAAGATAGGGCATTGTATGGTATGCTATGTTTAAAAAAGTGTTTTAAGTTCTGCTGTGCACTGTGTGTGTGCATATTTCTGCTTTTTAAAAATCAGAGTTTTGGGGACTATTTTAAAGATTTATCTGTGCAGATCTTCCAGATGGCATTAGGAAACTATTTATCAAGCATATTAAAGTTACTGAAGATAGGAAACTTAAATGCTAGCCTTTCAGGATTGGAGTGAAAGAATTCGTTCTGTCTCTTACGGTTTCAAAGTTATCCAAATTTAAGAAATGTAAAATTTTAACTGAAATACTGGAGCACTGTCAATATTTTAAAAATAGATAGTACTCTTTTGGGGTGTGTGTGTGTGTGTGTGTGTGTGTGTGTGTGTGTGTGTGTGTGTGTCGGGGGAGCAGTGTTTCAGAGCCATGGGTAGCTATCACATTCTATAGGACCACAGTTACCCTCTCTACTTCCTGTCTTTTCTCATTTCTTTACATCTGCCTTACTTTCACTTCTGTTGAGCCCTTCCTGTAAAGGGGTGCGGATTCCTTTTTTAACAGACCTCATGCATACAGTCCAGACGAGTGTTCTACCACTGAGCTAAGTCTCCAACCTTTTTTGGCATCACCTTCAAGATGTTTAAATTCGATTTATGTCACGCATCTTTCATGTCTGACAAAGCCAAGCAATTAGTTGATATACCATCACTTTATTTCTTACAAATAGACACTTAACAAAGTGGATGGTGGGAACCCCAGATCATAATGCAATCTACCCTATAGGTACTTGACGAGTGCTGTGCATGTGCTTGGAAAGCAGCCCCGCTCCTCAGGATGACATCAGGAGGAGGAGACCTGCTCAGACGCAGAGTGGGCGCTATTGATGGGCACGCTGTGTGGGAGCCTCAAATTCTGTGTTCTTTTTTGTAGGTAACTAAACTCCCAAGATAACAAGAGCTATAAAGGCAAATTTGCTTTCTGTGCTGGGACTGAACCCAGGACTATGGGCTTGCTAGGCAAGTGCTTTGCCACTGAATGATACCTATCGCTGGGCACAGTATTTTTGAATGCTCCTCTTATGCTGGAGGTCACAGATGTGAACAGCGTTGAGGAGTTGTTCTTACTGTGTTGTGAACAGCTTCAGGTTGTTTATTTCATTTTAGTGTTCATGAATCATACATGTTAAGAACACCCATTTCTAATAAATAGTTCAGCAATATTAATATTGGCTGATATGGATTATTATTTACACAGCTTAATAATCACTGGGGGGTGATGTTAGATTTTTTTCTTTCTGTTGCTGTTCAAATTGTGATTATTTTTCTTCTGTTCTATTGACCTACAACACTGAGGAAAAAGAAAGAACAGCAGAAATACTTAGGATTATATAAATATATAAATATGCATTATCAGTCAAGATCCACACTGCCTACCTGTGAACAGCAAATTTAAGTTGTCCAACCGGATAAAGTTCTCCGTGCTAAATTGCTGTCATACTGTGAGCAAATATGCTGTGAACAAATGCCTTATGTCCTGTTTCTGGCATAGGAGCTTCTTTCCTTCTCTGTCCTTCTCTGTGTCTATTGAAACCCTAGTCAGCTAATATATACTATAGTTCACATACACTCTCTATGTACTACTTAACAAATATAAATGATTTTGTTTAGGGGGATGGTTCTAATATTGTTACAAACTAAATCTATAATGTATTTTTTTCTGCCTCAATTAAAATACTGATTTTCCTGTGTTTGAGACCAGCTATTGTGTGTGTGTGTTTGTGTGTGTGCGCGCGCATGCGCACGTGCACATGCACACATGCATGCGTCTGTACACACGCAGATGCATGTCAGTGTCACCACTGGTCTCGTTTCTTACAGATGCATATGTTCATATGTTTTTCTCTCTCTTGGAATGATCAATAATCATTAACTCTAAGCTACTGAGTTTTGAACTCATTGACTTGGCAGCTCCTGGAATATTATGTGACTTGCTCGTGTAATCTTCACCAATAGAAACCCTTTCCTTATTTTGCAGCTCTTTCTCTGCTCTCCCTTGTGTTGCAGGTTTGTTATGTCTGAGCGTAATTTCCCATTTGCCTCTGTGCGTGTTATTTGTGGCAGAGAACTAGACCTGGAGCCTGTGGACGCTCTATGCCGGGCTTCAGTGGAAAGAGAGATCTGCTTAATTTTGTCTCAGCTGAAGGAGTCCACAGTTCCTAGTCTGAACTACTGGAAGGGTCCCGCGTCCTCCTTGTCCCGTTAGTTGAGATGACTTGCAGAAGAAATTCTCCAGTGAGTGTCAAGGCTCAGTGAAAGAAGTCATAGTTTTATAGTTTTGTTGCTAGGAGGGCAGAAAGTGAGAATTTTTACCTCTAAGTTAATGAAAATATAGCCAGAAGCAATGCTTCCTCTTAACACTTTCCCCATATATCCTCAGATTTTGAAACTGTGAAGGTGAGTTGAGAAAACCCCAAACTCTTTAAATTCAGAGGGGAGAGAGTTGGGAACTACAACCCAAACTGAAATTGCATTTATAAAATGTTAAACGGTTTAAAAGCCCATTGCTGACAGCTAACACCAAGAGTAGAGGATCCCCTGGACTGGTAGCATCTAATAAATTCCTATGTTCTCTTTCCTGCCTTTTAAAATAATTTGAAAATAAAATAGTTGATTGACCTGTTAAGATTCCATTGTGGTATGGTCTTTTGACTAATTTCAAATTGAAAGCTAAAACACTTGTAATAATAAGCATCACTAATGTTTTTGTTGAAACATTTATGTCATGCACTGACATATCTTCATGTTGCCATGATAACAATGCTTTGACCTAACTGTTCCAAAATCAAGAGATAAATGGGAAGATAGTCCAACTGTACATGCTGTGTTTCAGTAGAGCAAACTCAGCATGACTGCAGAAGATGGAGTACACTTGATCCATGCTTTTCCCTTTTCTGATTAAAGCAGGCATTTTAATATAATTACCAGAAAATGTATTCATCTCTTTCTAAAATGCATTATTGGCAGATTTTTAAAAGTTGTCTTTAAAAAGCAAACCTTGGAAAGATTTGACTGTCAATTAAATCAATTAAAGTTTTCACCAGGTAGAGTAAAAGTCATCTTTGCATGATCAGGAGACTTTCTACAAATATTACAGAGATACACTCAAGTGATTGGACATGGAATTTTTAATACAAACTTTAAAAATTAATCAAATATAAAAATTGACAGTGTTTGTTAAAGAATTAACAATGTTTATTAGAGATAATTCCTGCTTTAAGTGAGTTATTTCTCAATTTCTTCCACTTTGCTATATTGTTCTTTGGTTCATAGTTTCACAGTATTCTCACTTTTCACAAGGCTCAATGCACCTTAAATATTTTTAGTAAGCAGTGAACAATATAGAACAGATGACGTTAGACTAAATGAGAGGAAGACACACAGATGTGGCTTGCTTGGTTAGAAGGAAGAGTAGTGACCTCAAGCCCAGTAACCTGAGGCTTCACTTGATGGCGGAGAAAATGCACATGGCTGACATGTGCTTGTCCGGGCAAGGCTGCCTAAGTGGCAGCTGGTCCTGCTTGTTTGTTTTGGCTGCAGATTTTGTGATTGGATACTTTTAGAGCTAATAGTGTTTACTGTACCAGGTTTATAAGGAACTGGAATGAATTTCATTGTCTACTACTCAGATCTAGTCATCTAAGGGTGGCTATAACTTTTCAAGCGCAGAGCAAACAAAGAGAAAAAGGGTATAGGTCTTTAATTGGTGGGTGCACACACGCACATATGTGTGTGTGTATGTGTGCGTGTGTGTAAATTGACACAGTTCTAGAGGGAAGAATGTACACAGTAGAACTTAAAGAACACATGGGCTGTACTTTGTATTTCTCTCTTCACCTATTAACTAGTACTTTCACTGGTTGGGAGGAAGGAATAGAAAAACCCAAATCTCATGATTATAAAAAAGTCAACTCACTTAATGGACCCAGCCGATCTGTCATCCTGTCATAGCAGTCAGATTAGTCACATTTTCATGTTTTATTTTGACGCCCGTCAGGCACACTACGGCATCGTAATTACTAGTTTTCATCAGCTCTGCTTTTCCCGCACAGACCATTTGGAGACACTGATGCTTTGCTAAGCAAATTAGTTTACCAACGGTTTTCGTTTGCATGGCGCCTTGTTACTGAGTTAAATAATCTGCATGATCTTACTTACATAGTTTGTATTTCATTTACATAGCTCTTGTTAAATTAGAGCAGTTCTTCCCAGCCTTAAGTTATCATGCTTCTGTTTTATTTTGTGATTAAAACTCCGTATCTGAACATTTCTATCGCTAACTGATACTCTATTTTATAATATTTGTAGCAAGCCTCCTGACCTCTGGGACTACTGCAACAGTAGCCCTGTTGAGAGATGGTGTTGAACTGGTGGTAGCCAGTGTTGGAGACAGCCGGGCTCTTTTGTGTAGAAAAGGCAAACCCATGAAGCTGACCACTGACCATACCCCAGAGAGAAAAGATGAGAAAGAAAGGTACTGTCACCCCCCCTTATTATGGGTTGATAGCTATAGTTGCCATAGAAACAGTGTTCTGTTTTCCTCCGGGCTGATGTAAAACACCAGGGCCTCTTGTAAGCAGGCGCACAGCCACTATCGCAGTGCAGATTTTCTTGTTTGGGTTGGTTTGGGTTTGTTGAGACTTGTGCAACCCAGTCTGGCTTTACATCTGTACCCTGCTTCCTTGACCTCTCACGTGCTGGGATTATCAAGGTGTGTACACCATACATGGCTTAAATTTTTCATTTCCTTCTCAACCTTGCCAAGTGGCTGGATTATGAGTATGTTTTGACATACTAGGCTCAAAATTTCAATGTGTAAAATTGGTGTTTAAACCAGTGACACTTTCTATCGTTATTGTTATCACTATTAATTTTACTTTTTCTTAACTAGGATCAAGAAATGCGGTGGGTTTGTAGCTTGGAATAGCCTGGGACAGCCCCATGTAAATGGCAGACTTGCGATGACAAGGAGTATTGGAGATTTGGATCTTAAAGCCAGTGGTGTAATAGCAGAACCTGAGACAACCAGGATTAAGGTAAGAAGGGATAAGAGAATTTCTGAGGACTTGTCTCACCCTGATGGCTGTTGTTGAAGATTACCCGAAGGGAAGATGTTTTTAAAGGGGTATTAATTTGTGTAAACTTAAAATAAGATGCTTATTTCTGGCCTGATGAGGGTGAAATCTTTGGCTTCTGTTTTCCCCGGGTAGACAGCCTCTGTTGCCCTTCCTTTCCCAAAGCCTGCCATCCATTATCTCTGCCTGGAAGTCATCTTCAGCTTGTCTCCTCAACTGAACTCAACAACCAGCCCTTCTACTTGTACAGCACAGTGCCTCTGTTACTTTAAACTGGCCCTAACATGATACATGTCCTGCTGCTTCCTGCTCTAGAGCTCTTGGGTCAGCCCAGTATAATGTGGACTTTACGAATGGCAGGGCATGAATGTTCATAGTTTAAGGAAGGATTTCCAGTCTTAAAGATATCTCACATTTAGTTTATGCAACCAGTACTTATATCATATCTACTATGTGGCAGCCTCTGTTCAAAAAGAGATACCAAGCTATCCTCATTTTACAAGGAAATGAAACAATGCTAAGGCCTAAAGCATATCAGGTACCTCCCCCACCCCCAGCCCACGTCAAATAAATAAGAGGAAGCGTTAGATCCAGCATTCGACTGTATGTCTGACCTTTTTCTTCGTATCACTAGGTAAATGTTTGGTTTATCTTGAGCGGTGTTGATTCCTAGCTACGTTTTCAGTTTGCCAATGAACCACGGCACAGATGAGCATTCTGAAGAGTAGATACGATTTCCAAACTACTGAGTCATTCAGAGGCACCGTCTTCTTTGTAGTCACGTTTGTTTGCTTCTGGTTGCAGCTCTACCACGCTGACGACAGTTTCCTGGTCCTCACCACCGACGGGATTAACTTCATGGTGAATAGTCAAGAGATCTGCGACTTTGTCAACCAGTGCCACGATCCTAAAGAAGCAGCTCATGCAGTGACTGAGCAGGTGACGTAGCAGAGCTTCTAGTGGGAAATTCCCAGAGAGAAGAGAATTAGGGACAGCACCACGCCAGCAAATGGGGTTCCAGCTGGAGTGTTACAGTGAATTTGACTCTTGATTGTGTAATGGTTCTCATGAGCAGATTTTTACAGTTCATACATCAAGGAAATGTGGAGCGTACCTTCTGACTTTGAACACATCTTGAAAGAGCGTAACAGTAGTAATTATAACAGTAGTAAATAATATTTTATTCATATATGCTAACATAAAAGCACCATCACTGTGATCTTCTGAGGTCGAGCTTTTCATTAAAAGGGAAAACAGAGAGACCAGGCCACATGACAAAACTAAGCCTCAAACCTACTCAAGCCAAGGATCCTGAATCCAAATATTTGACCTGGAACTACACTGTTCCAAGTAAATAACCAGTGTGAGCAATGAAAGCATAGTCAACTTTTGCCTACTAATGTGGGTGATAAAAGGGACCAATAAAAATACAGGAAGTAAACAAATGGAATTTCTTATTAGTCAGGGCTAAAACTTGAAAATGGGTAATAACCAGAAAAGAACATGTAACAGGCACTTCTAGTCTGTCCTGATAGACTGTGGTTTTAAGTCACTGACTATGTTTTAACTCAACACCTATGTTACATTTCCACTATTTACAGTTTGAATGGCCCAGACTTTTAAGGACTGATATTTGTGATTAAGACATAAGACCTTTCTTTAACTTTTATTTGCACGCACGTGTGTGTGTGTGTGTGTGTGTGTGTGTGTGTAGTTTCTTTTTTCTGTTTTGAAGACATTCTGATGTAGCCCAGGCTGGCCTTATATTTGCACCATAGCTAAGACTAGCCATGAATTCCTGATCCTTTTACTTCCACCTTTCAGTGTCTGGGATTATAGGTTATGCACGATGACTGGTGGACCTTACTTTTAAAATGTTACATGTTGGGCTGGAGAGATGGCTCAGCGGTTAAGAGCACCCGACTGCTCTTCCAGAGGTCCTGAGTTCAATTCCCAGCAACCACATGGTGGCTCACAACCATCTGTAAAGAGATCTGATGCCCTCTTCTGGTGTATCTGAAGACAGCTACAGTGTACTTATATATAAGTGAATAAATAAATCTTTAAAAAAAAAATAAATGTTACATGTTTAGTTTAGCGTTAATGGACAAGCACTATTATAATGCATACATTATTTACTTGCCATCTGGGCTGTCTACCTTAAGCAGTAAGTAACAAGCTGCTTATGAAATTGAAGAAATAGGCCAAAGTCCATGGATAAATACATTTTTTAAACTCAGCTACCCATCTTGTAAATAGATGTACTTTAGTTTATACAGGTAATAATATTTATAATAAAATATTTATGATAATAATAAAAAAGAACATAATAATGTTCTTACTTCTGTCCCGTAAATAGTTCTCCCAATAAAGAAATGTGTGCTTATTCTCTCATAGAAGGGATAAGAGATATTTTTTAAATAGAAGGGAAAAATAAGCCTTTGTATCTATTTGTGTATGTCTCCTTTTTCAGATATTGTCTTGTTACCTTGTTAGGTTAAATTCTTCATTATTGAGTTTGTGGGTGTGTGCGTGTGTCTTTGTGCACACTGATATTGTGGTGAGTGTCATGGCTGTCAGAGGGCAACATCTAGGAGTTGGTGCTCTCCTCGCACCTTGTGAGTCCAAGTCATTGAACTCTGGTATTCCAGCTTGATGGACAACCTGATGGACAGCTGAGGGACGGTGCCTTTACCACTGAGCTGTCTATCTCACCATCCTTAGTTTAAATTCGGAAAAACAGCCTTGGCATGAGTAGCACATGGCTGTAGTCCCAGCTACTCTGGAGCCTGAGACAGGAGGATTCCTTGAGCACAAGAATACTTGTTCACCTACAGTTTGGACTGTGGGTGGGTGTGATGTTCGTATGTGTGTAGTTCTGTTTCTCCAAATTTGGAGAAGTTTCTGGCTGATTTGAGAAGTGGTACATTACACTTATTTTGCAGTAACCGGGAGCTGAACTTAGGGCCTCTTGAATGCTAAGTGAACACTCTACTAGTAAGGGAGGCTCAAAGCCCTGAGAGAAATGGAGAGTTTCACTGCTTAGCTTTGCATTTTTATTGTTAGTGGAGTTGGCTTTTAGCACGGGGTTTTTCATACTTTCTATTTCTTTTCTCCTCTCTGCCCATTATTTTGTCACCATTTTAACAACTGTACATTAAGTATAATGATACTTGACACATTTTAAACACGTGTTTTTCCTTACAGTTGGTTTGTAAGCCTTGAAGCTTTTCCTACCAGACATCTTTCCCAATGCTTTCCTTTGCAGTGTTGGCCCCAGGCTGTAAAATTCTTTGATCTGTTTGATGCTAACTGTAACCCTAAGCACTTCCAAACAGTACTGACCAGCACTCATCTATTTGAACTGCTCCCTAAAAGGGATTTATAATCCTGCTGCGGGCAATTAAGTTTATGTCCGCTTATCCATCAAAGAAGGAATATTAAAAACATTTTGTTATAACCTTGTACATATCCACTTCTGAGATTTTTAAATTTTAAGGTAGCATATAGAGTGGTAGGTTTCTAGCTGTGTTTTCATACAAAGATGTTGTCGTATTTTCTTCCTTTTTACCCCTCACCCAATCTCCTTCATTTCTTGGGCTTCACTCCATCCAACAAGCAATTTCGTTGGTAAAAATTAGCACTTATTAAGGCTTGACCATGATTGGTACCATGCTAAGGGCTTTGGGTGTGTCCTCTTTAGAAGCACGGTAATTTCTATTGCTACAGTGGAGGACAGGATATAGCTGGGCCATTTGTAAATTCATAGGCACTTAATAACCATATGGCACATGGATACAGGGTGAAATCATCCCAAACCTTGTCAGGTAATTGCGTTTGTATTGTAAAGTGTGTGTAGGGCCAGTTGGCCCTCTAGAGAAAGGATGCTGTGTGTTGGCACAAGGTCCCTTGACTCCAGCGCTTGTCTCTTCTTCTCCACGCCTACAGGCAATTCAGTACGGTACTGAAGACAACAGCACTGCCGTAGTGGTGCCCTTTGGTGCCTGGGGAAAATACAAGAACTCCGAGATAACCTTCTCATTCAGCAGAAGCTTTGCCTCCAGCGGGCGATGGGCCTGATCGTCAGCTCAGAGTCGGTGTTCCTGTGCAGCAGTGTGTCAGTGGGCTTATCGAGAAACTGGTAACACACAGAAGGCCACCTGTACCCGTGTGTCATTGTGACTTGATAGATCCCAACAGAGTATATATAAGCTTACCAGCCGCACACCCAGTAGTATTTTCATAAATCTGCCTCATCATTATGGTCAACTGCACATGCTCAGTGTAAGCACGGTCATCATTATGGTCAACTGCACATGCTCAGTGTAAGCACGGTCATCATTATGGTCAACTGCACATGCTCAGTGTAAGCACGGTAACACAGCTGTGAAGCCGATGCGCGTCTCTGAGCTGAGTGGGAGAAGAAGCGGTTTTGGTCCATTTGATGAGTGATAAATCTATTTGGCTTTCTAAGTTTTTAAGACTAAGAGGCAGATTTAGTTTCTTTTTAGTAAATTTGTTCATTATTTAGTTGGACAGTTTGTTTTCTAAATTTTGATTGCTAGCCAATCTGTTTTTGCAAGTGTTTCTTTTTCCATTCTCCGTAGAAAGCAGGTCCTCACTGACTGACCTTGAACTCCTGGTTCAAACGGTCTTCCCACTTCAGCTTTTACCTTTTAATTTTTAATTTTTTTATTTTTTAGAGCAGAACAAGCATAGATTTATTCAAGAAGTGTGAGAAACATATACCCAGGAGATGGGGAATTCCAAGAAAGGAATACAAGGGTTGTTTTTAATTAATGTACCAAGGAGTGAAAATAAAACCTAGGTTCTCTGTTACTCTGTTACGGTGTACTCTGGATCACTTATTAGGAAATTTAACCTTGCAAAAGATATGGCTAAAGTGTATACATATTTATAGATAGCTTTCTTGTGCCCTTCCCCATCTATTTCTATTTTTATGTAGTTAAATATGCTATATAGTTGTAACTGTACCTTAATCTCCAAGACTGTACAGACTCTTTGGTCAAAATATGTAAAGTGAAACACCGACAACATCAGTCTTGTGTAAGTTTGCTGCTGTGTGTTTTGTGAATAGTATGTTTATATCACTTTCTGTGCACACAGTAAACAATTTGAGTCCTTTATTAGTAAAGATAATATTATAACAACTAATACTGTTATAGACATAGCTTGGGGTTTATGTCCCCATTTTCCTTGTTTCTAAGATTTATGCGAAAGAATAAATCTTTTAAAAAGGATGTTCAAACACATCAGCTTGCTATGTAAATTAGGGGTGTAAAACCACACCCCTTTTTACCTACATGTAAAACTTCTGTCAAACTGTGAATCCCTGAATGTGTGTTTGGAATTGATCTATATTTTCACAGGGTAATGTGAATTTGATGTATGTGCAGTGAGTGTATATATGTATATTTTGAAGTAATATAAAATTAAAGGGAACAATCTTGTGGAGCATTTATCAGCTAGATGTAAATTATTGATTTATTTATCTCTAAGGACACTCAACACATTGAGTGTCAGATTCTCTGTAGTAAAGAATCAGTGGTTATTGGTAGATAACCACTATATATTAAAAACAAATATGAGGGCCAGATATGATGGCCTATACCTATAATCTCAGGCCTTAAGGAGGAGACAAGGGAATCAGGATGCTAACTTTGAGATTAGCCTGAGCAAGTTCCAGGGTAGCCTGAGTCACAGCTTGTCTCCCAAAACAGAATATCAACAACAAATGGCTGTAAGAGACATTTTATTATGTGTGATAACCAAAGAACAGGAGCAGACATGTTGTGTGGTAATTTGAATATGAAATTATGGGATCTGAAAAGAACAGGAAATGTTAAAAGCAACTTGGACTTTGGTGGCAGAAACAAAAACAATGAAATATATATATACCTGTCAAATCTGACATGTTTTCTTTCTTTAACTTTTGTTTCAAGTATTTAGTAGAAATAAAGAATAAGTTCTCAATAAAGAATCTAATGTCTTTTCATGGATGTTAGTTGAAAGGAACAACATTTTTCAGGCATGTTACCTTACACGTGCAGTTCTCCAACATCTGGGGAGGCACAGTAATCCTGAATAGCAAGACCCCATGTCAAGGGACAAAACATGGGGAAGAGGATGTATGTGCTGTCCAAAGAAGCACGGGAAGACTAACAGAGCTTAGGGGCTTTCTTGTTGGGTCAGGTGTTGGAACAAAACTATGAAAACAACTTTTGAGAGTATGGAGGATGTGTAAACTATGTGCACAGCAAAATTCTCCAGCATAAAAGTGGCAATGTGGTGTGTGCTTTGTTTCTGTTTTGTGTTCTTCACATTGCGGTTCCCCCTTTGAAACTAGGATCGAGAGTGAACTTGTGATGTTCAGAGGTTTGAGGGTCGTTCCTAGATGAAGGCGTGTTCTAGACCTGACAAGGAGGAATCTGTAGGTGAAAGCCTTGGGCGTGTTTGAGCCTGTTTCATCTGGAAAAGGTTTTTGATGGTGGTGATGTTAGGTAGGTAGGTGTGTGTGTGTGTGTGTGTGTGTGTGTGTGTGTGTGTGTGTGTGTGTGTGTGTGTTTTGGACAGACTTAACTTAGCCTCCTGAGTGCTGAGATTATAGGCATGTGCTTTCATGCCTGATTTTACCCGAAAGAAATGTAAAACCCAAATTTAGTCCTCCTTGATTAAGCATAAAAAGTACTGGTCTCCATAGGGGCTGGGCTGCATCCTTTCCTGTAGGCTTGCTTTCTTAACACACATTTATTAAGATCAAACCTGAATAAAACTATATGTTAATTTTAAAAAATACACATGTCTTTATTTTCTAAGTCTTAGTATTAAAATACAATTTAAAGAGTATATTATAATCCTTACTGATAAGTATACATGCGTGCCTCTGTTATTGGAAATGGTACAAGAGTGGAAAATAAGGGACCGTTCTTACAAACTTCTCATTTAGTCTCAATTTAGCTGGGGAGGGGTTGCCATGTGGGTATAAATGATAGAATACAGAAAGTATATTGTATTTATGTGTGCCTTTCATTTACATACAGTATGTAGAAAATTTGTGTTGCCATCAGTTATTTGGTGGACTATTATTAAAAAGTATTAAGACAGTTTAAGATCATAAATTCTTAAGTATTTTATCAGTTCAAAAGTAAATGTCCTGCTTCCTGTCAGCTGTTCATTTGTTAGGATTCTGTGTGTCTTGTCACTGCTTCAAATCTAGGCTTCTTTTCCCTCTCTGGGGTCAAAGAATCCCTTGGATGGGATCAGTTTTGCTTCTGTTTGTTTGATATGAGCTTTCCCATATTATAACATTTAAAAATTTTTATTTTGAAAAGGTAGTAGCATAGAATCTAAAATATAGAAATTATTTGAAAGTTGACTATTAGCTAATTTTCTAAGAATGGATATGTAATTAATCTCATGCTAACATAACATGCTTTTCATGTTATGAAACTGTTTCAGCGTGGGACTTGGGGAGTTCACTTTGGAGTTAGACAACTGTAGCCACGCGTTTGTGTTTTCCTCTACTGTGAGGGTTCTCCATATACCTGTGCCTGTAAAACACGGGGCCATAAGGTCTGGGTTGTTCCCTGACATTGAATTTCTTAGTTTTCATTGTGAGAATGCCTTAAGCAGGAATAGCAAGCTGTGTTTAACAAGATGAAGAAACCAGACATTGGCTTGCCTGTTGTTCTTGGCAGCTGAAATAAGACCAGTAGTTTCTGTGGCAGCTCCCATTGATTGATTGATGGTTGGAATGGTTCACGGCGTCACAGAATTCTAGATTTCGAGAACTCAAATGTGTGCCACCAGCAAGAGCGACTGACCTGTGTGGTTGGGTGCCAGTACAAAAGTCAGCACTGTGGTATGACCTAAATTAACTGAACTTCTGTTGCATGTCTCTTGTGACTATTTCTTTTGTAATTTGTCAAAGTCCTACTTGGTACAGTACATTTGTGGTGAATTCGACTATTGTTTTAAAGGTATTGCTAGAGTGACTGTGAACAAAGTAAAAAAATAAAAGCCCATCTCGATGTTGAAAACATCTTAATAAAATGCACATAAAATAAATAAAATGCTCTGTTTTTTGGCATCCAGATTGTTCTGTGTTTATTGTGTCTGTGATCTGAACATTATAAAAGGTAAGGATCAATAAGGATGAGTTGGTGGTGGGGGAGGGGGGGTCCCTTCAGTAGCCACGTTCTATTTGCCAATTAATGTTAAGATGCTATAAAAAATTCTTTCAATATTTGTAATGAGGATTTAAGCTATGGCCTCACAAAGGCTAGGCAAGGATCCTGCATTAAGCCAAGTCTCCGGACCTTTTTCACTGTTTTTATTTTGAAACACAGTTTCACTAAGTTGCCAAAACAGCCTTTAAAAAAGCGGTCCTCCTGCTGGAGTCTACTGAGTGGCAGGGATGGCAGGTCTGATCCAGCACGCTCAGCAAGAATGCTCCCTGAGCTGCTCGATTTATCCTCTCTTTTAGTTCCGTCTTTCAGAAGATTGAGTGGTAGCTCAAAAAAAATCAGGGTAGTTTCCATATTAGTGATTTGCCTATAGCTTTAAAAAAAAACCCTGATATATTCCATTGCAGCATTTTTATAATATAAAAATGAGAAACAGATGTTTGTTCATTACACTGTCAAGCATTATGTACTTACCACGGAGCCTTGTGTTTTGACTGAATGAGATGTAGGCATTAACACTCTGTAGATACAAGAACCTTTCCAGGACGCACAGATTCTGTGGAGCTGAGGTGGAGAGCTTGTCGGTGGCCTTTTGTGTGTGTTTAGCAGCATGGTAATCAGTATTTGTCAAAGAGGAACTACTCTTTCCTTTGTTTCTAATTTTTTGGAGTCGAGGATTCACAGTCCAAGCCTTGAACTTGGTATGTAGCTGAGAATTTTTTTTCGTTTCTGATCTTTCTGCCTCTTCTTCCCCAGTACTCATGACTTACCACACCCAGTTTTTACGTGAACTTGGGAGAGAATCCACAGCTTTATATAATCCAGCCATGCACTGGACTACATCCCCAGCCCTTAAATGAGTAAATTACTACATTGGACTCTAATTTATTCTAGGGGAAACACTGATTTTTGTTGTTGTTTCATTTTACTTCTGTTCTACTGTGTAGCTCTAGGTGGCCTCAAACTTGTACGGCTGAGACTGCCTTTGAACTGTCTTCTGACCCTCCTGCTCACTTCCCAAGTAGATTAAGTATTTAAATCCCTGACCCAAATGTCCTATTTTAACATTTACTTATACAATGATCACTTACACGTTTGGAAATATAAATGCATTCAGAACTCCCACTTATATACAATCAAAATGGAAAGAAACAGTATTACACACATGACCTTGCCTTGTGTCATGCTCTTTACATGTGTTCTTTCAGAACAGCACACACAGAAGCTTTTCTTTCTCCTTAAAAAAATACTATTTGAAGTGTATGGTTAGTTTACTTGCATGCATGTCTGGGCAGCTCACTTGGGCCTGGTGCCCACAGAGGCTCTCCTGGAAGCCATTAGCTTCATGAATCTCCCCGTGCCCACCACACTGGAATGTTAACTGTATTGGTTTTGTACTGGTAGCCACAGCTACTGTGAGTTCCTGGGTGTAGATATCCTGTCACATCCTGAAGACAGTTCTGCTCTGGTTCCTGTGCCCCCACCTCCACCCCCCATCCCACCCACCCCCGTCCTCCAGTTCCTTCAGTCTTTGAGCCATGGGAGGGTATGGGCTATTGGTGTCCCATTCATGGATGAACACTTCACAAACACTTATTCTCTGCACTTCGTGGAGGTTCTTGTAACCACAGTCCGCTGCACAGAGAAGCTTATATGGTGACAGCATCAATGACTATAGGAAGACCAATTTAGAGAACATTTGAACACTGTGTCTATGAAGCAAAATAGTAGCAAGCTCAATCCTGGGCCATGAGCTCCACAGCCTGAGTTCTTGGCCAGATTTAGAGTAACAAACATTCATTTTCTATGGAGTGAGCCTTAAACCCAGTCAGGAAGCAACTGCCTACGGCCTAACATTTGTGCCACCATTTCACGCGTCGGCGTATCTTGCCTGCCAGTCACCATAGTTCATGGGATTTGCAGCTACATAAGAATGCTGATGGCTTCATTTCCCTAGCAGCCTGCATAGTGTCTCTGGTGCTGTGACATCTGTGCAGTTGAGAGGGAGCTAAGTGAAACCTTTCTAATTTTCATTTTTACAGATGAGGAGATAGGACATCGCAGCAGCCAAGATCTAAAATGCAATCCAGATCCCTTTGGCTTAAAGGCTTAGTTCCTTCTGTTCTGCCATACTCTCTTTATCAGCAAAAGCACCAGTGGTTTACTATCAGTGACAAATGATATACCATCTGCTGAAGGCCCTGTGATGTTCTAAAAATGCAATACAAAGAGGTGATACAGAAAATAACATAATGACTGCATGGACATGTTATAAATAGTCACGCAAATTAGAATAGAGAAATAAATTAAAATCTATGTGAACATAAATAACCAAGGAACAAATGCCAGTGAGTCAAACTCTGTAAATACCACAGAGCTTATAGAGGTGACCATATAGGAGAGCCCAATAAGTTGGTTGATGAATGACAAGTACTTCAAGTTAACTGTACACTTATGGTAAGTCTGGTAGGGTTTGGGCAAGTGGTAGTTATCTCTCTAATGGGTCTTGTTAGAAGAGAGAAGCGGGGAAGGTCAGTTAGACAGAAAGGCAGCAGTGGTGACATGGAATGCTGAGCCAAGAAAGATCTAACCAGTACATTCACTTAGCTTGTGGTCACACATCAAGTGTAAGGCTCCTTCAAGGACTGGATACCATACCATGTACTAAGAGGCTGATAACCAGAGACAAGACTGGCTACATAATGTTTTGCTTACCCCCAAGTGTAAATTCAGAACCTTAATGTAAAACCTTAAGAATTTCAAGACAGCCAAGTACGGAGCCGCCCCCAGCCCCCCCAGAAAAAATCCAGGCTGGAAAATCCTCTGCCAGCATTTGGGCACCTCAGCCCTAGAATCTGAAATGGGACTTGAACCCAATGTGCTCCAAATGGCTATACTCACAAGTGGCTGTGCCTCCCATTCAGACCTTCAAGGGAAACCCTGGAGACAGCTTCTCTCCTGTGACTAAGTTGTCCCCTCTGCTCCCTTCTTACTGTAGGATGGTGGCTCCCCAAGTGACACCTCTGCATTTGGGTCACCCCTGTTCATTGTTCACAACATGATCAAGGTTTACTTGTGTTTACTTTAATTGCATCTTCTAAGTAAAATTTAAATTCTAGTATTAAATAAAAGACTTTTCTTCATGTACTGTCCTCTGCCTGCTCAGAGCAGTTTCTAGTTCAACTTACCCTCCAAACCCCATCTCTCTGTCTCCGTCTCTTTGTGTGTGTGTGTGTGTGTGTGTGTGTGTGTGTGTCTGTGTCTGTGTGTGTATGTGTTTGTGTGTGTTTGTATGTACATACGTATGTATGTATATATGTATGCATGTTATATATGTATGTATTTTAAATTTTATTTTATGTGTGTGAATGTTCTCTGACTTCCTGTGTCCTCCTGCATGTATCTCTGTGTATCATACTTGTGCCTTGTACTTGTAGGGCACTGGACTATCTAGAACTGAAGTCATAGATGGTTGTATGTTTTCCTGCATATTATCTTACAACAGAACAAAGAGAACCTTCTTTAAATTTTTATTATTTTACTTTACATGTAATACTGTTTCACTTTCATGTATATTTGTGTACCATGTGTGGACCTGGCACCCATGGAGATCACAAGAGGATGGCAGATTCCTGGAGTTACAGATAGTTGTGAACCACCGTGGTGGGAATTGATCCTAGGTTTGATCACTGGACCCAGGGGTAGGGAGAACCTACCCCTCTAGGTTGCCTTCTGATCTCTAGTAGTGTACTATGGATTCATGTATATGTGCAGTGTGTGTGTGTGTGTGTGTGTGTGTGTGTGTGTGTGTGTGTGTGTGTGTGTGTTGAGGGGTTGGAGAGATAGCTCAGTGCACAAAGAGCTTGCCCAACAATCCAGAGGAGCTGAGCTCACATCTCTATAGACCAAGTAAAGCCAGGTGCAATGATTTGTGTTTGTAGGCTCAGTGATGTTATAATGAGTTGAGATGCAGAGACAGGCAAATTCTCCAAATTTTGAGACTCCTTCAACTAGGGGCAAGGAGTGAATGAACATGAAAGGCTGTTTGCTGACCTCCACATCCTTTGTAGCACACACTCACCCACATGCATATGCATGAACAAGGATGCACATACATACATAGATGACAGAGTTGGGAGGCAGATTTGTATGTATGTTTGTATGTGTGATTCATATGTGTATGCTATATAAATCATATATATGTATGATATATGCGATATATGATATGTTATATATTATATACATTTTATACACACACACATTTTTTTCTTTAAAAAACTTTAGTGAGAATAGTCCATGCTAAGTTGCTGAATTAATTGTAACTGACTTAAAGGACAATGGGAGCTTAACATCTTCGGGGATGGCATGTCTACGTAAGAGTAACACACACAGTGCTTTAAAGTATAAGGGCAGGTTACTCAGTCACATCTCCCTAACTGCATCGTCCACCCCAAATCACTGAGCATATTACTCTGCCCTTCTTTTGCCTCGGTATGAGGTGGTAAAGTGCTTATATTTTGCAAACGCAAGGGCCTGAGGTTCATGCTAGAAAACACATGCAAAAGCTTTGTTTGCTGGTGCACATTAACAATCTCAGGCAGATTCTTGGAGCCTGTTAGTCAGCCAGCCCTAACCTACAGAGCGAGTTCCAGGTCAGTGAAAGGCTCTATCTCAAAATAAACAAATTTCCTCTTTTCCTCTGAGCCTGTTTTCTTGGTGATAAATATTTCTCTCCATGATTTTTCCTCCATTTTCTTTATTCCAATTTTGCTTTTGTTTTTGTCCATTTCTTTGATTGACTGAATTTTCTCTTCTCACACCTCTCTCTTTCACACAGTGGGGGATCTCGTAATATCTAAGAAATCCCTGTTTGTTTCCCAAATGAGTTTCCAATCGCTATGTATTCATATCTACTTTTCTTGCATTTCAAAGAGAACAAACACATTCAGGTTATTTTCACCTTAGTTTCCTTTGTCTAATATAACATATATATGTAACTAATATAATTATATTATTTACAGTCACTATAACTGGTATAACTATTTTATATTCTATTCTACATTCTACATACTATTAATTTTATATTAATTATTACATATTTCATATGTTGCAAGCTATATATTATATATTGTTATACGCTATATGTTATCTGTTGTTTGTTATGTTATATATTACACATTAATTATATATTGTGTATTTTATATTACATAATATTATAGTCATTATATAACTATGTTAGCCATAGTAAATATAACTATTATCATATATGCCATATGTGTACATATATGTACATGAATATATATATGCTATGCACCAATATAGAAAAAGACTGATTTTTATTGTTATTATTATTTTAAGAAAAGTCTTACCATGTAGCCTGGTTTGCTCAGAACTTGCTATTGAGAACAAACTAGCCCCAAACCTTCAATTCCTCCTGCTTAGCCCTCTTAAGATCTGGTAATACAGAATGCATGCTACCATGCCTGCCTACTTGTTTAATTTTAATCATTCATCTCGCATTGGTCACTTTTCTTATTTCTCTGACCAAATGCCTGACAAACAACCTTTAAAGAAAAAGGATTTTCTCATATGATTCCCCCTGCTTCTGTGAGGATGCACCACTCCCACCTTACCACCCTGGCATTCCCCTACACTTGGGGCATCATTGAGCCTTCCCAGGACCAAGGGCCTCTCCTCCCATTGATGACAGACAATGTCATCCTCTGCTACATGTGCAGCTGGAGACATGGGCCCCTTCACGTGTAGTCTTTGGTTGGTGGTTTAGTCCCTGGGAGCTTTGGGAGTTCTGGTTGGTTGTACTGTTGTTTTTCATATGGGGTTGCAAACCCCTTCAGCTACTTCAGTTCTTTCTCAAAATCCTCCATTGGGGACCCTGTGCTCAGGCCAATGGTTAGCCGTGAGCATCCACCTCTCAGTCTCTGGATGACCTTCCCTTCAGTCTCTGCTCCACACTTTGTCCCTGTATTTCCTTTAGACAGGAGCAATTCTGGGACCATATCCAGAAGTTAGGCAAGGCCCCCGGTTGGGGAAGAGAGAGCCATCCACTCATCTCCAAATTTTTAATTTTTACTATTTTTCAATCTCTTTTTACTTTATACTACTTTTTCCCACTTTCTCTGCCATAAGGGCTATATGCAAATATTTGAATGCGTTCTTAAGTAAATATACAAAATGATGTATTCTAATTTATATCTTCAGTCCCAAGAGACAATAATAAAAACAAGCACAGCACCAAGCGGTACTTGCCTTCATGGTATGCTCCATTTTCTAGCATGCTGACTCTGGACATGAATCAGAATCTGTATTGTGACCTTGATGGTTCAAACTCCAACCACTTGTAACACCTACACTCATTTTTCTGCCCTCACGCAGCCTGTCTACCAGTTCAAACATAGTCTAACAGTCAACAAGGAAGACATACCAGTGTCCGTGTTCTGTTCTGATGTTTGGCTTTGAAAACTTCAAAGAAAGCCCAATGTTAGTGGAGTATGGCTGTCATGCCAGTACTCAGAAGGCTGAAATAGGAAGCTACTGAGTTTGAAGCCAGTCTGGGACACATACTGAGACCCTGCATCCAAAAATAAAACAACAAGAACAAAAAAATCAAAATAATAAATTAAAACTTTTTATGTATACATACTTTGATAAAGATACCATGTATATCAGAAACAGGGTTCAGAGGTCCCTAAGTTGGAACTGATCTGAAAGTCTCCTCTCTGAGGAGCTTTCATGATACCAGAAGTCATCATACAAGCTTCCAGAGGAGGGAGGTGACCAATTGTCCTTCCCAGCTATGACACCTATGAACCACATAAACAACCAGCATAACATGATAACCGCAATGGTGTAGTAGTGGCATGCATACCTTGGTGGTAACCAACGGCTCTCTAATTTGATTTAGGACTTGCTCAACAAGGAGGCCATGTTGGTGCTAGAAACCTAATAACTTAATGCTAGTAAAGTCCTGGTTACTGGAGGATAATCTATACAGCCAATGATTTACTAAACCAGCAGAATCTCTAACAATTTGTGAACATTTGTCTTCACCATCATCAAAGAAACTTCTCTCTGAAACATATGGACGCTACCACACTAAAACACAACCAATCATAACGCAGAGTTGTGGAGCCTTGTCTCATTGGATACACCTACAAAATGTTCCCAGTCTGAAGGTTTAGGGAACACTACAGAAGAGTGGAAAGAAGATTTTAAAAGCCAGAAGGTCAGGGAGTTGGCTACAGGATCGTCCCTCCTAGTAACATCAAAAGCTATACCCATAATCTCACCAACATGACTCTCCAAATTCGAACCAAACCAGGAAAACATGAACAACCATGCCAAACTGGATGGAGAAAAAAAGCCTATGAGGCTGGTTTCAACCTTTTACAAGGTATTATAGGTGACTAAGTAAGTTGGGTGGGGGAGGTTGCCTTTTCCAAAGAAGAGCACACCAAATGCTTGTCCAGTTCCCAACTGAAAACATATATACAGGTAGCAGTATACAGCTAAACAGGTATATTTAGGGATAGATAGATAGATAGATAGATAGATAGATAGATAGATAGATAGATAGATAGATAGATTTATGATAGAGATAGAGATAGACACAGATATATGCGTACATGTACTTACACAAATGCAGCAACAATTATAAAACAGAGAGGTTATGAATTTGAAGGCAAGTAAGAAGTAGTATATGGGAGAGTTTGAAGGTAGAACTAGAAAGGAAAATATTATAATAAAATTATAACTTCAAAACAAAACAAAACGTCAACAGCAGCAGCAGCAGCAACAACAACAAAGAGTTCGAAGAAAGCCCAGTGTGGTGGTCTATGCCTGTAAAGCACTTAAAAAGCTAAAATAGGAAATTACTGAATTTGAAGCCAGCCTGGGTCACATAACAAAAAACAAAAACAAACAAAAAAGCATAATAGAATGATAAATGTAGGCATTTAAATTTATTTTTAAATTAATAATAAAAGTGTCAAGAAGTTATTGAAGCAGACTTAGCATTTCAGCGTTCTGCCATAGTGCATTTTGAATTGTCACATCATGCACCTCAATCCCACTCATCTCCACATTCCTCCATATCCATTCTCCACCCTTGCAACCTCCCCCAAAAGAGAAAACAAAACATTTTTAAATTAAAATAATTTTAAAAAGTCTCCCCGTGGAAGCTGTAGTCACAGGTTACCCTTCTATCCACACTTCTTTACTTGCAAATGCTCACTGCAGTTAGTCGTTGGTGTGGCTTCAACCACACTGTAACTCGGGATCCTCACAGGGACTCCTCTTGGACGTCTTGTTGTTGCCCTGAGTCCTGGAGATCCTACAGCTGTGGTTCTGCAGGACTGGTCCCTTCCCACACCCCAGCAGTTCACAGATGGGGTAGATGTTGGGCTGGGTCAACTCAAAGCCCTGGATCTGGGCCTCGGTAGTAATGGGCAGAACTCCCACAGTACTTTTTTTTTTAATGTATAGGTCTATTTCGTGTTTATAGATCTAGTTATGCTATCATCTAGTTTATAACACTGGTTATAAAATCCACATCTGATAATTACTCTGAGAATACTATCATATAAAAAGCATAAGATTTGGCCCTTACTACTGAAACACTTCGAATACGTAGTACATAAAACTGAAAGGGCCTCCTTTAAGTGCTATAACTTGCAGCTAGTAATTGGAACACTTTTACTCCTGGTGAATAATTGTGAAGCATTAGGGTTTAATCTAAAATCCTATTCTATGAAAAGAATTATTTCCATCTCCTGGCTCTATGCGGATAGACGATCCTAAATTTACATGTTTTTCTTTCTCTTAAACAAGCTTCAGTATCAATTCCTACCCACACTTTCAGGGGTTAGCATTTTGGATAAATTAAAGGAAACCTACAGCATAATAAACATAACGTTTGCTCCACCGTTGCCACATGAGGGATCTGCTGGCTCTTGTCTCCCTATTGCTCCCAACAAGAAAGTCATAGCTGGGGATGTCACACACGTTCTCATGTCTGATCTGCTCCTAACTGTTTGCAAGTGGATATTCCAGGTTAACTGCCTGTGCACTGTTAGGCTGTGTGAGCTCTACCTGATTTAGCACCGAGCACCGAGTCTGCAAACTGTGTTCTGTAGAAGCCGGAAGGTCCTCAGATGTTTTGTTCTAATATTCCATTTGTGTAATTGGCACCAATATTTGAAATACAGACTTTAATTTTTAAAATAATGCAAGCCTAATTTTATTCAGATAGATGAATTGATAAGTACTTTATTTCAGTACCAAGAGAAAGGGAAACTTAGTTCTAACAACGAATACACTCACCACAAAATGGGAGGTAGATCGTGAACGCTGACTGCTGGAACACAGGTTCAATTGGTAGGTCAGTAGACCTCACCAGAAAGTTACTATTTGAAGAGAAATCCAAGGGAAGTGAAGAAATGCAGGATTCAGATGGATCGAGAGCATTCTAGTGAAGAGGAGTAGCCAGCACACAGTCTTGAGGGGAGTCCGTGTGTGCGTAATTGAGGAATTGCAAGGAGATAAGGCTGAGTTACTCCACTGAGGACACAAGAGCAGAGAGTGGGGGTGGAGAAGACAGATTGAGAAAGTCTCGCTTTTTAATCCTTGAAGTACTACATGAGCACATGTTGGGAATTCTTTATGCAATAGAGACATATATTGGCCTTCCGGTGATATTTTTTTCCAGAAATTGTTGCCATTTTAGAGCCTGTCTTTTTTCTTTTTTGGTCTTTTGAGATAGGGTCTCAGCATGTCGCTCTGAATGTTCCGGAACTCATTATGTAGACCAGGCTGGCCTCCCATTCACAGAGATTTACCCACCTCTGCTCCCCAGTGGTGGGATTAAATGCTTGCAGCATATCACCCATCTTGGAGGCTGTCTTTATGGAAGGTTTTCTGCAAAGAAAACGTGGTTATGTAAATAGCTGAATATGTATAAAAATATTAGTTGTGTTCTATCTTGGTATGTGTATGTGATGACTTGTACATATTTCAGCATATGCACATGTGGGACTCACGATTTCCTATTAATATGTCTTAGAAATCCTTCTCTGCCAATGCTCTGTGTAATTTATGCTTTCTCTTCATTCATTTTTCAGTAGTGGAGGTCAACCCCAGAGCTTGTCCATGCTAGCCAAGTGCTCTCATTACTGTACTCTACTACACCCCAGTGCCTACATGGTTTGCTGTATTTGTTTTAATTGGTTCCACTATCAGAATGTGATGTGAACTTGATGGTTGATCTTCAACATATAGGGAAAGAATAAGGAGTGGGTTTTGTTTGCTTTTCTTGATTGAGTCAGCTTGAAGCTGCGCGTTAAGATAAACCACTGATTTCACTGCTTTTTGCTTACTTTTTAAAAAATTGACACTGCTGGCCTAGAACTGGTAGCTGACAGTGCTACTTCAGATTCCTAAGTAGCTTGCACCACAATACCTGATTTCACTGGGGAATTTTTTTAAAAACATTGACTGCTTTTTATTTTCCTGTTCTGTGATTTTTTTCCATTAGCACAGAGTCCGAGATTTCTAGCAATGAAACATTGTGAAATTCAATAAGCTTGCACTGTGTTTACAAACCTGATTGCCCCACAGTGCCACTACTTCTGATGTTAACAGAGTTCAAGGTACAAACCTGGACTCTGGCAGCCTTAAAATGCTAGGTTTGCATACCAGTCCTCAATATACAAATTACAGGGGCATACACTAGTGAAAATCAGAGAAAGGAGATTTATTCAATGTGCTACACTGGGAAAGGGAACAAATTCAGGAGTCCAAACCACCATACATATATCTTCTAGGTCTTGAGATATGCATGCATGCATGCATGCATGCATACATACATACATACATACATACACACATACATAATACACACACGCACGCACGCACACACACACACACACACACACACACACACACACACACACACACATTCAGTTCTGTGATCTCACACATCATTATTCCAGCTTCCATGTCTCCTTCAAGGTCATCTGAGATAAGCTGTCAGACCTATGTGACCAATGTGAAATCTCTTTCTGATTGACATTAAGTAGCTAGACTGGGATTAGTAGCCTGGGAGGTTTTGTTGAGGATAGACTCCCTACCCACAAGCCTCCTGTTTCCCTGGTAGATTCGAAAGGTAAACATCATAACCGTCCCTCCTTAGGCATCCTAGACAAAAGTGTGAAATCCCTCTGCCTCTAAGTGGAGATGTGACATTCTGAACTGACCCATGATTAAAACACTACATCCAGCCTCTGGCATGGAGTCTACTCTACAGAATGTCTGACTCATCTGAAGACATGCTTAGTAAAGGGGAAGAATAATTATCCCCTTAATGAATTAAGTAGTTGTCTTTCTCAGAAGCCCCTCCCTTCCTATCATCAGTACACAGCTTCCAGCTGGGATTATCTGATATTCTGGGTCAACATTTCTTTTCTTTCTTCTCTCCTCCTCCTCCTCTCCTCCTCCTCCTCCTCCTCCTCCTCCTCCTCCTCCTCCTCCTCCTCCTCCTTCCTCCTTCTTCTCCTCCTCCTCCCCCCCCCTTCTCCTCCTCCACTCTCCTCCTCCTCCTCCTCCTCCCCCCTCCCCCCCCTTCTTCTCACTCCCCCTTCTTCTCCTCCTCCTCTCTCCTCCTTCTCCTCTCCTCTCTCTCCCCTCCTCCTCCTCCTCCTCTTCTCTCTCTGTCCTCTCTCTCTCTCTCTCTCTCCCCTTTTTTACTAAAAAATAAATTTTTCTCATATATGCTGCACCAAAGACACTAGAATATAAGAGTGATGGTTCTGGGGCTGGGATTTAGCTCAGTGGTAGAGCGCTTGCCTAGGAAGCTTAAGGCCCTGTTGGTCCCCAGTCTCCGAAAAAAAAAGAACCAAAAAAAAAAAAAAAAGAGTGATGGTTCTATATAGACACCTGCTCACCCTCTCCAAGTTTAATGAGTTATAGGTTGACTTCGGCAATGGGGATTACTGTCAGTTTGAAAAAAGCAACCTGCTGTCTTGGCAACACCCAGGGTTATTTGGGGATTTCCATGGGACCCTTTTGGCCAACAACTCAATTGGATGTATCCCAGTCCCAGAACTGGAAGTTTCATTTGGTGGCAAGACATGGCTAGTTGCAACTCCTTTTCCCTCATCATTTGGGAATTTTATTAGAATAGCCTTCATATATTTTAGAAAGTTACTATTGAACTGGGTTCCCATACTGTCGCTCAAATGCCCATCAATTCTAGCTGTCTGTAGCTGGATTCTTTTGCTCAACCCTATCTCCCCTCCTCAACCCTCCCATTCCTGTGTCTCCCCCAGCCCCTAGGTCACCCATAAAATATATTTCATTTTCCCTTCCCAGGAAGATCCATGTGTTCCACTCACCTATTCCCTTCTTGTATTTTTAATCTCTATGTCTATGATTATCATTTATTTAGTAGCTAATATCCACATATAAGCAAATACATAACATATTTATCCTTCTGGGTCTGAGTTATCTCACTCATGATGACTTCTTTCTAGTTCTATCCATTTGCTTGCAAATTTCATGATGTCATTTTTAAACAGCTGAACAATACTGAACAACTGTAAGTGTTGACAGACATCTGCCAGGTAGAACCTCTCAGAAAACAGTTAGGCTAGGCTCCTGTCTGCAAGCATAACAGGATCATCAGTAGTATCAAGGGTCGGTGCTTGCCATGGATGGGGCTTAAGTTGGGCCAGTTATTGGTTAGCCATTTCCTCAGTCTCTGCTCCATCTTTACCCCTGCATTTCTTGTTCACAGGATAAACTGGGAGTCAAAAGTGTGTTGGTGCCTTTATCCCTCCACTGGGGGTCCTGCTTGGCTACAGGAGTGGCCTTCTCAGCTTCCATATACCAGTTATGATGCTTCTAAGCTAAGGCCATCTTCTTCTGGGACTGACTTGTGGGAGCCTCCCCAATCCCGGGTCTCTGGCACATCCTAGAGATTCTCCCCCACCTCTAGCCCTGTCAACTGCAGATTTCAAGTCATTCTCTGCTCCCTCTGACCCTCTCTTCTTCCTCTAATCTGCTAATATCCACTTATCAGTGAGTACCTACCATGTATGTTCTTTTGGGTTTGGGTTAATGGGTCACTCAGGAAGATATTTTCTGGTTCCATGCATTCAAAATTCATGTCCTTGTTTTTAACAGCTGAGTAGTATTCAATTTTGGAAATAACCACATTTTCTTTATCCATTCTTTGGTTGAGGGACATCTGGGTTGTTTCCAGTTTCTGGATAATATGAATAAAGCTACTATGAACATGGTGGAATATATGTCCTTGTGGGATGGTGGAACATCTTTCGAGTATATGCCCAGAAGTAGTATATCTGGGTTTTGAGGCAGAACCATTTCCACTGCCAGATTGATTTCCAGAGTCATTATACAAGTTTGCAATCCCACCAACAATAAATGAGTGTTCTCCTTTCTCCACATCCTCACCAGCATGAGCTGTCACTTGAGTTTTTTATCTTATTCATTCCAATTGCTGTAAGATAGAATCTCAGGTTGTTGTTTGTTTGTTTTTTCTTTCTTTCTTTCTTTCTTTCTTTCTTTCTTTTGTTTCTTTTTTTTTCTTTTTCCTTTTTGATTTGTATTCCCCTGAAGACTAAGAATGTTGAACATTTCTTTAGGTGCTTCTTGGTCATCCAAGATTTCCTGTTAAATATTCTGTTTAGATATGTATCCCATTTTTTTAGTTGGGTTATTTGATTTGTTAAAGCCTAATTTCTTGGGTCTTAATATATTTTAGATATCAGTCCTCTGTCAGATGTAGGGTTAGTGAAGATCTTTTCCCATTCTGTAGGCTTTACAGAAGCTTTTCAGGTTTATGAGGTCCCATTTATCAATTGTTGATCTTAGAACCTGAGCAACTGGTGTTCTGCTGGGATGTTTTCTCCTGTCCAATTCATTCAATGCTATTTCCCACTTTCTCTTCTATTTGATTTAGTGTATCCTGTTTTACATTAAAGTTCTTGATCCACTTGGACTTGAATTTTGATAGGGTGATAAATATGGATCTATTTGCATTCTTCTACATACAGACATACAGTTAGATCAGCACCATTTGTTGATGCTTTCTTTTATCCATTGTATAGTTTTGGCATCCTTTTCAAAAATCAATTGTCCATAGGTGTGTGGTTTCTTTCTGGTATTTGATTTGATTCCATTACCCAACCTGTCTGTTTCTATATCAATACCATGAAGTTTTTAATCACTACTGCTTTGTAGTTCAGCTACAAAGCAATTGTCGCTGTACAGTATTGTTCGGTATTGTTTTGGTTAATCTGGGCTTTTTTTTTTTTTTTTGAGGAGGTGCTCATATTTAGTATCATACCAGCAAATAGTGATACTTTGACTTCTTTCTCTCCAATTTATATTCCCTTGATCTTTTTGCTTTCTTATTCCTCCAGATCGAACTTCAAATACTAGATAGGGAGAGAGTAGGCAGCCTTGTTTTGTCCCTGATTTTAGTGAGATTGCTTTAAGGTTCTCTCCATTTAATTTGACATTAGTTAATGGCTTGCTCTGTCTTGCTTTTATTATGTTTAAGTATATATCTTGTATTCCTGATCTCTCCAAGACTTTTAACATGAAGGGGTGTTGAATTTTGTTACAGGCTCTTGAAAGAGCATCTAATAAGATGATCATATGATTTTTTTCAGTTATTGCATCAATATTCATAAGATAAATTGGTCTGAAATTCTTTCCTTGTTGAATCTTTGTGTGGTTTAGATAGCCGTGTAACTGTGTCCTCAGAATGAATTTGGCCATGTTCCTTCTGTTTCTATTTTATAAAATAGTTTGGGGAGCATTGGCATTAGCTCTTCTTTGAAAGTCTGGTAAAATTCTGTGCTAAAATCATGTAACCCTGGGATTTTTTTGGGGGGGTGTTGGGGAACTTTAAATGACTGTTTATATTTCCTTAGGACTTATGACACTGCTTAGTTTACCTGATCTTGATTTAACTTTGGTTAAGTGGTATCTGTCTAGAAAATTATCCATTTCATTTAGATTCTCCAGTTTTGTAGAGTACAGGCTTTTGAACCTTGTGCGGTTTTTTTTTTAATTTCCTCAGTTTCCATTGTTATTTCTCCCTTTTCATTTCTGATCTTGTTAATTTGGACACTGTCTCTCCTCTGCCTTTTAGTTGGTTTAGCTAAAAGAATCAGCTCTTGGTTATGTTGATTCTTTATGTAATTCCCTTTGACTCTAATTGATTGATTTCATCCCTGAGTTTATTTCTTGCCTTCTACTCCTCTTTGGTGTGTTTGCTTCTTTTTGCTCTAAAGCTTTCAGGTGTGCTGTTAATTGAGCTTTCTCCAATTTTCTTATGAAAGCACTTAGTACTATGAACTTTCCTCTTAGCATTGCTTTTATTTTGTCCTATAAGTTTGGGTATGCTCTGCCCTCATTTTCATTAAATTCTAGAATGTCATTTATTTATTTATTTATTTATTTATTTATTTATTTATTTATTCTTTGACTCAGTGATCCTTGAGTAGAAAGTTGTTCAGTTTTCATGAGTTTGTAGGTTTTTCTGTTGTTTTCATTGTTGCTGAAGCTGGGCTTTAATCCATGGTGATCTTAAAATATGCAAGGGGTTATTTCAAAATTCTTTTATTAGTTGGGGCTTGTCTGATTATTTGGTCAATTTTGGAGAAAGTTCATTGAGGCTCTGAGAAGGTATAGTATTTTGTTTTGGAGTTAAATGTTTGGTAGATATCTGTTAAATCCATTTAGTTCATAGCATCTGTTCATTTCATTATTTCTGTTTAGTTTCTATTTTGATGAACTGTCCATTGGTGAGAGTGGAGTGTTGAAGTCACCCACTACTTATTATGTCAGGTTCAATGTATAATTTAAGTTTTAGTAATGGTTCTTTTACAAGTGTGGGTACTCTTGCATTTGGGGCATAAATGTTCAGAATTGAGATTTAATCATGGTAGATTTTTCCTTTGATGAGCATTAAGTGTCCTTCCTCATCTCTTGTGATTACCTTTGGTTAAAAATCTATTATATTAAATATTAGAGCGACTACTCCAACTTGCTTCTTTGGTTTGTTTGCTTTAAAAACCTTTTACCAACCTTTCCCAGGTAATGTCCATCTTTGTTGCTGAGGTGTGTTTCTTGTATGCAGCAGAATGATGAATCCTTTTTATGAATCCACTCTGTTAGCCTGTATCTTTTTTTTTTTTTATTGATGAGTTGAGCCCTTTGATGTTAAGAGATATTACCAATGATTGTTAGTTCCTGTTAATTTGATATTGGTGGTGTTTCTGTATGTATATAATTCTCTTCTTTTGGTTTTGCTATGAGATGATTAGTTTCTTGTGTGTCATTTGTTTTTGGGGTGTTTGTTTGTTTGTTTGTTTTGGTGTTATTACCCTCCTTGTGTTAAGAGTTTTCCTTGTAGTATCCTCTGTATAGGTAAATTATTAGAAAAATACTATTTACATTTAGTTTATCATGGAATATCTTGGTTTCTCCATTTATGGTGATTAAAAGTTTTGCTGGATATAGTAATCTGGGCTAGCATCTGTGGTCTTAAAGGGTATGTAAGATATCCAGGATCTTCTGGCTTTTAGACTCTCTGTTGAGAAGTCAGCGTAATTCTGATAGGTCTGAGTTCATAAGTTACTTGGCCCTTTTCCCCTTGCAGCTGTTAATATTCTTTGTTCTGTCTATTTAGTATTTTGAATATTATATGCTGTGGAAGGTTTCTTTTCTGGTCAAATCTATTTTGTGTTCTAAAAGCTTCTTGTACATTTATAGCTACCTGGTTTTTTTTCCTCTATGCTTTTGTTGAAGATCTTTTCTGGACCTTTGAACTGGGATTTTTCTACCTCTTCTATTTCTATTATTCTTAGGTTTGGTCGTTTCAGTGACCCAATTTTCCTGGATGTTTTGAGTTATAAACTTTTTACATTTGGCCTTTTTTTTGACCAATATATCAATTTCTTCTATTGTATCTTACATGCCTGAGCTTCTCTCTTATATTGTTGTGATGTTCGAGTCTGTAGTTCATGTTCTCTTTTATATATCCAGGTTTTATATATCCAGGGTTGCCTCCTTCTATGTTTTCTTTGTTGCTCGTGTTTTCATTTTTAGGTCTTGGATTGTTTTGTTCATTTCTTCACTTGTTTGATTGTATTTTCCTGCATTTCTTTAAGGAATTTATTTATTTCTTTTTAAAGAGTTTCTACTTGTTTGACTGTATTTTTCTGTATTTCTTTAAGGGGGTTATTTGTATTCTTCTTAAAGTCCTATTATCTTCTTTTTTCTCTCTCTCTCTCTCTTTTTTTTTTATTAACTTGAGTATTTCTTATATACATTTCGAGTGTTATTCCCTTTCCTGGTTTCCAGGCAAACATCCCCCCCCCCCCTCCCCTTCTTGTTGTGTTTCCCCTCCCCCTCCTCCCCCCCTTGCCGCCCCCCCCAACAATCTAGTTCACTGGGGTTCAGTCTTAGGGACCCAGGGCTTCCCCTTCCACTGGTGCTCTTACTAGGTGCTCTTACTAGGATATTCATTGCTACCTATGAGGTCAGAGTCCAGGGTCAGTCCATGTATAGTCTTTAGGTAGTGGCTTAGTCCCTGGAAGCTCTGGTTAAAGTCCTATTATCTTCATAAGATGAGATGTAAGGTCATGGTCTTGCTCTTCAGGTCTGTTAGTAAATCCAGGACTTGCTGTAGTAGGAGAACTGGGCCTTGATCATGCCATACTGCACTGGCTTCTGTTGTATTCTTGCATTGACTTGCCTTTAGCCATCTGGTTGTCTCTGGTGTTGGCTGGCCTGTTAGTCCCTGGGAATAGCAAGCCTCTGGTACTGGTTGTCCTGGATGGCAGCAAGCCTCCTAAGAGGCAGGCATAGCTGCGGGCTGGAAAGTAGAGTGCAGATCCCCAGTTGCAGGTACAGGCATGAACTGGAAGATGGAGCTGGATGTCCTGAGTGTCCCAGATGTGAGCAGACCTCTGGGAGGCAGGCAGAGCTGTGGGCTGGGGAGTGGGATCTATGATTGTAGATTAAAAGTTTAATGAATTTTTTATATCAGAATAAAGAGAGAGTTCTAGACCACTAGTGTCTTAGTGACTATTCTATTACTGTAAAGCAATATGATAATTATAGCAACTCTTATAAAAGAAAGAATTGCTTACAGCTTCAGAGGTTTTGTACATTATCATGGTGGGGATCATGGTGGTGTACAGGCAAATATGGTGCTAAAGAAGTAGCGAAAGTTGTATATCTAGATCTGAAGGCAGTAGGTAGAAAGAGTCAATGGACCGCAAACATCAAAGCCTATCTCCAATAATACACTTTCTCCAACAAGGCCACTCCCTGGTGATCAAACACTCAAATCTATGAGCCTATGGGGCCATTCTTTTTCAACCACCACATTTAGCGTAGGATCTTCTGATTTCGAGGGATTATTTTACTTAATATATCTCCTGGGCTCTAAAGGGAACTTAGAGATTCCCTTTCAGCCATAGGCCAGAATGGGCAGCTCTTTCTTTTTGGAACTCCACTTAATTGCTCCAAATCTTTACAGAAAATAAATTGATGCCATATCTGAAATACACAATCATATTTTTGTTACTTCGAAGAATAAATTTTTTAAAAAGTAAACCTTGACTTCTCCAGATTTAGATTCTTTGTGGGTACTGACCTTTGCCTGTCAGGAAGTTGAGTCCTTACCATTAAGGTATATTTGGAATAGGATGCCACCCTAGTTCCCAGGAAGCTTTCAATTGGTTCCTACAAATCAAAGTAACTCTTGAATTAAGGACTGCATGCTGCTGATTCTTAGCTCTATTGATTTTTCTGGCTATTCCACATTTCTCTATATTTTTTAAACTCAAGCCTGGAATGAAGTCTAATCTTTGTTGTCAATGTTACTGCCTCTGGAAGCAACTAAAACTCAAAATTCTGGAGGATTTCCTTAATCAGTCAACTTGAATTCAGAAGATCTACCCTAAATCTGACACATGCCTTATAGTGTAGATCATATTAAAAACACATGGAAGAAGGAATCTTTGCTTTTTACTGCTGGCCTTTACTTTCACTGGCAAGTTTATCTATCCTGTTCCTGAGCCAATCAGTCTCTGGTTTTAGAACCTACTTCTTTGGGATTCCAGTGCAGACTAAAACTGGCAGCTCTGTAGAACCTCCCTGGGATTCCAGCACTAGACTGAGACTGCACAGACATCCACGCTCAAGGACTGAACAGCTATTGCATGCTTGGCCTTTTCATTGCAGACATGGAAATATATATTTTATGATATGATATGATATATTTACTATATTATATCAACTCTTTTCATTTAGATAAATATGGCTTATATAAACATATTTTTAGTAAAATAATATGGTAAGTGTTTATCCAAAATCAAAATGAACTTAATTTTTCCAGAAAATGAAAAAGACAAAGACAAATCTAGGAAGCCTAAACAAAGTCATGGGAGGTCTTAATAAGTTACATGAGGTGTATAAATAATGAAACAGATGATATGTGTAAAATTACATTATCTAAGCTCAAAGCTGAACTTATTAATATCAAAGTTCTATTTAAATCAATATTTCTCTTATGATCTACTCTTTGTAACATTTTCAAGGATTTAAAAAATTTAAAAAGCTGTCTACTCAAGATAACTATTTAAGGGGCTGGAGAGATGACTCAGTGGAAAAGAGCACTGTTGGCTCTTCTAAGGGTCCTGAGTTCGATGCTCATCAACCACATGGTGGTTCAAAACCATCTGTCCTGGGAATTGATGCCATCTTCTGGTATATTGGAAAACAGCTACAGTGTCCTTTTAAAAATAAATAAATCTTTTTTTTAAAGAGGTAACTATTTAAAAACCATTTATTAACAAAATCAGGATTTACTTTAAATGTTTGGTTCTGCTTAAGCTTTATCCAAATGTTACACTACAGTTGAAAGTACAAGCTTGCAGTCACTGACATCCTGGGTGTTGAGTAAACACGATTGGATGCTGTAATAGTTTGAACAAGGATGACCTCTGTAGATCAGATGTTCGAACACTTGGTCTCTAGTTCGTGATGCTGTTTGGGGAGGTTTGGGAGTGGCAACTTTGTAGGGAAGATGTGTAACCATAGACTGGAGGGGATTTGAGATTTTAAAGATTCCATGCTACACTTGGCTTCGTGGTTGCAGTTGTGCACATTCCTCTTCCTGCTGCTGTCACGATGTCCTCACCATTATGGCCTCCAAACTTTAGGGCCATAAGCGAAAATAAATGTTTCGTTGTTTTGTTTGTTTTTGTATAAGTTGCCACAGTCATGGTGTGACATGTGTTTGAACCAAGTGTTCAAACATTGATGCACAAAGACCATCCTCCTTCAAACTATTACAGCCTCGAAGTCTGTTTGTTCAACACCCAGAGGCTATAGCAATCTTGTCTTTTTAACTTTGGTGTTCCATTTAGATAAAGCCTAAATAAAACCAAACATTTAAAGTAAATCCTGATTTTGTTAAGAGATAGTTTTTAAATAGTAGTAGAAGCATAAAAGTTATTAATATAGAAGTTCAACACAGAGAGTAGACTATTGCTATAATGAACCTGACCATATTAGGTTTTGGAGGAATGTGGAAATTTTGGAACTTAGAACATAAAAAGCAGTTGAATGCTATAAGCAATGCTTAATGAGCTGTCTTTGTAGGAGTCAGGAAGACAGTAGTGCTGGAAGCTGTGTGGACTATAAAGGCCCAATTCAAGAGGTTTTAGAGGGAACAATTTCAGCAGCAAAGCTAGAGACAACACTTGTGAGATTTGGCAAAGAATTTGGCTGCATTTTGCCTTTTTCCTAAAAATTGTCTGAGAGTAAATTTAAAAGAAACATACTAAATTCTTTAGTGGAAGCAATTTCAAGAAAGCATAATATTTAGTCTGCAGCATGGTTATTATTAGTAACCAATGAAAAAGAGCAAGTAGGATAAAAGGAAATACAAATGTATTTGAAGAAAATGTGATCACCACTGAACTAAACATTACAGCCAAGAGCTGAGCATAAAGGGGCAAAGAGATAACTACTATTAAGAAGAGCATTTCTGGGGCTGTGGAGATGGCTTAGAAGTTAATAGCACTGTCTGCTCTTCCAAAGGACTGGGGTTCAATTCCTAGCACCCACCAACTGTAACTCTAGCACCTTCACACACTCTAGCACATAAAATAAAAAAATGAATAAACAAACAAATAAAAAAGAAGCTCTTGCTCTGTCCTGGAACAAAGGGAAGGCCTGTCCTCAGAGCAAGATCCCACCCAGTTAGGCATCCAACTTGCAAAATGAAAGTGCTGAGGAATGTTCCACTCCTAGAAAGCAACTGTAAGCCAAAGCTGCTGCTAATGTGGATGAGTGGGTGAAAGTCCATCCCAACCTGACCATAGAACTTGGTAGTGCCATCTACTTGGTGCTAGCTTTAGAAGGAAGCCCAGTGAAAGAGCAGTAGAAACTAGATTCTTCCTCCTTGGTTTCAGAGGATTGATGAGGCCAGGATGCATGTGTCAGCAGTCTCTCTATGTGAAGGTCCTGAGGACAAGCAGTATACCTTGAGAGGCCATTGTGTGAAAATATAAATGTGGAGCATGGACTGGAAACTCGTGTCAGTTGAGACTTTAAGATCTTGGGAGATATCAGAGCCATGGTATAGCTGCCAAGCAGAGCGCTGTACAGGGAATGGGAAGCAGCACAAGAGAGATACACAGTACAGGTATCACAGCACAGAAACAGCTGGAGGGGTGTCGGCCTCTTGACAGACAGCAGACATGATGCTATAGGATTTGGTATTTGCCCTGCTTGGTTTCAGTCTTGCTTAGTATTTCCACCCTATGCACAAACCCTATGCATCAGAATGGCAATGTATATTCTGTGCATTATGTTGGAAGTATATAATTTGCTTTTTGATTTTATAGGGATTACAGTTAGGGGTTGGCTTGAGTTTCAGAAGACTTTGAATTTTTAAACATTCTTGATATTGTAAGAGACTATAGGGACTTTTGGAGTTGGACTCAATGCATTTTACATTATGATATGGCCAGGAGGTGGAATACAATAGTTCAAATAGGAATGTCCCGCACAGACTCTGATGTTTGGATATTCATTTCCCAGTTGCTGGTTCCGTTTGGGGGAGTTCTAAGAGATGTATCATTGGAGGAAAAATATGAGTGCTTAAAATCTCCATGTTACTTATGGTTCATTCATTGCTTTGTGCTTGCAGTTCAAGATGTGAGCTCTCCGCTTCCTGCTCCTGCTACAGTGCCTGTCACCATCATCATGAACACTCAACTTTCTTAATTACTTTCCTATTGCTGTGAAAACACACCATGATCAAGACAACTAAAAAAAAGAGTTTATTGGGAGCTTTCAGTTTTAGATGGTGAGACCATGACCATCATGGTATCATGGTGCAGAGCTTGGCAGCAGCAGACAAACATGACCCCGGAATAGTAGCTGAGAGCTTATATCCTTATCCACAAGCAGGAAGGAGAGAGAGGGAGAGAGAGAGAGAGAGAGAGAGAGAGAGAGAGAGAGAGAGAGAGAGAGAGAGAGAGAGCACTAACTGGTGATAGTGTGGGCTTTTAACATTTGAAAGGCTAATCCTACTGACACACTTCCAGTGACCATACCTCCAGTCCCCCCAAATAGTTCTGGAAACTGGAGACCAAACATTCAAATAGATGATCCTATGTGGCCATTCTCATTTTAACCATCACATTAACCTTCTGTCCCATAAACCAAAATAAACTCTTCTTCTATTAGTTCTCTTGGTGATGATGTTTTATTACAGGAACTGAAAAATAACTAATTGACAGGTCTTTGGACAAAGGAACTACATGGAAGCCAGTGTATTCTGATTTTTGCCCTTCAAGGTCAACCAGGTCCCAAGAGATCATGAAGTATCTCTCATACAGTCCTGCAGCTCTGTCTGCTTGGTCAGAGAAGCTGTGGAAACCCTGATGTTTGACTCTAATCAGCATTCATTCTACAAAGAGGATAGTCAACATAGAAAAATGGTCTCATGCTTCTAAAGTGACATGGTCAGCAAGATCCTGACTCATCTCAGCAGATGATACAACTGGTAAACAAACAAACAAACAAACAAACACATACAAAAAGAACGAAGGATCCAAAACTAAATGACTCCTTAGTGTCATGTCCCTAATTTTGGCTACCACATGATCTTCAAAACCCCCTATATTTTTGGCATCTGCCTTAGATAGGGTTTTATTGCTATGAAGAGATACCATACCATAATCCTCTTATAAAGGGAATTATGTAACTGGAGCTGGCTTACAGTTTCAGAGGTTCAGTCCATTATCACCATGGCAGCATAACAGTCTGCAGGCAGACATGGTGCTGGAGAAGGAACTGAGAGTTCTATACTTTGATCCAAAAGCAGCCAGGAGGAGACTCTGCTATGTAGGAAGCCAGGTCTCATTCACACTGGATAGAGCCTAAGCATAGAAGGAGACCCCCAAACCCACCTACACAGGGACACACTTCCTCCAACAAGGCCACACTTCTTAATAGTACACTTCTTAATAGTGCACTTCTTAAAAGTGCAAAGCATCTTTGCTACAGGAATATACTCTATAATCTACCAAAGAAGACTTGTAAGCATCAACCCAGCCACTGATCCTTTGATCTACAATGGTGCCCAGTCTGCAAGATATGCTAGTAGAATGGTGACACAAAGCTTATGGGAATAACCAAGCAATATCTTCTTTGTCTTAAGGTCCACTCTATGAAATGATTCCCATACCTGACACTGCTTTGATGACCAAGCACCTGAGACTACATAGCTCAGGGAAAACCAACTACTACTGCTGTTCTAAAACTAAAACATAGCAATAAAATGACTGCTAATGACATTCTGCCTTGCTCATATGCTGCTATACTCATAGATCAGTGTCTTGCTCAGCCATCATCAGAGAAGCTTCCTTCTGCAGCAAATAGAAATGAATACAGAGACCACAGCCGGACAATATGCAGAGACTGAGAGACCTTGGAACACTCATCCCTAAACATGATGTCTCCATCAAGTACATTCCACAGCGGCCTTAGGAAACGCCATGAAAGAGGAGGCAGAAAGAATTTAAGAGACAGGGTGAGGTGGGGTGTGTGGGTGGGGGGGTTGCTGGAGAGATGGCACAGCAGTTTAAGACCACTCATTGCTCTTCCAAAGGTGCTGAGCTCAATTCCCAGCAATCACGCAACCATCTGCAATGAGATCCAATGCCCTCTTCTGGTGTGTCATTGCATTCATATAAAATAAATCACACACACACAGAGAGAGAGAGAGAGGAGAGAGAGAGAGAGAGAGTCTGTACCAGATTGGGTCCCAGAGCTGAAAAGAGAAGTGACCCCATCTCTAACCCAACAGCAACCTCCAATTGATAACCATTTCAAAAGGAAATTTTAGTTTTTTTCCCAAGGGAATTTCACTGGGGACACAAACTACTCTTTAAGAGTAGTCTGCATGTCCAGCAGTAGATGACCAACAGAAAACAAATTCAATGGCATCTTTCCTTGTCTCATAAAGTTGTATTGGAGCCTTTCCACATTTCTTCTCTAGGTCCTTTTATGTTTATATTATGGCTTCCAGTTTAGTGTTTTTATGGTATTCATGAGTATGAGATGTGTGCCTATTTTTTGTGCCTTGGTCTCTTTCTCTTTGGTTTGTTTGTTTTTCTTTTCTGATCCATTAGTCTTGTTTTATAATATAATATAATATAATATAATATAATATAATATAATATAATATAATATAATACAAGACATTATTATTACCCTTTAGCAGGCTATTTGTTCTTTATTAAGAGATAGAAAGGAATCTGAATGGGAAGAGACGTGGGGAGAATCTGGGAGGAGTAGAGGGAGGAGAAACTGTAATCAGTACAAATGTGAGACAAACTATTTTTAATAAAAGGGAAAAATGGTAAGTATACTGTCTAGTTTTGATTGTCAACTTGACACAGACTATAATCAGCTTGGAAGTATAAAGTATAAATTGTAATTTGCCTCTGCAGATTGGCTTGTGGCTGGTTGACATAGGAGGCCCAAGCCCACCATTTGAAATACTGTCCCTATGTAGATGGCCTGGGTTTTATAAAAGGGCAGTTCAGCAGGCTTGGGAACAAACCAGTAAGCAGCATTCCTCTGTGGCTTCTGCTTCAAATTCCTACCTTAAGGTCTAGCCTTGGCTTCCCTTGGTGATAGACTAGAATCTGTCCCTTTCATCTCTGTCTTAGTCAGGGTTTCTATTCCTGAACAAACATCATGACCGAGAAACAAGTTGGGGGGAGGAAAGGGTTTATTCAGCTTACACTTCTGCATTGCTGTTCATCACCAAAGGAAGTCAGGACTGGAACTCAAGCAGGTCAGGAAGCAGGAGCTGATGCAGAGGCCATGGAGAGATGGTACTTACTGGCTTCTTCCCCTGGCTTGCTCAGCTTGCTCTCTTATAAAACCCAAGACCACTAGCCCAGGGACTGTACCACTCACAATGGGCTGGGCCCTCCCCACTTGATCACTAGTTGAGAAAATGCCTTATAGCTGGGTCTCATGGAGACATTTCCTCAACCGAGGCTCCTTTCTCTGTGATAACTTCAGCTTGTGTCAAGTTGACACACAAAACCAGCCAGTGTAATCTCCAAGATGCTTTTTGGTCATGGTGTTTAACTCAGCAACAGAAACTCACTCAAACAGAGCCTCATTCTCTCTCTCTCTCTCTCTCTCTCTCTCTCTCTCTCTCTCTCTCTCATCAATCCAAGGAATCCTCTGCCTTAGATATTAGGCCTAATTCATATAAATTATTATAGGAACGTCCATTTCTCCATCTGATTTTTTTTCTCTTGACAAGAAACTGCTGCTACATGCAAGATACCATGGTTGGCTCAATTTCAACACTGCAGCTGAAAGGCAGTGCCTGGGCCAGAGGGCAGGGATTTAAGAAAGGGTTTCTGTGTTCTTGTTTGCTCTCTTCCCTCAAATGGACATTCCATTTGCAATCTATATATGAGGACATGACTAAAGGATAGAAGAGGCACCAGGGTCATGACTAGGACAACTGGAGTGACCAACCCACCCCTCCTCATTGCCTCACTTCAGTTTCTGTCATGGGTCTTACACAAAGTCCCTAGGACAGCAGTTTGCTGGTACCCTGTGTTCTCTAAAGCTCACAGCTATAAACTGACAACAAACTCCCTTCAACTCATCCTCCTGTGAAGAAGAGCTCCTGAAAAGACTGATTGAGTCTGGATGTGGTAGCAGGCCTCCCTTTAACTGAGCATTTGAAAAGCAGAGGCAAGAGGATCTTTGAGTTCAATGCCAGCCCGGTCTACAGAACAAGTTCTAGGAAAGCCAGGGTTACACAGAAAAAAAAAAACAGTCTCAAAAACAAACAGACTAACAAAGTAACGAACACTCCCAGCCCCCTCCAAAGGAAGATTGCTTACAGGGACTGGCTGACAGGTCAGAAAGGCAATACTCTGGAGAGATTGGAATGCTGCAGGACTGGGGTTAACTACCTTGTCTTGGGCTAGTTTTATTGAGGCACTCATCCTTACCCAACGCTGTCAAAGCCATCACCTTATAACTAATAAAAATTATTAACTTAGCAGTCACCATCATGGGGTGGGGTGGAGTGGGAGTGAGGGAGGTAGTGGGGGCTGTGGAGGTGGGGGCTCCAAGCCAAGTTAGCATTGGCTGAACCATTTCACATTTATGGTGGGTTATCGAGACCACCCAGCTGACCTTGCCTGGGGTCATAGAGCAACTCTCCCAAGCAACTTGCCTTAACATACGCAGGGAGAGGGCTTGTGCTCTTTGCTCTATGCATTAGCATTATTACCTATGGAGGGTTTTAGAGGCACGCCCAAACTGTATCTCTTCAGGACACACCTTACTGCAACTGGCTAATGTAATATCTATTTAAGCCTTTATATTTTGCTAGCAATTAGGGTTTCTTTTTTTTCCCCATCTTTATTAACTTGAGTATTTCTTATTTACATTTCAATTGTTATTCCCCTTCCCGGTTTCAGGGCCAACATCCCCCTAACCACTCCCCCTTCCCTTCTCTATGGGTGTTCCCCTCCCCATCCTCCCCCCACAATTAGGGTTTCTATATACAATAATCAAATATCCTGTAACAGGTAAAGACCATTAAGAAACAAAACCCTGGATCATATCAAACCATTAGCTCATGATGCAGCTCTGAGTTATTTTTTTAATGCTCTCTATCTGACATAACGCATGAACTGGGATGACTATACCTAAAATCAAATAATCAAAGACACAATTTGCCCTACTGGAGTGAGGCTAACAAATTAAAGAAATAATTAAATAATTAAAATAACCAAAATTTACATATTTTAGCTAGATTGACTATGTCCCTGTGTTTATAATTATTTGTATTATATGAGCTATCTTACTCATATGTAAACGACACCTCTGAAGGAATCACTTTAGTATTGTCCTCCCTTTTTATTTGTAAAATACATTCTTTAATGATTTTTATTTAAATCCTGGCTAATTGCACTATAGAACTTTTTAGATAGCTAGAACTAGAAACATCAATGCTTAATGTACAGAAGAACATGGGTGTTGTTAGTAAAGATGCTATCCATTGTATAATTCCAAAACTTTAGTTATCTTCAGCTAGAGTAAAGAGAATTACTCATATTTAAAAACTAGATTTTAAAATTTTACCCAAACTATACTGTATAACGAGAATATATAAGGCAGTGAGAAACTTGGATCTCTTAAATGTTAGTTTTGGAATAAAGTATAAGCTTAGGATTGTTAAGACTCTGACCTTGGGTCAGTGGAACTTACTTTGAGACATCCCTGAGTGAGACACCAGACACAGCAAGAGGTTTGTTTTCCAGAGCATTGGGGTGGGTGGGTTTAAGGCTGGTGAAAGCACCTAGGGTCCTTCAGGGTAAGCGAGCAGTCATAACAACAAGGCATGAGCAAATGAAAGGACATAATTTTGTCATTTGTATTTTCTCTAAGTCCACTTAAAGATAAAATCAGTGGAGTTTTTTTCTCTTCCAGTCCCAGGCGCTGTGGAAGCCTCGGATTATCATGTAGACATGGCCAAGTCCAAGAACCACACCACACACAACTAGTTCCACAAATGGCACAGAAATGGCATCAAGAACCCAGGTCACAAGGATACGAATCTCTTAAGGGGGTTGACCCCAAGTTCCTGAGGAACACGTGCTTTGCCAAAGAAGCACAAGAAAGGCCTGAGGAAGATGCAGACCAATGATGGAAAGGCAGTGCGTGAGCTCCCAAAGCCATTAGGGCCCTTGTGAAGCCTCAGGCCATCAGGCCCAAGATGCTGAAGGGGCCCAGCCACAAACTCAGCCGTCTGGCTTTCATCACTCACCCCAAGCTTGGGAAGAGGATTCGAAGCTACATGGCCAAGGGTCAGAGGCTCTGCCAACCAAAGCCCAAGGTTCAAACCGAGGCAGAGGCCGCAGCTCCAGCTAAGGCCCAGGCTCAAGCTCCAGCTCAGGCTCCCAAAGGTGCCCAGGTCCCTGTGAAGGCCCCATAGAAGAGGCTCCTGCCAGTGTGAAGACAGACGGACTGCTGTGATGTACCTACCTACACTCTATTTGCAGATGACCAGTGTCCTATGCTGTTTTTACAAATAAACTTGAAACAAGGAAAATAGATATATGGTGGAACAGCTAAATATTATTTAAAAAATTAAACCTAAAAATGTAAATCTAAGAAACATAAACAGTGAGAGAAACATTAGTTCTTGGGGCACTCAATTGTGAGTTGAGATGAGTAACATCCAGCTACTTTAAGTCCACATGTGTGTGCTCTCAGATGATGGGAGAAAGTTCACTGTCTTCGAGGAAATGGGTTAAAAATATCTGCATACAGTCCGGTTCTCTTAACAAGAATGCAATCTTTGGTGTGACTTTATTTTTCTTTTAAGTGATGAAATCCTGTCCACTCCACCCTGCTCTGTTCCCCAATCCCACTGCCCCTTCCCTGCCTCCCATTGAAAAAGACACTGTAAGTAATTTTGAATTTTAGTAACCAAAGTTAAGTCTTTTACAATATTAGTTTACATTATTATTTTATTTAATAGAACAAATTTTATGAACAAATTTAAATACTGTCCATTAAATCAAGTTTTACAATCACTATGTAATTCAGCAGTAGTATTCTAAATAGTGTTGACATAAAACTACAGCTCTTGGGTGGCTGGAGAGATGGCTCAGTGGTGAAGAGCACTGACTGCTCTTCCAGAGGTCCTGATTCAACTCCTAGCAGCCACATGATGGCTCACAGCCATCTGTAATGGGATCTGATGCCATCTTCTGTGTGTCTGAAGACAATGGCATTGTACTTACATACAGAAAATAAATCTTAAAAACAAAACAAAAAGCCCCAAACAAACAAACAAACAAACCCTACTGCTCTTATCTTAAAAGGAATAATAGTTTATTTATTTTGGAGCCATTTTGAGTAACTATGTCTGTGATGGTTATTCTTGGTCATCAACCTGACTACATCTGGAATTAACTAAAACTCAAAAAATCTGGGTACAATTGTGAGGGATTTTTTTTCTTAATTGGATTATTTGAAGTGAAGTTAACCTCAAATTTGGATTTTTGAAGTGGAAAGAGCCACCTCTGATTTATATCACACCTTTTGTTAACAGTTTGTATAAAGGACATGGAAGAAGTATGCCCACCCTCGTGTGTGTGTGTGTGTGAGTGTGTGTGTGTGTGTGTGTGTCCCTGTTTTCTCCCTCCCTTCCTAGCAAATCCATTCCTTCATTGGCATCAGAGCCCACTTCCTCAGGATTATGGTATATACTGAGGACCAGCTGAGACATCCAGTCTCATGGACTGAGCAACTACTGAATTCTTGGACCTTCTGTACACAGACATACACAGAGAACCATTGTTGGGCTAGATGGACCACAGTCTGTCAGTCATTCTAATAAATCGTGTGTGTGTGTGTGTGTGTGTGTGTGTGTGTGTGAATGTGTGTGTGTGTACATATATGTATCAGTCATTCTAATAAATCTAGTGTGTGTGAATATGTGTGTGTGTGTGTGCTCGCGCATACAAATATATATCAGATACATTCTATAAATTCTGTTACTCTAGGGAATCCCGACTAATACAACAATATACCCTCTTAAACACAAACACACACACACACACACACACACACACACACACACGTACGTTTTTTCTTTTTTCCTGAAAAGTTGCCTGGATATGTAGGAAATACATGTTTTGGATCAGTTTCATGTGCTACTGTTGGGATTGACTTTCTCAGCTTTTACCCAAAGACTGTCTTCTACATGTTTGCACATATATAAGGGTGCTCAAGAAACTGGGTGAACAACCCCTCATATATGTCTTCCCTGGTGAGCCAATAAACTTCATCCTGTGAATGATAATGTTAGCAGCTGTGTTTCCAGAGACGGACTGACTAGAATTTTAGTACCAAGGAGAGATTGATATGTTACAGGTCTAGAGGCTGATTAGCTTCTGCTGAGCTAATTTTGGCTTCCAGAACAGCTACCCTGTGCCCACTTCTGTGTCCAAATTAATGTCTTGTGACTAATAGATAAAAATATTTTAGAGTCCATTAATTTGGCAAATCATTAGTGTCTATCAACCCCAAAGCCAAGAGTGTCACCAAACAGCTTCTAAGGCTTATAGACAATGTATTTAAACGTGCATTCATTAACCTAAATCTGTCTTTCTGAGGTATGGCTGTTGTCTTAGAGTTTCCATTACTGTAATGAAACACTATGACTAAGGCCACTGTTAAAAAGACAAACATTTAATTGGGGGTGGCTTACAGTTTCAGAGGTTCAGTCCATTATCATCATGGTAGGTAGTTTGGCAGCATCCTTTCAGACATGGTATAGAAGAAGGACCTTAGAGTTCTGCATCTTGGTCTGACTGCATCCAGGAGAAACTGTCTCCCAGGCAGCTATGAGAAGGGTCTCATTGTCCACCCCCACAGTGACACACTTCCTCCAACAAGGCCATACCTCCTAATAGTGCCACTCCCTAGGCCAAGCATATTCAAACCACCTCAGTGTTATATTTCATAATGCTACTGCATTATGCAGTGGTGGTGGCAGGATACCTGGTGAGCCCAGGCAAGGTATCCCCCTGAGGAATCACACCATTCAACAGGCCTAGTATAAAGATTTGTTGGGGGGAGGGGCGCTGGAAGGGGTAGAGGCAGGAAAAAGAGGGGACAGAAAGAGAAGAGAAAGGAGGATGAGGCCATCCAGGAACATGTAGGAACAGAGAAAGAGAGAGTAAAGAAGGAGACAGTGGGTGGGGTAGTGAGCAGTTTCCTTATAAACTGAGGCTCCTGCCTTGTACCTGGCAGCCGGTGATGCTATAAGTTGTTGCTAGGTCACTGTTGCTAGGCTCCCAGGAGGACCCTAGTGGAATTGTCTGTGTAAGCCAATAATGGTCACTCATACCAGCTCCAGAATAAACTATCTCTTATTCCCTTTAAGATTAGAGCTGTGGTTTTATACATTGGCAATTAGGGATCCCAATCTGGGGTTCTGAGAATGATCCACTTTCTATCGGAGGAATCACCTGAATGGAAGCCAGGTTCCAGCAAGGACCCATTCTTGGAGTCCAGACAGCCTAACGTTACTTTCTCCGTTGGATTGTTGGTGAGTACTTCCTGGGACTCTAGACATCCTTTGGTTTGGTTGACTGTCCATTTTATTTTTTTCTGAGCTGGTTAACTAGGACCTTCTTCTAGATAGAAATTTTTGGTCTGCTTTCTAAGCGTTTGGTTTAATGTGTCCAGTTTGTTTTTTTGTTTTGTTTTGTTTTTATTTTTGTTGTTGTTGTTTTTGTTTTGGTTTTTTTTTTTTTTTTGCTTTGAAATGTTTGGTCTAGAAAAAATCGTCTATACATTTAGTTTGACAAGCTTGCTTGTGAATCTCTAAAGACATTTTAGATTCTGGCTGTTTAGCTCGTTTTTTCAGATTTTGTTTGCTTTTGGAACTTAGAAGGCATTTTGGTTTCTAAAAAGTTTGTCTTAGTTTTCTTTGTCTTTGACATGAGTTGATTCATTGTCTTTTGGCCTTTGTCTCCTGACTCTCCTCCTCCAATGCATAAGGATGTGTTTGGAGATCTAACAGCTGTCTGGCACTTCAGGGGCATATGCACATTAATTGCAGATTAACTTACAAGTGTTTAGACAAATGGAGAGATTTGAAGACAACCTAAGCATTTGCTGTCTCCAAATTGGCTTATCTTGTGTGCTTAGCAATGCCCTAGGGCATTGGTTCTCAACCTGGGGGTGTCAACCCCTTTGGGGTCCCATATCAGATATCCTGAATATCAACTCTTTACATTATAATTCATCAGAAAAGCAAAATTACTGCTATGAAGTAGCAATGAAATAATTTTATGGCTACGGGTTATCATGACATGCAAAACTGTATTAAAGGGTCACAGGATTAGGATGGTTAAGAACCGCTGGCCGAGGGAATAAAATCTTAAAAAGTAAAAGAGCAAACATCATTTAATTAAAATATGAAAGTGGGTGGGCTGCTTTGTCTGACCTCAATAGGAGAAGATGCACTAGTCCTACTGCAACTTGATCTCCCCAAGGCAGTTAATATCCATGGGAGGCCTCCCTTTCACTGAGGAGAAAAGAAAGGGGTATTAGAAGGAAGGGAGGTGAGAGGGAGGAACTGGGAGGAGAGGAGGGAGAGGAAGCTATGATTGGGATGTAGGGTAAATATTAATTAATTAATGAAAAAATGTAAAGTGAACTATAAAAAATTTAAAAAATTGTTAATTCATAACAATACTCTTTAGAAACTACATGTGGATTAGGTTATATGCTAAAATAAAAACATTATTTAAAAATGCTTGTAGCGAAACTAAAGACAAATTTTACAATACATCCTCATTCTCTGCCTCTCTCTCTCTCTCTCTCTCTCTCTCTCTCTCTCTCTCTCTCTCTCTCTCTCTCTCTCTCTCATAAAACCCAATCCCTCCATGCAACTAGCATGGCAGATACAAGATCATTCTAAAGACACTGTCTGTAAATGTGATAATCAGACTGTTGAAAACTAGAAACTCACTAAGCATAAAGGAGTTTCCTGCAGCTCTCATCTTCAGGGAAGGAGAAGAGGAGCAGCCAGAGTGAACTCGTCTCCCAAAAAGAGACTTCGTGCAATTCTAATATCTCGTCAGGCCACTTCACAGGATGAGACTAAAACTCAGATAAGGAAGAGACAAAGATGGGAGTGGCCAACACTGCTTAGCTGTGGAAATCCTTTTTAAAAAATATATATATTTATTGATTATACATACACCATACAGCTTTCTGCCTGCATGTATGTCTGGAGGCCAGAAGAGGGCACCAGATCTAATTATAGATGGTTATGAGCCACCATGTGGTTGCTGGGAATTGAACTTAGGACCTCAGGGAAGAACAAACAGTATTCTTAACCACTGAGCCATCTCTCCAGCCCAGCTGTGGAAATCCTTAGCCCTCTATTTAAACTGTATGCTCACTTCAGGACCCTAAAATTGGACTCAAGGGGTCCCTTAGGTGTCTTTGTCCTTCTTCCTAATGTAGTTCCACTGAGTAAATCTCCATTTTCTGCTTTCCATTTTTTATTTTGGCTCTTTTTATTGGCTTTTTGAGAAGTGACTAGACCTACCTCTGACTTGGGTGACAAGTTACAATCTTCAAGTGTCAACAGAACCCAGGTTTTTAATGGCAGAGATCTGCCTAGGAATCTTGCTCAGGAACTGCAGAGTGCATAGTTTGAAGCGAAGATAAGCATTACCCAGCAGGAGGGGGTTGCTCACAAACAGGTGGCTAAGGTGAACAGTTAGCAGGAGGAGGTTCCCAGGCTAAGTTAGCTGGGGTATCCTGACCTTCGGTTCCTTGAATAGACTGGACAGTTTTCTATGGAATTCCTGAAATGACCTCAGCAAAAATACAAGATGGAGGAACTTCTCTCTGCACTCTACTGTCTAGTCACACAAGTTTGGTAACACATCCTCATCTTAAACCACACACACATAAGCACATGACACACACACACACACACACACACACACACACACACACACACACACACACACACACACACACACACACACACACACACACACACACACACACACACACACACACACACACACACACACACACACACACACACACACACACACACACACACACACACACACAGGGACTTGTACACATATACAGGCACACACACAGGTGCACATATACATCAAAAAGGGTAAGTGAATGAAGAGGAAGAATGGGTAGGTAAGGAGGGAGAGAGAGAGAGACAGAGAGAGACAGAGAGAGACAGAGAGAGACAGAGAGAGACAGAGAGAGAGAGAGAGAGAGAGACAGAGAGAGAGACAGAGAGAGAGTCTCTGAATGATGAGCTTTTTTTTTTACCTTCTGGTATTCTGTTATTAAGCTGTTCTCACATCTCAAAGAAACAGAGATAAACTTTCAACATTGTTTTTCTAAACTGCGTGTACGTAACTTCATGTCCTTGTGTCATATGTGTCCATGACAAGTGTTTTAGTGTGTTTTCGGTTGTTTTCATATGTTGTTTGTGTTAAAAAAGTGTCTTTTGACAATCTGTGGCCATTTCAGTTCTCCTTTTATTTTTCTAATGTGACAAAATTACTTATTGCATGCCCAAATTAAAATACACATGCACATTCACAAATTTAAATATTGTGATCATATATCAAGCACTTATAAAATATTACTGTATATATTTTAGTATTCTAAACACCTTTGAACCCATTAAAATAGTATCTTTGGGGACACGCCTGCCTCCAGGTCACATCATACTTTGTGGGCTGAGGACACCCAGAGTCCCACCCACTTCCGTTATTCTCAGTGGCACAGATGAAAGGAGGTAATCAGAGGCCAGCCCATGGCTATACACATTGGTTGGCTGTAGACACTTAGAGGCTTTCCAGCCTCTTGGCCCTCTTTCAGCAGAAGCCACTATGCTATACAAGTATGTAGTGGAGAGATGGGAGAGAAAGAGAAGCAGAATATTTTGAACATTGTGAAGAGAGGTGGAACTGGAGGCAGGTGGGTGGAGAGGAGCACCCTGTTGTGAGTAGCCTGAACTGCTACCTGAGGCCATGGTGGAATCCCATGCTGCTGCTGAGGGCCATGTCTATGTCCACAGTCATGCAGCAGCAGGACTCTGTATCGATATTCATGATCCATATTACTACTAAAGGCCATGTGGATGTCCCTGGTCTGTGCTGCCCGGAACCACACTGATGTCCAGGGATCGTCCCACTTCCTACCTCTTGAGAGCGCGCCCTGCATCTCATCTGGGCAGCACACGAGAGCTGGCCCTAGTGGTAGGATGTGTTCTTGGATTCGGTTTGTGAGAATTTTATTGAGTAATTTTGCATCGATATTCATAAGGGAAATTGGTCTGAATTTCTCTTTCTTTGTTGGTTCTTTGTGTGGTTTAGGTATAAAAGTAATTGTGGCTTCATAGAAGGTATTGGATAGTGTTCCATCTGTTTCTATTTTGTGGAATAGTTTGGGCAGTATTGGTATGAGGTAGTCTATGAAGGTCTGATAGAATTCTGCACCAAACCCATCTGGTCCTGGGCTCTTTTTGGTCGGGAGACTTTTAATAACTGCTTTAATTTCTTTAGGAGTTATGGGACTGTTTAGATGGTTTATCTGATCCTGATTTAACTTTGGTACCTGGTATCTGTCTAGAAAATTGTCCATTTCCTCCAGATTTTCCAGTTTTGTTGAATCGAGGCTTCTGTAGTAGGATCTAATGATTTTTTTAATTTCCTCAGATTCTGTTGTTATGTCTCCCTTTTCATTTCTGATTTTGTAAATTTGGATACTCTGTCTGTGCCTGTTTAGTCTGGCTAAGGGTTTATCTATCTTGTTGATTTTCTCAAAGAACCAGCACCTGTTTTTGTTGATTCTTTGTATAGTTCTTTTTGTTTCTACTTGGTTAATTTCAGCCCTGAGTTTGATTGCTTCCTGCCACCTACTCCTCTTGGGTGTATTTGCTTCTTTTTTGTTCTAGAGCTTTTAGGTGTGTTGTCAGGCTGCTGACAGTTGCTCTCTCCAGTTTCTTTCAGAAGACACTCAGAGCTATGAGTTTTCCTCTTAGCACTGCTTTCATTGTGTCCCATAAGTCTGGGTATGTTGTGCCTTTATTTTCATTAAATTCCAAAAACTGTATAATTTTTGTCTTTATATTTTCCTTGACCAAGTTATCATGAGTAGAGCACTGTTCAGCTTCCATGTGTATGTGGTCTTTCTGTCATTTTTGTTGTTATTGAAGACCAGTCTTAGTCCATAGTGATCTGGTAGGATGCATATGAGATTATTTCAATCTTCTTTCATCTGTTGAGGTCTGTTTTGTGACCAATTATATGGTCAATTTTGGAGAAGATACCATGAGGTGCTGAAAAGTAGGTGTATTTTTTTCTTTTAGAATGGAATGTTCTATAGATATCTGTTAAATCCATTTGACTCATAACTTCTATTAGTTTCTCTGTGTCTCTGTTTAGTTTCTGTTTCCATGATCTGTCCACTGATGAGAGTGGGATGTTGAAATCTCCCACTATCATTATGTGAGGTGCAATGTGTGCTTTTGAGCTTTAATAAGGTTTCTTTTATGAATGTAGGTACAATCTTGCATTTGGAGCATAGATATTCAGGATTGAGACTTCATCTTGGTGGATTTTTCCTTTGATGAATATGAAGTGTCTTTCCTTATCTTTTTTGATAACTTTTTGGTTGAAAGTGGTGGATTTTATTCAATATTAGAATGGCTACTCCAGTGTTTCTTAGGACTGTTTTCTTGGAAAAAAATATTTTATAACCTTTGTCTCTGAGGTAGTTCTGTCTTTGTCACTGAGGTGTGTTTCTTGTATGCAGCAAAATGTTGTATCCTGTTTACGTATCCCGTCTGTTAGTCTATGTCTTTTTACTAAGAAACTGAGTCCAATGATGTTGAGAGATATAAGGGATCAATAATTGTTGTTTCCTGATACTTTTGTTGTTAGAGGTAGAATTATGTTTGTGTGGCTATCTTCTTTTGGGTTAGTTGAAAGATTACTTTCTAGCTTTTTCTGGGGTGTAGTTTCTCTCCTTGTGTTGCAGTTCTCTATCTATTACTCTTTGTAGGGCTGGATTTGTGGAAAGATATTGTGTAAATTTAGTTGTGTAATGAAATATTTTAGTTTCTCCACTCATGGTAATTGAGAGTTTTGCTGGGTATAGTAGCCTGAGCTGGCATTTGTGTTCTCAGGATCTGTATGACATCTGCCCAGGATCTTCTAGTTTTCATAGTCTCTGGTGTGAAGTCTGGTGTAATTCTGATAGGTCTGCTGTTGTATGTTACTTGACCTTTTTTCCTTGCTGCTTTTAATATTCTTCCTTTGTTTTGTGTGTTTGTGTTTTGACTATTATGTAACGGGAGGAATTTCTTTTCTGATCCAATCTATTTGGAGTTCTGTAGGCTTCTTGTATGTTTATGGGCATCTCTTTCCTTAGGTTAGGGAAGTTTTCCTCTATAATTTTGTTGAAGATATTTACTGGTCCTTTAAGTTGGGAATCTTTGCTCTCTTCTATACCTATTATCCTTAGGTTTAATCTTCTCATTGTGTCCTGGATTTCCTGGATGTTTTGGTTTATGAGTTTTTTGCGTTTTGTGTTTTCTTTGACAGTTGTGCCTATGTTTTCTATAGTATCTTCTGCCCCTAAGATTCTCTCTTCTGTCTCTTATATTCTGTTGGTAATGCTTGTGTCTATGATTCCTGATCTCTTTCCTAGGTTTTTTATCTCCAGGGTTGTTTCCCTTTGTGATTTCTTTATTCTTTCTCTTTCCATTTTTAGATCCTGAATGGTTTTGTTCAATTCCTTCACCTGTTTGGTTGATTTTTCTGTTTCCTCTTTAAGGGCTTCTACCTGTTTATTTGTGTTGTCTTGTATTTCTTTAAGGGACTTATTTATGTCCATCTTAAAGTCCTCTAGCATCATCATGAGTTGTGATTTTTAAATCAAAATTTTGCTTTTCGGTGTGTTTGGGTATCCAGGGCTTGCTGTGGTGGGGGAACTGGGTTCTGATGATGCTAGGGGCCTTGGTTTCTGTTGCCTTGGTTCTTGTCCTTGCCTCTTGCCATTCTCTGATTTCTGGTGTTTTCTGGTCTTGCTGTCTCTGACCGTGTCTTGACCCTGGTTTAACCTGTGTGTCAGCACTACCAGCTTTCTCCCAGGGTGATCTGGGTACAGAGAACTCTGGCATAGGGTCAACTCAGGGCACAGACAGAAACCAGAAGGATCTTGTCCCAGACAACGCCTCAGATCTTGTGTTCTGCAGGCTCTAGGTGGGTTACTCTTGGGTCAGGAATGTGAGCAGAAGTGGTGGTTCACTTGTGCTCTCAGGAGTGTCAGCACATCTGGAAGATCAGCTCTCTTCCAGTGTAATCTGGGTACAGAGAGCTGTGGCACAGAGTCAGTTCTGTGTGCAGGCAGAAACCACCTAATCTACCCCACCCCAACATCTACTTCATCTGTGAACTGTTGGAGTGTGTGAAAGGGCTGGCCATGTAGATCCAAAGCTATAACTTACACAGTGAGATGTCTTCTATGCTGCGTTTCATTTTATTTTTTATCTTATTTTATTTTACTTTAGGGGGAAGGTTGCAAGGGCAGAGGACAGATATAAAGGGATGGGGAGAAGAGTAGAATTGGGATGCATGATGTGAAAGTCACAAAGAATCAGTAAAAAGTTGTTCTAAAAAACAGTATATTTGGAAATGTTAAATGCTTCATAAACCTTAAAATGCTTATTGTTTTAAAAATATTTGTTGGGGTCAAGATTTCATTAAGCTGTAAAAGTTAATGTCATAAACACAAAATTGATCAGGATTTCATTCCAATACTGAATCTAAATATACATAATATATAGATTTCATCTCATATATAAAAAGAATAACATATAATTTATATTATCTGTTCAAAATATTTTTGTTTTTAAGTCTGAGTTTATTTAATGAATAATACAGCTTTGAGCCAGAGGATTCTGACTCCCATCGTCTATGCGTTTAACCATTGAGCTCAGCTATCTTGCCCTTAGGACACTGTGGCAGTTTAGTGTCCTTCATAGATTGTTTTGGTGATTATCCCAGTGATTGTTTGTCTTATTATTTTTTTAACATTCTAGGTCACTTTTCTACATTTACTATAAAAAGAATAATTGAGTAGGCCAAAATATTTTTAATATAAAATTGTTAAATATATGTATGTATTTTTTGTTTGTTTGTTTGTTTTTGTCCTGGACCATATATAAATTAATAGGTTTACATGTTTACTGAAGATCTCTATTTTGTTTCTTTTTCACAATGAGGATTATAGGAAATATAATACAAGCAAATAATAATGTTCAAAATCTTGTTTTTGTTTTCGGATTTTTTTGGTTTTGAGGTTTGTTTTTTGTTGTTATTGGTGGTGGTGGTTTTTGTTTTTGTTTTTTGTTTGTTTTGTTTTATTTTGAGACAGTTTCTCTATGTGGACCAAGGTGGCACCAAACTCACAGAGATCCACTTGCCTATGCCTCCTGAATACTGGAATTAAAGCCATGTATCCAGCTATTAAATGTCTATTATGTAAATAATATACATGCAATTATGTGTTTTGTTATTGTTTTCATAATACATGTCAACATTGAAACCAGAATACTCATCTTTTTTTAAATTAATTATTTATTTTTACACTCCAGATTTTATTCCCCTCCTGATCCACCTCACTACTATTCCACATCCCAAACCTCCTCACCTCAACCCTCAACCCTTACCCCTCATTCCCCCACTCTCCCACCCCTGTCCCACCCCACCCACCCCACCAGAGCTCCAAACTTCCTGTGGCCTCCAGTCTCTTGAGGGTTCAGTGCATCTTCTCTGACTGAACCCAGACCCAGTAGTCCTTTGCCGTATATGTATAAATCATATATGTATAAATCTTCATCTCAGTTGGTGCATGCTGCCTGGTTGGTGATCCAGTGTCTGAGAGATCTCAGGGGTCCAGGTTAATTGAGACTGCTGGTCCTCCTACAGGGTTTTCCTCCTCCTTACCTTCCTCCAGCTTTTCCCTAATTCAACCAGAGGGGTCAGCAGCTTCTGTTCGTTGGTTGAGTGCACATATCTGCATCTGACTCTTTCAGCTGCTTGTGGGTCTTTTGGAGGGCAGTCATGATAGGACCCTTTTTGTGAATGACCCATAGCCTCAGAAATGGTGTCAGGTCTTGGGGCCTCCCCTTGAGCTGAATCCCACTTTGGGCCTGTCGCTGGACCTTTTTTCCTCAAGCTCTTCCAGAGTACTCATCTTAAAGGGAACACATCTTAAAGGGGAGCAGTTAATGTGAGTTTTTATTTTTTTTTTTTTTTTTTTTTTTTTATTTTTTTTTTTTTTTGGAGCTGGGGACCGAACCCAGGGCCTTGCGCTTCCTAGGCAAGCGCTCTACCGCTGAGCTAAATCCCCAACCCCTAATGTGAGTTTTTAAATTAAAACATTTTCAAATCTTCTTTTAGAGGTAAGATATACATACTTACACAGTACAAACAACAACAACAACAACAACAACAACAACAACAACAAACTTTAAGAACTTTTATTTTATCCTTTTACTGAAAGAACATTTAAAACCTGTAATTAAATTTTTGTTTTATATGTCTCAAGTTAGCTTTTCTTATCCAAATTATACAGAAGACATCAGTCAACAAGTCTAATAGCAATATTCACAATGTTTTATAACTTAAGTACAGATTCTTCTTGATATTTTTAAAGAAGTATTTATTCATGTTACATGTATGAACACACTGCAGCTGTCTTCAGACACACCAGAAGAGGGCATCGGATCCCATTAAAGATGGTTGTGAGCTGCTGTGTGGTTGCTGGGAATTGAACTCAGGACCTCTGGAAGAGCAGTCAGTGCTCTTAACCGCTGAGCCATCTCTCCAACCCATTTCTTGATTTAATTAGTATCTAAACTGTCCTGTACTACAATTAGCTAAGATTAAAAAGTTAAACAATCTTACTAATAAGAAAGGGGGAAGGATAATGTTGCACTGACTTCTCCTAAAGTCTTTTCTTAACCATTTAAATATGTTAGTTCATATATTACAAATAACTGTGAATATAGAAAGTCAATCTGGTTATAAAGTTTGGTTTTATACAGAAGTTTCCTTTGTTGCCTTCATTCCATTTTGTTCTTCAATACTTAATTTAGGTATGTTCATCTTAGTTCATGTTATATCAGGTACAGAGAGTATAAAAAATAATTCAGATGCAGATCCTGAGCTAATGGTTTGATATGATCTAGGGCTTTGTTTCTTAATGGCCTTTAACGTACCGATTTTTGTGTCGGAACTAACATTCTGTGACTAATACATGAAAGAGCTTTAGAAATGTATTAACTTAGCAGACTCCTAGCTTCTACCAACCCCAAAGCTACAACTGTCACCCATAGCATCTTAGGCTTGCAGAAACTGCCCCTACCCTGCTCTAACCACCTCTCTAAATGTATTCTAAACTGGCCTTGATTTTGACTTTCTTTGTTCTGTAAAATGATGAAACTGTTTCCACGCTGGGACATAGCATCTGGAGTAATTGGAATCTGTATTCCTGGACCAGGGTCACTTGAATGGCTCCAGAATAAACTATCCTCTTATTTCTTTTAAGATGAGAGTCGTGGTGTTTTGGCTTTGCCATTTTCTCATTATCCATGAATTTAATTTTTTTGAATTAGAGAGATAAGAACCCAGGGGCCTCTGACTCAGTGAAAGTGTTGTGTGACTGTTGATGTCTGGCACCTTAAATCCTGAATTAAAGTCCACCTGAGGAAAGATAATGCTTCTATCAAACTCAAAGTCCAGCCATTTTTCTGACTCAGCAGCAAGCTTCAGCCTTTTCCTACCTCAGTGTGAGAAATTTCCATTGCCTTGATAACCGTTGCCTTGGTAACCGTTTCCTCAGTAGTCTGATACAGCTCTAGAGTAGGACCTGTGTTTCTTTGTAGAAGATCTTCGCTCCTACCAGGACTGCCACATCGCTGCAAGCTCTCAGACAAAAAACTTACTCACTCTTTTCCTTCCTTCCTTCCTTCCTTCCTTCCTTCCTTCCTTCCTTCCTTCCTTCTTTCCGTCCATCCTTGCTTTTTTAGAAATTAATTTTTATTTATTTATTTTGTGTGCATATGTATTGGTGTGCACATGCCATGATGCATGAGTGGAGGCGGAGGGTAGCTTGCAGGAGTCAGTTCTTTCTCTACCATATGGGTACCGGGTAGTGAACGCTGGTCATCTGGCATATACCTTGGTAAAGGTACCACAGGCACCTATACCCACTGAGCCATCTCATGAGCACCCCAACACCGTTTAAAACAAATATTTTTAATTAATTAATTTATGTGTGTGTGGTGTGAGTGCACAGGCACATACCTGTGCTTGCACCCTCCACGGGTTGAGGTCAGTACATAACATTTAGGAAGTCTCCTCTTACATTGCTTGAGGCAGGGTCTCTCTTGTTTCTTCTTATATAGAATACTTGATTTATATTAAACTTGTCTGAAAGGTTTGGGGTTTGGAACGTAAGGGGGCCATTGAGGGAGACTGTCCTTTGGATAAGAGACTTATTCGAAGAGTTATTAATTTCAAGGGTAGGTAGACTTAACAGCATTTTGGCAGGAGTTCTGAGCAAGGTTCTGGCCCTAGTGTCATAGGAAGACACACACGAAGCATGGGTGGGGTCTGTGAGTTCAGGATCATGAAGCAGACAGGAGTCTGTTCTTATAGGTCTCGGTGGAAGGGAAAGGTCTCATGTCATATGGTTAATGAGTCATCCTAAGGATGAGCCAAACTGTCCTTGATTCCCAGGTCACGGGGAAGTGGCCTTGCATTCTGGAGAAGGATTGCATGACTCTGAGAAGGCTGGAGAGTAGAAGCACATCTAATTGAGGTGGATCCATTATAACTGTAGCCCTCTCATATCCTGGTTGTCTGGTAACCTGAAGTCTGTAAATTCCCTTGGGGAAGTACAATTCTCCTGAACACTGGGCACCGGGAAAGTCTGCTAAGGGATTAGAGTCATAGACAGGCTCTCAGTTTCTTATATTAGCTGTGGCTTTAAGGGGGGAAGCTCTTGCATGTAAGCCCGACCCAATCAGCTTGTAGTGGTAAAGCTAACATTGTCTACATGCAGAAGTGACGCCTTTTTGATGCCCAGTATGATTCCTTCAGCTAACTTGATAATTTACAGTGGTTTGTGTAAGAAAGTACAGTTAGATCCCGGACTCTGGGGACTCCTCTCACAGATACTGACAGTCAGGTTAGCCGTACTTCATGAGTCACCTGCTTACAGGCTCACCTGGGAAGTGAAACTACACCAAAGACACAGTTTGTTCCCCACCGCATTCTCTGCCTCCTGCCTGGGAGTCTGAGAGGCTGAGTATAGACTCTGGCGAACCCACTTCCTGAAAATGAGGAGAAAGATGTACAGCTCCTTCTTCTGCCATGTATGCTCTGACTCTCTGTACAAACTTCCCCATGAGGTCTCTGCTGCTTGGGACCCAAACGTTCCTGAGAGCCCCGGTCATGCTGCTCTGCTCCTGTCTGTGAGGTCACAGCATGAGTAACTCTCATAACAAACTCCTTAGTCCCCAGTAATATATCTCAGTGTCCCTTGGAATCACCAACCTCAAATCCAAAATGTTTGTGAACTTTGTGGGAGAAGGGTTCAGAGGCAGTGGGGTTTGGTTATAAAAAACAAAACAAAACGACATAGCATTAAAGCTGACAACAGACTTGGTTAAGGCTTTTTAACTGTATTGAACATGTCTTCCTTTGCTTTAGATTATGTGCAGTTTTGATGCTGTAACCAGGGATGCCTGGCAGGAAGGGGATACTCTAAAGACACTTGTGCTTGCTGGTCCTTTGGGCTGTCAGACTACTGAAACAATGAACACAAGGAAATTACAATTTACTCAAGAGTCTCTCATGCTGGGAGAAAGAAAAGGCTGAGAGGCAGCCAGGATGACATTTGAGCTTGACAAAGAACTGTCCCGAGGAGCGAGATTTACAACTTCTCAGATGACCCTCGGGAAAGCTTGGAGCTCAGACAGCAGTGATTGGTCAGACCATTAGGACCCTGAGGCTTGAGGAGGGCGTTGGGGAGAGGGGTGGGGGGAAGGAAAGAGTACTGGAGTAGCTCTGTGTGTGTGTGTGTGTGTGTGTGTGTGTGTGTGTGTGTCCATCCGTCCGTCCGCCCGTGGATCTCTTTGCCCTTCTTTCCATGGTATGATTGATTCTCCCTTGCTTTTTACGTTAGGTCTTTTAATAGACTTCCTAAGGATGGGTGGCTGGTGGTCAGACCACAGGCTCTGGCCGTAACTGTGGTTACAATGCGAGGCTAGATTAAGCAGTTTCGTCTTGGATTAAATGACCTTTTTCTTTCTGTACCGCTGCTTTAAAAACGTTCTGTGTGTTCCCTGAAAATAAAAGAAACCGTTATCTCTGTCCTCCCTCCACCGTCTGAGGTATGTAAGTATCTTCAGACATTTCAGAGTTCTGTCATCGCAGGCTGACCAGCCTTTCACAGCTTTTGTTTAGGACAGTGTAGCATCGTACATTCCATGTACAGCTTGCCTTTCCTCTTTAAATCTCTGGTAGGCCTTGCAGTGAAACCTAACTCTGGTTTTGCCTTGGTTTCGTTCGCTTGCTTTTCAAATGTATCTTCTTCCTGCTTACTTACTTTATTTATTTTTTTGTAAAAGGCAGAGCCTGCGAAAGGAGAACCCCCTCTCCGTAGGGCTAAAAGACAGGAAGTTTACGCAGGGATGGGGGCGGGGACGGGAGAAAGCACGGCTAGAATAGGTTTACTCTCTCGCTTCTAAAATACAGCTGCTGTTAAGGTTGGAGATGTTTTTGCCCAGCGCACAAGATATAAAAAGATCTCTGTCAGGATTTCCGCTTTTCCAGTCTCCTTGCCAGCAACTCCAAGAAAAACTTCAAAGCTGATAAGAAGGGTTAGGTTGTCTTCAGTTTGAACCCACATTTCTTTCTTTCTTGACTCAGGATAACCAGCTAACAAGATATTCATTACTTTCATCCTGAAATTAAATGAGGATATTCATTAATTTCCTGGAAGCTAGATTTTTGGAAAGTCTCAATTTTGCCTGTCTCTTGAGGCAAAACTTATCAACTTTGGGGATTGATAAATCTTTCTTTCTCTCTCTCCCCTGCTTTTTCTCAACTCCGCTGCAAGCAAGAGTAGACATACTCTTAGGGTGGCTTCTGTGGCAGGCATAGATCCTAGCTGAGGTTTTTCTCCAGTGTGCAACATTGCTGGATCTCACTGAGGCCTGGGCTGTCCCCCTTTTAACACCTCATCACACATAGCTGAGGTAAGTTGTCATTCTTGTTTTCTACCGTCAGGGATGAATCTTAGGGCCTTAGGCATGCATGCAAACGACCTCCCTCTGAGCTGGTCTCCCAGACCTCTCTTGTTTTTATATCTTCATGCTAAATAGAAACTAATTTTTTTTTGACTTGTGCATTGGCAAATATGTGATTAGATCTGTACTTTTTACACTTTACTATGTGCATGAGTCACTCGAGGATCTTATTAAAATATAGGATGGGATCATGGATGTTTAAGAGTAATCAGAATGTGTCACAGGCGTGTGTGTAATCATCGAAGAACGAATTTAACTAATTAAAGAAATAAAAACAAGAACTGGAGATGTAGCTCAGTAGTTGGGCTCTTGCCTGGCACGTTTAAGGCCCTGGGTTCATTCACAGAGCCACCGGGGGCGGAAATTAAAAATAACTCTGCTGTGAGCCTGAGCTTCTATTTTGTTTTAAAGACACTATGTCTCACAATGTAGCCCTGATTGGCCTCCAACTGACTATGTAAACGGGGCTGACTTCAAACTCGATCTGCCAGCTCCCACCTCCTGAGCCTAGGATTAAAGGCATTCACCACTGCATTTGCCTTAGAATCTTACAAGTGTATCTAGGAATTGAAATCAAATTCACGTGTTATAGGCCAGTCAGTGTCCTACCTCTAAGCTATATCCTCAGCCCTTAGGTTCTGCCTTTTAACCACCTCCAGGGGACCACTGCATTGAATAACAAGGCTTGAGTAACAAGGGCTTTCTTAGCTCCCTAGAGATTCTGTTTTTTTAAGAATGGCTGCAAGGTACAGACAGGACCGGATTTGGTTGAGTGCATGATTAAGGTAAAGAGTTGAAGAAAAACAAAATCAAACAATATCCCTGCCCCGGTTGTCTCTACTCTGGTGTGCTGTACTTACATTTAAAGCGTTCCTGGATGCAGCGAGCCAGGTTCATCAGGTTAGGATCCCCTTTTACTTTATGTTCGCCTTTGAGCAAAGCCCTTTCTTTCTTCTCCACACACCACACACATATTTATTTACTAGCCCATTATGCTTTTGTGCTACAGCACCAAGAGGAGTAGTGGGAAGAGAAACTACATGCCCAGAGTTCTGAAATATCTACTGTCAGATCTTTTTCAGAAGTTTGCCAGGCATCCACGATGTAGGCAGAGGTGCTCTTTACTCCTCAGGTCAGTCGGGCGGTGACTCTGGCACTTTCTTTGGCACTGGTGATAGAAGACAGAACCAGAAATCCCTGCTTGTTTGAAACTTACCTCATAGATAGACAATAAAGAAGAGGGAAATAAATGTATGGAACAGTGTATAAAAGATAATCAGGGAGGCAAAAGGAGGTTTACCAATGAAGTGTTAAGGACAGATATGTGAAGGCAGACTGAAGAGACAGAGACAGGCAGGCAGAGTGGAGGAAGGCATGGGTGCAGCGTGCCAGAGAAGCAGCCAGAAGACCAGTGTAGATGGAGTAATCGCTTCATGGTTCCCACACCTGGGCATTTGTACTCAGTAGTTACTGCTGGCTTAAGGCAAGAGCTCACACTGCAGTTTAGTGGCAACCATCACGGGCCCATTCACCGTCCTATGAAGTCAGCTCTTTCATCACGATAGGGGTATATAGTGAATTTTGGGAACAGGTGGGTATTTCTAAACTTCGTATATATATTTATGCTTGTGGCGAGAGCAATGTTGTGTCAAGTACACAACAATATCCCTGTTCTTGGTTACAAGGCAGAGAAGTAATGTGCACTTGATGATAGATAGGGTGCTCTTCAACTTCCTGAAAATAATGCTGGCAGAAGTTCTGCAGGCAAGACAATTAAACTTCTACCCTGGGTACATGATCAGGATTGAGAGCTGATTTTCCGGGCTAAAAAGATGGCTCAGCGGTTAAGAGCACTGACTGCTCTTTCAGAGGCCCTGAGTTCAGTTCCCCAGCAACCACATGGTGTCTTACAACCATCTGGATCAGGATCCGATGCCCTCTTCTGGTGTGTCTGAAGACAGCTGCAGTGTACTCACATAAATAAAAATAAAGAAATCTTTTTTAAAAAAGAGTTGATTTTCCTTGGATTGGAAAAGTGTACACATTTACTGAAACTCAGAGGACACGTGGTCATCTTGGGTAATCGTATCACAGCAGTGACTTAGCATTGTCTTTGGCTGTTGGTAGGCTCAGGACACTGCAGGAAGGATAGGCAGAGCACCCTGAGGAAAGTGAAAAGGCAATTATATTTCCTCGTTTGCTGCCACAGCCAGTTTGTGACATGGAATCATTGATCGACTTTGAGAAAGGCTGGTGAAAAGTGTTATGGGCATTCACAGAGTCGATCTTAGGCATCTGGTATCTTAAAGCCTCCATAATCACGGTGTGCGTCAGTGAACATTCAAATGACCTTATCTTCTGAGTCCGTTGTCAGATTTTCAGTTAGGAAACATCTGTTAGGTTAATAGCTGCATACCAGGTACTAGATGCTATGTTGTCTACATTAAACGTCTTAGTCTTGTGTTGGTTTGGCTATAATAGTCTAGTAATCTACCTCGTTTTTGTTTCATCTAAGGAGATGACTTAAATAGGAATTGGGGGAGGTTTTGGTCATTCTCTCTATTTTTGGTATTAATCTCTGCACTTCTCTTGGGGACACAGTAGAGGCTGAGTATCCCTTTACCCAAAATACTTGGGGCCATAAGTGACTCCGACTTGGGAGTATGTGCATGTATTCCTTAAACTCTGAGGATCAGACCCAAGTCTAAGTGTAAAACTTGTCCACATTTCCTCATTCACATACAATAGAGTGTGAAGGCAACTTCACCTGCATTTTTACTGTAATGTGTCACAGAAGGCCACTTGTACAATTTTCAACATTTCGTTATTCAAAAAGTTTCAGACTCTGGAGTACTTCAGATTGTGGACTTTTGAATTTGGGATTCATACTTGTATTGTTTCTGTGCTCTCGGGAGTAGAAGGGCAAGTTCAGGAGAACCCCACTTCACGCTTGGTACCATCATAGCCACCATTCTTCAAGGCCTGCCACTGATGTTCTCATCTGCAAAGTTCAGTCTTTGAATATTTTCAGTCAGGTTGACAATTTTAGAGGCCATATCTAAAAATGTCTATAAGTGTGGACTATTTCCTTTCCTGAAAGTCTTCCTGAGTAGATCTCTTTGGAGCAGTGCTATCCAAAGTATATTTCTAGACCAGCACTAATTGACAAACTTATGGTAATTATTAATGAGCATTAATTGCAAATGCAAATCCAGATATATTAGCCTAATCCTATTAAATCAGAACCCTGCAAGTGGTCTCCTAAGTCAGTATTTTCTTTATGGCTTTGTGAGCGATGGTGTGGTGCTGGCACTTGAACCAGGGTTGTGGGGATGTACATTCCTACTAACTGAAACCCTGATGTTGAGCTAATCGACCCTGAGAATTGACATTTACCGAGGCTCACCACATGCAGCTATTGATACTTATTTCTACCAGTAATTCTCAACCAGGATCAATTGTGCTTCTTATGTAAGATTGTTAAATAAAATACACCTTTTTTTTTTAATGGTTAAAGACTGCTTTACTGGTGGCAGTTAATACACATCAATAAATATTGATCCCTAAAGAAGAGTTCAGTTACTCATCAGGTTCCTGGTCCACCAAGCAGTAAATGAAACTGAACCATGTGGAGACTGGGATGACGACATCAGTTCTGCTTCTTGGGAAATGCAGCCATAGCTAACACATAGTTGGCATACACTGTTCCACCAACTGTCAGAGCCATTGTGGCTCTGTAGAGGAGGGCATCAGACGCCCCGCCTTTCAGATGAACTGGCATCCCATTATCCTCCTGAAACAGCCTTTGTTTCTCTGGAATTTTGTTTTCAAAATGACTTTGTGAAGGGCTGATGGTCCTCTGGGCAATCTGATGAAGGCCAGCAGATTCCTCAGCGTCTTAGCTCAGTTGTTGCCCACCAACTGCGACTACTGAACTCCAAAAAAATCAAAAACCACCAGACTGGAAAACCTACACCTTTTAAATATAAGCATCTCCTGTGTAATCATTTTAATGTAAAATTCAGGGCCTATTTGTATTTGTTAATAATCCCCCACCCATGCTTGTGCAAGCAATTCTAATTAAATACAGTAGGACACGCACACACACACACACACACACACACACACACACACACACACACACGTAGCCAGGAGAGGGAAACAAAAAGGAATTTGATGTGTGTGTGTGTGTGGGGGGTAAGAGGATAATGAGAAATATAATAAAAATGTATTTTATATGTGTATGTTCAAAATTGAACAAAAAGAATCAATACAAAAAAAAAAAGAAAAAGAAAAACTTCCAATATATCCTCCTCAGAGGGCTCTCAGTCTTGGCACTGAGTTAGGACTGAGCATGCTTTGGTCCTGTAAGGTTCCCCCTTCCAGGGGGAGATTTCTTTCTCCCTGAACATGTCATGAGAATCTCAGTCCCATAATTGATGTGCTCTTGCCACAGAGTATGACAGGTCAGAGAAGTCTGGTTACCTCTCATCCCTTTATCTTACTGTAGAATTTGTACCACATCATCTCTAACAGTGGAGCTGTACCTGCTGGCCTTGAGCTCAGTGCTGTCTCTCTGAGATTAGGATACCCATTTCCATATCAGTCAAAGTTCTTCAGATTTAAGTCTTTTTTATGTCTTTGTGTCTGGTTTACCAAGGCATTTATTAGATGTGAACTATAATTACCAAGCAGTTTTAAAATACGTATGTGTGTGTATGTATGTATGTATGTATGTATGTATGTATGTATGTATGTATGTTTATGTGTCTGTGCAGGCGCACTGATTATAGGTTATTATACATTTATCTATGTCATGGAAGCCAGAAGAAAGCAGCAAGATACCCACCTTTATTACCCTGTGCCTACTTCTTTGAGCCAGGATTTCTCTCTGAATGTGAAACTCATTTTCTTGGTAGGAGGGACGCCAGCAATTCCCAGTCATCCACTTGTCTCTGGCTTCTCTCAGAGTGGGGGTTACAGGCATGCGGGAGACATCCAACATGTTAATAGATTCTGTAATTCAAACTCCGATTTCCATGATTATCCAGCAAGCACTCTGAGCAGCTGAGCCAATTCTCTAGTTCCAGTCAATTCAGTTTTAAACATTTATTTGGCTACGTGTGCATGCGATGATACCATAGAGCATGTGTAGATGTCAGAGGACAACTTGAAGAAGTTGATTCTCTCCTTCCACCCTGTGGATCCTAGTGATTGATCTTTGGTCATTGTGCTTAGCAGCAAATGTCTTTGCTTTCTATGCCACCTGCTGGCTCTCCTCAGTGAGTGTTTAATTGTATTGATGGAAGTATTATCCCAGGGAGTCAAGTTGAAGATAGACTTGCTCCACCCCCAGGCTGAACATAATGGACCAATTATTTCTTTAAAGGTTGCTATCTTTTGTCTAAATTATGTTAGAGAGTTTCTGATTTTTCAATTGCAGAGTCTAGACTTTTATTAGCTATCCTTTTCAAACTGTTAACTGCTACCTTCATTATTCCACCAACATGCTCTACTCCGAATCATGAACCTTGGGAAGAGTGCCCTCATCAATGGCTTGGGTTTATTTGCAGTTTCTTTGGGTGATTGGGATTCCACGGCTGGCCTTACACTTGCTGTTTGCTGATCACCTGACTCAGCCTCCTTAGCTGTGGGACTGTAGATACAAGAGGCCACACTTGGCATTGATGATCCTAGCCCCCCAAGAGCCACACATCCCCACTTCTTCCTCAGATCCTAGTGATGGAAATTGACAACTCCTACAGTAGCATTTTTTTTACGATGAACTCAATTCCCCTGGACAAGGCCCAGGTTACTGCCTCTGACTGTCGGTCCAGATATCTATTGCTGCCCATAGAACCATCTCACATTTAATTCAGCAATTTATCAGAATTTTTGTTAGAGCAGAGTGGGTTTGAAAGAGAACAAGGACAAGACTTGAAAGCTGATGGAATTTGTGGGGATTTTTGAAGAGTGTTGTTGTAAAAGGGCAATTGAACAGTTGGAAAGAAATGTGGGATTAAGAGAAAGACTGAAAATGGGGTAAATAAATACCAGCTTGCTTACACTGTGCCAAGTGACCTGGAAGACTTCATATTTATAAGATATTGCAGAAGAGAAAGAGGAAAGGGCTGTCACTGAGCAAGAGAAGATAGGCAGTTAGATACAAAGCAGCTGCTCTGGCCTTTACATAGAAAGGTAGACTGCTCCTCTCGTTAGAATAAGGTAGGTGGGCACTGCCAGTAATCTCACAGTTCCCTTTGCCTTGGTTTTATTAGTAAAGCAGGAAATGATATCATCACTCAAGAATGACACACACACACACACATGTGCATTGGAGGATATGATTGGGAGTATGAATGAATCTGATGACTATTGAAATAGAAAAATGAGAACAGGAACAGTGGTACATAGCAAGATTCTGTTCCTCTCTCTCTCTCTCTCTCTCTCTCTCTCTCTCTCACACACACACACACACACACACACATACACACACACACACACACACACACACACACACACACACACACAGATTGAGAAAGGCTAGGGCTAGTATCATCTGGATACCAGTGAGATGTTTTTGACCCTGAATTTAAAATCAGATGAGTCATTATTCTTATGTTTCTTCTGGTTTCATTCAGCGGCAGGAAGAATGAACCAATTCCACTAAAATCAGGGACTTGACAAGGCTGCACACTCTCTCCCTACCTGTTCAATATACCACTTGAAATCCTAGCCAGAGCAATTAGACAGCAAAAAGAGGTCAAAGGGATACAAATTGGCAAAGAAGAATTAGAGGTATCAGTATTTTCAGATGATATGATAGTATACTTAAGTGACCACAAAAATTCCGCCAGAGAACACCTACAGCTGATAAACAACTTAGGGAAAGTGACTGGATATAAAATTAACTCAAACAAATCAGTAGCCTTCCTCTACTCAAAGGATAAACAGGCTGAGAAAGAAATTAGGGAAACAACACCATTCACAATAATCACAAGTAATATAAAATACCTTGGTGTGACTCTAACCAAGCAAGTGAAAGATCTCTATGACAAGAACTTCAAGTCTCCGAAGAAAGAAATTGAAGAAGGTCTCAGAAGTTGGAAAGACCTCCCATGCTCATGGATTGGCAGGATTAATATAGTAAAAATGGCCATTTTACCAAAAGCAATTGACAGATTCAATGCAATCCCCATCAATATTCCAACTCAATTTTTCATAGAGTTAGAAAGAGCAATTTGCAAATTCATTTGGAATAACAAAACCCAGGATAGCAAAAACTATTGTCAACAATAAAAGAACTTCTGGGGGGAATTCCAGAGCTGGATTACAGAGCAATAGTGATAAAAACTGCATGGTGTTAGTACAGAGGCAGGCAGGTAGATCAATGGAGTAGAACTGAAGACCCACACCTGTGGTCGCTTGATCTTTGACAAAGGAGCTAAAACCATCCAGTGGGAAAAGACAGTAATTTCAGCAAATGGTGCTGGTTCAACTGGTGGTCAGCATGTAGAAGAATGCAAATCAAACCATTCTCATGTCCTTGTACAAAGCTCAAGGCCAAGTGGACCAAAGACCTCCACATAAAACCAGACACCCTGAAACTAATAGAAAGTGGGGAAGAGCCTTGAACACATAGGCACAGGGCAAATTTTCCTGAACAGAGCACCAATAGCTTATGCTCTAAGGACAAGAATTGACAAATGGGACCTCATAAAATTACAAAGCTTCTGTAAGGCAAAGGACACTGTCAATAGGACAAAACAGCATCCAACAGATTGGGAAAAGATCTTACCAATCCTAAATCAGATAGAGGGCTAATATCTAATATATACAAAGAATTCAAGAAGTTAGACTCCAGAGAGCCAAATAATCCTATTAAAATGGAATACAGAGCCAAACAAAGAATTCTCAACTGAGGAATATTGAATGGCAGAGAATCATCTAAAGAAATGTCCAATATCCTTATTCTTCTGGGAAATGCAAATCAAAACAACCCTGAGATTCCACCTCACACCAGTCAGAATGGCTAAGATAAAAAACTTAAGTGACAGCAGATCCTGGTGAGGATGTCAAGAAAGTGGAACACTCTTCCATTGTTGGTGGGATTGTAAGCTGGTACAACTACTCTGGAAATCAGTCTAGCGGTTCCTCAGAAAATTGGACATAGTAATACCTGTGGACCCAGCATATACCCAAAAATATACTCCTGGACATATTCCCAATAGATGCTCCAACATATAACAAGGACACATGCTCCACTATGTTCATAGCAGCCTTATTTACAATAGCCAGAAGCTGGAAACAACCTAGATGCCCTTCAACAGAGGAATGGATACAGAAAATGTGGTACATTTACACAATGGACTACTACTCAGCTATTAAAAACAATGACTACATGAAATTCTTAGGCAAATGAATGCAACTGGAAAATATCATCCTGAGTAAGTTAACCCAGTCACAAAAAACACATATGGTATGAACTCCACTGATAAATGGTTATTATACTGTCCCACCTGGGGATCTATCCCATATGCAGCCACTAAATCCAGTCACTATTGCTGATGGCAAGAAGTGCTTGCTGACAAAAGCCAGATATGGGTATCATCTGAGAGTCTCTATGAGAGCCCTACTGATACAGATGAGGATGCTTGCAGCTAACCATTGGACTGAACAAGGAGACCCCAATGGAGGAGGTAGAGAAAGGACTGAAGAAGGTGAAGGGGTTTGCATACCCATAGGAAGAACAACAATATCAACCAACCAGTCTCCCAGAGCTCTGGGGGACTAAACCACCAACCAATGAGTACACGTGGAGTGACCCATGACTCCAGCCGCATATGTAACAGAGGATGGCATTGTCTGGCATTAATAGGAGGAGAAACCCTTCCTTGGTCCTGTGAAGGCTTGTTTCCCCAGTGTAGGATAATGCCAGGGTGTTGAGGTAGGAGTGGATGCATCTTCATAGAAGCTAAGGGATGGGGGACATGAGAGGGGGGAAAGGGGATAACATTTGAAATATAAATGCATGAAATATCCAATAAAATATTTTAAAAAAGAATAGAGAATTTAGAGTTAGTGGGCTTTGTCTGCCTAGGTGAAAGAGGAAGTGTAGGTGCTCTCAGGAGTGTGAATATAACAAAAGATTGTGGATTTTCAGGAGGCATGGGAACTAAAAGAGGCTTCATAGGATGGAGCACAATGAGGTAGTGATGTGCAGGTTCTTGTGGGGTGTCGAGGGGGAATTATGTCACTAATGGTGACTTGAAAGGGAGAAAAAATTGCGGGTGGCAAACCCCAACACATAACCTGGGAGAACGTTGAGGCAACAGGGAGGAGTGTTGAGAAGGTCATCTGTGCACTGGGTAAAAGGTGTGCTGGAGAGTGACAAAGATGGCCAGGAGAATCAGACAGTGTCAGAGTTTAAGGATGTGGAATTCAAAGCTGAGATTTGGGAGGACTGTTAGATGGTCCAATTTGAGATGTTAATAGTGTTGGTTTCTCCTCTAGGAATAAGCAGTATCAGAATGTGAATGTTGTAATGCTTTTTAGGAAATCTTGCTTGCATAAAAATGTTTCCTGCTTTAATCACCAGAGGGTGCCAGAGTCAAGCAAATCATTCTTCTCTTCATACATGTATACAGTTTATGTTGAGTATATATGTACTCTTCTTGGCCCCTCCAGCCCCTCGGGAGCTCCCCAGCACATTTCCCCTCAACTTCATTATCATAAACACACACACACACACACACACACACACACACACACACACACACACACACACACACACAGTACACAACACAAACACACACACAAGTACACACACACACATAGAATTCTGAAACAAATATCCAATTAGTGCTGCCTGTATGTACTTAGGTACTTTTAGTATTCATCTGTAGCTGAGATAATCAATCCTCAAGTAATGGAAGATGGCACTATTAATATGGGGGGATGTGTAAGTGAGACTTTGCCACATAAACTAGGAGATGTGTTCTTCTTTCCCCTATTCAATATGAACATGAGCAAAATAACAATGCGCCAGCTCCATACAAATCTCCTACTCCTTGTACTTTTGTCCGTGAGCCTATTCTTTAATGGCGCAGCTACCTCTCCAACCCCACAGCTCTAATTAATAATTAAAATGAAAACAGGGAAAAGTGGACAAACTGCCTTTCATCTTGAAGATGGGGAAACCGTCTCCTCTAAATTCCACCTCATATCTTTACTACACGTTTCATGTTTCCCTTTGATATAGTTGGATTATATTTCAAGTAAGAGAATTGTTGCATTCCGAAAAGTAGTTAGGGCAGTCCAAACTAGCCTGAAGTATTCTATAAATTCTTACAGCAGCTTTGGTTACATTCATTTTTGGTCTTCTATGGCAATTCTTCTGTACTTGTATTAGTTTTAGATATGTCTTACATGGTAAGTACATTAAAGTCTGTATGTTCAGAGCCCTTTGAAGTGGGCTTGGGGGTGTGGATCCTGCCATGGCATTTGTGTAGGTCAGAGGACAACTCTCAGGTGTGGATTCTATTCTTTCCACCTTTTAAGATCCAGGGATCAAACTCAGATTACTAGTCCTGTGGTCATGTACCTCTACTGGTTGAGTTATCTGATACTTAAATATTTCCCTTAAATTTTTTTATCTTTTTATTAGTCAAAGTATTTTCATTCTCTCTCTCTCTCTCTCTCTCTCTCTCTCTCTCTCTCTCTCTCTCTCTCTCTCTCTCTCGATGGTTTCTTTGCATACCAGACCCCTGGCTATCCTGGGCTCACTTTTTAGACCAGGCTGGCCTCAAACTCATAGAGATCCACCTGCCTCTGCCTCTCAAGTCCTGGGATTAAAAGTTTGCTCCACAGCAAGGGCAGTATTCTCATTTCTTAGATCCCAGTAAAATCAGGTCTTGGTTGTATTGTCCCTTTGAAGTGGCCTGTATGCACATGGACTACCTACCAGCATCCTCTGAATAGTCATCAGGGCCATTTTTATTTCTATAATCTTTATTATATACCATCCTCTGCCTTCCCACCATCAGGGGGCTATGCTAATAGGAGTACATGAATATAAATGGGCTTCTGAAATTTGAAATTTGAAAATATTGGAAAATACTAGAAAGTGTTGGACACCATGACACATACTTGTAACCCCAGCAGTGGGAAAGGTGGCATAGGAGTATTGCCTTGAGCTCAAGACTAGCCTGGGATACCAACTGAATTTCAGGCCAGCTAAGCTAAAAACGAGACTTTGCGGCAAAAATGAAATAATGACAACAACAAAAGCCCCCCCACCTGCCACAAGAACCTACCTCCACAAGAACCCCAAGGGCTCTTTGTGATGTCTCATCTATTAAGTGCATGTGCACCTCTTCAGAGTATCCATGACTCATGCATAACTGTGTCACCGCTTACCTACAACTCCAGGGAACATGATGTTGACTTCCGGCCTCAGCAGTTACTGTGCTCAACTCCAAGGACTCTGAACCCTTTTCTGACTTTCTGGACTCTAAAGGAACTCTCTGTCCTTGCACTCACAAAGCTCACAGCCACACATATACTTTAAAAATAATTACTAACTAAAAAACAAACAAAACAAAACAAAACAAAAAACCCAACAACCTAAAAACACAAAACAAAACCACCGTCCCAAATAAAAGAAAACTAGGATGGTAATTTGTAATTCGTTAGTTTGTTTTTGTGGTTTTAATTATCTTTTCACCAAGTCATATTGTAGTGTTTAGTGTTGATTGTCAGCTTGACAAGATCCTGTACAATTTCGGAGACAAAAGGACTTTCTAGAAGATCCACCTTACATGTAGGTGACATCATTCCATGGGTTCGTCCCAGCTGAATACCAGGAACGCAAGCTGGGCACCAGCATCCATCTCTCTCTCTGCTTCCTGGGTGCAGATGCAGTGTGATTAGCTGTCAAATGCCCCTGCTTCCAGAACTTCCTCAGTGTGACGCAGTGTGCCCTCGAGCTTAGAGACAAATAAACCCTTTCTTCCTAACATTTCCTGTGTTGCATATTTTGTCATAATGTAAGAAAAATGGCTAATGCACATTTTTCATTTCAGTCAGAGGATATTTAGTTTGCATGTGAATTAACATTTTTAAACTAAGAGTCCTTCACATGCTTGTGCTCATTCGCCGTGTTTAGGTTTCCAAAACAGACATGTCTTTCAGAAGTACGTCAAGTACTTATCACTTATCACAAACAATCCTTTAGTCCTCTTAAAATCAGGCAAAAAAGGCATGGATATTTAGTGAAAATAGCAAATATCAGAAGTTTCTGGTTTGCCTTTATCTGTGGCATTGCTATATTGTGTATTCTCTCTCCCTCTCCTTTCCCTTTCCCCTCTCCTGCTCTCCTGCTCCCACTGCATGAGAACACTTGACATTTGCTTTAATAAACCAGCTTTGCTTAAACCTTTTATTTTACTTTTATTTTTATTTTCCCTTTGTTTTATTATGTGAGAGTATTATGGTACTGAAAACACAAATACCTGGTGACCCACAGTTTCTCCACAGAATTGGCAGATGTATATCATTTAAACAAAGCTTTCCACATCCTTCATTTTGCTCTTTTTTCATGAAAATATTTAGAGAATTTAAGAATATATAAATTAAAATATGAAATCTCACCTCTCCAACTCACCCCTCTCATATCTCTGCCAACATGTTCCCCTCCCACAACTTCTTCTTCTCCTCCTCCTCCTCTGCCCAACATGGGGATTCTTCTGAATTACCTTACTCTTTTCGATCTGAATGACTCATCTGAGTTAAGGCCTCAGCTATATAATTCTTCCAGGAGTCTCACCAGTATTTTCAATATTAAAATTACCATGTGGAACAGGTGCCATTTCTTTTCCAAGCCTTATATTTACCTGGGCCATATGTGGAAGAAATGAGCTTGGTCTAATTATAGACTCCTCTGTGTCCTAACTGTTCGGTGAGTAGCAGTCACTCTGGCATTAAGCTTAGAGTTTGTGGTAGTTTGAATATGCTTGGTCCATAGGGAATGGCATGTTAGGAGATGTGGCCTTGTTGGAGGAAACATGTCATTCTCTGGGTAGGCTTTGAAGGTCTCCTATGCTCAGGCACCACCTAGTGTGGAAGACACCTTCCTTCTAGCTGCCTTCAGAACAACTGTCTCTGGATCAAGAGCTCTCAGTTCCTTTTCCAGCACCATGTCTGTCTGGATGCTTGCCATGCTTCCTGCCGTGATCAAAATGGACTGAACCTCTGAACCTGTAAGCCAGCTCCAATTAAATGTTGTCTTTTCTAAGAGTTAACTTGGTCATGGTGTCTCTTCACAGCAGTAGAAACCCTAGCTAAGACAGAGTTGGTAGGCAACCTGTCCAATATACCTCTTTGGTTTTGTGGTGGTTTGAATAAGAATGGCTCCCATAAGGCTCATATATTTGAATGCTGAGATTCTAGTTGTTGGAACTGTTTAGGAAGAATTAGGAGGTGTGGCCTTGTTGTGTCACTGGCGGTCAGTGTTGAAGTCTCAAAGCTCACACTAGGTCCAGTCTTGCTCTCCTTCTCTGCCTTCATCTTGTAAGTCAAGTGAGCTCCCAGCTACTGCTCTGGCACCATGGCTGTATTCCTGCTGGTGTGCTTCCTGCCATGATGATCATGGAATAACTCTCAAAGTGTCCCCAGTTAAATGCTTCTTTTAATAAGTAGCCTTGGTCATGGTGTCTCTTCAGAGTCATAGAACAGTAACTAAGCCATCTTCAGTCCCAGGATGACAATAAACAGCTCAGGTTGGATGAACATTTGCCATGGACCTCATGCTTTCTGAGATGGTATACAAACAAAATTCTTCCCCTCCAAGCATCAGCAACAAAAAAGTTTTAAGACAAGATCTCCTTAGTAGCCCCAGCTGATCTGGGATTTAGTATACATCCCAGACTGGCCTGAAATATGTTATTCTCCTTTCTCAGTCTCCTGAGTGCTGGGATTACAGACTTGTTACCACTATGACTGGCTTATCATTACTTTATTACCATTTTATATACCACTAGCAACGGAACAACTACTGCTAAGAAACAAATAAGCAAATAGAGAAACCCAAACCCTTTTGTCTCACTTAGGAATTTTTTTTTAAACTCATAGAGTCGTAAACTTTGTGATTTAAGAAAAATGTCAGATGAGCATAGCTAAAAATGAAAACAAAAATTTAGTTTAGTTCAGTGGTTAAATTATTCCTAAAAGTTCATCTTCAGAGACTGATTCCTCTAAGTTGTCTTTGAGTCAGTCGCGATGACGTTGATATTGATGAATGATACTGACTTCTGCCTCTAAGAGTGTTGGTAATGTGGACACTTAAATACTCCAAAAATGGAATCAGCAAGATAGCTCAGTGGATAAGGCACTTTCAACCAATCAGAAGACTTTAGTTTGATCAGCAGGTTTCACATTGTGAAAGGAGAGAACTGACTCAATGCTTGTCTGACCTCCACTAGTTATTTTAGCTGATTTTACAGAAGGAACAGTAAATATTTATATAATTGCATAATGTTATTTGGTTTCATGAAATTATATTGTCTAGAGCTACCTTAGGAGTTTTCATTTGTATAAATTATTCTGTGATGTTTATTTGATGGTGAAATGGCCTAAGGACCCAAGACTGATTGTGTTACTTCCTTCTGAAATTTGAAAGGTGAAGAGTGACAATTCAGCATTTTTTATCTACAAATTCTATAAATTTTGATGCTGATACTGTTGGTGTTTATACCTGTATACAACAATATTATGTCATAATCATAATCACTTGGCCAAGATTGTTAAACACTATTGATTGAAAAACTCATCCCCCCCAGGGCTGGAGCGATGGCTCAGTGGTTAAGAGCACAGATTGCTCTTCCAGATATTCTGAGTTCAATTCCCAGCAATCACATGGTGGCTGGCAACCATCTGTAATTAGATCTAATGTCCTCTTCTGGTGTCTCTGAAGATAGCAACAGTGTACTCCTATAACTAAAATAAATAAATCTTTTCAAACAATAGAAAAACTCTTCCCGAACACAGAATTGAAACAATGTAACCATGACCTCAGCCACCTGCGAATGCACAGAGGCTCCCCTAAGAATGCCTGCTGGAATTGCTCAAAGGCCCTCAAGACCAAGGACATTAAAGGAGTCTTCAGATCATAATCACTTGGACTCAACACAGGGAACTGGAGTTTCGTACTCTCTTTTTGACATCCTTGTTCCAAAATATTTATAATGCTGATTATAAGCACTAGCTCATAATAAAAAGGAATACAGTTGGGGTACAGTTGGTAAAAAAAAAAGAAAAACTCTTCCCGATTTTTGTGAGATTAATATGGGAGAACAATATGTATTTTATATATCTTTTAATATTTTAACTTGTGTTTTTTACCTTTTGATAATTTCATACAAGTACTATATCATTAAAATATACATTTTGGAAATAAGTAAATATAGTGGGTGATTTTTGTTAAGGGACAATTCAAGTCTCTTGCTTTTACCTGACCTAGAAAGCTGCCACCTTTCAAGTTCCTCAAAGGTGAAGTTAACATAATAATGAGCAAATGAAATGTAGGTCTAAAGGGTACGGGAGCACCCATAGGAATGATGACACTCTGCAAACATTCACAATACCAGCTGTGAAGCCCACGCCCATCCTTTGCTTAGGCGAACAGAGAGCAGGAACATGGGTTCAGCTTCTGCCACTGTCCCAGGCTGCTGTGTCCCAGGATCACAGAGCAAAAAAACTCTGACCTTGTTATCCTTTCTGCAATGCAGGAACAATGGTGTTTGCTTTCCTACTGACAGGAAGAGTTTTGCTGGTATTGTTTCTCCACTGATTTCGTTTAGTATTCCCATGAATATTAACTTAGTGCAGATTAAACTCACCATAGTTGTTAGTGTGACTTTTTCACTGGTATCAAATGCCTTGGTGTGGAATGTTGAGAGGAGGAGGCAGTGGATAAGGTGAGGAGCAGCAGATAAATAGAATTCTATGTCCTCCAGTTTCCCGGGAGATGTAACTGCAGCCCGACCCATGGTGCCTATAGTCCCAGCTAACAAGGAGGCTAGGCACAGCACAAAGTCTTTAAAGTGGGGTGGGGGACACTGGAGAGATGGCTCAGTGATTGAGTAGATGATGTTCTTGCAGAGGCCCAGGCTCAGTTCCCAGCACCCACATGTGGGCTTGCTGCCATCTGTAACTCCAGGGAATTTAGCCAATGCTCTCTTCTAATCTCCTCATGCAGAAAACACATACTTGGTACACATCACAGGCAGAACACTCCTATACACAAAATAAATGAATCTAAAAATATTTTTATTTAAAAGGTCTTTGAAAGAGAAATTAAGAATGTTCAATGAAGAGACATGCATGTGGATTGGTATAAACAACAAGGAGACCAGCAGAACAGAGGAATTAGGTAGCAAAAGTTTCAGCCTGCTGATCCCTTTCTCCTACCTCCTAGGTGTATCAGCTTGGCCAGCACCTTGGTTATTTCTTCTGTTAAATGAGATACCTGCCTTCAATCTTAGCTTGTGAGGAGGATGAACATCAAATGGTGTCAAGTGTTTTGAAAGTATTTGCCACTCTAAGTGCACAATAAGGATTAGATTTTTTTTTTTATTAACTTGAGTATTTCTTATATACATTTCGAGTGTTATTCCCTTTCCCGGTTTCCAGGCAAACATCCCCCTAATCCCTCCCCCTCCCCTTCTGTATGGGTGTTCCCTCCCCATCCTCCCCCATTGCCGCTCTCCCCCAACAATCTAGTTCACTGGGGTTCAGTCTTAGCAGGACCCAGGGCTTCCCTTCCATTGGTGCTCTTACTAGGATATTCATTGCTACCTATGAGGTCAGAGTCCAGGGTCAGTCCATGTATAGTCTTTAGGTAGTGGCTTAGTCCCTGGAAGCTCTGGTTGCTTGGCATTGTTGTACATATGGGGTCTCGAGCCCCTTCAAGCTCTTCCAGTTCTTTCTCTGATTCCTTCAACGGGGTCCTATTCTCAGTTCAGTGGTTTGCTGCTGGCATTCGCCTCTGTTTTGCTGTATTCTGGCTGTGTCTCTCAGGAGCGATCTACATCCGCTCCTGTCGGCCTGCCCTTCTTTGCTTCATCCATCTTGTCTAACTGGATGGCTGTATATGTATGGGCCACATGTGGGGCAGGCTCTGAATGGGTGTTCCTTCTGTGTCTGTTTTAATCTTTGCCTCTCTCTTCCCTGCCAAGGGTATTCTTGTTCCCCTTTTAAAGAAGGAGTGAAGCATTCACATTTTGATCATCTGTCTTGAGTTTCATTTGTTCTAGGCATCTAGGGTAATTCAAGCATTTGGGCTAATAGCCACTTATCAATGAGTGCATACCATGTGTGTTTTTCTGTGATTGGGTTACCTCACTCAGGATGATATTTTCCAGTTCCGACCATTTGCCTACTAATTTCATAAAGTCATTGTTTTTGATAGCTGAGTAATATTCCATTGTGTAGATGTACCACATTTTCTGTATCCATTCCTCTGTTGAAGGGCATCTGGGTTCTTTCCAGCTTCTGGCTATTATAAATAAGGCTGTGATGAACATAGTGGAGCACGTGTCTTTTTTATATGTTGGGGCATCTTTTTGGTATATGCCCAAGAGAGGTATACCTGGATCCTCAGGCAGATCAATGTCCAATTTTCTGAGGAACCTCCAGACTGATTTCCAGAATGGTTGTACCAGTCTGCAACCCCATCAACAATGGAGGAGTGTTCCTCTTTCTCCACATCCTTGCCAGCATCTGCTGTCACCTGAGTTTTTGATCTTAGCCATTCTCACTGGTGTGAGGTGAAATCTCAGGGTTGTTTTGATTTGCATTTCCCTGATGACTAAAGATGTTGAACATTTCTTTAGGTGTTTCTCAGCCATTCGGCATTCCTCAGCTGTGAATTCTTTGTTTAGCTCTGAACCCCATTTTTTAATAGGGCTATTTGTCTCCCTGCGGTCTAACTTCTTGAGTTCTTTGTATATTTTGGATATAAGGCCTCTATCTGTTGTAGGATTGGTAAAGATCTTTTCCCAATCTGTTGGTTGCCGTTTTGTCCTAACCACAGTGTCCTTTGCCTTACAGAAGCTTTGCAGTTTTATGAGATCCCATTTGTCGATTCTTGATCTTAGAGCATAAGCCATTGGTGTTTTGTTCAGGAAATTTTTTCCAGTGCCCATGTGTTCCAAATGCTTCCCTAGTTTTTCTTCTATTAGTTTGAGTGTATCTGGTTTGATGTGGAGGTCCTTGATCCACTTGGACTTAAGCTTTGTACAGGGTGATAAGCATGGATCGATCTGCATTCTTCTACATGTTGACCTCCAGTTGAACCAGCCCCATTTGCTGAAAATGCTATCTTTTTTCCATTGGATGGTTTTGGCTCCTTTGTCAAAAATCAAGTGCCCATAGGTGTGTGGGTTCATTTCTGGGTCTTCAATTCTGCTCCATTGGTCTATCTGTCTGTCTCTGTACCAATACCATGCAGTTTTTATAACTATTGCTCTGTAATACTGCTTGAGTTCAGGGATAGTGATTCCCCCTGAAGTCCTTTTATTGTTGAGGATAGTTTTAGCTATCCTGGGTTTTTTGTTATTCCAGATGAATTTGCAAATTGTTCTGTCTAACTCTTTGAAGAATTGGATTGGTATTTTGATGGGGATTGCATCGAATCTGTAGATCGCTTTTGGTAAAATGGCCATTTTTACTATATTAATCCTGCCAATCCATGAGCATGGGAGATCTTTCCATCTTCTGAGGTCTTCTTCAATTCCTTTTTTCAGAGTCTTGAAGTTCTTATTGTACAAATCTTTTACTTGCTTGGTTAAAGTCACACCGAGGTACTTTATATTATTTGGGCCTATTATGAAGGGTGTCGTTTCCTATTTTCTTTCGGCTTGTTTCTCTTTTGTGTAGAGGAAGGCTACTGATTTATTTGAGTTAATTTTATACCCAGCCACTTTGCTGAAGTTGTTTATCAGCTTTAGTAGTTCTCTGGTGGAACTTTTGGGATCACTTAAATATACTATCATATCATCTGCAAATAGTGATATTTTGACATCTTCTTTTCCGATCTGTATCACCTTGACCTCCTTTTGTTGTCTGATTGCCATGGTTAAAAATTCAAGAACTATATTGAATAAGTAGGGAGAGAGTGGGCAGCCTTGTCTAGTCCCTGATTTTAGTGGGATTGCTTCAAGTTTCTCTCCATTTAGTTTAATGTTAGCAACTGATTTGCTGTATATGGCTTTTACTACGTTTAGGTATGGGCCTTGAATTCCTATTCTTTCCAGGACTTTTATCATGAAGGGGTGTTGAATTTTGTCAAATGCTTTCTCAGCATCTAATGAAATGATCATGTGGTTTTGATCTTTCAGTTTGTTTATATAATGGATCACGTTGATGGTTTTCCGTATATTAAACCATCCCTGCATGCCTGGGATGAAGCCTACTTGATCATGGTGGATGATTGTTTTGATGTGCTCTTGGTTTCGGTTTGCCAGAATTTTATTGAGTATTTTTGCATCAATATTCATAAGGGAAATTGATCTGAAGTTCTCTTTCTTTGTCGGGTCTTTGTGTGGTTTAGGTATAAGAGTAATTGTGGCTTCATAGAAGGAATTCGGTAGTGCTCCATCTGGTTCAATTTTGTGGAATAGTTTGGATAATATTGGTATGAGGTCTTCTATGAAGGTCTGATAGAATTCTGCACTAAACCCGTCTGGACCTGGGCTCTTTTTGGTTGGGAGACCTTTAATGACTGCTTCTATTTCCTTAGGAGTTATGGGGTTGTTTAACTGGTTTATCTGTTCCTGATGTAACTTCGGTACCTGGTATCTGTCTAGAAAATTGTCCATTTCCTGCAGATTTTCAAGTTTTGTTGAATATAGGCTTTTATAGTAAGATCTGATGACCTTTTGAATTTCCTCTGAATCTGTAGTTATGTCTCCTTTTCATTTCTGATTTTGTTAATTTGGACACACTCTGTGTGTCCTCTCGTTAGTCTGGCTATGGGTTTTATCTATCTTGTTGATTTTCTCAAAGAACCAACTTTTGGTTCTGTTGATTCTTTCTATGGTCCTTTTTTTGTTTCTACTTGGTTGATTTCAGCTCTGAGTTTGATTATTTCCTGCCTTCTTCTCCTCCTGGGTGTATTTGCTTCTTTTTGTTCTAGAGCTTTTAGGTGTGCTGTCAAGCTGCTGACATATGCTCTCTCCTGCTTCTTTCTGCAGGCACTCAGCGCTAAGAGTTTTCCTCTTAGCACTGCTTTCATTGTGTCCCATAAGTTTGGGTATGTTGTACCTTCATTTTCATTAAATTCTAAAAAGTCTTTAATTTCTTTCTTTATTTCTTCCTTGACCAGGTTATCATTGAGTAGAGCATTGTTCAATTTCCACGTATATGTGGGCATTCTTCCCTTATCGTTATTGAAGACCAGTTTTAGGCCGTGGTGGTCTGATAGCACGCATGGGATTATTTCTATCTTTCTGTACCTGTTGAGGCCCGTTTTTTGACCAATTATATGGTCAATTTTGGAGAAAGTACCATGAGGAGCTGAGAAGAAGGTATATCCTTTTGCTTTAGGATAGAATGTTCTATAAATATCTGTTAAGTCCATTTGGCTCATGACTTCTCTTAGTCTGTCTATGTCTCTGTTTAGTTTCTGTTTCCATGATCTGTCCATTGATGAGAGTGGGGTGTTGAAATCTCCTACTATTATTGTGTGAGGTGCAATGTGTGTTTTGAGCTTTAGTAATGTTTTTTTTACATATGTAGGTGCCCTTGTATTTGGGGCATAGATATTTAGGATTGAGAGTTCATCTTGGTGGATTTTTCCTTTGATGAATATAAAGTGTCCTTCCTTATCTTTTTTATGACTTTTAGTTGAAAATTGACTTTATTTGATATTAGAATGGCTACTCCAGCTTGCTTCTTCCGACCGTTTGCTTGGAAAGTTGTTTTCTAGCCTTTCACTCTGAGGTAGTGTCTGTCTTTGTCTCTGAGGTGTGTTTCCTGTAGGCAGCAGAATGCAGGGTCCTCGTTGCGTATCCTGTTTGTTAATCTATGTCTTTTTATTGGGGAGTTGAGGCCATTGATGTTGAGAGATATTAAGGAATAGTGATTATTGCTTCCGGTTGTATTCATATTTGGATGTGAGGTTATGTTTGTGTGCTTTTCTTCTCTTTGTTTTGTTGCCAAGACGATTAGTTTCTTGCTTCTTCTAGGGTATAGCTTATCTCCTTATGTTGGGCTTTACCATTTATTATCCTTTGTAGTGCTGGATTTGTAGAAAGATATTGTGTAAATTTGGTTTTGTCATGGAATATCTTGGTTTCTCCATCTATGTTAATTGAGAGTTTTGCAGGATACAGTAACCTGGGCTGGCATTTGTGTTCTCTTAGGGTCTGTATGACATCTGTCCAGGATCTTCTGGCTTTCATAGTTTCTGGCTTAAAAAGTCTGGTGTGATTCTGATAGGTCTGCCTTTATATGTTACTTGACCTTTTTCCCTTACTGCTTTTAATATTCTTTCTTTGTTTTGTGCGTTTGGTGTTTTGACTATTATGTGACGGGAGGTGTTTCTTTTCTGGTCCAATCTATTTGAAGTTCTGTAGGCTTCTTGTATGCTTATGGGTATCTCTCTCTTTCCTTAGGTTAGGGAAATTTTCTTCTATGATTTTGTTGAAGATATTTACTGGTCCTTTGAGCTGGGAGTCTTCACTCTCTTCTATACCTATTATCCTTAGGTTTGATCTTCTCATTTGAGTCCTGGATTTCCTGTATGTTTTGGACCAGTAGCTTTTTCTGCTTTACATTATCTTTGACAGTTGAGTCGATGATTTCTATGGAATCTTCTGCTCCTGAGATTCTCTCTTCCATCTCTTGTATTCTGTTGGTGAAGCTCGTATCTACAGCTCTTTGTCTCTTCTTTTGGTTTTCTATATCCAGGGTTGTTTCCATGTGTTCTTTCTTGATTGCTTCTATTTCCATTTTTAATTCCTTCAACTGTTTGATTGTGTTTTCCTGGTATTCTTTCAGGGATTTTTGCGATTCCTCTCTGTAGGCTTCTACTTGTTCTCTAAGGGAGTTCTTCACGTCTTTCTTGAAGTCCTCCAGCATCATGATCAAATATGATTTTGAAACTAGATCTTGCTTTTCTGGTGTGTTTGGATATTCCGTGTTTGCTTTGGTGGGAGAATTGGGCTCCGATGATGCCATGTAGTCTTGGTTTCTGTTGCTTGGGTTCCTGTGCTTGCCTCTTGCCATCAGATTATCTCTAGTGTTACTTTGTTCTGCTATTTCTGACAGTGGCTAGACTGTCCTATAAGCCTGTGTGTTAGGAGTGTTGTAGACCTGTTTTCCTGTTTTCTTTCAGCCAGTTATGGGGACAGAGTGTTCTGCTTTCGGGCATGTAGTTTTTCCTATCTACAGGTCTTCAGCTATTCCTGTGGGCCTGTGTCTTGAGTTCACCAGGCAGGTCACTTGCAGCAGAAAAGTTGGTCTTACCTGTGGTTCCTAGGCTTAAGTTTGCTCGTGGGGTGCTGCCTACAAGCTCTCCGCGGCGGCAGCAACCAGGAAGATCTGCCCTGCCCTTTCCGGGAGCTTCTGTGCACCAGGGTTCCAGATGGCATTTGGTGTTTTCCTCTGGCGTCAGAGATGTGTGCAGAGTGCAGTCTCTTCTGGTTTCCCAGGCGTGTCTGCTTCTTTGAAGGTTTAGCTCTCCCTCCCACGGGATTTGGGTGCAGAGAACTGTTTATCCGGTAGGTCCCTTCAGGTTCTGGCGGTGTCTCAGATGCAGCGGACCTCCTGCTCTTGGGCCCTTCTCTACGGGAACCCAGAGGCCATATACAGCTTCCTCTTGGGCCAGGGATGTGAGCAGGGTGGGCAGTGTTGGTGGTCTCTTCCGCTCTGCAGCCTCAGGAGTGCCCACCTGACCAGGCGGTGAGGTCTCTCTCCCACGGGGTTTGGGAGCAGAGAGCTGCTGCGTGCGGGCAGGGATCCGCCGGCCAGGATTAGATATTTTTATTAATAGCAAAAGATCAAAAATGTATTTCACAAAGTAAATCACTATAGGGCACCTGTCTCTTTGCTCATAGGGAAAAATAAAAGTGGGCAGGTTTTCTCAAATAGCACAAAAATTCAGCCTAAAAATATAGTGGAAAATACCACTTTGTGACAAGATATGATCCATAAGCCAGATAGTGTCTTTTGACAAATTCAAAGTATGGGTTCTTAGTAACACTGCTATAGGCTTAAGTAAAATCATCAAATACACACACACACACACACACACACACACACACACACACACACACACACACATGGCAATACTATGTGTGCATGAGTTTCAGGCTGAGTATAAGACATGAAATGAGGGAGGCAGAGGCTACTGCCCAACAGGGACAAAGTGACTTTCTGTAAATAACTGTCACATGTTCTCACGCTTGCGCAAAGAGGTGGACAGGACAGCTTGAGAAGCATGCCTCCAGTAGGAACTGTTATTTGAAGCTAAGCAGTGCCTTTTATGTGACCGTCTTAGGGTTTCTATTGCTGCAATGAGATGCCATGACCAAAAAGCAAGTTGGGGAGGAAAGGGTTTGTCTCCCACTGCGCTATTCTTACTGAAGGAAGTCAGGACAGGAACTCAAACAGGACAGGGGCCTGGAGGCAAGAGCTGACCCAGAGGCCTTGGAAGGGGTTTGCTTACTGCCTGGCTCCTAATGGGCTGCTCAGTCTGCTTTCTTATAATACACAGGACACCAGCCCAGGGATGGCAACACCCACCATGGACTGAGCCCTCCCCATCAATCACTAATCCAGAAAATGCCATGCAAGCTTGCTTACATTCAGTCTTCTGGAGGTATTTTCTCTTTCTTTCTTTCTTTCTTTCTTTCTTTCTTTCTTTCTTTCTTTCTTTCTTTCTTTCTTTTTCTTTTGTTTGAGTACACTCTCACTGTCTTCAGACACACCAGAGGAGGGCATCAAATCCCATTACAGATGGTTGTGAGCTACCATGTGGTTGCTGGGAATTGAACTCAGGACCTCTGGAAAAGCCGTCAGTGGTCTTAACTGCTGAGCCGTCTCTCCAGCCCGAGGCATTTTCTTAATATACGTTCTCTCCTTTCAGATGACTTTAGCATGTGTCAAGTTGACATAAAACTGTTCAGTGTAACTGACCTTTTGTCAACGTGACACACAAACACATCATTGTTAAGATATATCTTTCTCATACATTCCAAAGATCTCACATGAAATAGAAAATAACTTGAAAAATTGTCTAGTCTTTACAAACTTAAACACATGAGAAGTTCAGTCTCTTTAAAATAGCCAATCTCTATTAAAATCCAAAGTCTTTTAAAATTCAAAGTCTCTCAACTGTGGGGTCCTATAAGATAAAAAAAATAAATTAAGGAGTTTCTTATTTCAAGAGGGAAGGAAGAAAGTGCAGTCACAATCAAATCAAAGCAAAATTAAACTCCAAAAATATAAGTGGCTCCACTTCCAATCTCTGGGATTGGCTCAGTCGTCTGGGCTCCTCCAAGGAGCTTAGGCCACTTCTCTGTCTCCACTTTCTACCTCACACACGGCTTTTCTTCTAAGTTCTAGCTGTCTCCATTTCACAGTTACTGCTCTTACTGGTGATCATCCCATGGTACTAGCGTCTCCAAAATGCTGGGTTTTTCTTCTGCAATTGAGCTGCACGTTTACCAATAGTCTCCCTTCACAGTGCTGAGCCTCAGCTTCTGTGCATGACTCCTTCAACAGCCAACGAGACTGCACCTTCCCCAGTGGTCTCCTTGCCTCTCACAGTGCATGCTAAGCGTCAGCTGGTTTTCATGACCTTTCATGCCTTCAAACCTACTACTACCTTGGGTGACTCTTACAGTATCAAGTTTGACTGCCAGCTCTGGAACACAGCTTCAGTGTGCTCTTGGGAAATACTTCCCAGAAGATGTCACTCAATAATGCTGGTATTAGCTCTGGCCAACCAACATCAAGTATCCCAGCAAAGCAACGGTTTCCCTTGAGTAGTTCTGGTGTTCTGTTAACCACAGGTGATTGTTCAGTCCCAGCTAAAAAGAACCACAGAATCTTTCATTCGAAGTAATAAATGGCCCTGACAGAGTCTTCAAACTTTTCTCTGAAACTTGACAAGCCAGGCCTCCATCATCTACATGGCCCTCAACATTTCGTTTTTCCAAATGACATCTTATATTTATTTGGGGAGGGAGACAAATAATCACCACAGAGTTAAATACATAACTGGGAATTATGTGGCGAGGCGGGCCACTGGAGGAGCGAGAACCGCAAAGGGAGCACAGTGGTAGAGTGCGGACACTGCTGCAGCATGGAGGGTTGTCGGGGACAGCTTGGTGAGAGACCTTGGAGCAAGGATCTAAGGATGTGTGGAGAGTGCTCTGCCCAGGACTGAGGGGAGGCCATCCTCAGGCACGAGGATCATCGGATTGTGTGTGGGACACAGCGTGCTTCTGCTTTAATCCATTTCATATTGTGAAAACTTTCCAAACCCCCACCACTGCAACGGGAAGTGTGGGCTTTTTTTTTTTTTTTGCTAGTGATGTCATTCTGTGTTGCCTCAGAGTGGAAAACGTCAGACAATCTTAGTTTAGAATCAATAGAGAACACAATTGCCGGGCATGGAATCTGTCATCCTAAATTCACCAACTAGTCTATGTTAGAAATCTGGTGGTGGATAATGGTGGATTCCACCACCAGAACTATCCAGTCCTGGGCCTACATTTTCTCTGCTTTGATCCCGCCATCCACAAGGAAGTGCCCTCCTCATGTATTCCCGCCCTCAACATTCTTTTTTTTTCTTCTTGGATATTTTATGTATTTGCATTTCAAATGTTATCTCCTTTCCCCGATCTCCCATATACCCTCCCCCTTCCCCTGCTTCAATGAGGATGCTCCCACTCCTACCCATCCCCTCCCACCTTAACACCCTGGTGTTCTCCTACATTGGGGAAATGAGCCTTCAAAGGACCAAGGACTTTTTCTCCTATTGATGTTGGACAAAGTCATCCTCTGCTATGGCTGGAGGCATAGGTCCCTTCACATGTACCCATTGGTTGGTGATTTACTCCCTGGTAGCTCTGGTGGGGTCTGGTTGGTTGATATTGTTGTTTTTCCTGTGGGCTTGCAAACCCCTTCAGTTCCTTTTGTCTTTTCTCTAACTCCTCCATTGGGGTCCCCTTGTTCAGTCCAATGGTTAGCTGCAACCATCCTCATCTCTATCAGTAGGGCTCTAGCAGAGCTTCTCAGGGGACACCCATGTCTGGTTCCTGTCAGCAAGCACTTCTTGCCTTCAGCAATAGTGACTGGATTTAGTGGCTGCATATGGGATGGATCTCCAGGTGGGGCAGTATTTAGATGGCCTTTCCTTGGGTCTCTGCTGCACTCTTTGTCCCTGTATTTCCTCACATGATTATTTTATTCCTCCTTCTAAGAAGGACTGAAGCATCCACATTTTGGTCTTCCTTCTTGAGCTTTATATGGTTTGTGGATTGTTTCTTGGGTATTCCAAACTTTTGGGTTAATATCCACTTATCAATGAGTGCATAGCATATCCTGGGTTACCTCACTCAGGATGATATTTTCTTGTTCCATCCATTTGCCTAAGAAGTTCATGTAGTAATTGTTTTTAATAGCTAAGTAGTACTCCATTGTGTAAATGTACCACATTTTCTGTATCCATTCCTCTGTTGAAGGACAACTGGTTTCTTTCCAGCTTCTGGCTATTGTGAATAAGGCTGCTATGAACATAGTGGAGCATGTGTCCTTATTATATATTGGAGCATCTTTTGGGTGTATGCCCAGGGTATAGATGGATCCTCAGGTAGTTCAATGTCCAATTTTCTGAGGAACCTCCAGACTGATTTCCAGAGTGGTTGCACCAGCTTGCAATCTCACTAACAATAGAAAAGTGTTCTTATTTCTCCACATCCTCATCCAGCAATTGTTGTCACCCCAGTTTTTGATCTTAGCCATTCTGACTGGAGTGAGGTGGAATGTCAGAGTTGTTTGATTTGTATTTCCCTGATGACTAAGAATGTTGAATATTTCTTTAGGTGCTTCTCAGTCATTCGATATTCTTCAGTGGAGAATTCTTTGTGAGGACATTTGAGTCCTGCTTAATTGATTCCTTGGGCCATGTACTCCTGGTGTCCTCCATCCCCTCTGACTCCTTACAATCTCTCTATCCCCTCCTCCATTGAACTCCCTGAGCTCCCAGGGGAGGGAACTGATGGAGGCCACCAACTTAGATCTTTTCTCCTAATGGTGTCTGGATGTGGTTTTTGGATCTTTTCCCACCTGCTGCTGGAAGAAGCCTCTCTGATGACTGCTGGATAAGGTACCAATCTATGAGTACAGCAGAATATCATTAGGAATCATTGTATTGATTTTTATTTTTATTTTTTTAGACCAGTCATGTTTCATTCTACCCTAGGTCTCTGGGCTATCCAGTCTCTACTTTCTGGCTATGCAGTGACAGACATGGGATCCCTGCTATGGACTAGGTCTCAAGTTAAATCAGACATTGTCTGGTCACTTCCCCAAGTTCTTTGCCAACATTGTCCCAGCACATTTTGCAGGCAGGGCAGATTGTAGGTCCAAAGTTTTGAGACCGGGTTGATGTTTCTTTTCGGTAGCCTGCAGATTAGCCTCCCACACCAAAGAACTAGAGCTTAAGGGTGAAGGCTCCATGCAGGTACCAGGTCAACCTCTCCATATTTAATGAGCTGTGTGGGTGCTGTCTTCAGCAATGTCTGTCTGTGTGTCATTTCCATATCATCTGTCTGTCTCTCCATGTGTTCTGATCACCCCCAGCCCCACCTTAGTTTGCACAGAGCAGCCCTAGAGGCATTTTTAATTGAGGCGCCCTCCTCTGAGATGACTTTAGCTTGTGTCAAGTTGACATTAAGCTAGCCAGCACAGTTCCCTGTTATTTTTAGTGTGTGTGTGTGTGTGTGTGTGTGTGTGTGTGTGTGTGTAAATCTAGAATTCTACAAAGTTTACAAAAAGAAAGCAAAGAATGAAAAAAGCAGGAAAGGAAAAAGGAGAGAGGAAAGGCAGTGGGACAGGTGTCATCATGAGCAGGGCTAAGGCACTCACGGCTGAGGGCCAGCAGTCTTTATTACACCAGTGATTCTTGGATCTTGAGATGTTCAGGAGGCAACAAAGTTGAGGTTTTGTGGAGGAGAATGGGACTTGACTTTGTGTGATTACCTTAGAGCTTGAAAAGGGATCCATTTTTGATCTCTATCAAATTCCTCCTTTGATACCCATGGATCTGAGAGACCTGCAGAAATGCAGTAGAAATGCTGGTTCCTGTGCCCACTCAGGCCCATCCTGAAAATCTACATGTTCATCCAGGTCCACACCGACCCATGCTCACAGTAAACATTGACAAGTACTGACTCAAGCTGTGTGCTCACTGCAGTCTTCTGGGTGATAAGTTGATAGTTCTGTGGCTTGGACCTTGGGATGGAAGAATGTACTTTTTTTTTTTTTTTTTTTGGTTCTTTTTTTTTTTTTTTTTTTTTTGGAGCTGGGGACCAAACCCAGGGCCTTGCGCTTCCCTAGGCAAGTGCTCTACCACTGAGCTAAATCCCCAACCCCTCCTTTTTCTTTATTGTTTATTTTATCATTGGGGGAATGTGTGCAGCACAGGTGAGAGGGTGAGTTTTTCTTGTACCATGTAGGTGGTGGGATTGAACTCAGGATGTGATCCTTAGCAGCAAGTACCTTTATCCTCTGAACTATCTCGATGGCTTCTGATTGAATATTTTTCATATGCTTTTGGTTAATTTATTATTTTCTCTTGAGAAATGTGTTTTTGAATGTTTGCCTTGTTTTTTTTTTTTTTTTTTTTTTTCATCTTTATTAACTTGAGTATTTCTTATTTACATTTCGATTGTTATTCCCCTTCCCGGTTTCCGGGCCAACATCCCCCTAACCCCTCCCCATCCCCTTTTATATGGGTGTTCCCCTCCCTATCCTCCCCACATTACCGCCTTCCCCCCAACAATCCCGTTCACTGGGGGTTCAATCTTGGCAGGACCAAGGGCTTCCCCTTCCACTGGTGTTCTTACTAGATTTGCCTTGATTTTGATCCACTTTTTTGTTTTATATTTATAGTCAAGTTTCTTATATGTTAATCCCTTGTCAGATGAATACATTATAAATATTTTTTATTCCTTAGGTTATCTCTTTACACTGTTGATTATTTCCTTTGCTGTGCAGAGTATGTCAGCTTGATATAGCCTCAGCTGTCAACTTTGCCTGAACTTTAGGAATCGGAGACCTCTCCAAAATCTTTGCCCAGACCAACTTCTTGAAACCTTCTCCTACATTTTTCTATAGTAGTTTCAGAGTTTCTGGTCTGAAGATTAAATTTTTGATCCATTTGAGCTGTGTTTAGTTTATGTGGATTTTAGCTTAGTCCTATTTTGTATACATACCTAGTCTCCCCAGCACCATTTATTGAAGAGTGATTACTTTGGTCTATGTAAGCTCTAGCTGCTTCCACTGAAATGTCTCCAAGTTGGGGCTGGGCTGTTACTTACTTGTAAAGTTCTTATCTAATAGAAAGCCCTAGGTTTGACCCCACCCCCACCCCCAGCCCAGGACCACATAAACTGGGAGTAGTGACATAGGTCTGTAATCCCAGCACTAGAGAAGTAGAGGCAAGAGGACCAGAGGTTCAAGATTATCCTCAGCGATATTGCTAGTTGGAGGCTATCATAGGATCTATGAGATCTTGTCCCACAAATTTACATGGCTGTGGATATTTGGGTTTATTTCTGAGTCTTCTTATCTTGTCTCAAACAGCAAGTAGTATGCTGTTTTGGTAACTATATCTTTACTTTGAGATTTTTAAATTGACTCCAGACTATTTAAAATTATGGTTTCGCTCTAAGAACATAACAGAAAACAATGCCTGTTTTCTTCTGCAGCTTTGATAGGTTAGATTGGTAGCTACGCTTGTTTCAATAATTGTATTTAAATTTGGTAAAGTGGAGGAGTTTGTATGGAAATAAGCTTGAAAGCAAGTCCCAAGTTGTTGCAATATGTGCCAGTTAAATGCAAAATATGATGGCAAGTTTCACGAAAACAGGAAGATAGGTTGGACTTGAACAATGTTGGTGGGTCACTGAAGGTACTGCCAGTTCTTAGTGTGGGCTTTGCTTTCTCAAAGCTGCTTCCTCCTTGGCCAGAAACTTTTTGCTTTTTCCTGAAGCACATCCACTAGCAGGGTCACAAAAGGAAATGCCCAAAGAATCCCTGGAGTTCTCTTTTCTTCAGCGTGCACTGGCAGGAAACCTGAGAACCTTCTTGTTTCTTTGAAGTATAATCACCAAAGATGGTTCAATTGATTTCTTTGAAAATCATTGAAAAAAGAATCTTCCCCAAACACCAGTAGGGTACAATGTTTGACTTCATCAGCATGCATAGTATCCCACTGGCTATCCGAATTCACGACTCTCCTAAGTTTTATTCGGTAGAGTCAAGATTCTAATCTTAAACATTAAATGATATTTATGGTAATTGCATTTTTTAGTTAGTTTCTTTTCTCTCCAAACAGAAGAGACCAAACTTTCAACATCTCTTCCTATATGCAAACCAATTTCAATTCAGTTGATGTTAAAAATAATTAAAATATAAATAACCCAGAGACGCACACTCATTTTAAAAACTACACCACTTTTGCTTGCATAAAGATCATGTTGTCTTTGGTGTGTGGTCAACAGTCTCATCATTCCTCCTCTCCAATGTTCATGGGAACCCAGTGTCTGCTAATATTCTCTCCTCACAACCGACCATAGGGTTCCTAGCCAGCACATCTACAACCCAACCCATATACCTAAGGCTAAAAGAATATCATGAAAGAAAAGGTGGAAAGCTTGTAAGAGCCAGGGAATCAGAATGTCTGATACGAGATTGTGTTTTCAATGTGGTACAGCAGGGGTTCTCAACCTGTGGGTCACAACCTATTTGGGGCAATCTCTTTTGCTTAAGACCATCATAAAACACAGATATAGGGGCCAGAGAGATGATTCTGCTCTTCCAGAGTTCAATTCCCAGCAACCACATGGTGTCTCACAACCATCTATAATGGGATCTAATGCCCTTTTCTGGTGTGTGTAAACTACAGCTACAATGTACTTATATAAGTAAAAAAACAAACCAACCAACCAAACAAACAAAACAAAAAACAACACCTCCCCACAGATATGTACATTACAATTTATAACAGTAGCAAAATTACGGTTATGAAGAAGCAACAAAACCAATTTAGGTGAGAGATCACCACAGCCTTATTAAAGGGTTGCAATATAAGGAAGGGTAAGAGCTACTGTTACAAATATATTCCAAGGTCCTTGAAACAGGGCTTACTCAGGAAAATGGACTCAGACAAACCTACTATGCTAATTTTTTCCTTGCACTCTAAGGTATTGACACTTTTAAACATAAAATCAAGCCTTTTCCAGTACTCAAATACCTTATTATAGGTAAGTACATGGAAGGCATACCAGTGTAGTGGCACACAACTCTAGTCTCCATATTTAGGAAGTGGAGACAGGAATATCAGGTTATTCATGGACAGCCTGGGTCAAAGACCATTTCAAAATAAATGATTAAATTAGTTAATCAATGAAAACTAAAATAAATAAGTTAAAAATATGGTTAATCCTAGCTCTCAATGTCCTACAATAGTATAGCATATATGATATTCCTGGGTAGAAGTGAATGGCTACTCACTTAAGATAGAGAGCTAGTGATAGAACAAAGTGAAGATACCACCAAAATTCAACTTGGTGAACCACTGAGTTTTACTGAGGTTGCTTACAAGAATATGAATGAGGGATTACTTACAGGGCAGAAATGATTAAAAGATAGTCTCTTCTCCAAAATATTATCCCTCATGGGTGACAGTTCATAGAATCTGGAAAATTGTAGTGCATTGTATAGCCTAAAGGTAGGTCAGTATGTCAGAGAATGTCCTTTCCCGTTAGATCAGTAGGTGTGCGCCTCTTGCAAGTGGCTCAATTTTTTATGATATATATATATGAGTCTTTTAGGCAGCTTGGCTGTCTCTGTGTCTCTCAGGTGGTCTGGTTGGTCTGTGAGTGTCTCTCAGCAGTTCAGCAGTTTTTAGTGCTTATATATACTTCAGGAGAGTGGGGCCCTGTGTATCTAGTTGGTTTCAGGGACTTCCTAAACCCTATTGTTTATGTCCTGAGTGTAATGAGCTTTCTGCAGGATGGAAGGTTTTTAATCTACCTTGGAACATCTGTGTCTTAACCAGGTTCCTTCTAAGATGGAGGTTTCTGTGATTAATTCTAAATCTTCTTAGAATGAAAATTGCTTTTCCATTTCAGAAACTGTAAGTCACTACTGAGACTTTTGGCAGCTGGCTTAGAAGCTGACTGAGCTAGCATGGCTTTCTTGCTCTGACCTTGACTTCTGCTTATGAGCAGTGCAATAGTACTGTGTTTATGGTATGTGCCACTTAAGTGCGATTGCTGACCAAAGACTACAATTTATTCTATATTAGCTATTATTAAAGTCTCATTTTTCTCCATGAGAAAAGAAATTCTACTGTCATTTTGTATGTATTGCCCATCCCCAACAGACTTATCATTTATTTTGGAAACAAGAGCCTTTTAAAATTTTCATGTGCTATATTCTGAAAACACCAAAACTTCTGGGTGTTTTTTTATTTTTCAAAACCCTCAACCCTGCCAACACTGGCTTTAACATTTATGGTCCTCTCAGGGTCTTAGGCCCAGAGACTATAAAAACAATCTCTAGTTCGTAAGGGTAAGAGAGCAGTGTTAACTTTCTAGAGTTTCTCTGAACAGTCAACTGATCTTCTAGACCTGACTGATGAAGATTCTAGTTACCATGTGCAGAGGGAATCCAAAGAAATACGTTTATGGATTTTGCTGACTGGCAGAATTGGGGGTAGTCTTCCCCAGCACCTAGAATTGGTGAGAAATTCTTCTGGACCTTAGCCACCTCTGCATCCATCTGCTTATGTACGTCATCACACTGAATGTAAGGATTCCAGCCAGAGATATGGATGCTTAGTGGTACCACAGTCTAGCTCAAGGCATGGCCTCTGAACAGCACCTGCACCAGCTGGTTCAGCCACAACACCGCGGGCAAATGTGCAAAATGCATGGCTGATGTATTCAGGCTTCCTCTTCTCCAGAAATCACTTTATCTAGGGGACATTGAAGCCCCACAAGGGATCTGAAGCACAGACATGTATCCTCCACCTGTCCCTGATAAGCCTCCCTATGACATTTCTGTAGGAAACTTTCACGTAGTTTTCTCTGTACTTTGTGGAACCAAAATACATGGAAACTCACCTCCTAGAATCTAACTGGCTGATACTTCTAGGTATTTCCTGTGACAAACACTACCTTCTTGCTGGCCAAAGAGCAAACGTTGTGAGCCAATGTTGAGCCTTCCATCTTTCCTTCCCATCCTTGTTCTGTAGTCTTGCCAGTTGTTCATATTACACAACTTTTGTACATAAAATGTTATCTGATTCTGTCAGTCTTTGGGAGTCTGGGAGAGGTGTTCAGGACCTTACCTGAGGTGGAGTTGGTGTTATGAGACGGAGATTCCTTCCTTATAAGGGAAGCAGGAGGCAGGTGCAGGACGTGTGGTACTTTTGTTGAGTTGCAGGGTGTGTGTGGAGTCACTAGCACATGCCTAGTGTCTGCTCACTGCTCAGGGCATTCCTCCAGTCACAGCAATGGGCAGTTGATGAGAATGGATGGAGCTGAGGTGAGAATCTAAGTGTCCCAGCTACAGATGGGACAAGGGTACTAGGTAGTGGTGTATGGGGTTAGTGGCTCAAATGGAGTCTCCAAGTGTGAAAGGGAGGTAGAGCGGTGTTCAGGAAGGTAAGCAGGGCCTGTGTTCCTCAGGAGGGTCACAGGAATGGGAAGAGCTGCTTGTCTCATTCTAGTAACTTCCCTGGAAGGGAGCAGTTCTCAGGTGGTGGGGATGAGTGTAGCAGGTAACAAGAGTCTGGTTTCTAGCTAGGGAAGGTACCAGGTTCCCACGGAAGGGCGAGTGGAGCTGATGGGATCCGTGGAGTTGAATGTAAGTGGTGTCTAGGTGCCTTGGCTAGGGATGGGCAAGCACTCTGTCAGACAGACCTTTAATCCCAGGGAGATCTGTGCTATTTAGATTTAAGTATAGATTTGTATAGATTTAAGTCTATACAAATAAAAAAAGAAAGAACAGGACAACACAAGTTGATTGACAAAAGTGAAATTATATTACATATATTAAACATGTGAAGTAGAGACGAAAACTGGGTGAGTGTGTAGTGCCTGAATTTGGTCCTTCACCTTGGCATGTGTACAAGGTCTGCCTCGATACGTTCCTTCACATATGTGCAAGAGCTGTGCCAGCCTCTATACCATTTAGCTCATGGCCCACACTGATTTCTGCCTCACAGAAGACACATGGCAAGCCTATGGAAGTCAGCAAACTGATGGCAGTTGGTGTTCGCCTTTCAGTATGAGGTACCCAGGGATTGAACTCAGGTCCTCAGGCTTGGCAGCAAAGCACCTTTACCCACTGAGCTACTTCACCAGCCTGTTTTTATGTTTTTCATCTAGTGCCTCGTGTATCCCTGCTGACCTCAAACTGGTTATACAACTCAAGGTGACCTTGAACTCGTGGCCTTTCTTCCTCTTTCACCAAGTGATGGTATCACAAGTGTGTACTATCACACTGCAGTGCTGACAGTTTGAACTCATGCTATGCAAGCACTATACCATGTGAGCTACATCCCTAGCCTGCCCTGTAGTTTCACATGCCGATTTCTATCTTCAATAGAGCAGAAAAACATTTATTTTGATGTCTAAAGCAACTGCCGATAAGTTGATTAATCAGAAATACTTTGTTCTTTATCCAACCCTTGTAAATCGGTCTAGGTACAAGGCTCGACCTCCCAAATCTAAGTCCAGAAAATGATTTAAGTATACTTGGCTAATTAGGTTCAGGCTAATAACTAAGGTAATAAGAAATTAAGGTATGAATCAGAGTAGTAATTAATTGGTCTCATGTGGTACACTCCTAAGAGGCACTCAAGTTCTCTACACAATCACTTCCAGGTGATTGGGTAAAAAAGAGTGGACGTGATTGGGAACTCTTTCATCCAGGTAATGACAAGTATGTGTATTATCTGTTTCTCTTTATGAAAAATGCCTTTAGTACTACAAAATGTCTTAGTTCCCCAGTCCAGTATTGAAACTCTAGTTAAGAATCTCAAACACTGGTAATTGGAATTAGTATTAACTGAAACCATCCAGAAGGTGATTATTATTTGCTAGGAGTTCTATGCTAGCATAGAACTTCTAAGTAGTTATGTTGTGTTTCATAACATGTCGATGTAATGGCACCATAGCGGCCTAGTCAAAGTGTTTCCCTGAGGAATCACCAACATGAGACAGGTCTAGTAGAAAAGGAAGTTTATTGGGTGAAGGGCAGGGAACCTGGAGAAGGCATAGAGGCAGAGAAAGGAGGGGGACAGAGAAGGACAGAAAGAGAGAGAAGAGAGAGAGAGGAAGAGAGGAAGAGCCTGGCCAGGGACACGTGGGAAAGAGAGGAAAGTGGGGATGAGAACTGGGGGAGCCTAGCTGTTCAGTTCTTATGCCTAGGCTTGCACCCAGCAGGCAGCTACGCAAGCTGTTGCTAGGTAGCTCTTGGGCAGAGCCTAGAGGAAGTGCCAACACGTTATTTTTACAAAATACTTGCACATGAGTACTTTGATAGGATAGAAAGTTTGAATAACTTAGTCACCTCCACATTAGTAAAACCCAAAGGAGTATTCAAACTCAGACATCTTTGAGCTGATCACATACTATCTCAACCCTGTAGTATCTGTAAAAACCAAAAAAAAAAAAAAACAAAAAACAAAACCCTTTGTGTTATAACGTACATTATTTTAAAAAATATTTCCTACTTCTTAATTATTTTTCAATTGTGTGTCTGTATGGGTATGCACTAGTGAACATGTGTGTCTACAATGGTCAGAGGCATCAGATCCCTCTGGAGCTGGAGTTAGAGGTGGTTGCAAACGTCCTAATGTGGGTGCTGGAAACCAAACTAGGCTTCTTTGCAAGAGCCCCAAGTATACTCTTTATTCCGACAGATTATTATAAAATAACAGTAAGTTTTTAATTGAAGTTAAGGCCAGCTAATAAAAGTCACTGTGATACCTTTTAATCAAGTGTTATCATGTAGAACTCACTATGTAACCCTGGCTGGTCCTGAACTCAGGAACTGGCCTACCTGTATGTGCTGGAATTAAAGATGTGTGCCACTCACTACACCAGGTTTATATGAGGATTTGTAAATGGACGTGTTTTGTATAAAGAGATTCTTTTTAGAATATCAGAAGTCCAGGTTAATTTGACCTAAGAATTTGAGACCAGTCCAGGAAGGGTAGCAACCATATTGTAATTGGTTAAATTATAAAGTATCTTAAAGTTCTTATGGGCTGCCAGAATCTCTATCACCTGACTCCACATGAGTCCCCATCCACCTCTGACTGTTCCTCTTCTTCATTTACCTTACCATCTCCTAGATACTCCTGCCTTGGAGTCTCATTTCCAGATATAGAACAGTTGTTCCTTCATGTCCATAGGATATTTATTTTTTTTATTCAACAATTCCCAATGAAAAATATTCAGAAAAATTATACTGGACACGGAGAGATACTTTTCCTTGTCACACTCTCTAAACAGTATAGTATAACAACTATTTAAGAATCCGTGCATTGCGTTGAGGATTGTAAGTCATCTGGGGACGATTTAAAGTACATAGATATGTACATGGGTTATGGGCAAACTCCATACTACTCTATATAAGGACATGAGAACATAGAGATGGAGGTGTCTGTGGGTTGCCGGGAACCACGCCTCCATGGATCCTGGGTGGGGGTGGGTAACTGTACTATTCCATAGTTTCTAGAACTCCAACTTCTCCCTTGTTGCTTTGCCATGTGTGACTCCCACCCATTTCACAACCCAACATAGATACAGAACTCTAGTCCTCAGGTTTGGATTCTACACAAGAGGGAAAGAGGTAGGGGGAAGAACATCCGCATTCCTGTGTGTGATGGTGAATCTTGGTTGTCAACTTGACTACATCTGTAATAAAATAAAACCCAAGCGGCTGGATTGGATTATTTGAGGTGGGGACAACTAGTCAGAATTCAGCACCCTAAATCTGGTCACTCCTTCACATGGAAGAAGGAAGCTTTTGCTTTTTGACTTTTGCTGGCAAGTTTTTCTAACCTGTAGCTGAGGGTGTTTTTTTTAAACTGTTATTTGTAGCAGGATTTTAGCAGTGTTTTTATATCTGCCATGGAGTGATGGCACTAGGCTTTGAAGTAGGCTTCTGCCAGTGATTGTTATCTGAGATTTTTTTTTTTTTAAAGGATTCTCAGAGCCTTTGCATAACTTAGTCTCTGAGAGGCCTGGCAAACCAGGAAGTCTAGTATGGCTGAGAATTGCTTAGGTGGTGGGTCTTTCAGGACAACCCTGAGATCAGATAAGATGTTTTGGTAGGCAGAAGTTGACTCGCTAAAAGTGACTTTTGTGTAACAATAAAAAGACGTTTTAGGAAGCTGGCAGTGTTCAGTCCTCTGCTGCCTCTGCTGCTTGAGAAGTCTAAATTCCTCCTGCGGGATCCCTCTCTCCTTCCACTCTTCAATCATCCTGTACAACCCACAACCCACAACCCAACAGTTATTAGAACCCATTGCTTATGACTCCAATGTAGACCGAAGACCAATAGCTCTCCAAGCCTCTCTGGCACTGCAGCACCAGTTAGGAACTATTGAGACATCCAGTGTGCTGGACTGAATGACAGTTCAATTCTTGACCTTTGCACTGGGACACAGCCATTGTTAAATTACCCAGATCACAGCTTGTAAACCGCTCCAATAAATCGTATTACATACATTAATTCTATTGATTCTGCTCCTTTAAGGGAACCCTGTGACTAATACCCTAGTATCCTATGAAATAACAGATAAAAGACTCAAAATGGCATTTATCTACTGCCTTCATGGCAGCCTTACGGCATACTAATCAGACATTCTTTAAGCTGAAGTTGTTTGTATCAGCTCACTAGTGAAAGCGTTGAGTTTGATATGTTTGTACTTCCTATCAGCCAGGAAATTCAGATGTTTTGGGTTTGGCACTAGAACCCCACCACCATCCTTTTACATTAAAACTAATTGTATGATCCAATGCGTGAAAAGCTGTAATTGATATAAATGCTTTGTTTTTTAAATTAACACACAGGTATCTAATACACAAGTGTGTGTGTACATATTATACAATAAAATATGTTAAATATGATTTTTACAGTTTCCTGTAAGAATCAAATATGTATATATTTAGAAGACATGCTTTTGCTTATTGGGTTAAAAATGGCTTCATTGGAATTTAAATCTCCTACCTTTTTTGCCTTTTCCGTGGCCTTTTAAATGCTGCGTAGGCTTTGCCAGAGGCACACATTCCACTCGTTTCACCCATGTAAGGTGTACAACTTAATGTCACTAAATGCAGACTCTTACTAGGTGTGTTGAGTTGTATAACAATTACCATCCTTTAGGACGAACACCGAGTTTAAGACATTTATGTCAGGTCACAGAGACTCCCTATTTGAAGTCCCATTTCTAACCAAGCAGCAGATAATTTAGCTGTAAAGCATTTCATATGTGGGATACCAGAACCTTCTTGTCAGATGGTCACTTGCTTGGCATATATTCGGGGTTCATTTACCCTACACTATTTGACTCAGTATTATTATTACTATTGTTATTATTGTTATGGTTGTTATTTGTATTATTATGGTTGTTATTGGGTAATGCTATTCCACTGTGCAGCTGTGTCACATTGTATCTATCTCTGATCTGAGGGAATGTCTGCTTCTATTTTGAATAATGCTACCATATGCCTTTGTTTATAGAAATTTCCTATGAATATCTTAATCATGTTAAAAATTGTGTTCTACCTTAAAAGAAAACCTCAAACTGTGTTACATACCCATCACCTATGTGTGAGCATTGCAGTTCTTGTAACCTCTCCACTACCTTGCTCCTGTCTGTGTATTTTATTTTAGCCAGTCTAGGAAATATGAAATGATAGCTCATTGGAGTTTGAATTTGTATTTGCCAATGACTGATGATATAAACCATAGACCATTCATATATCTTTGAAACAACTGTGTAGATCATTACTCCTTTTCTTTATTTCTTGATACTACATTGCCATCATTCTTTATATATTCTGTATAAAAGTTGTTGTTTTTTTATCTTTTGTCCTAAGGAAAAAATACACTTGCATTTTAATTTATTTTATACAGTCTAGCAAAAGTACATTATATATGTTTATATATCATACAATATACATGTAAAATAGTGTATTTGTTTGATATATGCCTTAGTTTGCTTTCTGTCGCTGTAATAAAACACAATCAAAAGCAACTTGGGGAAGGAAAGAGTTTATTTGACTTACACTTCCATGTCTTAAGACCATCAGTAAGGGATGCCAAGGAATGAACCGAAGGCAAGCATTTAGAGAACTGAAGCAGAGAGTAGAGGAGACCTGCTGCTGACTGGCTTGCTTTCAGGCTCATAGTTAACTCCTTTCCTTATAACTTTTAGGATGACCTGCCCAGAGGTGACACTACACACGGTAGGCAGGGTCCTCCCATAACAACAACCAAGAAGATGGCACAATGACATAGCTACAGGCCAATCCGATGGAGGCATTTTCCTAACTAAGGTTCTGCTGACTCTAGTCTGTATCCAGTTGACAAAATATCACTAGCACAATATATAAAAATATTTGCTTGAGCACACACAAACAAACACATGTTGTTTCTATTTGGGGAGAAATATGATGTAGATAAAAGTTATTTTCCTACATTTGATTTGAATATATTCTCCCAGTCTCTGATTTGTATTTTCACTTTCAGAACATTTAACATATATTTAGAAATGGTATGTACACAAAGAGTTTGTGTGGTGCCTGATGCATCTCTGTAGTTTCCTGGAATTATTATGCCACAATGCGAAACCTAATTATTCACTGACATTTAAATTAAGCAAAATGAGTAATGCATCCTTGGCAAGAATAGTAGAGTTGGAAAGGGCCTAAATGACACAATACCTTTCTAACTTTCAAGTAATTTCTTGCATGTTTGAATGATTCATTCATAATTCCTGTAATGCAGTTTTATGGAGCATACAGAGTGCAACGTAGAATCAAAGCAAAACACAGAGATATAGTTAATATATTGAGGGAAGAAGTGTAAAAACAATCAGTTGTTCTTTGTAATATCAGGCATTTACTTGTTGGCTCAAGATAAAAAGAATTGGATGTCAAAGACAGTGAAGACCTTTGAACTCTAAAAATAACCATAATGGAATTTCACTGTAGAAACAACTTGTTTTACAAAAGCAAGGCAACAGCAAGCAAGAGCCCATGTGTTTATAGGAATGGTAGTGTGCACACCAGAGAAAGTGTGACTACACACTTACCACCGATCCAAGCCTCCTTCCCATTTGAGATTTGTAAAGTTTTGTGTCTCTCCTTAAATTGACTTCTTGGTTTCATTTGAATACCTACGTTAAGGCTAAAGAGTAATTTATATTCTCATAAGGGAAACAAATAAACAGTTAATAATAAAATTATGAATCAATCACCTTAATATCTTATGTTAGTATACCTATAAGTATAAAAATAATACCATGAAATCCAAAGCTTTTTATTTGAGACGAATGAAACTGATAACCATTTACCAAGATTGACTAAGAAAAGTTAAGGAGACTGAAATTAAGAAAATGAGAAACCAAAATGGGGATATGGCTGGAAATTTTAAAGAAATAAGAGTAGGGAACTTAGAAGATGGAGGATGGTACCTAGTTTATGCCCCGCCAGAGTCTGCAGGGGCTTTGAATATCTGAACCGTATGTTCAGTAGTAGTTTAAAGAGATGGGAACAAAGAGATACACAAAGGCAATAGCAGCCTGGTTAGAGGGAAATGCCCTGGAAAGTTGTTCTTTTCAGCACTGGGCACTTGGCACTTGCTGGACAGCCTTGATGCCACTGTGAACAGATCCCTGCTGCACTGGCAGCTCAAGACTATGTGTGACTCCTACTCTGGGACGATACACTGAAATGTGGCCAACAGAATTCTGCTAGAGTGGGTGTATTAGTTTGTTGTTGTTGTTGTTGTTGTTGTTGTTGTTGCTGTGATAAAATACCATGACAAAGGTAATCTTAGGAAGAAGGGGTTTATTTTTTCTTAACCATTCTAGAACGTTAGAGTCCATAACGTTTGGTGGGGAACAGAAAGGAGAAGATCACATTTTCCCCCCACATACAATGAGGCTATAAAACCTTAAAGCCTTTCTCCAGTAATGTACTTCCTTTAGCAAGGCTTCACCTCCTAACGATCACATAACCTATCCCAAACAGCACCACTGGTCAGAGAGCAAGTGTCTAAACACACGAGCCGCTGGGGGACATTTCTCATTCAATCTATAATATTAGAAAAGTAGTTTTGACTCAGAACTTCTCAGTACTTGGTGAGTAAAAAATGGATCTCTGAAGGAACTTTCACAAGGCTCCAAGCAGATCATCCAAGAGCAGGAAGTACTACTCCAATGGTCTGTCTCCCAAGAGATCACCCAGAGGTGTGCCTGATAAGTTAAATTAAGTGCTAAATGGAAAGCCTCACCAGTAGAATGGAGAGAATTAATCTTGGGGAGGACAGAGCATCAGGGTTTGAAGACCATACAGAAGAACTGGAATTCTCAGTCAGTGAAAACCACACATTAATACAAATGTATGAAATACATGAGGTGCATGATATACCATGAAAAGACCAATTTTATATTTTGTTTATATATATTTATATTTATAAAATAAAAACCATAGGCATTTAGAACATCCAATGGACAAGATCAGAAAAAAGTGTTCCCGATATTATAGTTAAAACACTAAATATATGGAATAAAAAAGTAGAGTGGAATGTATAAAAGAGGAACTCCAAGTAATACATAGAGGTAGGCCCAGCTAAACAACAGCTGATTGATTAACAGAAACTTTAAACCAGAAGGTATTGGTGAAATAGATCAACGGGTAAAGGCACCTACAATCAAGCCTGAGGACCAGGGTTTGATTCCTGTGATCCGTATGGTAGGAGAGAACTAACTTTCACAAGTTGTTTTTTGACCTCCAAACGTGTGCTGTGGCACACATATACCAAGGCATGCACCCACACCAGGGTTTATACCTGATTTCTTGTTGTACTGCAGAGTAATAGTAGTAAAAATATAATTAGAAATAAGAACACCAATTAATCTTTTCTAAATTATTCTAAATGTTGTGAAAAAGGAAATACTTTTTATTATATGAGGTTAGCATATCAAAACTAGATAACAGGACTAGAAGAAAGAGAACCATAGAGCAGTGTCTTTTATAAACAACATAAGAGTCCTTACCAACACACTAGCAAATCAAATTTGATAATATACTAAAAGGACTATACACAGTGACCAGGTGGGGTTTAACTCTGGAGCGGGAGAATAGTACTTCTGTCTGCATGCTTGTTTTGGCAAAGGTAAAAGAATGAATCCAAAATTCATATAAACACCAAGAGACTTTGCTAATGCACTGTTAAAAAAGAGAAAAGAATCAAAGGGATCTCAAATTTTTTATTTTAAAATATACCACAAAGCCATTTTTATAACCCAAACAAGATGAACTTAATGGACCAATATTTTTGCTTTTCTTTCTAGAACTTTTTACTACAACTTTTTCAAAGTAGCTGGGTTTTGTCATCAAGTAATTTTTTGGACTAGTCTTCCTTTTTTGAGTGGCCAAGAATATTTGCTTATGGTTTATACTTTTTGTGTGATATTGTGGCTAAATCTAGGGTCTACAAACTAGGCAAGCGCTGTACCGTTAAGCTATCTTTCAGCTTCCAAGATTCCAGACTTATTATTCTAAACACAGACAACACATGCAAGACAGAAGAACTGGTGGTGACATTATGGAGAGCCAATCATAAAGAAAACAGCAATCTAGTTTCTTAAATGAATACAAGCCTACTTTCTGGGGCAGCCATAATAAAGTAGCATAGACTGTGGAAAAAGGGATAAGCGTTACGTTGTCAAATTGTTCAAAATCAATGTGGCTAGATCCAGTTTCTCTCATTTGCTTGCACCCAACTATCTGCGTTTTATCCTAAGTGATCTTTAAGGATGTGTAAGCATCAGTGGTGTCTATGTGAGTCCAAGTTTCCTCTTGTAACAGCTTGGATTAAAACCCACAGTAAAGATGTCTGTTTAATCTAACCATTTTTTTTCAAAGACCCTGTCTCCAAATATAGTCACATCTTATGGCTTTGGAGTTGGTACCTAACAATTGAAATAATGAAGCACACAGTTTACCCCTAGACAAATTGCAAGGAGATAACAGTGCATGAGGGTGTCCTGTCAATTAAGAGCTTACGGGGACAATGATTTAAAAATGCTAATTATTTCAAAACAATCTGAAATTGAATCATGACTGGATATTTCATAATATTAAGGGATTATCAGGCAGCACACGAGACAGGAATTCACCTAGAAAAGCTTATCTGTTATTATAAGTTATATTATAATAACAGATAATAAGTCTGCTTTATTTAGTGCTAGAGATTGGAGATTTTAAGGTACAACTACTGCCACTTGGGCTCGATGGGCCAATTAAAGAGACGAGTAATAGGAAAAGCAGAGGCAGACTGAACCAACATGGCCACACTGGGAAGAGAACAAAATAAAGACGCCTAGCATCTCCTGTTTCCATTTGACCTGGGGTTTAGTTTAAATGGAGGGCAATATGAATAGTTGAGTAGTCAGTCTGGGTTAAAGTATAATCCTGCTATCATTGACCTGTCACCATCTTCCCTCCTGGTTTCCTGTTTGTCCTGAAAGTTCTCTGAACCCTGTGAAATCCCTTATCTAAGACACAGGCTTCTCCTTTGGTTAGTACCAAGGCCTATTTCTTTCCTTCCCCAGCATGAGACCCCTGGGGGGTTGGGGGAACTCCAGTTCCTTGGAATCTGAAGGTCAAAGAGAGGGCATTTTAGTTACTTTTCTGTTTCTGTGATAAAAAAAAAAATACCATGAGCAAAATCATCTTAGAGAAGATTTCATTTCTGTTTAGGGTTTCAGAGGGAGAAGAGTTCATCATGGTGGGAAGTTCTGGTATTGGACAGGCAAGGCGGTCTCAGCAGGAAGCTAAGAGATTACAGGCAGGAAGCAGAGAGAATGAACTAGAAGTGGCTCCATGCTTTCAATCCCAAAGCTCACCTCTGGGGACATACTTCCTCTAGCAATGCCACACCTCCTAAAGCAGCTGCCCAAGCAGCACCACGAACTAGGGACCAAGTGTTGAGATGTCTGAGCCTATGCGGGACATTTCACATTTAAATCACCACAGAGGGGATCCCACTGTTTCTTCGTAGAATTCTTCTCTCCTGCCAGAATGGTTACATTAGGATTAGGAATCTTCGTTGAATATGCAGTCATCTTTTTTATAGACATAGCTGAAATTACTTGTGGATAAAATCACCTCTTTGAAATATGTTTCAAAAACAATTTATGAGAAAGGGAGAAACAAAGAGAGTATCCGTGAAACCAAGATTGGCTCCTAATTGATGACATGCGAATATGCAGGAAGTAGTTCTGCACTTGGTTCTCTCTACTTTTAGGGGTCTTCGTAATAAGGAAACGATGAAGAGGACAACAGCTACATCTTGAGAACTCACCTTCCTAGCTCTTCTTAGCCCCCCCCACACCAGTCAATCCCTTCTCTTCCTTATGGGTCCCTCTCCACTACTATTGTTCTGTTCTTTGTTTTACTTTCTGCCCCACTGAGTTTAACGAGGGCCGTCTGCCTGACCATAGGTGCAGAGCCATCCATTGGAGACTAGTATGTTCACCAGTGGCTACACACCTGAAGGGAATGGCTCTCTTTCCCCCAGAGTTCTTCAATAGACAGTGGAGGTATAGAACTCCCCATAGTGAAGGTAAAGAACTCCCAAGAATCAAATTAGTTGGCTCTCTCTCAGATGGTGAGCTTGAGGGGCCTAATACATTCACACGAGCCATTCAAAAGATAGGTGTGAGTTCGCTTCAAAGTTTCTAAAAGATTCAACATGGACCAGCAAGATGGCTACGTAGGTAGAGGCGACCGCCACAAGGCCTGATAACCTGAGCTCAAGGCAGGGTAACCACATAGTGAAAGGAGAGAATCAATTCCTGTAAGTTGTCTTCTGACCTTTACAGATGCATCCACCTACATATGTATACAATAATACAGGTGCATCCACCTACATATGTATACAATAATACAGGTGCATCCACCTACATATGTATACAATAATACATGTTATTTTATTCTTAAAAAAAAAAGACTAACCCTGCTTTGAGGAGCTTTTTTGTAAGCTCCTCTTCTTAATCCCCAGAGGGTCTGTGTGTTAGCCTACATGGTGAGGTGGGATCAAGTGAGAGAGAGCAACAGCTAAAAGAGTGCGAGATGCGAAACAGGAACAGGGAGAGATACTGTGTTACAGCTTTGAAGATGGAGGCATGAATCCATGAGCAAGGGATACGGGCAACCTCTACAGGCTTGAAGTGGTTCTAGAAAGGAAAACCCACACTGACAGCTTTATCCTAGTCTGGAAGATTGCTCTCTATGGGGCTTATGATTTACAGATATGTAAGATGATAATATTGTGTTACTTTAAGTAACCAGGTTTATGGTCATAGCAGCAGTAGAAAATAAGTGAAGGCTGGGATTAAAGGGGGAGTGGGTGCCCCAGTGCCCAGCTATTTTCTTCAATCCATTATCTTACCATCCAGTGGGAAACCGTGTTCGTTCTCTGTTTCCATTAAACAATAATCAATACAGATTTCTGTGACCTCAAAGCTGTATGGGCTTCTCTCTAGCAGCAAAGTAGCCCCAAATTCTTCAGCAGATGTGAACTAGATTCTTCTGGTCAGTTTCAGTTCTGACCCTGGAGACACCATCACTCTGTTTCTATAAGTTGAGATCTTAGTCTTCTGGGTGGCTTCTACTTCAGATTCAGTTGAGTGTCCATAGCATTAAATCTGGTGACCGAGTGGCTAAAAAGTTCCCACGATTCCATACCCAGGTTCCCTTCATTTGTTCTGGTGGCTAAGCTGAGTTGAGGAAACGGATATCTTAAAAGTTACAAATACGCATCCAGATGAAGAGATACATATCAAATGATATCTGGAGGGATCTCAGGCATGGGGGTTTCCGATCCTGTGAAGGTTCACCACCCATTCAGCACGCAGATGAGTTTTCGATGTGTTCAGCTATCCTGAAGTTCCCTGGACCGTGCCTTTTGTATTTCTGTGGAGATTTCAATTGTATAGGCACAACTGAAGCCTGAACTTCCCTGTGACTGGGTAAATGCACAACTCAAAGCTAGCTAAGGTGAGGAGGCCAGGCGAGGCCTACATGTCCAGCTCTTTCTGGGTGCCTCTGTAGCTTGGTGTGGCATGGGATTATTTTTGAAGTAATATGCTTTATTACTGGGGGTGTAGATCAGTGGCAGATTATGTTTTTCTAGCATGCATAAGGTCCTGGGTTCTATCTCCAGCCCCACAAAACAAAATAAAACCACAAGGAGAAACCACGGTTCTAATTCCTTGCTCCTTTCTAGAGCCTGCAACAGAGGCTGGAGAAAACATGCACCAAATATGTAATTCCTGAAGAAAATGGTATTCTTTTGTATGCTTGCTGAAAAAATAAGATTAGAATTTCAAATAATTAACACTGTGGATATGAAAAGGGGTCTGAAGGGGTGTGTGTGTGTGTGTGTGTGTGTGTGTGTGTGTGTGTGTGTGTGTAAGAAACAGAGAGAGAAACAGCATTTTCTAAGGCCTGCTTCTGAGGTCTAAAGCACACTAGCACTACTCTGTTACTTAAGTGCGAACCAGACACCATGAATGAAAAACAGACTACTTTCGGCAGATGCTTGAACTTCAGGGAAAAGCCTTACTCACCATCCATTCATTTCAACTTTCTCTTTTCCCTAATTAGAACACTTTCCTTGGACCATCGAGGTGGATCAGAAGCTCTTACTATCATGCTTAACCCAAATTCGATTCCCTTAGTCCCCATGGTGGAAGGAAAGAAATGACTTCTGTAAGTTGTCTTCCGACCCTCTGTATATACATCATGACGTATGTGCATGTACACACACCCAGTGACAAAAAATGTAGTGTGTTTACCCAGTCATAGTAGCCGTTATTTCCAAAGGACAGAAACTCACAAACTCAGCACTTGATCAGTGATGAAGTGTATACAAATTTGTTTCTTGACCAAAACTACAATTTCTCCTGTTTTAAATATTTCACCCCCAGTATGACCCATGTAGAAGTTAATCATGCATTTCTTTTCCTCAAATAAAAATTTAAAAACTTTCTGAGGATAATTAAAGGGGGAGGAGGAGAGTGCATACTGTTCTTGGGAGAAGACTAGGTGGGTTCCCAGCACCCATGGGAAACACAAAACTACTTTCAAGGGGGATCAGTGTCTGGAACTTCTCAGGCACTGGAACAAACATACACTCCCCCACCCCCAACATGCGAATACATTAGAAATTAAACTAAAAACACATTTCTAAGATATCTAACATCAATTTGGTATGTTTGGTTTAAGCAGAAAACTATGCAGTGATTTTAAAAACACAAAGCCCCAAAACAAACAAACAAATAAAAAAATAGAAAAAAAATTCACCTGTATTGTTTGGGGGCTGAGATTAGAGACGCAGTGTGGAGAACTCCTGCTTTGCTCTTGACCCAACATGAAGCTGTTGTTAGGTAGCTAGTCTGGCATTGTCAGGCTTGGGTTGGGGGGGATTGAAGTCATGCTCAATTTAGAATCCACCTCCTTGGCAAAGCTAGAAAAGTAAACATCAGCTTTGTTACTCCTCGGAATTTAAAATAGCACATGAAATGGTGGATGCTTCAGGGTTTTGAGGCAAAGCTATTTCTTCTCTGTCAAAGAATGGGGTGTCTGTATTCTTGGATGGAGATGTGACACTCAGATCTGCTTCAAAGATTAGATAGTTACTTACCATTATCTCTTCCCCTAACAGTTAATCCAGGTGGGCTGCCAAAGAGATGGGAGCAAATAGTTGATACCTTTAAGGAGACAGTGTCTGTGTCTTTTCCAGAAGTGCCCCTCCCACTCAGTGCCGTCCCTTAAGGGAGCTTCTCCCTTGGAAACACTGTTGAACTTTGCCCTTTTCTTCTCCCCCCCCCAGATACTAGCAAAGTCCAAGCTTGTTTTTCTAGACACCTTGGGTCTCATTCCACACCCTACCTACCTCTCCTAGCGTGGCTGCTTGGTGACCTCCAATGCAAAGGGGTGATAGCTTTCCTCTTCCTCATCTCCCTCCTATGAACCTCCTATCAACGAACACTGAGGTTTCAGCTTGCCTACCCCATTGCTTTTGGAGGTGTTTTTGTTTGATTTTGTCTTGTTTTGCATTTAAACTACAGAAACTAAGAACCAGAAACGGGAATCACAATTTTCTTGGTAACATCGTTAGTAGCTATCCTGGCTAGATTAAGTCACGGCTTGTGAGGTTCAGGGGGAAGTTTAAAGACTGTTGGGGGTCATTTGCTACTTTGAATTAAGAATCTGTGGTGCTGGTCAGCTAGGTGCTGCTGAAAAAAAAAAAATAGCTGTGATTCACAAGATACCAGAAACACTGAGTGAAACCTTTGCTTTACCAAGACAATTGATACTGGTTAGTTGGAAGTGAGAAATTAGCTGAGATTGAGACCAGCACCACTGAGGTGAGACCTCCTGGGAAGTGTTTCAGCACGCTGGAACACAGAAGCCCAGAATGCCTTATGTGACATGCACCGCACATGCGTCTCAGAAGCCTGGCACTGAGCCTTACACTGTTGGACTTTAGTTTTGCTCCGATCTGATTGTGACTGTGCCTGATATTTTCGTCTTGGAATAAGAAAGGATTGAACTTATTTTGATTTTATAGGAGCACACACACTTGAAGAGACTTTAGATTTAAAAAAAAACAAACAAGAGAATGAGTGAACTTTTAAATTGTTTGAATTTGTAAAGACTACTTGGCTTTTATGTTTTATATTGTCACATTTATTAAGATCTTGGGGATGTTAAAAAAAAAGAAAAGTTATTGTTAAATAGTGTTGTATTGGTGTGTCAGGCTCATAACGGGTCAAGTGTCTGGGCTGTCTTGTTATCAACTTGTCACAAGGTAGAGTCATCTGAGAAGAGGGACTCTCAATTGGAAAAAAAATGTTTCCTTAAGATCTGGCTGTAGGCAAACCTGTAAGGCATTTTCTTAATTAGTGATCGATGGGGTGGGCCCAGCCCATTGCTGGTGGGAGACACTCCTGGGCTGGTGGTCCTGGCTTCTATCTATAAAAGAAACTAACTTTGCCAGCCGTGATCCAGCCAGTAAGCAGCACTCCTCCATGGCCTCTGCATCAGATCCTGCCTCCAGATTCTTGCCCTGTTTGAGTTCTTGCCCTGACTGCTTTCAATGATTGACCATGGTGTGTAAATGTAAGTAGAACAATACCTTTTCTCCCCAAGTTGCTTTTGGTCATGGTGTTTCATCAAAGCAATAGAAACTGTGCCCATAGCTGGTGTTTGGGATTACCTGGATTTAGGAAGTTTCACCCTCATGAGAGATGAATTTGGTGTCTTCCGGTTTATATGTCTTTTTTCTATGGCGTTATGTACATTCACCTAAGTCCCCAACTTCTAGGATAGGATCCTCCCATTTTTGGCAGCTGCCTGATAAAGTTCCCAAGCAAGAAGGGAATCGGATACTTTTAGAAGCAGCCTCCCTCCGCCCCCCTCTCCCCCTATCACCACCCCATCTCCATAAAGTCTGGGAGAGTCCACACAAAGTCTAGCCTGCCACAATTATAATACCAATTTGCCTAAATTGCATCTTTGGTATCTTGTGGCTCCCCCAAGTTCACAAGGGTGAAGGTACTTTGAGAATCTCCTCTTTCGAGGCCTCTGATCCCAGGGCAGCGCCTGGTCTCCGTCAAGACCCAGGCTCTCCGCCCTCAGCCAGCACCACTGTGTCGCAGGAAGATCCCCCCGCCCACATGTGTCCAGCTGCTCACCGGATCGGCTTCTCCTGTGCGCAGACTGCGGGGCGGCGCGAGCTGACGTCACCGCGGCGGAGGCTCGGGCTCCAGTGCGGGGCGGTCAGACGCTCCTGGCGGGCGAGCGTGTGCAGGTCGGTGTGCGAGTCCGGGCGCGCGGCTGCTGCTCCGCCCCGGACAGCTAGGTGAGCGGAGTGCCGGGAAGCCCCGGGAGTGTGCTAGGCGCCGCGTGGGCCGTACGGGTCGCGGCGTGGGGGCGAGGGAACCGCGTGGTGTGGGTTGTGAAAGTGAGGAGGAAACAAGGACTGACAGTTCAGTCATTTCTCCAGAAACTTGTGCGGTGCGGTGATAGCGGGAGGATAAAGTCCAACCCTATTTGCTCCAAGTGTTTGGAAAGGATAAGTGATCTTGGATGGATAGATTAAACTGGCTGAATGAGAGTCAGCACCACAGTGGAGAAGTTTTCAAGGGGACTGAACAGCCTGTTCTTAACACCCCACCCCACCCCACCCCCGGGCCTAAAGTTTGTCAATTTTAGGTGTATTGTTAATTACCAGGCTCCCTTGCCAACCTTTCTGTGGAGAGTTGAATCATTCTTTTATTGTTATTTATTTATTTTTTTTGCCTTTGTCCTTACAGTTTGTTCTTTGACAGTTGCATGCCTGAATGGAATGCATTCTGATTACTCTTTTCCGTTTTATACTTTCATTCATTTATCTATTTATTTGTTCATTTATTTATTAATTTTCAACCGGGTTGGGGGCTTTCTGTGACTCCTAGGCTGGCTAAGAACTGGAACTCAAACAATTCTCTTGTCTCAGCCATTCCAGCACTAGGACGATTCTTGAGGGCACAGTCACACTAAGTTATTAGTTTTAATAATTAACTTTAAAAATTGACCTGCTTATTACTGTAGTTCCTAAAATAATACTGAAAAGGTTTCTGTGGATAGTTGAGTCTTACTTTTATCGCTTCTTTTTGCCTTTGCCTTTACGGTCATTTCCCATTTGCTGGCAAGTCACTGAGAGATTTTTGAGCTCATAATTCATTTACTTATAAAGACAAATGAAGTGTTTATAGAGAATCATATACCAGATATTTAAAATAGGTATGAGTGGATGGGTTGACCAAGATTATTTCTCCTGCTGCAATGATGATTAACCTCAGAGTTATGTGCATTTTCTCAGGAAGAGCGAATGCAATCTTGGTGAGATCAGAAACCCTATGGAAGCCAGGTCGATGTCTGGATTTGTATTGATTCTGGGGGAAATGGCTAGAAATTAAGGCCAGGGAGCATCCTGTAACTAACCTGTCCTAAATCCTTCAAGTCATCCTGCAGGGTAAAGGGTGAGTTTCCAGAAAGAATTAAGTTTTGTGATTTCCTCTGAAGGCATTCCAGGTGACTCTTCTTCAAAGAAAGAGGGAGACTCCCAGAAGCCCTATGACCCTAACTGCCCTTAACCAGGAGATTAGCCTGGTTCCTGGCCCATCATGATTATACTGGAGAAAAGAAGGCATAGGAAGTAAGGGACAACTGTTATTTTAAAAGAAGCAAACATTTCACTTTATGTGAATCATTCCATTAGTTTGACTCACACCTTCATATCCCTGGAATAATTGTGAGGAGTGGGCTTCAGTGTGCAAATGTGCTTCATAGCCACTCTCAGGCCCACACTCAAATACCACATAGGCAGTTTAATCACATGTTCCTAGGGAAGGAAATCTAGAGTTCCCGGAAGAAAAGGACTACTGAACTTATGTTCACCGAGGCTGTCTGTCTCTACTTTTTATCTTCCTCTTTCTCCTCCCATTCTTTCCCTTCATCCACTCCCTTCTCTCCCCTCTGCCTAACCTATGTTGTGAGATGGCAGAGGACAAGCTCAGGTGACCTTTCTCCGGCCATCCACTCTATCGCCTTCTTTTTCCAGAGGATCTCACACTATAGTCTGGAGCTCACCAAGTAGGCTTTGTGACTTATCATCTAACCCCAGGGACTCGCCTACCTGCCCATTGCTGCCTCACTAGCACTCAGATAACAACTTAGGTCTTAATGTTTGCAAACACTCTACTAACTGAGCTACCTCCCTGGTCCATGAACGCATATTTTCTGTATATCCTGCAAGTCCTGAGAGTAGCTCACTGTAAAGGCATGCAGGAAGGAGGCAAGAACATATGAGCTGATAAGAAAATGCAGATTGAGCTTGGGTCTATAAACTATACTGTCCTGTTTCTACCATTTGATAAGTCACTTCACATCCGTGTGACAGTTTCTTCTTGAGACCAGGGAACAAGAATGTGTTAACATGGTCCATATTTTATTGAGGGAACCCTGAGTGGGTTCCTGTATGGTTCATTTGTGAACATATAGTCCTGTCACTGGAAATGCTAAGTGATTTAATCGGTCGAGCTTTTGTACTAGGTATGTATTAAACAAATGGGAGTCATGGCCTGAAAAGCATTTAAAGTGCTAGGGACCCAATTCTAGGAGGTCAGTAGCTCATATCCTCTCTTGCTAAGTTAACGTCATAGTTGTGAGGCACAAAGAGGACAGCGTATAGTTTGGAAACTGTAAAATGTAAAATGTTATATTTATCTGTAAATAACAGTGTATAAATACTGTATTAAATATAATTTAAAATTGCAGTCAATATGAAACTATTGATAGATTTTTATAATAATTGAAATCTTCTGTATGTCTTACTCATATCATGTACAGCATATCTTAGTTCATACTATCCACAGTTCAAGTCACATAGGGCTGGTGGGTCCTGCTCTAGATAACACAGCTCTAGGGGCAGTTAATTGGTGCACGGATAGAAGTTAATTTAGGCTGGCTTTTTATTGTAATCTCTTGCGTCTTAGTAACTACAATTTTGTTTCTAACAATTATTATTAATGAATGCAGAAAGAATACAATTGTAGGAAGAGTGGAAATGGAGGAGATAAGATTTCTCCATTATTCCGATGTGTACATACAGTGGTAGAGGAATCTAAGACACCTTGGTCTTACCTTTGCCCTCTGTGCTCTATCTTAGATGTGTAATCTCTCTGACCCTTTGCTCCTGTTCAGTAACATGGAGCTGATGTTCCTGTGGCACAATATAAAATATATTTGATCTTTGCCTCATCTCAGTCAGAGGCCTCCCAAATCCTTAGTATCTTCTGAGATTTTTGTGTCTTTTGTTTTTCTTGATAGGGTTAGTTTTCAGAGACTCATCAAAGAATTCACCTTCAGCCTCAACCAGAGTGCCTGGTTTGTTCACAGCCCAGTTTATGTCAGTGGGGTGACCTAGGGTGGAGCTCCTGGGCGGCCTTAGGATGGGCCTGGCCTCAGAAGGACCTAGTGATGAGAGATTTAAGACTTAGCTCCACCAATGGGCCTCTAAAAAGGAGGAAGAGGGCTGGTGTTTCAGCTTTATAAAGCGTGTTACTCAGTAATACCTGAACAGAAAGATTCACTTGTCTGAGAAGAGGCCATCTCTCAGCTCTGCAGGAGAAAAGCTAAACGCTGTCTTGCTGAGGACACAGGTATTTTTCTTGTCATTCATCCATGTCATTTATAACAACTATCTTTTTGTTTTATTTTGTGCTTTTAATACTGGTTCTAACTGTGTAGCTGTTGTTGGCCTGGAACTTGCTATGTAGACCAAGGTCGGCCTTGAAATTGCTGTTCTCTCCCTTCCTCTGCCTTCCAACTACTGGGATTATAGTTACACACTACCATGCTTGGCTAGTAATGTTCCTTAACTCTGTAGAGTGTCTCCTCGCCTTCCGTGAACCTCTCTGTATTCATTCAGCATAAGAGTGACTGTAGGAAACATGAATTATAACCAGTCATTTAGAAGTACAGGTGACAAAGACAGTCTATTACTTGGATTGATGTCTGAAATAGGGGGCTGTCTAATGGGACTGAACCCCTAGTGGATAGCCAAGTAGATAGAGTTAGAATATAATTGAATTATTGGCTACCAAAGCTGGTGTTTACTGGAAAGTTACTTGGTGTATGTGCCTCTTTCCAGTCCAGTTGCAGGCATGTTCATTTTGTAAGAGTGCAGTAGAAGAGAAACACTGTATTTTCTATATACAAACATAGCTCCTATGATAAATACTTCAAGGAAAGTGTATACTTGAGAAGCTATAGAGCAACGGGCTACTTTTAGTTAAAATCTAGTTGTATAACTCGTCATGGCGAAATCTAGTAGTGCAGTTTTAATTCACCCCACCTTCAAATCTAAGCCACAAATAGAATTTACTTGGCAGTGTGGCATGGATTTACACAGGAAGTAGCTACCTTAGGCAGCGGATCCATTCCAGTACAGATCTTCTTTTCCTTCTTCATTTCCCTGAATATATATATTGCATCTTGAATTTCAGGTATAGATACAGATCTTCCTTCCCCCAGGAAAGTGTGTTTAGTCTTTCTTCAGAGCTCCACCTGTGGAAGCTGAGTAACGCTCCTTGAAGGTTACCACTTTACTAAGAGTTTATCGAAGTGGCTTGAGTTTTCAATGAAACAATTACCACTGTTTCTTTCATTCTAAATGTGAAAAGATGCAACAGATACCAGGTTTTACTCTACCTCAGAGGTCCAGGGTATGCCCTGAGCCATGGGGTTGTAGGAGGCGCTCATAACTGACTTCACCTCAGCTTCCGCTAATGATAAATGTATGAGTTTCAAGAAGCACTTTATATTATTGATTTTAAAAAATAGTACATTGTAACAATGGAGCTGTGACTGAGTTAACACGGATTTGAATTTAAAATATCTTCATGATCAAAGAGCATACTTTCAATATAAACATTGGAAAATGTTATTTTCTTACTTGTCTCAGTTTTGAAGCATTATTAAAAAGTTGCAAGTACACAACATGGCAGTCTAGTCCAGCGCAGTAGATGGTACCTTGCATCGCTCACACGACTGACAGAGCTGATCGTCTAACGTTAGTGTGGGGCTGGTGTACCAGCCACTGCACGTGCTATTCTCTTACTTTTGTCTTTCCGTTTTCTTTATCTAGGACTCATCTAAATTTGCCACATTATAGTTGATTGCTATATTTAGTTTAGTCATATATATATATATATGTACACACACACACACACACACACACACACACATACATATGTTTTATTCATCATCCTGACTTTAAAGAAGATATCAGTTCATTAATGTGTACGGTTCATCTCCTTTGTGTTTGATCCTTTCTCATGACTCTGTTTTAGGGAAGCAATATCAGGAAGATGAAGTACCTGTCTAAGCGCATCCTGTCAGTGTACCAGGGTATGAGAGGCTGATACGTGTTCTTATGGGTCATAATCAACTGGATGAAGGATTTCCCCTTTCTCTTTGTCAATGAGGTGTGTCTTAGGAGACACACTTGAACTCTGTATATCCTGTTACTCTCAAACTTCTGCTTGGTGATTTTGGACCTCATTTGTGGAACACGCTGCACCTTATACTTGTTTTAGTGACGCATTTTAAAGGAGTCTCCCTCCTGTACTTCTAATCCTTTTTCTTTCCTCTAAGGAGCAGTTAGCTGTACCTTATTTAACTATTTGTGTCAGTACTGGTTTACGCAGCAATTTCATTCCGTTTATTTGGTTCTTAATCCAATGCTATCCATATTTGATTTGCTACTCAGATTGTCCCAGCTTTTGACACAAAGTTTGATGTTATACTATTTTTATGTGCTTATCACTACCATCATTTTTTGAAGCATTTCCTTCTTCTATTCTCACAAACATTTATCGGCTCATTGCCATATATCAAACCTGACACTCTGCTTCTGTTTATTTAGAATGATATTGAAAACTAAGTTTGTTTTTGGGACCAGGTATCTGCTGAATTGCTCTTGTATGTTGTTAATAGCATAGTTTGGATTTCCTATTTTTACAGTACAGATACATTTGGCAAGATTTAGGAGCTGAAGTTTTTAAATCAAATATTGACCTAATAAGTATTATAAAATAAACATTCCACATATTATTAGCTTCTGTTTATTAGGCACTGGTAAGGAACCAGGAATACTTTATTAGCTTAGTAGCTTCATTAAGATGTATACTGACTAATAACAATGTATATGAAAGAAAGGAAGTTGTGTAGAGACGCCGAGATTTTCAAAGTGTCCATATGTCAATTGTGAAGCCTTTCCTCTTTGGTGTTATCTTTGGGCAAGTCTTTGAACTTGCCTCTTCCGTCTCAAAATAAAAGCCCTTAGCAATATTTCTATTTCCTGGTCTTGTTTTTTTTTTTTAAAACGGTGCAGAACATAATGGAATATGCCCAGAGTTTGAGACACTCTCCCTCTATGTTTTTTAACCTTTGATTTGGTTAAATTTATAATGGTGGCACGTTAAGTTAAATTTAAAATAAGTATTTATGCTGTTCCTGTTAGCAGTGGCACAGCTTCCAGAAAACAACTAGAAACCAGGAATTATTAAACAGGCAGCCTCTCTTTCTTCTAAGGAAGACAATGACACCTGTTTACCCCATGCTGGACCAGATGTTCTGTAACAACCTAGTGATCTTTTGCTATTCTATGGAGGCCAGCCTTCACAGAAAGTCCCCAGTGTCCTGAGCAATCCTCCGAGTCTGTAGAACTTATCTTATGCTTATTATGAATTCTTCCTCCCTAGGACCTTACCCTGAACACTATTCCTCAGTTAATACAACTCATTCTTATGGAAAAGATCACAGGTGCTTTGCTAAAGAGATGCACTTTGCAAGGGAATTTTGAGCTTTGTTGTGATAATTGTCCTGTTGAAACTTTCCTCCAAAGCTTTACCCTGTTTAAATCTGAAGGAAATGAACCGGTTGGTAAGACTTAAGAAGTTTTGACCCAGGACCTGCTAAATTCATGCTGACCTGACCTGAGTTTTATTAACCTGACCCTGATCATTTCCCTGCCAGCTGGGAGTCTTGCAGGGACACCCCCCCCAACACACACACACACCCACACACACACACACACACACACACACACACACACACACAAACACAATGCATTATTGATTTGAGATGATGTGTCCATGAAATAGAGGTTTCTCCTAGTATAATTATGGGTTCTAATATGGTTTTTGTGGAACACACATATGATATAAAGTACATTTACTACTTTAAGTCTCCCAGTAATTTTGAGAAACAGTGCTGCTATTGACTTCTGGTTTTTTCTTTACCCTTATTGACATCTGATTGTGATTGCGTTTATTTAGTTATAAACTGGAAGTGAACAGGAATATTGACCTTACTGTAGTAGACATGTGTTATACACAGACTCACGAGCAAGGACTTGATTATAAACTCTGTGCTTTGCAGTTTCCTGTAAAGTTCTCATGGAGAAATTCAGCCTCATATTTGCCTGGTACTCTCTTTTGCTTTGGCTCTCAGGACCTAAAATTCTGTGATCCTCTTGCCGATCACTGATGCTCATTCTCCCATGATGCCAGTCAGGGTTAGGGTTAGAGTTCTTGGATGGTATGGTTTATGAAGTTTCTTCATTTGTATTTATTCCCTTTCTAAATTTTATTTGTAGTTTAGTAATGACCACTATAATATTTCTAGTCAAGCTTTAAAATCTCATCCTTACTGTGATGGGCAGTGACTTTAATACGTGTGGCACATTGTCTCTTATTTATAGGGATATTAAGAATAGGATATGAGGAGATCTGAAGGATCCAAGAGTAAAAGACATTGTTAGATCCCTTTTTAAATAGCTACAACCTTCTGTCAGATTCAATTTTCATGAATTATGACTTATATTTTTAATTAATTTTTGTCATTTTGAGACAGTGTCTCCTGTAACACAAGCTGGCTATAAACTAATTAGTAGAGAATGGTCTTGAACTACTGATCCTCTTCCTCCTACCTCCCAAATGCTGGTATTATATGTGTGCCACGGCCTGTTTTTCTTGTTTTCATGGAGATAAGGTCCCATCTAGCCCATGGTTTCAGATTCTTCATGTAGCTGATGGCTGACCTTGAACTCCTGTGGGCCACCAAGCCTAGCTTTACAAATACAACTTGTAAAATTTGTGTTCGTATTGAAACTTTAGAACATTTATTGTTTATTTTGCATGTTTGTATGTACGTGTCCATGCATGTCTGTCTCCGGAGAATGAACTCAAGGCATGTGGCTTGGTGGTAAGTGTATTTAGTGATGAGCTTGACTTCTAGGAATTGTCGACTTGTAATGGAATCTAAAGGAAATGCACGTGGGAGTGGGAGTCTTGCATGTACAGAGACCTAAGAGGTAGCTGAAGGTAAACAACTGAATTAGAATGCTCTTGCCCTGTGACCTATGCTAGGTTGTTAATGCTGTGACTCGAATCATTGTATTTATAATTAACCACCTCGCATACTTGTAAGGAGTATTTTGGAGGTTGTCTTGAAGGGTTATGGTTCTTTAACCTGATCTTTTCCTCCCTTCATATTCATATTTGGAATACTGAACAAAATAATATGAAACTTACTTCAGTAATAAACATTAAGTCTTATGATTTCTCTTTAGAGATCGGGTCTTATTCTTTGTGACTCATCTCATTTTTTTTGTGTGTGAGGAAAAAGATTGACTTTAGTAAATAGAAGACAGTTGTGAAAACAGAAGTATTTTCTTGAGGCTCTACCAACTTCGCTCATGTTACAGGTTTGTTATTTTCGTCTAGAAGCATGTAGCAGTTACCTGGTTGATGTTTACTTTAAAATTTATTTAAGCACTTGATAATGTTGAAAGAAATATAATACTATTTTAAACATTTTAAACATCTCTGTGTGTACACATGTGAGTATGTGTGAGTGTTGCAGTGAGCATGGAGAGGTTGAAAGACAACATGGAGTTGGTTCTTTCCTTCAAACATGTGTGTTCTAGGAACTAAATTTAGGTTATCAGGCAGCAGTTACCCACTGAGCTGTTTTATCAGCCCTGTTTTGTCCTATTTAGAAACTCAGGAATGAATTTATATGATATAAGATATAGAAAAATCTTATGGCCTTATAAAATTATTTATAAATAATTCAATAATAAAAATATATCCTAAAACCAGAAGTATTATCTTGTTCAGTATCATATGTAGAAATTGAATTAAAATTGAGGACGTCTGAATTTTTCAGTCACATTGTCTGTTTCAAATGCTACATATGCTCAGGTGAATGTGTCTGGTGTCCCTTATAGTCTATCTTTTGATGGTTTCCAAAGGAAACAGAAAGTAGCACAGGCAATTTTTCTTATTGGAAATAGAAGTTTAAAACTACAATATATTCTGATTATATTTCCCCTCACACAACTCCTACCTACACAGTTACCCAAATCCACAATCTTTATTATCTCTCTCATTAGGATACAAACAGGCATCTAAAGAATAATAAATAGTAATAAAGTAAAATTAGATAATATGAAAACGAACCAGACTAGGACAAAACAAAACAAAACAAAACAACAACAACAACAACAACAACAACAACAAAAAACCAAAAAAACAGAAGAACCAGAGCCAAAGAAAAAGATCAATAAACACATTATAGACTCACACATCTGCATACAGAAAAATCCCATTAAAAACATAAAATCAGAAACTATAATGTATACACAAAGGAATTGTAAGGTTTTAAAAAAAACCCTGGTAAACCATTCTGAGACAAAGAACTTCTAAAAATGCCACTGAATTCATTTTGTGTTGGGCATCTAGTACTGGGCATGGGGTCTGGCCTTAAAAGGGTTTATCTCCCCAGTGAGACTCTGTTGGAGATCACTGATTTTTCATTTGTGATCACTTATCAATAAGAGACAGCTGCTGGGTTAGGGATATGGGTCCATTTCCCCTCTCAGGTCTGGGTCACAGGTAATTTTTAAACGGATGCTATTGTGTTTAGCTGCGATACAAAAATGAACTAAAGATTTCTGTTTGTTGACTTTTTTACACATCAGGAGCCAGGTTTTTGTCATTTTTTATATAATTTGTTGGCTCCCTGCTGCTAATTTTGAGCTTTTACCAGTGAGTTCCTGTAGCTTGTGCTTCCTGATCCTAGTTTAAGATATAGCATCAGGATTCAGTTCCTGAAAGTCATTGCCTATAGTGTAGTAGAGGAAAAACTCTTCTCCCTTCTCAGGTTGAATATTTGGAGACATGTGAACTGAATTGAGAAGAACCAGATCAATTATAACTGCACATTGAGAGAAAACTGTAAGTCAAAGGGAAAAGATAGAGTTGGGGCCTATTTATTTATTATTTGAGACAGGGTCTTACCATGCCTAACCTGGCCTTGATCCTGAGATCCTCCTGCCTAAGCCTGCTGAGTGCTAGGATTGTAGACCTATGCTCCACTCTCACCATTTTCATCTTAAAATAGGCAGGTGGGGAGGAGCAGTTCTGAGAAAACAAACCACGTTAATGTAGTTAGGTCTTGGGCCTACATGATGACTAGGTGCATAAAGCCACATGTACCTTGCCCCGTGCTTGACAACCTGAGTTCAATCCTCACGCCCGACATTGGCAGAGGGAGAGACTGACTCCTTCAAGTTGTTCTCTGGCCTCCACCTGAGTGGGTGTGCATGTGCACATGACCACAGTACTGCACACAAATGTAATAATATATCTTTATAGGACAGTAGATGGAAGATGGGGTAATTCTGTGACAGTGTTTAGAGTTGGACTGACTCCCCACCCCTTTAAGTCTCTAGAACATATTTATGGGAAGACTTCTTTTTGTATTCTATACTTTCAAGCAGATAAGGGTTTGTAAGAATTTGAGTGTCGGACACTCACAGTTATAGCCTTCCCTGCTCTGGCCTCAGGATTAACTCCAAGTGTATCCAGGCCTCTCCTGTGAACTCTAGTCCATTTGACAATCTATTTTATCTCTGCTGAGTGTCTGCCAATGCTTTTCATTGATTAAGACTAGTAGACAGTGTAAGTTGGTCGGAATATATGACTGGAAGGAACGAGCTGCCAAAATCTTGTTTACAGATTATGAAGTTGGTAGAAAGCTTGACTGGGGTCATAGGGAAGGCAAGATAACTTAGAAGAGAGAAGATTTAGGATGGGTAGCCAAAGACACATTTCTCCTCTATAGTCTCTGTAATTGTTCTAGCTACCAAGGTATTAAAACTTTAACCCCAAATTAAAAAACCCAAATTAATTGATAATAATTATCATCTCATTGATATTTCATTGATAGTTTAATCGAAACAACTCTTATTTATATGATCTATTTATTAAAACTAGGTCTGTTGTAGAGGCTGCCAGAAAGCACCAGACCAAAATATAGCTCTTATGGTGTTTGGGTTTACTATGAGCTCGTTATAAGTCCATGGACATTGATAAAACTTAAATGTTTTCCCTTCAACCACACATAAAGAGTATAAATGTCTATTTTTGTAATGTAAGTTTGCATTTATAAAGGGAGTTTATATTTATGTAGGTGTTTGTTTACAGATGGTTTTTGGGAAGACTTAATGGTAAGACATCCCTCATCTGCCTTAGCTCTCTTCTCCTCAGCTTCCCAAACTTGTGACCAGAAGCCTAGACTCTTCCTTTTAACCTAAGGAGGGAGAAAACCCTCAACCATTGGTGCCTCTTAGAGTATTATTGTTGTGTATGTGAAATTTCTATGCAGAGTAAATCAAGCCTTAAACTTTCCCCACTCAGTTCTCTTTTACCTCTCTTTTACCTTTTTAGTGTAATAACCTGGTAGGGTATATGGTTATATGGGCACACAAATCAACATTTCCTGATAGTAAAACATTAATGAAGCTATTTTCTTTTTTAATATCGGGTGGATTTTTTTCAGAATTTTATACATGAGTACCATATTTACATCATTTCTGCTTCTCCTTCCCCCTGAACTCTTCTCGTGTGACCTCACTCTCAGATTATCTTTTTAATTGTGTATTCATGCATGCATATATGTGTGTTTGTACGTGTGTACAAAACCCATTGAATCCATTGAGTGTTGCTCCTGTATATGTGTGTTCAGAGGTGATCACTTAAGACTGGACAGTCTATCTGTCAGTGGCTCTGGAAAAAACTGATTCTCCCTCTCAGCAGCAGTTAACTGCCTTTCATCTAGGGATTCGTCCCTGTTATATTTTCCCCGTCTACACTGGTGGGTGTTGTTTGGGCCACCCTATTGTTGATATTTCATGAGTTCAGCTTGCCGCCAAAGACACTGTCTCACAGCAGATGTTCTCTGGTTCTTACAGTCCATCCATGCCATCATTTGGAATGATCCCTGAACCTTAGGTCTTAGAGATACAAACAGTACATACTGCGAAAAAGACAGTTTCTTCAACAAATGGTGTTGGAAAATAGGTTGGCTACATGTAGAAGAATGAAAGTAAGCTAATATCTATTACCATCCACAGAAATCAACTCTTAAGTGGATCAAACACTTTACCGTGAAGCCTGAAAGACAGGCAGTACTCTCTAAGATAGAGGTGTAGGAAAGGACTTTCTGAATAAGATTCCATTTGCTCAGGAATTCAGGCCAACAGTTGACAAATAGGACTCGACATTAAAGACCTTAATGTGAACTATGAAATGCTGAAACACCTAGAAGAAACAAAGGCATTACTCTCTCAGGTGCAGGTGTGGGAAAAGTCTTCTGAATAAGATTCCATTGTCTCAAGAATTAAGGCCAACAATTGACAAATAGGACCCTATAAAACTGAAAAAGCTTTTGTTCAGCCAGAAAAGCAAGTCAGTTGAGTGAAGTAGAATCCTCAATTATACGTCTGACAAATAATTGAAATCCAGAATATGTAAAGGACTCCAAAAACAAAGAATCAAGCAACCCAATTAAAAATAGATTATGGGTGAGAGAGTTTCCAAAAGAAAAAAGTAAAATGACTGAGTAGTCAACATCCTTAGCAATGGGGAAATGCAAGGTAATAGTACTGTCAGATTTCATTTTACCCCAGGCAGAATGGCCAGTATCAAGAAAAGACACAGTGTCAAAATGCAGGGAAATGAGTTCCCTTTGATACTGGTGCTGTTACAAACAGATACATCTACTTTAGAATGCGTCTTTGATATATGTAGGATTTATCATTTATTAAAGACAAAAGCAAATTTGCACATGCAATGGGATGAATGTACTTGTTATCGTCACCTGAGATGATCAGTATTTTGATTTTGTAAACTCTTAGTGCTGGGAATACTACTTCACATAGATGCATACAAAATAGCAGGTGCATGTCCGTGGCTGTTTCAGAAACTCAGCACATCCTGAGCCAACGTCAATGTAATGATTTTGTTAAATGAAGATCAAGTCAGCACCTTAACTAGCATTTTAAAAATCAAACATTTTAACACAATATATAAACAGTAGACATATTTAACAGAAGATATATTCTTTTCTTTACATACTTATGAAGAGTAATAGGAAAATATCATGGCTTTGTTTTCTGTAACAAAACCATTCTGCTTCTCTTTCTCCTCCTTCTCCATCTCCCCCTGCCCACTTCCTACTCCTCCTCCTTTAATTTGTTGACTTTTATTTTATGTGAATAAGTGTTTTTGCACTGCAGTTGTGTATTTGTTGCCTCAGGATACTGGAAGACTGTTAGATCCCCCAGAACTGGAGTTATAGATAGTTTGTGAACTTCCCTGTGAGTGCTGGGAATCAAACCCGGGTCTGCTGGAAGAGCAACAAGTGCTCTTAACTTGTGAGCCATCTCTCTAGTTCAGCTCACCTTTATGTTTCTTTAAGAGTAGAAAATGTACAGTAAAATTGTAATGTTTTTCCCTAGTTCATAACACAGAGTAGTCAAACCTAAGCCAAGGTATTCAGGCAGCATTTATTGCTCTTGTATGGTGGTATATGTAATGCCTAGGTGCCTAGGGCACATGTTATCTGATCAGACATGGGTGAGCTGTGCCAGGAAAAAAACCTGAGTTTGATTTTAAATCTGAGTTTATTTTTTGGTCATTTATTCACATACCTTTTATTGTTGCAAAAGGTTGTGTGACACCCCCTCCCCTCCCCCCTTGATTTAGTTCCAGGGCTGAAACTTATATACAGAAGAAGATATGCACAACTAATAAACCTTTTTCTCTTGCTCATCTGGTCTTTTGTTTGTATCCATTTTTGTTCGTATACCTACACACAAGCAGGCATAGGTGTGAAAGCCGAAAGTTGATGTCGGGTCTTGCTCAATCACTCCTATGTTTGGAGACAAAGTCCTTTCATAGAACATGGAGTTTGTTGATATGGCCAGACTATCTGGCTTGGATTCCCTGGGGGTCCTCCTGCCCCCAGCTCTCTACTGCTGAGATTATAGGCATCCCTGGCATGTTTACATAGCTGGTGGGGATTGAACTCTGGTCTTTATGATTTAACAGTAAGCACTTTACTCACAGAACCATACCCAGTTATCATTTTTTTTAAATATATTTGCCTGTTTTTGCAATTATTTATTTTATTTTGTCTGTGTATATTTACTTCTCTCTCTCTCTCTCTCTCTCTGTGTGTGTGTGTGTGTGTGTGTGTGTGTGTGTGTGTGTGTGTGTGTGTGTGTGTGTGTGAGTGAGTGAAACACAATACACCTGTGGAGGTCAGGGGACAACTTGTAGTTGACTTGTAGTAGTTGATTCTTTCCTTTGACCATCAGGGAATGGGATTGACCTCAGCTTGTCGAGCTTGGTGGCGAGTGTGTTTACCCACTGAAGCATCTTCACGGTCCAGGAAAGAACTAAGTTTGATTCCTGGTATCCATTTTGATCAACTTGCAACCACATTTAACTCTATTTTCATCAGCTCCAGTGCCACCCTCTTGCCTCTTTGGCCACCTGCACACAAATGACATACACACACAGACTCACAGAATGACATATAAAGTGTTTTAAAATCTTAAAAGAAAAAAGGAAAACTCAAGGGAAATACATTTTTGTCAAAGGAAGACCCAAAGAGGGCAAGGCAATTGGTCATCTAGGAGAATCTTGTTCATGCTTAGTTGGGTTTAACAAAAGTTTGTTTGTGGTTCTAGAACCCGAGGTCCTGTCTGTAATACGTGCCTCCTTTGCAAGCAAGCCTGCCCTACTTTTCTACACTAACTGGCCCTTCTGCACCTAATTCCTCAGATTCACCCAACATTGACCATGCAACAGTCAGAGTGCTCTTTGAAAACCACAGTTAGGGTTTCTATTGCTGTGATAAAATCCCATGACCAAAAGCAACTTTGAGATTAATTTTACTTTACAGCTTATAAATGCATCGCTGAGGGAATCCAGGGTAGGAACCTGGAGGCAGGAACTGAAACAGCATCGGTGGAGGAGTGTAGTTCCTCCTGGCTTGCTCAGTTTTCTTTCTTTTAATAACTCAAGACCACCTACCCAGGGATAGCACCATCCACAGTGAGCTGGGCTCCTGCTTATCATCAATCAAGAAAGTAAATGTCCCACTGGTTAGCCCACAGACATTTCTGGCCTGGGATTTTTATTTTCAATTGAGATTCCCTCCTCCAAAAATCACTCTAGCTTGTGTTAAGTTGACATAAAGCTAACCAGGCATATACCTTCCATTATGGAGGCAGGGAGGTCCTCTCCCTATCTGTCTTGTCCTCAGATGATGGCTACCATGATGGGAAGGCCTAGAACCGTGTCAGCGGACTAATTTACAGACCTAATTACTAAGCAGTCTTAGAGTGTTTTCGGTATCTCATGCTTTAAGGTGGATGTGTCTCCTGGTGGATGCATGAAAAACACTTAACAACAGAAGGCATTTTAAGTGTAAGGAATCATTTTTGAAGGTGTAAACCATGGTTTATGTGTTTTTCCATTTGTGAGTTGAAGCCTCTAGCTTCTTGTCAGTACTATTATCTTTTCATTAATGTCAGTAAGTCGTTTAGCCACTTAACCAGTGGCTCTGTGGTTGTGAAGCAGAGATTAGCTATCCGTATTTGAGAATTGTTTGTAGAAGGAAAAAAAAGGCAAGTGTTCAGCTCTGTACTCTGACCTGTGGCTTCTTGCACGTACTGTAGTTAGCACACGGGCAGGCCTGTCTGTCTGAGGACAGAATTGACCTGTGTATCGCCCTACGTGTGTGTACTTTTCATCAAATATAAAGCAAGTTCTGCTCTCCGATTAGGAAGCATGGATGATTGAGAGATAACTGAGGAAGCTGGATGCAGATGGGTAGGGAAGCTCTTTGGAAGTTTGTTTTAACCCGAGGATTCACAGTATTTACCAAAGGCTTGGCATTCAGAAAATGACTCCATTTGATTAGCAGTCCTCTAGAAGCCAGAAAACAGCAAGGTAGGATGTTAAATTTTTGTCACAGGGAAGTCTGCATATGCTCTGAGTTTATTTCCTTTTGTTAAAAACAAAAAGGGGGACAGTGTAATGAGCAGTACGGGAAGGCAGCCTCCCGGGAAAGGTTCCTGTGAATGTGAGGGTGATGGGCACTTTTGTGAATCATCTAATGTGGTATCAAGGTTTCATTCTACCTTTGTGCTTTTAATCCTTAATGAACTTTTTATTTCGTAGGGTAATGTGCTTTTTTTTTCCATATGGGAGCTCAGAATGTGTTACCGTTCTCTTTCCCTTCTGAGTCTTCTTCATTCCTGCTAAGGAGAATTCCTGGATTAGGCCTGTGTAATCGTCTGCCTTGTAACTCTTGAGTCAAGAAGGCACTAAGCTGTGGGCGAGGCTGGAGAACTCTACTTAGGAATGAAGTGGCTGCTCAGCTGGAGGACGCGGCCTCAGCTCAGCTACTGGGAAGACAACCAACCACTGCACGCGCATCTGACGTCGCTTCCGGTTTATCAGTTCCAGATCACAGTCGCTGGCACGGGCGATCTTTCCTTGGTTCTTTAGCCTTTGGGTCCAGTTATAGCCTTTTATTAGTGATTGTTTTACAAAAAAAAAAATCATTTTTGTCTTGAGCCAATGACCAATTTAAGTCAAGTGATTTGTTCTTGATTCTAACACTGTTTTGGGAGGATAGAAAGTAGCTACCATGGCTGGACACAGTGGGGTTAGTAGTAGGAGACTTGATTGGTGTGTTTGCATTGACGTATCTTGGTTTCTGAAGATGTGGAGAGATTTGACAAAATAGAGTATAGCAGTAAAGTTTATATCACTCGTGTCATTTTTCAAATGCTTCAGAATAAACTTTGGCTACTTACTACCATTTACTACTCTATTTAAAAAAAATGAATAGTAGTAAATGTTGTGTTTGGGATATAAAAACACTATTCAGGAATGTGTGCTTTTTTGCCAGGTGCACATTTGGACTCCTCTGTGTCTATCCTGCTTGTTGTTTATGGAACTTCATTCTGAGACTTGAGACTCTAATCTGTTTGGGAAAATACTGCCCAACATTTTTAAAAATATTGATCCTACTCTGTTTCCCCTCCCTACCCTTCCCTTCCCAGGTCTCAGTTACATGCATGAGGGATTATTTCCACTTCTAATGAAGTTCTCCTTAAATCTGCAGGTTCTCTTTCCTTGATGATGATACTGTTCATAGTCTTAGAAATTTATTCCTAGATACATCCTGTATAATTTTTGTAGGAACCAAAATTCTAGAAAGGAGTGGACAGCAGTGAAGTAGCCCTGCCCCTGAGTGCTTTCTCATGTCTGCACATAGAAATTTCACACATGTGAAACAAAACTCGTGAGAAATAGACAGAACGTTCTTCATTGAGGATGTCTTTTAAACTGGAAACTAAGGTTATTGAATGTAGCATGTTAAGCCTATTCATAGGCTCAGGCAACCTTAAGGTCTCAGACTAGTCAGATTTGTGAGGAGCTTTTTGTTATAGTGTACCTTTGAAGCATTATAAATTTGATCTGTAAATTTAATTCTCAGTTTTTAAAGTCCAGAATGGTTTAATTACTCATTTGATGTTAGTTAATAGTTTTCACACTTTAAGTTATTCTAGAATTTAAATATATTTCCCCATCATTATTTTGTCCCTGGAGGCAGTTTGGGAGTTTGTCTTCTCGAAGGGGCAGAATAACCAGAGGTATAAAGTCTGGCAATCAGTGAACCCTCCTGTACTGGACACTAAGCTAAGCCCATGTGCTAATAACAGTGTACAAACTCTACGCTCAATCATGTAGCTGAATTTAGGTTTTATCATAAGCTTTAAAGCTAGACAAGATGAAAAGTCACCCATCCTTCTACTTGATTAGTTCTGAGTACTTTGCATATAGTTGAGGTCCTCTTCCTTAGGCATTTGAAAGCTAGAGGGAGGCACTCGGAGCTGTGTCTGTTCATGTTACCTGATCTAAGGTGCTCCTCACACAGTGATATGAGAGGAATGCCCACTTGAAAGGAATCTACAGATGAACAGAGGTTTAAAGGCTTGTTTTAAAAGTTCTCTTATCCTGAGCTGGAGAGATCTAGGCACACAGCCCTAAATAAAAGTGCTGGTGTCTGTGTTGATGCTCTGGTTTATTCATACTATTAACCAACTGTTGCTTTTCCCTCTGCAGAAAGGCATAGATCCTAAAGATGTCTTCTAGTAATGACCACGTGTTAGTACCGATGTCACAGAGAAACAAGAACGGCCTTCCTGGAATGAGCTCCAGAGGCGCGAGGACGCTCGCAGAGGGAGATGTGCTAAGTTTTCATCACATCACCTATCGAGTGAAAGTGAAGAGTGGCTTTCTAGTCCGGAAAACAGCTGAGAAAGAAATACTATCAGATATCAAGTAAGTGTATGAATGCTCTTAGAAGACTGCTTCGTTTATCTACCATGAAGGCAGTTACAGAATTTCTGTCTTTCACAAGTTGCTGTGACGACTTCAACTCATGCCTTTGTACATATGTATGTAGATGTATGTCTTTGTACATATGTATGTAGATGCATGTCTTTGTACATATGTGTATAGATGCATGTCTTTGTACATATGTATGTAGATGCATGTCTTTGTACATATGTGTGTAGATGCATGTCTTTGTACATATGTGTGTAGATGCATGTCTTTGTACATATGTATGTAGATGCATGTCTTTGTACATATGTATGTAGATGCGTGTCTTTGTACATATGTATGTAGATGCATCCTTTCATGTCTTCTGTCTAAACTAGTGTCTTAGTTACTTGCTCTCATGTTAGGCATAGATTTTACTTGCAAAGGAACTGTCAAAACTTAAAAAATGGTCTTATATTTTTGAGAAGTCGAACATTTTAATATATCGTTTTGTGAAGCCTGGTAAACTTACGTTTTAGAGGTGGACGTCTGACTTTGCAGTTTTTGATGTGTTGATTGTAAAGATGTAACCTCAGGTTTAGTTTCCCCATTTTTGAAATAGAAGACCTGCTAATACACTTTTTGATGTGTGTACTTTTTGTCTATTTTATTCTCGTAGAAATGAGGTAGAAATGCAGTCCTTTGGTTTTTCAAATACGCCTGTTTTAATGAATGGCTTATTTGTGGTAAGCAGATTGTAGTCTTTAAGGATTCACTTAGTACTTTCCCTCCATAATAAAGACATGTAAAGGCGCTTGGGATATGGCTCAGTTTGTAGAGTGCTTGCATAGCATACACAAAGCTCTGAATTCAGTTCCCAGAACCACATAAAACCTGTGCCAGCAGGTTTGTAATCCAAGCCCTTGGGAGATGGAAGCAGGAAGACCAGAAGCTCGAGACCTTCTAGAACCTCTGGGGCCTCTCAGAAACTGAGCTACCAACCAAGGAGCTTATAAGGCTAGACCTACCCCCCGTGTGTAGCAGATGTGTATCCTCAGCTACATGAGACTTTGTCTCCAAAACCAAACAAACCCAAAACACAACAACAGAAACAAAGGTAGAAAATATTAACATGTAAGGCAATTGTCATTTCACTGACATTATATCATTTAAGCCCCAAGTGATGAGGATTTTGGGTTCCAGCTTGGTATGGCCAGTTCTGTTCCAAAAGCACTTAGTGTGTGTGGTATTTGTTCTTTCCTCAGGGGATGAGTTTATAATCAGAATACAGCGATAAAATAGGAACTAGAGTGGAGAATGGCGGAACATGTCTGTAGAACCTGCCACCACTGGCCTCTTCCCTGCCATTTATCTTTTCCTCTTTGCCTGGTTTCTAGAGAATTGAATCTACAAGTGAGCGATAAATGAATGTGGGTTTGTTCAGACAGCGCGTCCTCTTTTCTGTCTCCTAGGCTGGGCAGTAGTCATAAGAGTTATTTGACCCAGTGTAACTACAGGCCTATGTGGAATCATATATTTCTGTTTTCTTGATGTTTTATATGGAACTATATTTTCTCCCTATTAATATCAACCTACTTGTTCCAGAAAGCAGGAAGATGACAAAATATGGGAGAGAAGTTTTGGGTGTAGGTAGAAGAAAAATGATGAGGTTCTGAGACTGGGTTGGCCTGAGGCCAGGAGCATTACAGAATGTAGCTACCCACAGGACCAAACCTGCTGGTGTGCTTCTCTTTTCATTTGTTTGTTAGTTCATCCTAACCAAGAAGAAAAGGAGGTCTGCAAGTGCAAAGCTTTTTTTTTTTTTTTTTTTGTACATGCTTAGGTAGAACTGACGTATGAAAAACTGTTTGGAAGCATAATAATCTCGGAATTAGGATGTAGTTTAGCAATAGGTAGGTTGTCAATCATATACAAGGCTGTGGGTTCAGCCCGCAGTATCTCATGCACACACAGAGGCACACAGTCCATCACTTCATGTTTGTATTGAAAGATAAGGGTGACATTATTTGGATAACCACGGTTTGAATAGATTTACAGTGCATACTATGAGCTGGTACTCTACACGGATGTATGCGTGTTATGTGTGCAATGTCAAGGATTAAACCTAGAGCTCTGCGTATGCTGGACAGGTGTTCTCCCACTGAACCATGCTGCCAGAATCTTGTGATTCTTCTCAGCCAGTAAAGGAAATGGCTCAATATGTTGAGTGTATCTTGTGCTCCAGACTCTTCAGCTCCACAGTCTTCCATAAGCGTGGTAGAATGGCATGGGGTATTAACAAAGGAGGAGTTGTCTTAGTATCCCCTAGAGTAATGAAGTATAGACAAATCTTGCTTTTCCTTTCTCTTTACCATTAAAGGGACAGCTAGGATTAGTATTCACGCTCACTGTATCTAGTTCGAGCTTCAAGATCTGAAATGGTCATGACTTCAAAGGTCATTCTCCTTTTTTTTTTTTTTTTTTTGCTTGCAGGCTTTCTAATCTTTCTCCTGTCTGCTGGCTTTAAGGATTGCTTGCGTGACTTTTTTTGTTTGTTTGTTTGTGTTTAATAATGCTATCACCATTCAAAATGGTGGCTAAATTCTAAAAAGAACCTAATAGTAATAAGTTTTTCTTTGAATCATTGTTTCTTTTCCTGTGTGAGAAGAAAACCAGAGAGAATCTGTTCATGAGATGCCAAAGGATTTCCTCTCTGTTGTATGATCTTTCTCCTATGCTACCTTAGTCTCCATACTCAATACTCAACATGTGAGCTTTTCTTCTCCAGGGCTTGAAGATGTCTGGAAGAAATTGCCATCCCAGGACATGTGTGTCTATTGTACATCCCAGTATATGTGGGGGTGGCAAGGGGAGTTCATTATACCCTTGGGAAGATTGTTAAGCAACTTATTTGAAATAACTTCAGAATTAAACTTGTAGGCACATGACACTCCACTTAGTTCCCTGTTACTGCTTCACTAACGCTGCTGTCCTCACTGTCTCCCTATACCCACTGCCATTAGTGGTTTGCGAGATCCTTGTAGAACTAGGCTATCTCCTTGGCACTCTTCTATTCCCAGTTCCTCCAGTGCAAGTGGGTTAGAAAGAGGACCTTCTCATGGAATCCTTCAGTTGACCAGTGTAGGATGATGTCATTATGCAGGTGAAGGCAGGTACAAGATAGAATGAGGCCTGTCATTGGACAAGAAGGTAGGATGGGCAGAAGAAAGATTTTAGGAGGAAGAGGAGCAGGAGGAGGACAGCTGAGAGAACATGGAGGAGGTTGTTAAAATTCCTCTCTGCACATTTACAGGTTGTTATTAATATTATTAATGGATGGGTGTGTACAGGGCTTTGTATTTCTAGGTGGGCAATTATCTTATTAATTGGATCAGAGGTTATTGTGTTGTGTGTTCTTTCATGTGGTGATTTAATTGAATTCAAGAGAGTGTGTGGTGGCTGGAGACACTGGGCTCCCATGCAGTCGGGATGTGTATGTCTGGCATGGTGGCAACCTGCCTTGGGAACTGGATGGGTAGAGAGATTCTTGCCAGGCTCGGAGAGTAGCCATCGGTGGTGTGATATGGGATAGAGCTAAGCGGGCGAGACGCTTTACTGACTGAGATGAAGCTATCTAACAGATATCTTGGGGAACTACTGTGCCAAACCAAGTGTGGGATAAAAGAAAGCCATTTTTATTTTAATTTTACCGTAACAGACCAGCAGCAGGCAGGGGGAACTGTAGTAGCCCCATGACCAAGGCAGTCGTGCCTCTGAAGATTCCTCACACTTGATGGACTCCCACATCCGTGGTTTTATTTTTCTGCAACCTGATGCTTTCTGTTTCTCCCAACATGCTGTTTCATCCGCTTGTGATATTAAAGTTGATTACCTGGTGATGTTATTATCTATTAAGCTGCACCTGAATGTTACAATTTGACTCTTTGTACCTGATTGGTAGGTACTATATGGAAGAGTGTCCTGACATTCTTCCAGAACCCTATTCCTCAGTAAACATCTATTTGTGAGTTACAGACTCTGAGATGACACCTGTCTGGACCCAGCTCTACTGTGAGGGCTGGCAAAAGGTGCTTTTCGGTGAACATAATCTCATAGTTTGTATTTCTCTTGGGAAAAGCTGTGTCATTTCTTCCTTCATTTACTGTTGTGAACAGGAAATGTCCCCCACAGGCCCTTGAATCTGAACACCTCATCCCCAGTTGGTAGCAGTGTTTGGAGAGGTTATAGAACCTTTAGAAAGTGGAGACTTGTTGGAGGAAGTAGGCTGGCTTTGAGGATTTATAGCCTTACCTCACTTCTTACATTATCTGTTTTCTGGGAGCAGTTGAGATATGAGCTCTCAGTTTCTGGATTCTGCTGCCATGCCTTCCCAGCTGTTGTGGATATCTTGCCCTCTGGAATCATACGCCAAAATAAAACCTAAGTTGCTCTTGGTCATGGTATTGTATATCACAGCAATAGAAGAGTAACTAACACAAGTGTATATACTCCTGAATCTCTGTTTTCCTCACTAGTCTTCAGCAGCAATGCACCCTAACCCTAACTAACTAAAGTTCTGTCTTTAGACAGTGAGGACAGCAGCGTCAGTGAGGCATTAACAGGGAACTAAGTAGAGTGTCATAGACCGTCACTGTCACTATAGTGTTGGTGGGTGCTCCTTTTGTTCCCAATTTGGTGGCAGGGAAACTTTCAGGGTAATTTCCACCTCTCCTTTGCGACCTTGGGCTATTCCTTTATTTTAGTATTTCTTTAATATAGGAAGAAGTTTCAGAATCACTGGTTACTAACCCTGCCCATGACTTGCACTCAGCTGATGTCTATTTGTGTGTGTGTGTGTATATGTGTGTGTCTGTGTGCATGTATAGAAACACAGAGACATACACATACTTTTGTTTGAAAAAACCTCTTATGTTCAGATGCACACAGAGCTTGTTAGGTGGAGCAATAGAAGTTATTCCTGGGTAAAGCGCTGGTGAAGGGGGAGTTAGTGGAGTCTACTCTCATGTGTACTGGAAGTTTCCTACCTGTGCTTTTCTGTAGCTGTCTGTATATAGATAACATGTAACTCCTCATTAATGTATCAATTATAACCTCAGACTTTATATTTGTTCTGAATTTGCCTGTTTTCTTTCCCATCAAGATGTATTAAACTTGCCTAACATTCCTCTCCATCCCCCAAGCCCTTTTCTCTTGAGGATTAATTCCAGGGCCATGGACATACAAGAGAAGTATTCTATGACTAAGACTCATCTCCAGTCTTCATTATTCTTAATGTACTTGCCAATCAGCTCAATTTTCTTATTCTGTCCAGAGCAGTAGTAGTATTACTACTAGGAGTAATACAGATAAGTAACAATCTGTCTAGCTTGTGACTATCTTGTTTTTGTTGCCCACCCTCTTTGAGTTCCTGTTCTTGGGTGCTGGTATTGGCAGGGTAGGACTTAGGTAATCTTCCTACTGAGACAGGGAAGAGAAGAAGTCTAATAGAAGTGAGTAGAAGTTGTTATTATTATTAATGTTGGGTTTTTTGGCTTTTGAAGCAAGGTTTAGTGAATACCAAATTAACCTCAAACTCACCATTAAATCAAGGATGACTTAAATTCCTGATCTTCCTTTCTGTGTCCCATGTTCTGGGCTTAAAGATGTGCACACCACATCCCTCTATTAGAAAGGATTAGTACATTATTTGAATAAGAAGTCACACACGAGAATATAAAACTAAATTTTCTGGACAGATACTCATAGTCACTAAGTTGTACTTTTTTGTTTTATTAATAGAACTTAGTTTTAAGTGATACATCATGACATAAAGATGACATTTATCAATAACATCTTAATTCCTGGCTTGTTTTTGCTTTGTTTGTTTGTATTCAGTACAAATGGTGTTTTTAGAAGTCTCAGCCTGCAATCTCACCAGTCAGGAGGCTGAGGCAGGAAGATTTCTATGCATTGAAGACAAGTCAGAGCTACACAGGAGTGCTGATCTGGATTATAGTGTTAGAAACAATCTTCATACAAAAGTCTCAATAATACAAATGTAGATTCCTTTATTCAATAAGTTTTGAATGAGTTCTTCTAGGTTTTTGATGTACACAGATTATTTTTTTTCCTGTACTCAGAAACTTTAGATTTCACTTAGGACCTGTAGTACTTTCACAGTGTTGATTTCTGCTGTGACAGGATGAAAAGACAGAACAGAAGCAGCTTGCTGTGAACTGGAGGGATGGGTATCAGAATTGAGGAAGTGTGCTTGTATTTCTGAGTATCTGTGGAGGGGGAAATGGCCCTCCTTCAAAACTGTCTATAAGCGACACAGGACGGAAGTAGTGTTGACTGTTCTCCAGTACAACGCACTGAAAATGACAGGATCCTCCGAGCTTTCAGTTTGTGTGTTCGGAAAAGTGAGCGAAGTCCTTGAGTCACAGTTCTTACTGGAAGGTCAATCGGGCATGCGAGGCTGTAAAGCAGTAAACAGAGTAGGAAATGGCTGGAGAGGGACGACAGAAGGCCAGAGGGGAGGGTGGGGTAGTTAAAAGGTTGGTCATGGAGTGGAGCAAAGGTCATCAGCACATACTTTCTACAAAGGCAGATAGCATGAACGTTCAGCTTTATTAGCCATACAGCAGGCTGGTAACCAAGCCCTGGCATCGTGGCACGAAAGCCGATAACAGCTCTGAAAACATAGCTCTGTTCAAATCACACCATTGAGGAAGACAGGAAAGAGGTGACCAGCTACAGCGTGCAGATCCAGGAGGACCCAGACTTCACTTTTTCATTTATCTGCTTGTTTTCTTAGCTTATTCCATCTGCTAAGATGGAGTGATCAAGAGTGTCTCTGTGTCCATAACATCCAGCAAGCAGTGATGAGTAAGCAGGGTTGGAATTAGCCGCGGCCTCAGGTTAGAACTCTCGGAATCCAACTCTATTGTTTTCTTTAATGTTAGAACTTAGTTTAAATATAAGCCAACCACCAGAGACCTATTAAACCATCCTAGCATATCATGCTGTTTAAATCACCCCAGGTGTCTTAGTTTTTATATGAGTAGGTGTTCTTAAATACTGAAATAGTTTCATGGCAGTGAATCCTTACTGAATAAAGGTTCTGTTCATTTTAGAAGCAGGTGCAAGGTCACTGTGAATACAGATCATACATCAAAACCTATAAATATGCGCACACTGAAAATTTACCCTGGCATCTCTGTGTCTGTATGTTGGACAGTGTGTGGGAGGGGTAACACAATAAAAGAATAAGATTTTTCTGTGCTACAACTTGATTGAGGCTTAGTGACCTGTTGTTACATTTCTCTGGCATTTCACAGAGCTACATCAGTTAACAAGCAAAGTAAAAGACACATTTCACCTTAATCCCCACCTGCCCTCATATAATTGAGATGCATCAGGTATCAGGCAATAAATGGTGAGTTTCTTTCGGATTTAAGTGCAGGGAACAGATCCTCTGTTCTGGGGAATACATCTCTATCTACTTCACAGGTCTAGGCTCTGAATACGACAGAGGGTATTGTATGGGACAATTGCGGCCTCTCTTTACCGTTCCTGTGCAGCTGTAATGGGCTTCTCTTACTTCTCCTTTCTCTTGTTTATTTTCTTTAGCCATCACGCTCGTCACTGTTGGGATAAAATTCATACTTTCTTAGGTATTGTCACAGTCAACATTGCTGTGATTGTCTGTCTTACTCAATCTAAATATTCATTTACTTTGTTGAAATGAATGGCTGTGCATTGCGTGTCTTTAAGTCATTAAACACTTCACAGGGAAGGTGACCTCTTCCAAGACTGTGTTTAGCCTCTCTAATTATTAACACAATTTTCATTGTTTCAAACTTACTATGTGTGAGTGTGTGTGAGTCTCTGTGTGTGTGTGTGTCTGTGTGTGTGTGTGTGTGTGTGTGTGTGTCTGTGTCTGTGTGTGTGTTTATGTTATGAGAAAAGGAGACAGACAAACAGACCAGGGCACACATATGTAGGTCAGAGGACAACTTTGGGAGTCAGTTCTCTCCTTCTACCATGGATTCTGGGGATCAACCTGGTCCTCAGACTTGCATAGTCATGTGTTTTACCCACTGAGCTGTCTTGCCTATCTGACATGTTTTACTTTAGTATTAAGGACTGGTGTTGCTTCTGTCCTAACATGGAGATTTCAGTTTAAGACTTTTTAATCTGATTATATTTTAGTAATGATATTTTCCACTGGTAATCTTCAAGTATCAATTGTACATGAAAACAATTTAAAGGCACTAATCACTAGCTTTACTCAAAAACTGTTGTGCATTTTATATTGGTTAAAAGGAAGTCTTCCTTCCTTGTTTCAGGAATCTGTTATTTTAAGAATCTTATATTAGAATCTTTCTTACTTAAAAGACCTTCATTTGCTGTTGCTAGGACTGAGTCCAGGGCCCCATGCATGATAAGCACAGCCTGAACTAGAGTTGTGTCCCAACTCAGCATCAGGGAACCTGGAATATTGACTATGCCATTTCCAAAAGATTAAATTGTTTCAAGAGAGAATTACAAAACAATAATAAAAGAAAGGAATTGAGAAGGACCAAACTCCTCTTTACTGGTACTTGGTGTGGTTGATAGCCCTTTTCTTACTGGTACTTGTGGTTGATAGCCCTTAGATTAGCCTTCTAGTATCAGTGATTCTTAGTTTAACTTTAAGAGGCTGTGTGGGTTTGCAATTCCATCTTTCTTTATTAGTGTTTTCAGTGCAGACAGTAAGTTTATAGAACTGCATGTAAAATACAGGATTAATACAATATGGTTTTGTTTCTAGTGGGATCATGAAACCTGGTCTTAATGCTATTCTGGGACCCACAGGCGGAGGCAAGTCTTCGTGAGTATAACATACAAATAAATAAGCCTTTTCTCTTCATTAAGATCCCATTCACATAAGCAGAGGTTAATTCATTATTTGCAGCATATGTGTCTTGGGTACTGTGGATAATATGGGGTTAAATTAGCACATGGTTTTGTGCCAAGGACCAGAATGACTTACTAGGTTAACTCTAGTACATGTGGACGTGACTGGCATATGTGGAAGGCCATATCATACACTAGTAAGGAGGAAAAAGGATAAAGGAATGCTAAAAATGAAGACATGTAGAGAAGGTCTAATTGAAATTTCTTGTATTTGTTAAGCAACATTTTGCCTTGGTTGCGATCCCAAGGTATATAAACCAGTGTTTTCTTGATTTTATATTTTGGGTTTTGCTGTAGCACATAATGAAAAGGAAGCTGAGAACTTTAAACATGTAAAGGTTTTACTTTTGTTTTTCCTGTTTGATTTTGAGATAGGACCTCAGCTTTGTAGGCCTGGCTATCTTAGGACTCACTAAGTAGTCTGAGTTGGCCTTGAACTCTCACAGATGCTCCTGCCTCTGCCTCCTGAATGCTGAGAGGGAAGGTGTGCACCACTAAGCTCAACCTATAAGTTTGTTTTTACACTGTAAGCATATCAAATAGCAAAATTTGCATTTAGAACAGCTAAGCCATATGGCCTGTGTTGAAGGAAAAAATCCTTCATAACATGTGTGTTCTTTACAGGTTGCTAGATGTCCTAGCAGCAAGGAAAGACCCACGGGGATTATCTGGAGATGTTTTGATAAACGGGGCACCTCAACCTGCCAATTTCAAATGCAGTTCAGGTTATGTGGTTCAAGTGAGTATTAGTAGATTTGGACAATATATGTGCAAGTATATTTGCCTAGAGTATAGTTTACTTCCAATTGAATATATAACATGCTCACGGCATCTGTGTATTTGCATCAGGTTTTCATAATCATCCACTACACTGGCAGTGATATTAAGGGGAAGACAGTATACCTAATTATGACACTCGTGGGGCAGTGGCATCAGCTCTGGCTGCTCTATAATTCCAACAGCACAAGGTTTACTCATCGTGCACTTTCTTTCTTTCCATCGTTGATGTCTTTCCCAAATCCTCCCATCAGGTAGCCCTGAGATGGGTAGTAGGACTTTTGCAAGTGTCCTGTTAGGGTGTGTAGCTGGGTGATAAGAACGATGCCATGGAGCTTCGCATGTGTCCGTCCATGCAGTCACTGCGACTTGAGAGAACTTGTGGTTTACCGGTAGCCACAAGTTTTAAACTTGTAGTTTTACCTTACTGTGTTGTGTATATGGATTGGACTGTGTATACTCAAGTCATTGATATGGAAAGACTCCTGTATCTCACTAAAATGCCACCTTGCCTTAAGGATGACGTTGTGATGGGCACCCTGACAGTGAGAGAAAACTTACAGTTCTCAGCAGCTCTTCGCCTTCCAAAAACTATGAAGACACATGAAAAAAATGAACGGATTAACACGATCATTAAAGAGTTAGGCCTGGACAAAGTAGCAGATTCCAAGGTATGAAAACCCCTCATATTATTATAGCCAGGAAATTGCCCTGGGGAAGGAATATAACGTTAATTAAAAGTTTTCTATAATGTCTAAATGACTAAAAGCAACCACTGTACTAGATGATGAGAAAGTAACTGGCTCTATAAAATAAGATAGAAACTAAGATGAAGAAACAGAGAAACAAAAATGAATAATGGTGGGTCAGCAGGGAAACACATTCTTCATCTGGCTTTTTCCATATTCTCTTCCATACCCTCACTGTCTAGTCAGAGCTTGGCACTAAGTACTCTGCTGCTTGTTGAGGAATAGTTGTGACACGAGAAAGACAAGAATCCAAAGGTTCTTGCTCTGTATACAACATTTTGCTGTGATTTAGCGTCCAAGTTTCCATTTGGTCACATTAGGACTTACTTACAGTTTGTTACTTTTCTGTAGTCTTTCCTTGATCGTTGTGTTTCTCTTCCTTTCCTTCTACCTCTCCTTTCTTCCTTACCTACTGTCAGCATTTGTCAGACTCCTACATGCCAGACTGCGTTAGTAACAGAGTAACAAAGAGTAAGAAGGTGCTTCTCCTTTGGAATGTGAATTAGGATCAAGAAGAGGAATTGAGACAGTGGGTGAGCTTTTTAAATCACCAGTCTGTCTAGTTTTGGCTGAGCAGACATTTGGGCATCAGTGAAAATACAATGACTGTAGTTTAACCCTCCTGCCCATGGTTATTTAATTCCTTAGAGGCCATGGGTAGTGACGATTGTGAGGAATTGTTGCGTTTCTTGGTACTTGCTAGCAGTCATTCATGTACTGTTATTTTGTTGGGAAAAATATACTTGCATCAACTCGGAAACTGAAAAGCACTTAAAATGGCGTGGTAGAATGGGAACTCTCTGTTTCCCCCACTCCCACCCCCCCAGTGTCAGTCCACTTAGGGACCACTGGGCAGATAGCAGGCTTTAGGTGCTGGACGGTAGTAAACTATGCCCAGTGTGCTTCCCTTTCCTCTGTCTTACCTGTGTCTCAGTTGGTAACCTGCTTGCAAGCACCAGGACCTGACTTCAGTCCCTAGTACCCGTGTAAAGCCAGCCTCCTGTGGTGGTGCTCACATGTAGTCTTTGCCCTGGGGAGGCTGAGACAGATGGATTCCTGAAGCTAGCTGACTTGATGACAGACAAAATAAATTGGATGGCTTCTGAGGAATAACAAACTCTTCAAAGCACGGACATCACGTGAGGTCAGGCCGCCTTGCAGCTCTAATCAGAGCCTCAGTTTACTCATCTGATAAAAAAGAAACTACCTCCCCCCAGGTATTTTGCTCTTGATAGACCAGTGGTCTTCACAGTGAACACAGTAAAGCGTCTCCACAGGAGGCAGGTGGTGGGTGTGTGCTTACAAGAGACATGTGGAGACAATCAGGGCTGCACCATTTGGTCTGTCTACCAAAAGATGGCAACCATGTTCACTCTTGTTGACAAAGATGGCACTTGCTTTAGGTTGGAACTCAGTTTACCCGTGGTATCTCTGGAGGAGAAAGAAAAAGGACAAGCATAGGAATGGAACTGATCACTGACCCTTCCATCCTCTTCCTGGATGAGCCCACAACTGGTTTGGACTCAAGCACAGCAAATGCTGTCCTTTTGCTCCTGAAAAGGTAAATGCTACAAGACATTTTCATTTATTCACCATCAAGTCACTTATTTGTGGCACTATATATTCTTTGCACAGGGGTAAACAACAGATGTCTTCCTCTGTTTAAGGGACAGAAGAGATATTAAGAATGGTTAATAAGAGTATAGAGAGTGATGGCTGTGGTGGGGCTGGGTTGTTGTTTTAAATAGCAAGAGGGTCTTGGAGGATCTTGGGCATGGACAAGGGATCTGGGAACGAGAGAATGAGACCTGACTATAGCTGGTGACAGAATCTGGCTGGAGGGGACAGCCATTGGACCCAAGACAACATGCCTGATATGTCTAGAACATCAAATAGACACACAAACCCAGTTATTTTAGGGTTGTACATAGGTAGCATACAGTTACAGCAAAGCACCACAGACTAGGTAGCTTAACAACAGAAATCTGCACTCCTGTGCAAACTCACCACCTGCAGTCTGATGTGCAGACATTGCTTCTGAAGGTCAGAAGCGAAGCCTGGGAGTCTTCCCTGGGGACCCTGAGAGCATGTGGTCATTCTGATGTCCCTAAACCTCAGACCAGCTCTGAGGATCAGGCCTCACACAGCTCTGCTTTCTCCAGGTTCCTCCCTATGGCCTTCCAGATCTTATAGTTCCTGACTGAGTGTTCATCCTGGGTCTGTTTACTATACTCTCTCTTCTTCCTTTTGGGCTTTAAATTTCATTGCACATAATCATTGTACCATGCTACTGTGTTACATAAGGACATTTTTACAGAAATATGGTGTGTGGCGAGCACACCCCTCTATTCTTCCTCTCTCCCCATTTCACATTGCCACTCCTGTGCTTTTTTGCCCCCTAGACAGTCTCACTAATTTTATGTCATATATACATGCATGACGGTATATATCTATAAAATATAGGAACCCAGATGAGAGAAGACAGGATATTTGTCTTTATGATACAGGTTTAATTGACTTAACATGATTTTTCTCCAATTTAAATCAACTTTCTTGCAAATGTCAGATTTTTATATCACCATTTGTTTATACATTTCTCAGATATTGAAACCTAGGTTGGGTCTATAAATTTTGCTGCATTCTCTATACTTCGTTTCATCTAATATCTCTATACACACATTTTCTCTCTCTCTCTCTCTCTCTCTCTCTCTCTGTCTCTCTGTGTCTCTGTCTCTCTCTGTCTCTCTCTTTTTCACACACACACACACACACACACACACACAGACACACGGTGGGGGGTAGGGGGACTGATGCTTGCTTGCTCTGAAACTGACCTATAGTTTCCTGAGTAGACCTTATGTTACAGTTTATTTGGTGCGTTCTTCTACACTGGGTGTCTTTTCTTCCTCCAGCCACCCCTTTGAGGTGGCCCCTGATACTCTACTTGATAAACTTCAGACTGAGCTTTACACTTTGTATTTGGTATACAGTAACTCCTATTCTATAGTCTATCTTAATTATTCAATTATTGATATTCTGGCTTGGTGGGGTATTATTGGTAGTGGTGGTGGGGTATTTGTTTGTCTGTTTGTTTGCTTTTGTTTTTCAAGACAAAGTTTGTGTAGTCCTAGAACTCACTCTTGGCTTCTGCATTTACAAGCAAAGGGTCCTCCTCTCTGTGCGTCCTGTTGTATGTGTTTCCACACCCTAATAAAAGCCTTTCTTTACCTTTCTTGTGTGAGTGTGTGTGTGTGTGTGTGTGTGTGTGTGTGTGTGTGTGTGTGTATCTGTGAAGACCGTCCCAGTGTCTGCATTTGACAGCCAACATTCTAATGTTTAATGGAATCTATTCTGCAAGTTCCTTTCTTAAGAAATCCTAGCAGGATTTTTTTGACTTGGATTTTGTTTGTTTCTAAGCATCATGTCCAAGGCCTCTCACATGCTAAACACTTTATTTACAACTGGTCTCCAAGAGTGCTCTACTTCCAGCTGCTCTTGTTTTCCATAAAAGCATCAAGTTTCATTTTCCTTGCATATAGTTTGATACTTAAAAATATGTAGAATGAAACGATGATCTCAAGCACATAGCTATATGTGTATAGGAGAAAATCAAGTTGAAATTGGGACAGATGTTCCAACAGGGGAATAAAGTACTCTTCAACAATAAATGTAAGAATCAGAATCTTAATGACTCATCCTTTTCCTTCTTGTCACGTAGGATGTCTAAACAGGGTCGGACCATCATCTTCTCCATTCACCAGCCTCGGTATTCCATCTTTAAGTTGTTTGACAGCCTCACCTTACTGGCTTCTGGGAAACTCATGTTTCATGGGCCAGCACAGAAGGCCTTGGAGTACTTTGCATCAGCAGGTATAATTGTTTTCCATGTGGTAGGTCCTTCCTTCACAGTATTGTGGATAGAGCAGAGGGTTTAGTTTAACCATGGTTCCTCCATTTTAAAGTACCTTTGCTCAGTTTTGTGTTAGTGTTTCTCTTCACTGTGTGCTTGTTTGTATAGACTATTAACTTCTTGTGCTCTTTGAATATCTGGGTCATTTGTGCCTCAGTATATCCATTGACTGGGCCTACGCTTCTTCAGTTCCCCAATCATGGTGGCTTTTCCTGAAAACTCAGTAGTTATGAGGAGATTCACACCTAGCAGTTTGGTCAGTTGAACAGTTTTGGAAAGACTAGGATTGTTGTCTCCTTAGCTACATGACAGGTCCGTTTTCAGAAGCTCCCAGGTATGCGATCATGCTGTGCTTTAACTGGGGTGAGGGTGGGGGTGTCATGGAAAGGACACTTAGCATTCTTGTAATTTGAGATTGATAATTTAGTCTGTGAGTGGATCCGAGTGACCTGTTATTAGAATGACTAGTCCCAATCTCACTTTGATGAGCCTGCACTTTTGATGTCTGTGATTTTATTTTTAGATTTATGTACTTCACTTGTTATGTGTATGAATTGTTTTGTGTGCATGTATCTATGTGCATCATATGTAGGGCTGGTGCCCTCAGAGGTCAGAACAGGGCACTGTGTCCCCTGGGAACTGGAGTGACAGATAGCTCTCAGCTGCGATACGGTGCTGAAAACCAAACCTAGGTTCTCGGTAGGAACAAGTGCTCATCTCTCCAGCCCTGTAATGTCTTTTTAAATTCAGTATATATAATCTTTTTCATTTTAGAGATACCTGGCTATGATTATAAATGATTCTTTATAACCTCATATGCACTTTAAAATAGTATCATTCTTAATTTTTAAAAATTAATCTATCATTTAAAATAATCGAGCATACCTTGGTTAAGAGCACTGTCTTCACTTGCAGGGAACCCTAGTTTGAGTCCTAGCACTCACATGGTGGCTCCCAAGCTTCTGTAACTTCAGTCCAGAGATCCCCTGTCTTCTGGCTCTGCAGGTACCAGGCCCACGTGTGGCACACAGGCATATGTGCAGGCAAAATACCCATATACATCAAAAATAATTTTTAAGAAAAAATAGAATAATTGAGCCTAAATAAGTGGGGAGTTAGTAGCTATGAATTTGAAATAGGCGTTGGGCCAGTTTGGGAGAACTGTAAAGTTGAGACCAGAGCTAAAGTGTGCTGTCCTGTCTATGTTCTCTTGAGAATGACAGAAAAGAATTAGAATCTCTCCACTTAGTAACTGAAGAAATAATGATGACATGCGCACCTTGAAGTCAGAGAGCACAAGAACAGTTAATGTTTTCTCTTTTCTTTCTTTCTTTCTTTCTTTCTTTCTTTCTTTCTTTCTTTCTTTCTTTCTTTCTTCCTTCCTTCCTTTCTTCCTTCCTTCCTTCCTTCCTTCTTTCCTCCCTCCCTCCCTGTCTGTCTGTCTGTCTTTCTTTTGACTTGGATTTAGACCTTGGACAGAAGACTAGTGAGTACCAGAGCATGTCAATAGTCCTCTGTGGCTCATAATTTATGATATATACCAATGCATGAGTTTCTCAAGTGTCCAAAGCTCCTCTGGAATTATTGGAGTATTTGTTAAGCATATGAGAAAAGGATGTGTTGGTGAAGGGAAGGGAGAGTGAGAATGGGGAGAACTTGGCGCGTTCTGCCTTCCCAAGCCTCCCCTGCCTCATCTGAATAACCTTCTCTATTCCAAGACCATCAGGGTCGTGTGTCCTTGTGTTGCCTTCTCTTGCAGGTTACCACTGCGAGCCCTACAACAACCCTGCAGACTTCTTCCTTGATGTCATCAACGGAGATTCTTCGGCTGTAATGTTAAACAGAGGGGAACAAGACCATGAAGGTATATAAATCTTGTAGATTCATACGTTGGTGTCCAATTGTTTGATTGAAGCACAGTAGTGTGTCTTATTAAAGCATGCTTTTGTAGGCCAGCCAGGACTACATAGTGAGATCCTACCTTAAAACAAAAATCGTGTCTTTAAAATTCATGTTAATTCAGTGATGTGAAAACAGTCAATAGACAGTTTTCTGTAATTGCTATGAGTGTTTTTAAATTTAATTTGTAAATGGGCATTTTTCTTAAAGTACCAGTTCTAAGGCAAATTTTCAATTAAAATGGTCATTTTTAACAGTGTTGTCAAGGTTCTCTAGAGCACCGAATCAATGTATGTATGTATGTATGTATATGTATGTCTATATATATGTACATATGTATGTATGAGAGGCTTACAGGCTGTGGTCCAATTAGTTCAACAATGGCTGTCTAAACAGGAAGTCCAGGAATCTCATAGTTGTTGAGTATGAGGCTGGATGTCTCGGCTGGTCTTCAGTGTATGCTGGAATCCTGAAGAAGTCGGCTCTAATGCCGCAGCAGCAGGATAGATAAACTGGCTAGTGAGAGTGAGGGCAAGCAGGCAAGAAGCAAAAGCCTCCATCTTCCATGTCCTTTATATAGGATACCATCAAAAAGTATGGCCCATATTTAAGGTACATCTGCCTACTTCCCTAAAAAGGGATCCGAATTTAGCGTTTGCCTTCCCACCTGAAATGAATCAATCAAGAAAAATCCCCTAAGAGTGTACCCAGCCACTTTGGTATTAGTTAAGTCCAGATATAGTCAAGTTGACAACCAAGATTAGCCATCACAAGTATTTTATACATAATGGCTCATACCTTTAATCCCAGCACTGAGTGGCGCAGGCTGGCAGATTATCAGTGAGTTTGAAGCCAGTCTGGTCTATAAAGCAAGTTTTAGGCCAACTAGGGCTATATAGTGAGATGCTATCTCAAAATAAACAAAAAACAAGATCAGCATTGTCCGTAGAAGGCAAAGACCAGAATCTTTTTAAAAATGAATTCTAACTCTGTGCAGTATAATGTCTATTTAAATAATGAGGGTCAAAATTTATGTGTGTGTTTGTGAATACATATATTATTACAGTTTTCTGTATCCATAAGATGTCACTCTGTACAGCTCAGCTGTTTTTCCTTGATATGTAAACTAATTATAGTAAATAATTTTATTCTTTTGAGAGGGTTTTACAATGTAGCCCTGACTAGCCTGGGCTCATTATGTAGATCAGGCTGGCCTGAGATTCAGAGATTCATTTGCTTCTGACAGTTGAATGCCGAGATTAAGGGCATGTTGCACAATGCCGCTCACTGCTCCAGAGGAAGTGGAACCTGGGAAAATGGAGCCAATGAATATGGTAGACTCATGTCTACTAGCTTTATTCAGAGTCTCAGATAGTTCACTTTGAGGGTTAAGAAAGGTCACATTAGTAGATTTCTCATGAGTTCAGGCTACACATAATCACAAGGACAAATTGCACGTGGCAAAAATGTGATTTTCCATAGAGGGCTATAAAAGATAGTTTAAACATTTCATTGAGTAACAACAAGCAATAATAACTAATCTGAAGTAAACTCCTATCCACTGTACCTGTGAGAAGCACAAAAACATATTCCAAGGACAAGTCCATGTTTTGAAGGAACTAAGGTCACAAAATGTGTGTCTTAATGGCCCAGGGTTATGGAAGGTCAAGAGAGCTTTGACCTCAGATACCTCAATCATGAGGATGGCAGGAGTTGGCTATCTTCTCTCTTCCAGCCTGGTGCTATGAAGCTGGCTTTCCCACATCAACCCTAGTAAAAATTTATTACCTTGACAGGTATCAGGCTTCCCTCTTTGTTTGATTTATAAGGTGTCCCCCACCCCACAAGGACAACCCCTGATTATGCAGATGAAGAGTCTTCCAACACCCTGCCCTGGTCAGTGGTACATGGCCACACACACTTTGCCCCAAAGACCCTGGCCACCTTCCCAAGGGCATAAATATCCCGTTTTGCCTCAATAAATGAGTCAGTTTGCCAAAACTATTGCCAAGTGTGTTCTTTGCCCACACACTCCTTCATTGCGTCCACCCACTCCCAGCTAAACTTCCATCCCTCCATGCAAGCCTGGTATGCAACAGGACTAACTACCCCAAGGGAGAAACAGACATGGGGCACTGAGTAGCAACATGACTCTTGTTTGCTTGGAGTGTTCTTACAAGCACTCAGAATTCTCCTTATATCACTCCATTCCTTGACTATGTTCCAACACATGACCAGCTGGTGTTTATTTACACACACACGCACACACACACACACACAAATGTAGGATTAAGGGATTATATAATTATGGAACCATAGAAAAGTGAGTTAAATCTGTTGTTAATTGTTAATATTTCACTTCTTTATCCAAAGCAAACAAGACAGAAGAGCCTTCCAAGAGAGAGAAGCCAATAATAGAAAATTTAGCCGAGTTTTATATCAACTCCACCATCTATGGAGAAACAAAAGCTGAATTAGATCAACTTCCAGTAGCTCAGAAAAAGAAAGGATCATCAGCCTTCAGAGAGCCTGTATATGTTACCTCGTTCTGTCATCAGCTCAGATGGATTGCCAGGCGTTCATTTAAAAACCTGCTCGGGAATCCTCAAGCTTCTGTAGCTCAGGTAACCCAACAAATGCTGGCTGTGCTATGAAATATTCACAAGGAGGAGCTTGGCTTCTGATTCATCTTCTCCTTCTCCTACTATTCTATTTGTTTCAGGATTTTATTTATTTTCTACTTATCCTTCTATAACTTTGTCGTCTCTGTTGATACAGTATTTTACAGTGTTATGATAATAAATCTTTTCTTTTGCTTGAAATAGTTGAGCTTTGGTTTGAACCAGTTAGTTATTTACTACAATTTAGACTTGGCATATAACCAGATGTGGTTATATTTTCAAGATCTTGGACTGAATGTGTTTTCTGTATAAAAAATTTAGTCTAATATGCTAATGCTTTTTCTGGCCTAATCCATTTGTAAGCTATATTTGTCTCTTGTAGACTCATTAAGAGCTGGCTATGAACTCTTTTTGTTTGTTTATTTTGCTTTTCGTTTGTTTTGGTTTTTGGCTTTTCAAGACAGGGTTTCTCTGTGTAGCCCTGGCTATCCTGGAACTTCCTTTGTAGACCAGGCTGGCTTCAAACTCACAGAGATCCACCTGCCTCTGACTCCCAAATGCTGGGATTAGAGACCTACACCACCATGCCTAGCTCAAACTCGCATTTTTTAACCATAGTCACTCAGAACATACTTTGAAAAAGATGGATCAGTACATTTGACTAAAGAGACAATAACATTTGTGAAGAATTTTTTGTAACCCTTTGGTTCAAAACTACAAAAGTCAGAAATACCAAAAACTCATAGAAAGTCTCCTTTGTTCCATTGTACAAGACTTAACATAGCTGTTTCAAGTTTGATTTCTATTTGCTGTGGTAATACACAGGGGAAATGCAACTCTGGGGGAAAAAGTACAGGTTATAGTCAGTTATGGAGGGACTCAAGCAGAGACCATGGAGGACCACTGCTTATGACTTGTCTCCCCTGGCTTTCTTCTGTAGCTCAGGCTTACCTGCCCAGGATTGGCATTGCCCACAGTGGGATGATCACTCCTCCATAATTTAACAGTAATGAAAATGCCCCTAAGACATGTGTGTAAGCCACTGTGTATAAACCACTGTGATGGAGGTGATTTCTCAATGGAGGTTCTATTTTCCCAGCTATGCCAAGTGGACAACCCAGACTAGCCATCATAACAGTTACACATAGTGAAAGACTGACGGGATCATAGGAGATAATCATTTTGAGAGTAAGTTTCAGAGATGACTAGGGTTGGTTTTAGAATATGGAAGCCTTTAGCAAGCATGCTAAGGGGGATACTTGCAGTGTGAGTATAGAAAGTTTGAATGCCAAAAAAAAAAAAAAAGTATGTAGTTTGGAATAGTAAGTATCCTAAAATTATACTTTGGAAGACTACACTTGCTTATATATGTGCAAACTGTGTATTGATAGAGATTTCAGAATTTATTTTATAACCTTGGCCTGCTTAGGGTTAGGTAGGAAAGTTATAAAAATATGCCAAGAGAATGGGTGTCCCTATCCTAAATTTATACCTTAATAGCAAAGAGATTTGTAATTCTTTCCCGAATATGGTATTTCCAAACCAGTTTTCACAGATCATGATTCTCTTTTTCTAATTTACCTTGCTTCTTGCCAGATATGGCCTTCACAAATTACTTTGTCATACGAGAGATACCTTAGGAGTTAAAGAGCATATACTTCTCTTTTAGAGGACTAAAGTTCATCCCATCACCCTCATCAGAGACATCAGTCACGTATAACTCAAACTCCACTAGGAGCTGACATGACACTTCTGTCCTCCTTGAGTGTCTGCTTTTATGTACACTAGTGTGTATGTGCACGTGCACATGCACACATTCACACAAACACATGTGTACACGCATACACACACACCAACACTCGAGTGCACGCACTTCATGTTTTGAACCAGAAGACTTGGATTTTTTCATACACACAAATATGTTTGTATTGATGCAGCTACATAGAACATTAAAAATGTATGTTTATACCCAGTTTTAGTTCTGTTCAAGCTGCACTTTATATTGTGATTACTGTTAAAGTTTTAAGATTCTTTTTGAGCTTTGAAAATCCAAAATATGTAAATGAATATTTCATTTTCTTTAGATGAATATTTCTTACATTTTAAAATTACCTGTGAATAAAATATTAATCAATAGAATCCTCTAAATAAATAATATCATTATTATCACTTTTATAAGCAGGTCAAGCTTACAGAGTAAATTCTGAAAGCTCTGTCTATACATAGTTTGCACATATATAAGTAAGTGTCGTCTTCCAAACTATAATTTTCAGAGAACTCACTATTCCAAACTACATGTCTTGCTGTTTAATCATCCTTAAAAGAATTTTTCTCCAAAGTGATCCCGATGCAGTCTCCTTGGGAGCAGTGTGCACAGACTGGGTATGTATGTGAGGATGTAGAGAATTAGCAACTCAGGTGTGTTGTGGTGACCATAGATGCATGACTTGGTGATGTTGATGGAGAAGCAGAGAAAGAGGAAACAGGTAATGGAAGCTTGGATAACCCCAGAGAAACAAGATGGATGGATGGATGGATGGATGGATGGATGGATGGATGGATGGATGGATGGATTTTTTGTTTGTTTATTGTGACATGACACTTTACATTCCCATGCAGCCATGGACTCTCCAGAGCTCACGTAGGTGGAAATCTTACTTCCTTACTTCTTTAGCATCCAAAATTCCATTGTCAGAATTTCTGGCTGGGTGCTTTAGTTTTTTTAATCTTTAACATTAACAGAAAAGATGTGTTTTCATTTGAACCTCTTGTGTGAAACTTTTTGTTCATTAGCAGGAAAGCTTAGTTCATTTCAGTTAAAAACTTTTAGACTCTTGGACTTTGGTTTGTTCTCAAAACAACCTCTTGAGGTTGCCCTATGTACCACCACCATACAGGGATCCAGTGTCTCACTTCACTGCCCATGATTGGTAGATCTTAGGGCCTACTTGGCTGACTTGTCAGCTCCCTGACTGCACATGCTTTGATTTTCAGATTAATCTAGAAAGCAGTCTAGTAACATATACTGTAACATATTTTATCAGGAGCCTATTGTAACCAAGTGTCTAAAGTGTTTATGAGATTGGATTTTGTACATGTATCTTAAAATAATAAATAATGTGCAAGCATTTTAACCTCTAATGGAAATTCTTTTATTTTCATTTCTTTTTGAAAGTTAATTGTTACAGTCATACTGGGACTGATTATTGGTGCCCTTTACTTTGGTCTGAAAAATGATCCCACTGGAATGCAAAATAGGTAAGTAAATTTGGATTTTTGCCCATTCTGAAGGATAAAAATTAGCATGTATTAATTCTTAACAGAAGAATAGAAAATATGTTTTGGAAAAGAAGTACAGAAATCTATTCCAGAGGAAAAAAACAACCAAATTTAGATCTTAGTTTTGATAAAACATTGTTACTTTCTTTAAGCTTATGAATATTGATTACAGATTTAAATATAATAAATGTTCTGGGTAAATGTCACTGTTTCTTAGTGGGTAGGAATGAGTTGATGTCTTAAGTAGGGTTTTACTATTGTGAATGGACACCATGGCAGGCAGCTAGGAGAATAATATTAAATCTCAGGCCCATATTGACACAGCTACTCCAATAAGACCACACCTCCTAATAGTTCCACTCCCTGGGTGAAGCATATATAAACCATCACATTCCATTCCCTGGCCCTCATAGGCTTGTTCAAACACATGAGTCTATGGGGGCCATCCCTAGCCATATTGTAGTAAAAGAAGTACATTTAGTCCAACATCCAAAGTCCCCATGGTCTATAGCAGCCTCAACAATGTTAAAGTTCAGAGTTCAAAGTTTCATCAGAGCTTCATCCAATCACTTAACTGTAATCCCCAAAGCAAGACAGGTGACTAGATGGGAAACTCTGCATCTCCATGGCTGATGGCAAAGCAGTCTTCAGATCTCCAAGTCCTTTTGCATCTTTGTTGACTGCAACAAATTTCTTTTCCTGGTCTGGTTCCACTCCCTGTTATCAGTCTTCCTCAGCAGGTATTCTGTGGCGCTGGCATCTTTAATATCTTGGGATCTGTCTTTAAGGCAACCTTAACTTCACATCTTCTTGTTCCAGAATCTAGTATCTATGTATGATCTTCTGGGCTCCTCCAAAGGGCTTGGTTCACATGTCTAGCTCTGCCCTCTGTAGGACTCTCTAGGCTCTGTTGACTCCACTCCACGACTGCTGCTGGTCTTGATGGTCATACCTTGGTACTGGCATCTACAATATGCTGAGGTGTACCATTACAATTAGTCTTCACCAATAGCCTCCCTTCATGGTGTCAAGCCTCAAGCTCTTTGCATGACCTCTTCAGTCCTCGGCCATCAACTGCAATTGAGGCCGCACCTTCACCAATGGCCTTCCCTAGCCACTCACAGTGCCAGGCTTCAACTGGTCTCCATGACCCCTTGATGCTCAAAACCCAATACCATCTGGGTGACTCTTACCTATTACCAAGTCCAGCTGCAGCACAAGGTACAATCTTGACTATCTCTGAAACACAGTTTTGTGTGTGTGTGTGTGTGTATGCTCTCAGAAAACACTCCCCAGACAATTTCACCTAAGTGATGCTGGTCTTGTCTCAAGCAGTGCTAATTTCTTCGCTCTAGCTAACCACCATCAATTGTTCCAGTAGTTCCTTCTATTCTTGATGATAAAGCCAGAGCCACATGGCTGAAGCCACTGAATTCTGCTGCTTGCTGGGGCTGGAACATGGCCCCCAGCTTTCTGTTTTCTAATTCTCTTAACTATCCTAGAACATGCTCTGTAGATGGACCTTGAACTCAGACATCTGCTTGGCTTTGTCTCCTGGGATTAAAGGTCTATACCACCATGCTTGGACCTAAACTTAGCTGGGTGGAATCTTGACTCACATTCCCACATAATTAATTTGTTTATCTCCCAGAACATAGGACTCAGCTCCATTCTGCTTCCTTGTGCCTCTTTAATACTCCAACCATGTATTTTTCCTTTCTAAGCTTGCTACACTTGTTCAAAATGTTCTCCATGAGACTTAACCAGAGAACAAAGTCTATCCTGGGCATTTCTGAGACTTCCTTTGTCAATGAAAAATAATTAATCTGAGTCATTTTACCTTATCCTCAGACAGAATCTTCAGAAAGGGCAAAAACAGCTACGTTCTTTACCAAAATAACACAAAAACAGTCTCTAGGCTACATTCTGAAGTTCTTTTCCACTAACACCTCTTGGACCTTGGCTGCACAGTTCAAATCACCCTCAGCAATAAAGTCTTCCATATTCCTACTAAGATGGCTCATTGAACCCCACTTAAAACATTCAATGGCTTTCTGAATCCACAGTCCCAAATCCACATTCTTCTAAACAAAAGCATGGTCAGGCCTATCACAGCAATTTTTTCTGTCTTAGTTAGGGTTTTATTGCTGTGAACAGACACCATGACCAGGGCAAGTCTTACATAGGACGACATTTAACTGGGGCAGGCTTACAGGGTCAGAGGTTCAGAACATTATCATCAAGGCTGGAGCATGGTGGTGTCCAGGCAGGCATGGTGTACAAGGAACTGGGAGTTCTACATATTGTTTGGGAGGCGAGCAGGAAAAGCCTGGCTTCCAGGCAGCTACCAGGAGGATATTAAAGCCCATGCCCACAGTGACATACCCACTCCAAGGCTAAACCTCCTAATAGTGCCACTCCCTGGGCTAAGCATATACAAACCATCATAGTTTGTGGATTGAAAACTGCCAGAGTTGGCTTTTTTATACACACAAAGCACACAAATATGTATGTCTTGATACAACCATATAAAATAAATTTATCCTTTTAACCATTTTTAAGTGTATACTTCAGTGGCATTAATAACACTCATACTACTGTCTGTTGACAACATCCAACTTCAGATGAGTATTTTCCTCAATGCATCCACTATATCCATTAAGTAATTTCTCAGTGCCTACCTCATCTCACCCTCTGGGAAGCACCATCCTACTTTGTGTCCCCAAATTTCACTACTCTGGAGACTTGCTATATGTGGTGTCACAAGTATTTGTCTTTTGATGACTGACTTATTTTCCTTAGTGTAACGTTTTAATCCATTTTGCAGCTTACTCAGTAACACTTGCCTTGTACGGCTGATTTAGTTCACAGTGTGTTTGTGTGTTATCTGTCTGTCTGTCTGTCTGTCTAGTTTATCTAATTACTTGTTCCTGAAATTGTGTGTTGCCTCCACCCTTTAGTTGTTGTGAATAATATGATTCTACAAGTACATTTTTGTATCCCGCTTTCAATTCTCATGGAACCTTACCAGAAAATTGCTAAATTGTGATAATTTTCTGACGAAATGTAATTTTATCATCTATAACAGCTTTAACATTTTACATTCTTGGCTGTTACATACAGGTGTCTCAATTTTTCTGTATCATGATTATTTGTTATTTATTCTTAATAATAAAAATAATTTAATCTTTGAGAAATACACATTCTAGTCCTTTGTCTGTTTTTTAAAAATTTGTTGTTGGGATTTAAGAGTCCTTCATTTTTCTGGTCTATTTGTCTGTACAAGATAAGAGTTTTATGAGTATTTTCTCTCATTCTGTAGAAATTCTCTCTGTTGGTAGTATCTGTTGATGCATGCATGGTTTTGATTTTGATATTGTTTGTTTTTCTTCTGTTGCTTGTGAGACAAAATACGTGTATGTTGTGATTTATTTGACTTGGAAGTTGAGTACGTGTTGGGCCTCAGTTTATGTTAACTCTTTAATATGATCATGTGTAGATTCGGTCATAGTTATATTCTTGGATTTGTTTTTAAGATTTGGCTGTGTTTGGGTATTTTGACCATATATACATCTATACACATGCTATGTACTTGGTGCCGAAGATTCTAGAAGAGGGTATCACATTGCTCAAAACTGACCTTACAGATGTTGCGACCTGCCATGTGGTTGCTGGGAATTGAACCCAGGTCCTCTGCAAGTGCAGTGAGTGCTTTTAACCACTGAGATAATCTGTCCAGCACATCCTCAAAAGATTTTGTTTTCATAATGATTTTTTTTTCTTTTTTGAAATGGGGAGGAGGGTGGCTTACCATGATTCCCAGGCTGGCTTGAACTTCTCATCTGGAGTTCATTGATCTTCTTTTAGAGACTAGAAGTCCATGCTACTGAAGCCAGCTTTACAATGAGATATTTTGCTCTGTCATGCTGTGCGCTTCTGTGCCTAGAGTAGTACTGACCTCGAGATCACAATGCATGGCATGATTTCTGTGTTGAGCATCACAGTTTGCTCCTGATATTTAGCTCAGTGTTTGGCATCTGTAGCCTCAGGTCACCATCTGGAGGCTACAGTGGATGGTATTATTCCCATTTTACCATCAAGGACTGCTGAACTTATTTCACATCTGGAAAAGTCTGATTCCTTTCAAGAGAATTAACATAAATGACTGTCATTCAGGTCAAATAAATTTTCTTTCTGTATAGAGTCAGTTAACATTATTCTAGAGAGCTATTCTCAGAGATTTATTATTATGTTTTTACTTATATAAAAGATTGAGGTAGCAAGACTGTTTCCAAAATTGCTAGCAATTGATGGTTATTGTGGGAGTCATTTCTTAAGCCAGCACAGCATATACACAGAAACTAGAGGCTGAAGACCTTGTACATTGTTGAGGGCTGGAGCAGTGGTTCAGAGGTTAAGGGCACTTGTTGCTCTTTTAGGGCCCAGAGTTCAGTTCCCACTTTTTAAGTAATTTCACAATTTTATGTTGGGCTACACTCTAGTCTTTTTTTTTTTTTTTTTTATTGCTGTTGTAAAATACCCTGACCACAACTTGAAGAAGAAAGATTGTTTGGGTTCTGGATTAATGTCCACATTATTTTGGGAAGTCAATGCCAGAACTTAAAGCATCACATGTCCTGTCAAAAGCAGAGAGGGTAAGCACAGGGATCTCTGCCTGCTGACCTCGTCTGGCAGAAGGAGAACTAGCACACGGACGCATGCTGCGGGTTCCGCTCAGGAGGCTTTCTCTTTTCCTACACAACCCAGGGCTCAGCTCATGAAACGTGGCGCCGCCCACATTCAGGGTGAGTTTTCCCAGGCAAGATAGTCTGCCCGCAAACATGCCTAGAAGGCAGCTGATCTGGATAACTCCTCATTCTGACTCTTCCCTGGTGGTTCTAACTCATGTCAGCTTGGCAGTTAACATTAGCTAGTACAGGCTGGACTGATAGCCACCTTCTGCTGCCTGCCAGCACACAGTTGGGCGTGCCCTAAAATATGTTTCCTGTGCCATCATATTATAGGCGGTCATTTCCTCAACAGGAACGTTATGGGAACAACACTGTTCAGTTCACAATAATAGAAGGCCAAGAACTTCATGGTGTGCTGTAACATGCAGTCAGTGGAGTCACATAGTCACCACCACAGACAGGGCCACTGACACAGGAGAGGGGCCTGGTGCCTGGTGTGTGTGTGTGTGTGTGTGTGTGTGTGTGTGTGTGTGTGTGTGTGTGTGTGTGTGTGTGCAGTCATTCTTCTTCTCCATAAGTATGTCCACATGTGCATGTATGTGTATGCGTCATAGTGCATTTGCAGGGTCAGCTCTCATGGTGGTACTGAGGATTGAACTTAGGTTGCCACCTATACCTCCTAAGCCCCTAGACCTTCTCTCTGTGTTAACTAGAACAGTTTTATTTAAAAAAAATAGAGTACTGGCTTAAGTACCCAGAGTTGACTGGTGCTTCTGTTTTCCCTTCTGTCCTGGCAGAGCTGGGGTTTTCTTTTTCCTGACTACCAACCAGTGTTTTACCAGTGTGTCAGCTGTGGAGCTCTTCGTAGTGGAGAAGAAACTGTTTATGTGAGTATGTCAGACTGGTCACATCCACAGTTGGGTCAGAATACCAGCCTAGTGTTATCGGTTTCTTTTATTTATTCGTTTAATTGCGTGTGTATATATTTCTGTTACACGATATGGTGGAGTTTTAAAAATGCATAGGATTACAGCATTTAGAAAAGGCAGTCCCAGGAAAGGTGGAAAAGTAAGAAAGTATGGTACCTGCTATCTAGAGAGAGGAGTTTCAAGTTTGGGTTGTGGTTTGGAAACAGTGCTGTGAGAGAAAGCACAACACCGGGGCTCAAAGTATCTTCTCCCGGTTAGTCACACATTAATAAAGGGCTTCAGAAGTATTAGGTGGGTCAGCAGCTAGAAGTGGTCAGAGTAGGTCAGAGATCAACTACAAGCCGTGGTGGACAGCGACCTGGAAAGAGCCAGCTTTGCAGCAGGAGCTGGATGTTTTTTTTTTTTTTTTTTTATTGGATAGTTTATGTATTTACATTTTAAATGTTATCCCTTTCCTGGTTCCCCCCTTTCCCATTCCTTTTCACCCTGCTTCAATGAGGATGCACCCTCCCTTTCCTGGTTCCCCCATCTCCCATCCCTCTTCACCCTGCTTCAATGAGGATGCACCCCCCCACCCACTCCCACCTCAACACCCTGGCATTCCCCTACACTGGGGAAACGACCCTTCACAGGACCAAGGACCTCTCCTGTTGATGCCAGACAATGCCATCCTCTGCTACATATGTGGCTGGAGCCATGAGTACCCCCTTGTGTACTCTTTGGTTGGTGGTTTAATCCCGGGGAACTCTGGGGGGTCTGGTTGGTTGATATTATTATTCTTCCTATGGGGTTGCAACCCCTTCAGCTCCTTCAGTCATTTCTCTAACTCCTCCATTGGGGCCCCTGTGCTCAGTCCGATGGTTAGCTCCAAGCATCTTAATCTGTATCAGTAAGGCTCTAGCAGAGCCTCTCAGGAGACATCCATATCAGGCTCCTGTCAGCAAGCACTTCTTGGCATCAGCAATAGTGTCTGGGTTTGGTGGCTACATATGGAATGGTTCCCAGGTGGGGCAGTCTCTGGATGGCCTTTCCTTCAGTCTCTGCTCCACACTTTGTCCCTGTATTTCCTCCCAAGAGTATTTTGTTCTCCATTCTAAGAAGGACTGATGCATCCACATTTTGGTCTTCCTTCTTCTTGAGCTTCATGTGGTCTGTGAATGGTATCTTGGATATTCTGAGCTTTTAAGTTAATATCCACTTATCAGTGAGTGCATACTATGTGTGTTCTTTTGTGACTGGGTAACCTCACTCAGGATGATATTATCTTTTTCCTGTGTTTCTCAAAGGTTGGAGAGATTTTTCTCACCTTTATATTTGCCAATAAAAGTAACCAACAGAGAGCAAAGGAAGAAAGACATTGGTAGAAGAGTTTAGAATCATTAGAGAAAGAGGTCAGGAAGAGGAGAGATTAGATTTGGTATCTGTCAATGTTACTAAGGTCGTACGGTATGACTTTTAAAGTTCGGCTTAAAAAAAATTAGAGTAGTGGAAGCTGGAAGAGTCATGAGCTGAAGCTGCACCGAGGACCTTGGAGAATAACAGCTTCATCTTCTTTGTAAAAGCCTCTGTAACGAAATGAACTTCTGAGGTACAGTTCTCCAGAAGAACCCAGCATCAGAGAAGCCGTCTCTGAGAGAACACGTATGCACAGACTGTTTTCCCAGAGTAGGGTCTTCAGATACAGGATTGTATAACAGCCAGAGGACGTGCTGTGACGAGAGAGGGCCCCAGTCTGAGAGCCTCCTGGAGCTGAGCGTACAGGGGTTGACACCTGTGGGATGTTTCCTTACTAGAAGTCTAGCGGTCCAGCAGGCAGCCCATCTTCTGTCCTGTGCCTCTAGACTAATGTGGGTCTGTGTTCTGTGTTTTACAGACACGAGTACATCAGTGGATATTACAGAGTATCTTCTTACTTCTTTGGAAAGCTTGTGTCTGACTTACTACCTATGAGGTTCTTGCCAAGTGTTATATACACTTGTATATTATACTTCATGTTAGGTAAGTAACAGACCACGTGAAAAGTGCCTGCAGTCACGGTTGTACAGTGAAGCTAATTTCTCTGTATATTTTATTTACTTTTCTCGATGTGTCTATATGAAGACATCTAAGAATTTTAATTACTACACATATCCCAATGTATATTCACTAATAAGAAAATCATGTTGAGTTTTGGAGGTTTTTTTATCTAAAAAATCACAGATTTAATTATACATTATGCACAGGCTTCAGCCTTAGGATTGTGACAACAAAAGTTCCATATTTTTTACTGATGTATATGCACATGTATATATACCATTCTGTTTTTACAAAGCACTATCATGAAAACCACTGATAGAACTTAAAACTTCCATTTTATATATGTGGTTTATCATAAAAAATAAAAGATGGGATCTAGACCCTTAGATTCCTGACCTGTTTTCCTGCCACTGTTTTAAAACTAACAAATTGTATCACACACACACACACACACAATATATATATATATTTCTGAGTCCATAGATGGACAACCACAGGAAACACAGCTGTTCCCATGACTACACCCTGCTTCCACTGCAGGAAACTCAACCAACAGAAAACATTCATTTACCTATACATCTCCACACCTCTCAGTATATATTGATTTCTTGCAGATTATATGATGCACACACACATATTCTCATTCGTGTGTGTGTGTGTGTGTGTGTGTGTGTGTGTGTGCAAACTCATAGTTTATAAAGTAGTTTGAGAATTTAGTTCCATTTTTTATGTCTGGGGAGACATAAGTGATAGAAGAACCCACCCCTCTACATATTAAGCCACCCCGAGGTCATGTAATTACGATTCAGGTTTCTTCATTAATGTAGTTACAGCAATGTGGTTGCAAGAAGGCAGTAGTCATGGAAGCCTGTTGTGTTTCCTGTGGCTGCTCACCTATAGATTCAGAATTAATCTTAGTTACATGTAACGAAATCCACATACTCTCTAAAATAGTGCTCTTAAAATAAGGAAAACTCCGGTAGCTGATGCAGTTACACAGGATAGAACAATGAATTCGTGACCCAGAGGAGTTGCGTGATGAGTGACCCTTTCCCATTACGTCTGATGATAATGTCTCCAGTGTTATTTGCTCAGCAAATAAACCCAGTACATGGCAGCTGCACTGACGACCCCTTTTCTTCCCAAGGACTGAAGAGGACGGTGGAGGCTTTTTTCATCATGATGTTTACCCTTATAATGGTGGCTTATACGGCCAGTTCCATGGCCCTGGCCATAGCCGCAGGCCAAAGCGTAGTGTCTGTAGCAACACTTCTCATGACGATCTCTTTTGTGTTTATGATGGTGAGTACAGACAGTGCCCTCCAAGGAGCTGCTTCGGCCGGGCTTTCTGTGTATGTTTATTTCATCTGTTGCTTTGACGCATGCTTCGAGGATCCTTCTACACCAGGACTCTGAAACTTCCAGAAAGCTATGAAATAAAGTGAATATTGGGGAAGGCAGTGGCTTTCCTCGTCAGCCCTATCAAGTCCCTGGATTGCTACCGAAGTTGTTATGACTCTGCTGACATGTCCTTTCTCAGGAGTTTTTAAGATAGTGGTTTTTATCCCGGCACGTGGTGTGTGTGTGTGATCTTGGCGCTCAGGAGTGTGGGTGTGCATTCAGTCCCGGCCTGAGCTACACACTGAGACCCTGTGTCAAGTTGGCTGCCATTGGAACCACTGCACCTAGTGTATTCCTTATTATTCAGGAAACTCTGCTATCCTGGAAAGAAAAGTCACAGAGATGGAAAACAGGCTTTGTGCTGATGATATTAGACAACCTTGATAAGTCGAAATTTGAAAATAAGAATTGTCGTTGACTTCTTTATAAAAAATGGCAGCATATCTTTCACACTGTCTCCTTTTTACTAACCAGGAATGGTTTGAATTCCCACGAAAGGGAAAGTGAAGCTTAGGAGAAGTGTAACAGTATATACCAAGGAGTCTGTCTTGGGTCTTTCTTATACTTTGAACAGTGTTTTAAAAATAGTAAGTAAGTAAATAAATAGATAGCTACATATTTAAAAAAAAAAAGTCAGGTAGTATATGTTCTCAGCCCAAGGGAGATCTTGGAGACAGAGAGATCAGTAATGTGAAGTCATCTTTAGCTCCATATAAGTTTGAGGGCAGCCTGGGCTACCTGAGACCATGTCTTTAAAAGAAAAGGGTAGAAACTTTCAAAGTTCACCTACCTTCTTTCTAGGTTCCTAACGACAGTATTTTCCATCAGTGCATACTTACTAACTTACTTACTTCACGTTCTTTGTTTAATGTTTCCTTATTCCTGATCTTGTTCAATTTTGCACTCAAGTGATAAATGGAATGGACCAGTTCCCATATTTCTTTCCCTCCTACATCAATAAATAGGAATAACTAGCACTCAGTGCACTTGTCCTACTTACTAGAGTAGGCCATCCTTCAGTGAGCTGCCATTAGCTGAGGACTTGCTATGGTTTAGTCCTTTCATTTTTTGAATTTTGAAACTACCAGTGTATGTAGAAAATGACCTTCTGTTTATATTCTCATCCAATAAATAAAATATCTTCAAGCAAGAAATGAATGTTTTCATTTCTTATAAAAATTTACTTATTTTATGTATGTGAGTACACTGTCACTATCTTCAGACACACAAAAAGAGGGTATCAGATTCTATACAGATGGTTGTGAGCCACCATGTGGTCGCTGGGAATTGAACTCAGGACCTCTGGAAAAGCAGTCAGTGCTCTCAACCGCTAAGCCATCTCTCCAGCCCATGTTTTCATCCTTGTTTGGACTGATTACTATTAAGTATTTATAAATAGCACTTTGAAGCCAGTCATCAACTGTATTTTGCTCAGAGATGCTATGTCATACAATCAGTACTTGGTTAATGCAGTTCTAAACATGCATACACAGGTCAACAACATTGTTACTCTCTTGCATAACCCAGCTGTCTTAGTATGTTAGAACCCATTCCATGAGAACCTCATTCTGCTTATTTTCCTCTTGAGCAGTCCATTCCTGATATATCCACTGTGATTCTACTTTGGGGTGGCAGTCATGTTTTTCTTAAGATTTATTTTGATTTTTAAATAATGTGAATATATGTGCTTCTGTGTGAAATCTATGAAGTGTGCAGTGCTCTCAAAGGCCAGGGAGGGCACCAGATACTTGCAGATGGTTGAGATCCATCTAGTATGTGCTGAAAACCCAGCTCAGGTCCTCTGCTAGAGTAGTAAGTTCTCTTACCCCTGAGCCATCTGTAGCCCCATAGCTTACATGGAGGTATTAGCTATGTTTTCTGCTGTACATTTCCACATGCTCTTAACAGTTCTAATTTGGAGAGTATTTTAAACCTACATTCTGAACCTAAACTTATTCCTAGAGCTATGACTGTTGAATGTAAATTGTGGAAGTAACAAATCTGGTCTGGATGTACAGCAACATGCTTGTTCTGAATTGTTCTAGTGAGTTCTATGTTTCCAGGATTATTAGAAGGAGCATTAGTACAGTCTGTCTCCCATGTCCACATCAAAAGATTCAGCTGAGAAAAAAATGTACATTTTTCTCATGCGTGATGTCATTTTCCTCTATGTCATTACTCCTTAAAGAACAGTATGCTCTGATAACAGCAGCACATAATCCTAACATTCAGGAGGCAGTGTCCAGAGGATTACTGCAAGTTTGAGGCCATCCTGGCTTACATAGGAAATTCTAGATCAGCCAGGACTACATAGGGATTCCCTGTCTCATCCATTCACTCACTGGTTCATGAATAATAGAGTATACCAACTGCTTATTTAGAATTCTCGTTGTATTGGGTATTTTAATTGCCCTGTGGGTAATCTTTGAACATTTGTGATGTGTTTATTTAAAGTGTAGAGGCTGGACTGGAGAGGTGGCTTAGCAGGTAACAGCAGTGGCTGCTCTTTCTGAGGTTCTAGGTTTGATCCACAGCACCCACGTGGAGGGGTATAGCTGTGGGTAATTCCAGGGGATACCCTCTCTGGTCTCCATGCGGATTAGGCATGCACACTGTGCACTTACGTACATGCAGCCAAATCCCTCATACACACCAAATAGGAATGAATGCAGTATAAAGGTTATGTGAAGGTTATGCTACAGTACTGTGCCATCTTATAAGTAAGAGAATGAACATCTGCATAATTTAATTTGTGTTAGAGACCTAGACCTAACCTACATTCTTGGGAGACCAAGGGATGATTTTGTTTCTTGATCTTCCATTGCAGTTAAACAGAAAGTTGAAGACATATTCTAAACCATTAAGGATCTTCAAATAACTTGAATCTATATTATTAATGATAGGTGTATTATCCCTTCTTTAATGCCATAAATACCCACTGTATAAGTACTTACATGCCAAGCAAGACTGTTAATAGATACAATACCTGGGAAGATTTCATACTGCCTTGGTCTTTACAGAGATATTTACCAGGTGCAGGTTATTTGAGGGGGAGGTTTTTGTGTGTGTGTTTGTTTGTTTGTGGTAATCATACCAGGTACCCTAGGCTGGCTTTGAACTCACAGACCCTCTGTCTTAACCTCTCTAGTTTTATTACAGACTTATACTGTCATACTTGTCTATTTGTAGGGGCTTCAAAAGAGGTCTTGTCTAGAGTTATGACGTTACTGGACTGGTTCTGACTTGCAGGTTTTGCATCTTACAGCTCTTTTCTGGCCTCTTGGTGAATCTCAGAACCATTGGGCCTTGGCTGTCCTGGCTTCAGTACTTTAGCATTCCTCGATATGGCTTCACAGTAAGTTATACTTGTTTGTCATTGTGACTGTGTTTCCGAGCTAGGAACAGTACAATAAAGTCTAGCCATGTCATTCCCTTAGCCACAAGTATGAACCTATTCCATCCAAGGTCTCCTTCCAGGAACAGTGGATGATAATTTCCTATTAGTCTTTGTTATTGGAGGATCAAAGAATCACCTGGGATTTATCACAGTCACCCCATTATTGGTGAGACATAAAGAGTGGGGAGAAATCGCATAAAGGAAAAAGGTTGACTAATTGATGAAAAATAGTTTGTTCCTGTTCAGTATGAAGGTAAACCAGAGGATAAGGGACTGTTGTACATAGTTTACATTGAAACAAATCTGAAGAGAAATAGAGTGCAATACTCAGCAACTCCACTGGTTTAGTGATTACACAAATACAAAGCAAACAGCTGCACTTCAATTCACTGTAATGAGTCTGATTATCTTAATTACAATTTATGAAAAAAAGGAAAGGTTGTTACTATAAATTAACTGTATTTATTGAATATCATTATATTATTTTAATTATGAATTTCATGGGTTATAAAATCAGGATGAGGGTGATCTGATATAGTCACTAGACTTTCCTCTTGGCCAGTTGGGAGCAACTTCCCAACCCTAGTTTCTTGATTTCCAGGAAAATAGCCTAAGCTATTTTAGTGCTGGGGGTGGAGGGAGAAGAGGACGGGAGAGGGTGTGCAGGCGAGCACATGCACACACACAGATGCAGCTTGGCATGCGCTTAGAAATAACAATAAAGATTGAATTTGTGCGTATAGTTGGGATAACATTTTGGAATTTAACACTAATTCCATTGCTCTGATCTTGTGTGTGTTCTAGGCTTTGCAGCATAATGAATTCTTGGGACAAGAATTTTGTCCAGGACTCAATGTAACTATGAACAGCACCTGTGTTAACAGCTATACAATGTAAGTTTACGTTCAGCATCAGGGTATGTTTGGGTCTTACTTTAGTGTGCTGTAAATAGTTGCTGGGCTTACAGGTAGGATGGGTCAAACTGTTGAGCCTTAATTTTCCAGTCTGTAAAAGGGCTCTTCATACAGTAATTCATATGAGTATATTGAACAGCTGGTATAACTTCTCACAGTTAGATCCATATTTAGGGTGAAAAATGCTCCCTGTATATTGACTGAGACATTTTAAAAAGCCCCTTGGTTATTTTATTGGCTGTTGGTTTAAATTCTTACTTTTCAGAACTTGTGGGTTATAAATGGGCTGCTTCCATAGTTTAGAAGGGGCTTGTGGTCTCTGAACTGAAATGGGTTCTAACCCAGAGCCCAGAGTGGAAGGCAGCTTGTAAGCACTAGGACAATGAGGCAAACATGGAGTCCTAGACCTGCTCTGCCCTACTGGCTTTAGGAACACATGGAAGACAGGGCCGTTTGTGTGTGTGTGTGTGTGTGTGTGTGTGATGTGTGTGTGTGGGGATGTACAGAATAGAAACTTGCCCCTCCTAAAAAGAAAAAAAAAAAAAGATGCTTCCTTCAAAAATTAAATAGAATTCTAATAAATTAAATGATCTTTTAAAATGTCAATAATTTTTATGATAGTTGTTAATGGTTTGATTTTTAATACAGAAATTAATGAACAAAAAAGTGCTGGTCTCCTGAACCTTCAGTTGTAGAAATAATTGCTGATAACAGGATGACTTTTCTATTTTTGGTTGTGAAAAGAGAAACTTCTGAAGAGAGGTTTTTTTCCCTTGTACCTCTCTGCATGCCCACTTCATTAGGGTTTGATCTAGGTCCTTCCTGCTGGTCAGGAGAGAGTGGACAGGAAAAATGGCACAGAGAAGGAGGAGATGTGACAGGCTTCATGCTCACATAAGGTTCAAGGTTCATACTGACAAGAAGAAGAAACCTCTCATAAAGCAGAGAGAAATGGCTGTTTTGAGAGCTTCCCATTCCCACCATGCACTGGAAAAGCAGCCACATTAGGTAGATTCGCTGCTAGGGCCACTCCATCCTCCTCTGGTCTACCTACTGCCTAAGGCTGTCAGCAGTGTCCTCTCGCTGAGTGTCCGCAGTGAGAGCTGACAGACATGACTGGCTGAAAGCCCTTGCTCCCTTCTTGATAAGCATTCTGGTCTGTTTCCTCTTTGTGGGTGAGCAAAACTACAAGTGAAGGACTGAGCCTGGTGTGGTCAGCTGAGGTCTTTGCTTTAAAGGCAGCTGATGAAGTGTTTCTGCCCTTTGTAGACAGAAGCGTTATAGGTTTGAAATTAATGAATCAGAGGAACCAAGAAACTCTGTTCATAGTGAGACTATGTTAACATGGCCAAATTTGTTAAACTACTTAACAGTTATATTGTTTTAGGATTAAGTAAACTTAATTTATTTGGCTAAGCAATAGGTTTCTGTAACAAAGAAATACTGAATATATTGGTTAATATTTGACAGATGCTAGAAGTGAAGTTGATTAATTTTGTGTATTTTCTATTTCAGATGTACTGGTAATGACTACTTGATAAATCAGGGCATCGATCTGTCACCTTGGGGACTGTGGAGGAATCATGTGGCCCTGGCTTGCATGATTATTATCTTCCTCACAATTGCCTACCTGAAATTGTTGTTTCTTAAGAAGTATTCTTAATTTCCCCTTGAAAGGACTATTGATAGTACTCCTATTAAATATGGGCACTTTGATTAACATAGTCCGTGTTCTTTTCTTCACAGTTATTCTGACATACAAAAATACCTAGTACTGAAAACTAAGGACAGCATATTAAGCCCATCAATTAGTAGTCATGGGCAGAAAAATCCAGTCAGATTTCCTGAATTGAAAAGGGGAGACTTGAATTCTAGATACTGGTGATATGTCACTAATCTATATTTCATCATCTTTTAAACTGATATGCAGAAGCCAGGCATGGTGGCATCCCTAGTAATCCTGACAGATTGTAGGCAGAAACAGATTGTAGGTTGAGGCTTGTTTGGACCCTGTATTAAAATCACAGTGAGCGAGGCAATCGGGTAGGGGAGTGACTTGAATAGTCTGCAAGTTTATGGCCTGCTGTTATTTGATAACTAATACATATATTAAAGCTGTTTTAGAAGTCTGGAATCTATTGTAAATTTATTACCTTTCTGGTTAGGGGTTTTGGGCAGAAGGTATAGTAAAAGCCTAGGGGTCCTATGATACGACTTTTATATCATTTCTAGGACATTCTAGTCCTGGGACGGCCCTCTTTGGCATAGCTCAGGGGTATAAAATCTGAGTTTCAGAGTCTTTTAAGACAAATTACCAAGACATAGATGTGTGGATCGTATACTTCTGCCTGTATAAAAAAAAATCTATGACTTAGGAATTTACAACATTCCAGTCATTTCTAGCCAGTGAAATTATAGACTACTGTTCAGTCAGTGTTTTGATATATGTTCCTGGACATATGTTCCTCTTACTCATAAGCTCTCTTCTTCACTCTAACATTTAGAGTAATATATAAACATTTACCAGGTAACAGGAGTGCTTAACTGTCTTAGGTCAAAGGTAAAAGGAAATATAAGGTACAGTTCTAGGAATCATTGTAAGCTGAAGGCCCTTGTGGAGCTACTGTTGCTGCTCAGGTAATGGAACACAGCATGCAAGCTCATGCTCCTCTCAGCTACAACTCGTCTTGTCTTCATGGCTTTTCTGCATCAGCACTTGTAGGTGGCTGTTGCCAAAGCTTCCGGGAGCTCAGTTTTATGTTCTTGTATACATACACGCTCGCACACGCTCACGTGCACAGGGAACTCTCCTTGCTTTGCATTTGCTTTGTTTTTATTTAAAAATATACTTCATTATCATAATACAATTTGCACATTAAATAACACCGTATAGAATGATCTGATATAATTTTAAGCAGAATAAGGAAGGGAAAAACTTAAGGTTACAAAACCCTTCTCCCAGTTTTTTTTTTTTTTTTTTGTTGTTGTTGTTGTTGCTGCTGCTGATGTTTTGCATTTATTTTATTATTTTTTGAGAATTTCGTTTATGAGTATTGTATTTTTATCATTTCTCCCATGCCCCTATCCTCCCTCTTAGCCTTGTGACCTCTTTAAAAATTAAACACACAAATAACCTGCCAAGTCCATTTAGTGTTGCTCATATGCATATACATTCACCCTGGGGAAGACTGTCATCTCCTAACCTCTGTTAATGGCCTGTAGTTCTTCCTGTGAATGTGCGGGGCCTTGTAAGAGTCCCCTACCCATGATAGTGTCAGCTGGTTGCTGTCATTGTGCAGGTCTTATTGAGGCAACCATATTGTTGAGATCTCACGGGTGCAACTTCCTGTCCTAAAGAGGACACTATTTCGTCCTCTGGCTTTCGTTCTTTCTGCCCTCACTTCCAGAATGTTCTCTCTATCATTTGATGTAGGGGTTGTTGTTGTAAATATATCAATTAGAGTTTTGTGCCCCATAGGCAGTAATTCTCTGCATTTTGACCAGTTGTGGCTTTATGTGATGGTCTCCATCTGCAGCAAAAAAGAAGCTTCTCTTACAAGGGGGTAAGAATGACACTTATCTCTAGATGTAAGAATAGATGTTTACAGTGCAGCTGGAATTTACCCTGGCTTAATAACGGGGCAATAGTGAATTCTTCTACAGGTTCATGACCTTACCAACAGCTGATAGCTGGCTAGATTATAGTACCAGTTAGGAATTTCCTCCTGTTAAGTGGGCCATAAATTACTCCCTGGGCAATCCTTTGAGATACAGAAAGAGCAAGTCCTCAGGAAGGAGGCTTCCAGGTTAGCTCCAGCTGGATTTCCCTGAGTACTGTGTCCAAAGTGCATGCTGTCTTCAGCAGTAGGCTCTTAGATTGAAATATCGGAACATTCTTTAAAGCTAACTTTTTTAAATGTGTCAGTCTGACAAATATATTCATTGTCTACTCATAGCTAATTCCTATTGGCCAGTGGAATTAAAATGAAAGTACAACTTTCAGAGTCACTGTGTTAAAGAAATAACACATGTATTATTTTGGAATGCAAGGATAGTTATTTCTGCTTCAGTACACACAGAAAGTTGAAATTATATATCCAGCAGCAAATCGAGTTTAAACTAGAAAAAATTAAACTTATGTCTACTTTAATGGGTCCTTTTATCTGTACTTTATCCTTTCATATAACATACTATTATTACCCTCTCTTGATCCCTTAAAGTTTTTAGACTTTACCCATACTTAGCTTTGCTTATGTACATGAATACATTATAGGACAGAGTCCACAGGTGAGGGAGAACATTTTTCTTTCTGAGTTTGGAGCATCTTGCTTAATACTATTTTTTTCTAGGTCCATAAATAATCTTGCTAATTTCATTTTTAACTCCAAATAATATTCTGAGTATCACAATTTCACTATCTATTCATGCTGATAAACATCTAGGCTGGTTCAATTTCCTTGCCAACATGAGTAGGGCAACAATAAACATGGGTGTATCAGTATCTTTGTATCAGGATATGGGGTTCTTTTGTTATATGCACGGGAATGGTATAGCTGTATCATATGTCTATTTGTAATATTGTGAGAAACTTCCAAACTGACTTGCATAATGGCTGGGTTAATTTTCACTCCCACCAGAAGAGGGTTTCTCTTTCCCCACATCTACTCCAGCATTTATTATCTGATCTATTGATTATAGCCATTCTGACTAGGACAAATGGTACCTCTTGAGTAATTTTAATGGTGTTGGATAGCTTAAAATATATTTATTGACCATTTGTGTTTCTTCTTTTGAAAATTATCGGTTCATTTCATTAATCCATTTGTCGATTGTCAGTTTTGTTTTGGACTGTTAAATTTTGCAGTTCTTTGTAAATTCTGGCTATTATTCTCTTGTTTAAAGAATAGCTGGTAAAGACTTTTAAACAGTCTGTGGGCTGTTTGCTGGTAGTTTCCTTTGTTTTATAGAAATGTTTAAAATCTCATGTTCTGTTCATTAATTCTTGAGACAATTACTGTGCTATTGGGGTTCTACTCAAAAAATTCTTGTCCACCCTAAAATCTTAAAGAGTATTCCTTCTATCTTGGAGATAAGAGTTTGGAATTTTGAATTAAGTTCTAAGATCCACTTTGAGTGGATTTTTGTACAAGATGAAGGCATGTGAGTGACAATTTTGGAGTTTTAGTTACTTTAAAAATCAAATATTAGAATGTTTTTATTTTAATCTCAGGTTTCAGGATCTGGTGCTACTTCTGATTGTCTACAGAATCTGACTGTGATTCGCCTGGTGCTCTTGTGGGGTGTGTTTATCCCAAATAGTTTCTGCAATTGTATGACTTTGGAATTCTGGAGTTTTTCCAGAGAGTATGTAAATGCTAGGGCCCTGAGCGGGGATGGGTTCTTGGTTGGTTTTGGTCGTTGGTCACAGTTTATAAAGTAGTCATGCACAAAGAAGAACCAATAACAAGAAGAAATTGGTCCCCTGCTGGTAAAAATCAGAGTTACCCCAAGGAGTTAGATTGTTCTCATGAGCAGGAAGTAGTCTAATGATAACATCACCCCTTTTCTACTCCTGACTTTATTCGGGGATCCTTTTCCTTTCCTCTTTATACCTTTTTCTCTCCTATCTCAGTGTTAGGGGTTGAAAGAGTGGAAGAAAAGGGGTGGAGAAAGACAGAAGAAGAATCCACAGAGTAGCAAAGGATAGTTACAGGAATCCATCTCACTTCATTCTTCAGATGGCCAAGCCCGTTTGTTAAATGGGCTGTTTTCCCTGCATGATTATGCCACCCTCATCAATTTCTTTTCAGGCCCACTGATCGGTTTATTGGGCTATCTGTTTTACTCCAGACTGTCTAGTCACTGTAGCTCTGTAGATTAATATTAGGTAGGGTATTTTAATACCTCCATTTGTGCTTTTTTTCTCCTTATGATGCCTCTTTGACTACTCATGGTCTTTTGTGGTTCTGTGTGAATTCATGGATTGTTCTTTTCTCAGTCTAGGAAGTATAGTGCTCACATTTTGATGGGTATCGCACTGATTCTGCAGATTATTTTTGGTAGTACAACCATTTTTACAGTACTAATGCTGCCAACCCAGAAACGTGGGAAGAATTTCTGTTATCTGTGGTTTCTTTGCTTTCTTTTTTCATGTCTTGAATGTTTCATTATAGGTCTTTCACTTTTTGCTTAGATTTATTCCTGAGTTTTTGTTTTGTTTTGTTTTAAGAATTGCTATGAATGAGATTTTATCTAAATTTTTGTCTGGGAGTTAATTGTTACCATACTATGTATAGTACTTAAGCTACTCCTTTTTTATGTGGAGTTTTGTATTGATCCTAAAACATTTATTATAGGTGTTCTAAAGATATGAGTTTTCTAGGAGATTCTACAAGATCTTTTAGGAATAAAAGCCAGTCATCTGCAAATAAGGATATTTCGACTTCTTATTTTAATGAATAGTCTTTCTCTTGTCTAATGGCTTGGAACATTGTATACAATAGGAGAGAGGAGATTGAGCATCCTTGTCTCTTTCCAAGGTGTAGGGAATTCTGCATAGGATGCTAGAAATATGAAAAATAGTAATCAGACCCTGTGGCCAGCAGCAAAAAATGAAGAGTTGCTAGTTCCACTAGTCTCTCCATATCATATTTTCCAGAGATTACTGTGAACCTTCTACTCATCAAGGCCAGGTGGACTTGAGGTAGGCCTGAGTGGATGTGGACATACAAAGGGCACTGGAGTAGATGGCTCCTGGTGTTGGCCATACCTCCCCCCAGTATCTTCAATTTTAGCTGCAGTTACAGTGGAGAGGTCCGTGTGGGCTGAAACTATCATGACAGCATCCCAACTTCAGCCTATACCACATATCCCTCTACTTCTCTATGCTTATCATTCTCCAATCAGTTTTGTGAAACTGTATTCTAGAATTACAGTGGTTAGTACCTGTCAACAGTGGTCAGGGCAGGAAAAAATGCCTCAGCTTATCCTTTTCTTGGGACATTATGGAAGCAAACCTTTCTGCTGTCACCAGGAAGTGAGTTCCTACTTCCCACAGAGTCAGCTTTAGCCCCACATTGTGTAGGTGTTTCCTCCTTTCTTGTCTTAGTCTTTCTTACTACATTTTCCTACTGTTACTTCCATATGGGCTACATCCTTGTCTTGTCTCTTCAGAGAACCATAAATACGTTCCCATTCAGATCACTTGGACATTTGTCTACTGTAATTGTTAATCCCTTACCATTAATTCCTGGCCTTGTGTTTGACATAAGGGATGTTTTACAGATCACTTGAGCAGTCAAAACATACAGATGGTTTTGGCCCCTAACAAATGTGCTAATTTTAAAGTTAGTTTATGAGAAAAATTGTGGGTTTTCTTAATAACAGCAACATTCAACTATAATACAATGGAAGACAAGAGTCTGTTCATGCTATCCACAGAATCATAAAATGTATCAAAAGCTTAGTAACACTAAAACTGTTTGTATTAACAAATCTATGTGGTTTGTAAGAGTTTTCAGTACACAAATGATAGTAGGAAAGATCTAGGTAATCAGAGACTTGTGTTTTGGTATTATAAAAATGTCAATTTTTCTGAAACCAGTAAATTTAATATAATCTTAATTAAACTTTGGTGGAAGAACCTCCTTTACAAGAACTAATAAAAACTTATTCTAACAATTATATGGAAAAACACCTTCACACACACAAAAGAAAACAAATATTAAAACTAAGAGAGAAATCTACCTTAGTTAGCTGAGATTTTTTACTTAAGCTATAATAATGAAAATTGTTTGAAACAATAAAAGAAATATGAATACAAAAAGTTCAGCTAAATTTACATGTGACTCTGAAATATACCCATGGCACTTTGATCTACTTAGGAAAAGTTACTGACTTAAGTTTGAAAGACTAATTATATGAGAAAAACTACTCATGGACCTTATACACAATTACTTTTAATGTGAACTTAATGTAAAAGGTAAAATGTGTGAGTTCATAGGAAGTTTGTGATCTTGGGCAGCCTTAGGTGATCTTCCAAAACTCAACAAGGCAGAACATTGGGTGGTCTTTGTTATGTAAAATTGAAGAATGCAGTGACAAATTCACTAAATGAGTGAGAATACTAACGAGTCCCCATGTAAAATAGGCTGGGTGAGACCATGCATCCTACTCAGAGCAGTTACTTTTTATTGCTGTGATGAAACCATGACCAAAGGTAGCCGAGAGAAGAGCACATTTTCGGCTACCTTTCGGCTTAGGTTTGCAGAGGGAATGGCCATGAAGATGGGGCAGTTATGACATGGCAGCCTGAGCAGGAGGCCGGAGTGCTGGTTAGTTTTTGTCAGCTGATGACACAAACTGTAGTCACCGAGGAAGGGGGAACATCAATCAAGAAAATTGTGCCATTAGATTGGCCTGTGGGCTTGTCGGTGGATCATGTCTTGATATTTGATTGGTTAGGAAGGACCAGCCCACTGTTAGTGGTGTTCTACAGCCCCTCACCACCCCCTGCCCCAGGAAGGAGGTCCTTGAAGTGGAAGAAGGGAAGCTGAATGCGAGTCCAGAAGCAAGTCTTTACACAGCTTTCCTCCATGTTCCTGCCTCTGTTCCTGCTTGATTTTCTGCCTCAAAGGATATATGCTCCAATCCCTTTTACGACCCAGAAAGAAAGATAATTGAAAAGTTAACATGGGAATTAGTTTAAAGCATCAGTATTTCAGCCAACCATTTATTGTTGAAATAATAAGTAAAATGGTTAACTTGATGCCATAAAATAATTGTCAGGGTACTTTATTAGAATTACATAATATGGAACAAATTAGCCTTTGTAGTACAATGTAAAGAAAAATGCCGTTTTATTAGTATAAGTAAAGTTACATAGTGTGCATCTGCTTGGGGTTCTTCTGGGACTCCTGACAGTGTGCATGAGGTTGTCTGACTCCATTGCCTGCCTTGGGACCCTTTTCCTCTTACTGAGTTGCTTTGTTCAGCCTATGAGGGTTTATACCTACTCTTAGTGCATCTTGTTATACCATGTTTCGTTGATATCCCGGGGAGGGCTGCTCTTTTCTGAAGGGAACTGGAAGTGAGGGGAAGGGAGGGATTAGAGGATGCTGTTGGGAGAAGAATAAAGAAAAAAAAAGCCCATAAAAGTCATTTTCATATATTGAAAACTAATAGAATGGGTCATTATGAGGGAAGTAGGCATAGTCGTACGATGGAAAGGAGGATGGTCAAGGGTAAGATAGGATGCCTTAAGTAATTATTTGAGTTGGTGTGAGAATCACGACACAACATACATCAAGAAAAATAAATTGTTGGGCTGGGGCCATGGCTGAAAGTAAAGTGTTTCCTGGGCAGAAATGTGGACCAGAGTTTCAATTCCCGGAACCCACATAGAAGCTAGACAGACATGGCAGTGCCTATACTCCCATCTGGCCAACGACAGAGACAGAATCCCTGAGGCAGCCTGTCTTGCAGGGCTAACCAAACCTTATCTCAGCGAATGGAGATGGAAAGGGATTGGAGAAGATGCCTGACATCAATCTCAAACCTCCATGTGTACGTATGGACACCTATACATGTGTGAACATGCATAATACACCCCGTGTGTGTGTGTGTGTGTGTGTGTGTGTGTGTGTGTAAAATGGTGTTATGCACGGGTTTATCCTTCTGTGTGTATAAAGGTTGAGTAGACTTCACTTGGTCACATTCAAAGGGAGACCAAGGTAAAATAGGGCCTTGCCATGGCCTTGATAAAAGCGTTTTATTTTAAACTTAACCTCAGGCTTTTAAATCTTAGGCTTTGATCTAGTGGGAAATAAATATTTTGTCCGGTTAAAGAAAAAACTTGCTTAAAATAAAGTATTAAAATTTTTATTTCATAAGAACATTGGGTTTGTTTTTGTCCTCAAGTTCAAAGACTGGGCTTAGGTAAATAAAGACAGACAGCTTTATATATCTTCCGTAGCATATTAAATTCAAAGAACTAAGAGACTAGTCAGGATAAATAGCAAGATTTGTACTAACAACACAGACTGACCACTTGTTATATCTCTAGTTCACACTGGAGTTCTGTGGAGCACAGGCAGTCACCTGCGCTTAATGCATATGGCATTTCTCAAAGTTATTTTGTTTTCCAAGCTATTTGGTAAATACACCATACCTCATAATTTTAAGAGATTTCTTATTGTGATCCTTCCTGGATGGTTGGGCCGTCCCAATGTCTGTTTCAGTTGGCAGGTAAATGCCAAAAGGAGCTGAACGTTCAATTTTCCTTTCCCTTAGTATGCAGTGTGCTCCAGTAGTTACTATCATTATTTTGGTGAGATGCTCTGGAATTCTTAACAATTGTATTGTATAACCAGGGATTACAAATTATTGTAAATATATACCCAGTAGGGTCTGCCAATAACATCAAATATTTTCTGTGGTCAGTCCAAGAATTAGCAGTTCATGAGAAAAAAAGTATAGCATATTCATATGAAAAATTGATGCATTTGGAATTGTAAATTTAATTTTACTTACTAAGTTGATAAAATTAAGATTTTTCCAGTCAAAGGGTTTTTAAACTTTTGGAGATCAGTGAACTATTTATTTTTGTCTTTTAATATGGTTATAATTGGGAAAAAAGTATATTACTTCCCCCTACCCCTTTACTCCAACGTCTCCCAGGTATTCTCCCTCTAACATATCCCATGTCCTCTCCACTATCAAGTTGATTGTACCTTTTGCTCTGATTGATTGTGTGTGTGTGTGTGTGTGTGTGTGTGTGTGTGTGTGTGTGTGTGTGTGTACTAAATACTACCTGCTTAATTATTTGTGTATATATGGTTTCTAGGCTGGCCATTCTGTATTGGATAACCAATGTCTTAGTTAGGGTGAACAGACACTATGACCAAGGCAACTCTTATAAAGAACAGAACTTAATTGGGCTTACAGGTTCAGAGGTTCACTCTATTATCATCATGACAGGAACATAGCAATGTCCAGGCAGATGTGGCACAGGAGGAGCTGAGAGTTCTACATCTTTATCTGGAGGCTGCTAAGAGGAGACTGGCTTCCAGACAGCTAGGATGAGGTTCTTAAAGCCCATGCCCCAGTGACACACCTACTTCAACAAGGCCATACCTCCTAGTAGTGCTACTCCCTGGACCAAGCATATAGAAACCATCACAACCAGTAAGGGTACTCATCCCTGGGAGAGGCTAATGGTATTTCTCCCAATTAATTGCCTACAGATCTTTGACTAGGTGTGATATGCTGTTGGGGTGTAGGAACTCTGTGGGGCCAAAGAAACACAGGGTGCCAGACTCATTTTACCCTGCTCCAACATCGATGCTGGGGAAACATGGATACACCCTCAGGAAGTGGGAAAACATAGCCTAAGATGAGGATCTCAGTCTGGGAGAGAAACAACGAAGGCTGAGGCCAAAACTGAGGTTTCCTAACTCTCTGGCATCCAGTCAACACTGGAAACTTCGTAGAATTGGGAACAGAGAGGAACCACAAGCCTAGGATGATGAGCCCAGGGTTGGGAGGGAGGGAACTCCAGTTTAGTTTAGCACTCTTCTGCGGAAGACCTAGACATTAGCTCTGTACAACAAAGGCTTCCCCCCACGGCAATTCTTGAGGAGAGAGGCAGGCTTTGTTTTGTTTGTCTATACTGTTTATTCACTGTTCACAGTGGAAAAATGGATACATACAACTTCCTGAGGGTGGAGCAGGGTGGAGCAGGGTGGAGCAGAGATTAAATACCTTTTGGCGGAAAGAATGTCCGGAAAGGGAAGCTCATAAGCTAAATCCTCAGGGCCCATCTGAATACCTCATTAGCATGGAGAACTCTATGTTCTGTGCTAAGTGTCCAGGGGTCACATTCTTAGGTAGGGAGTTGTGGTCACGTGTTCCAGGCCAGGAATCTCGTTGAGAATAGGGAAACTCCCAGGCCTCAGATTCATGTCCAGGGTTTCTAAACCCACTCAACCTTACCAACTTTCCTGACATAGTCCACTGCCTCACAACTAGGTGTGGGACACCATAATTGTTTTCCATTTCTTGTTAGTATGTCCGTTGATATTGCCATTCTTCTAGTTTTGTTTATTTGCCTGTTTCTAGGAAAGACTGTTTCACTGGTATTCTGGATCTATCAATCATTAAATCCCCTCTTCATTGTTTCCTGAGTCATAGATGTAGGAGCTATGATACAGATTTATCTGTTGGGGTTGGCTGTCCACAATCCTTTGATCTCTGTGTTGTATCCATTTGCTATAAAAAAGAAACTTCTTTGATGAATAAGTGGTAGCTATATTTATCAATGGCTATAAAGATAAGATTTAGAATGTAATAAGGAATGTATCTTGCAAAGTGGCAGAGGTAGATTCTTTTCTAACGTCCATAACGTCACTAGCCCTTGAAGCTGGCTAGATAATCAAATGCAGCCAAGATTTCCCTCCTGTTAGGTGGACTTTACCAACATGGGAATGCCATTTATTGCAGCTTTGCAGATATATCTTGCCCTGTTGGTCATTGTCATGACTCATGGGTGTTGCAGTTGGGTAGGACCATTTAATTCCTTACAAATAATGCCAAGATTCATTGATAGATTGTTTGATAGAGCCTTAAGGATTTGTATTATTTTATGTTTTGTTAAAATTGTGTGTGTGTGTGTGTGTGTGTGTGTGTGTGTGTGTGTGTCTCCTCCCACCTCCTCCCCCCCCACACACAACAATATAAACAATCAATATAGCCCTCCGGAGTTAAGGGTGGAACATTGTGTATATATAAATGATGCCATGTTTTACTGTCTTGAAATAAATTTACATCCATGAAAAACCTACCTTGAAGTTTTGACTATTTTTTCCAAATGTGGAAGAAACTGTCTTTCATGATGTATCGTCTGAGTTTCTAATTTTCTATTCCCACTTCCTTGCTTAAATTCAGGTAAAAAACAAAAGCCCTGCATTTGTAGGTAGACAGATACACCTTCTTATAGATTTGGCACCAACATCTGTCTTAATGGTTCCATTGCTGTGAAGAGACACCATGACCAAGGCAACTCTTATAAAGGCAAACATTTAATTGGGGATGTCTTACAGTTTCAGAAGTTTAGTCCATTATCCTCATAGCAGAAAGCATGTTGCTGGTGAATGAGCTGAGAATTCTGCATCTTGAACCAAAGGCAGACAGGAGAGGACTATCTGCCAGGCAGCTAGGAGGAGAATCTCAAAGCCCACCCCCACAGTCATAGACTTCCTCCAAAAAGGCCACACCTTCTCCAGCAAGGCCACATCTTCCTAATAGTGCCACTCCCTGGACCACAATGTCTAAATGAATTGGGAAATGGAAAGTATGAGTTAATATCAGAGACTCAGTTACTTATTCATATATTAAATGTTTTTAAGAAATAATATGCTAGCTGAGTCTGCATGATTCTTGCTCACCTATACTACATCCAACATCCAGGCAAACCTGGATTGTGCATCCTGGGCTCTAGTGTAGCCTGATGTGTTTGATCCTAGCCTTCCAGAGACTCTCTCCCCAATCCCAGACCTAGCCTGCAACTCATGCTCTATGCACTAGTTCAGTCTGGTGAGTCTCACCAGGCTTTGCCTTGGTCATGCATCCTGTTTACTACCCTAGTCTTGTCTGCCTGATCCCAGCCTGCTTGTATCATATCCAAATTTCACACCAATTCTGAATCACACATTCTGTACACTTGTTCAGTCCAGTGAGTGCCATTAACATTTGTCTGCCTATAACTTCCCCAATCTCTAAGGCTGGCCATAGACAAATAAATACCCTGCATACCACCCCAGTTTAATACATCCACCTACCATATCCAACCTCTAGGACTAATTTAGAAAATTTGAAATAACTTTATGTGTCCTATCTGACCACAATGCAATAAAGCCTAAAATCAACATCAATTAAATCCATAACAATGACATAAACTTGTGGAAATTCAAAACAAAACAAACCACAAACTGCTGAAAGAAGAAATCAAGAAAAAGAAAAGTAATTCAAGGGGGCTGGAGAGATGGCTCAGTGATTAAGAGCACTGACTGCCCTTCCAGAGACCCTGAATTCAATTCCTAGCAACCACATGGTGACTCATAACGATCTGAAATGGGTTCTGATGCCCTCTTCTAGTGTCTGAAGATAGCTAAAGTGTGCTCATAACACAAAATAAATAAATCTTTTTAAAAAGTACTTTCTGAAATTAAATGGCAATGAAAACATTGCAACAGAACCTCCAAGATACATTAAAGTCAGTCCTCATATAATTTGTTAAAGGGAAATGCACAGTTCTAAGCATTTATGTTAAAGAAGTCAGAACACAAGTAAGTGGCTTAACATAAATATAAAGAATTTAGGAAAACAAGAACAGTCCAAATTAGGCAGATGGCAAGAAGTAATAAAAATCAGAGCAGAAATTAATTAAATAGAAGCAAAGAAAACAATACAAAGAATCATTGAATCTAAGAATTGGTTCTTGGAGAAGATAAACATAGTCAATAGAGCCTTGGCCCAATTAACCATAAGAAAGAAGCAACCAAATTATCACAATCACAGATGAACAGAGAAACATAACAGACCTCAGAGAAATGCAAATCAGTATAACAGAATACATTAAAAGCTGCTATAGGCTTATATATTTGAAAGTTTAGTCATCAGGGAGTGGCACTACTTAAGAAGGATGAAGAGATGTGGACTTTTTAGAGGAAGTGTATCATTTATGGAAGGCTTTGAGGTTTCAAAAGCCCAAGCTAGGTCCATTGGTGTTTTCTTCCTGTTGCCTGTAGGTTCGTTTGTAGAACTCTTGACATCGTGTCTCACTGCCTGCCACCATGAGAATAATGAACTAAACCTCTGAACAGTAAGGAAATTTCAATTAGATGCTTTATTTTGTGAAAATTGCCATGGACATGGTGTCTCTTCATAGCAATAGAATACTGACTAAGATAACTTGAACAAAAATTGTTGAATTTCTAGATCGCAAAAATTGTTGAATCGCAAAGATCAAAGTAAAACCAGGAAGCAATCGACTACTTAAATAGACTCATAACAAATGTTCTTTGAAAGCAAAATTAAAAGCATTCAAAAATAAAAGGATAGATCAAGATAAAGTCACACCAGAATTCTATCAGACTTTCAAAAAACTATAACCAATACTTTTCTTTTAAACATTTTTTTTTTCGGAGCTGGGGACCGAACCCAGGGCCTTGCGGTTGCTAGGCAAGCGCTCTACCACTGAGCCAAATCCCCAACCAATACTTTTCGAAGTATATAAAAACCAAATAGAAAGAACATTCTCAGACTTGCATGAAGCAAATATTGTTTACCTGTCCATAAACTCTAGTTCAAGGGATCTGACACCACCACATAGACATATGTGCAGGCAAAATACCAATGCACATAAAATAAATACCAAAGCCAGGTAAACACACACACGTACACACACACACACACACACACACAACTACAGGCCGATATTCCTGATTAACACAGATTTAACAACCCAGATATCCCAAGGCAGAAGAATGGATACAGAAAATGTGGTTCATTTACACAATGGAGTACTACTCAGCCATTAAGAACGAGAACATCCTGAGTTTTGCAGTCAAATGGATGGAACTAGAAAATATCATCCTGAGTGAGGTAACTCAGACCTAAAAGGACATGCTCAGTATGTTCTCACTAATAGGTGGATATTAGCCACAAAACAAACAAACAAAATTACAGAATACCCAAGATACAGTCCACAGAACTCAGAAAGGTCAATAAGCTGAGAATGCCTCAGTCTCACTTGGGAGGGAGAAGAAAGCAACCACAAGGGGACAGAGAAGGGAAAGGGGATGGGGCAGAGGGATGGGGGAACAGGATCTGTTATTAAAATGGGGGGGAAAGGACTGAAGCCCTGAGGGCCAGCAGAAAGAATGGAAACAGGCAACTTTGGGAGGAAGGAGGTTGGGAGGACCCTTTAGAATGTACCAGAGACGTAGGAACTGAGAGACTCTCAGGACTCAAAGGGGGTGGGAGTAGATAAAATGCCCTACAGTGGAGAGAGGGAACTTATTCAATCCACCTCCAGCTAAAAAGATAGGTGTCAAGTGAGGAATGGGGTTACTATCCCACGGTCAAAGCTCTGATCCATATTTCTTCCTGTCTGAAAAAAATGCAGGAATGGAAATGGAGAAGAGCCTGAGGAAAAGGAGGTCCAGCGACAGGCCAAAGTGGGATCCTGCTCAAGAGGAGGCCCTAAGACCATTACTGAGGCTATGGGGCGTTCACAAAAAGGGACCTATCATGACTGCCCTCTGAAAGATCCAACAAGCTGCTGAAAGAGTCAGATGAAGATATGTGTACCCATCCAGTGAACAGAAGCTGCTGACCCCTCTGGTTGAATTAGGGAAAAGTTGGAGGAAGCCGAGGAGGAGGGCAACCCTGTAGTAGAACCTGTAATCTCAATTAACCTGGACCCCCGAGATCTCTCAGACACTGGATCACCAAGCAGGCAGCATACACCAGCTGAGATGAGGCCTCCAAGACATATACAGCAGAGGACTCCCGGGTCTGGGTTCAGTCCGAGAAGATGCACCCTCAAGAGACTGCCCCACAAATTTAGAGGTCTGGTGGAGTGGGTGGGATGAGGACATCCTTGTGGTGACACAGGGGAGTCAGTATGGGATGTAGAACTGTTGGGGGAGGGGATGGGGTGGACCGGAAGGGGAATAAAATCTGGAGTGTAAAAATAAAAAAAAAAATTCTCAGTAAAATCCTAACCAACTGAAGATAGGCACATACAAAAATGATCATCCACAATATTCAAATTGGCTATATCCCTGCAATACAGGGATGGTTCAGCATCTGTAAGTCAATAATGTAATAAATAAAATAAATGTACTTGAACACAATATCATATGATTATCTCAATATGTGCCAAAGAGGTCTTTGACAGATTTGAACATGTCTACATCATAGTCCTAGAAAGGAACTATCTCAACATAATACACTATATATAAGAGCCAACAAAATCCTATGGAAAAGACATAGAAGCAATTCTATGAAAGCTTTCCTGTGCCTCTGAACCTATTAAATATAGTGCTTGAAGTACTAACTCAAGCAATAAGACAAGAAAAATATTACATTACTAATAAAATTACATTACTAGACATGAGAAAACTCCTTTCAATTCATTGGCCAGAGTGTAAGAGACACCCAAAGAAATAGAGTTTACTGCTGTCGCCCTTTGTTGACTTCCAGATTTTGAAAGTGAGTCCTACCTATTACTTAAGACACCATGTACTTCAGGTACAGGACTTGGAAGAACAGAGTTAGGCCTGTTCTGAAAGCCTCCTCCCTGAGCAGCAACTTTCATAGTACTGGAAATAAATGTGTATGCTGCCACAGTAAATAAGCAATCATTATCCTACTCAGCAATGATAGTATAAATTGTAGCGATGATCAGCAAGAAAAGATTTTCCTATACCTTCTTGGTAGTGAAGTCTACTGAACTTCAGGCCAGTCAAGAGGAGTAAAATCATGCCTGGTACCTAGTGCTGCTGGCCAGTTTTTATGAACTTGACACAAACCTACAGATATCTGTGAAGAGGGAATCTCATGTGAGAAAATGCCTCCATCAGCTTGGCCCATTGACAGTGGTAGTGCCATGATTTCCCTCAGTGACAGAATGTGTCCCAAGAATTATAAGATAAATAAACGCTTTCCTACCTAAGTTGCATTTAGCTATGATGTTTTCTTGCAGTAATCTTTTATTATCCAGGGCTAGTTAGGTTAAGGATCTTAGAGTACAACCGACTACTGCTGCTTTACAAAACCAATACAATCCCTAACTAGATTCTAAATACTTACCGTTATACCAACAGGCAATTGTGTCTTCAACCCTTTATCAAAGAAGCTTCTCTTGGTAGTAGATGAAGACCATTACAGGAAGCTGCAGCTTGTCAAATTGCAGAGATCAGTTGATATTTGGGTATGCAGTCCAAGTGATGCCTGTACAATACATCCCTCATGCCTAAGGCTCAGGGGCCAACATACAAGAGGGGTGGGGAAAGCCTAAAAGCCAAAAACCCAGAAAGTCTGCTGTGAAATTATTTCTCCTATAAATGAAAGAGGAACTACATCCATGAGACCTCAACAGTATGGCTAAGCAATACCTAAAGAAGTATAATACTAGTCGACACACTATAATATGGAAGGCATAAATATCACTGGGCAGTACCCTAGATGAAGACCTAAAGGCAATTAAGCATTGTTGAGAGAGGGAGAATCAGTCTTCCCCAGGGATGAGCCCCCTAATAGAGTATCTAATAATATAAGTGGTCAGCCCTGAAAATGTGTACATACAAGCAATACTAAACAGACTCAGCAGAGTGTATTTATATATTTATAAAGAACAATAATAATGAAGAGGGGATATTAATTTGAGAGAGATGGTTGATACATGGGAGTAGCTGGAGGAAGGAGAGAGGGGAAATGATGGATTTCATTTTAAATTTTTAATTGGCAAATAAAATCTCCATAGAGTAATAAGGATAATGGATTTACAATTTGTATGGGTGGTACTTCAAAGGTGAGAAGAAAGAGAAAAACTAGTAAGGAATAAAGCATTTATATCTTAGTTCTAAATCCTTTACTATAAATCCGAAGCTGTTTCTTAATGATTAATCAATATGTCTTAAGTCTTAAAGCAACTACAGGAAAATAACTAAAAATGATTATAATAATTATTAAAGGAGGGGGCTGGTGATATGACTCAGTTGGTGGGGTACTTCCCTAGCATGCAGAAAGCCATAGGTTTGATTCTCAGCAGCACATGAAGTCAGGTGTGGTGGCCCATATATGCTAACCCAGTACTCAACACATGGAAGTAGGAGAATCAAAAGTGCAAGTCCATCCTAGGCTACAAAGCTGAAAGCTAGCCTGGGTTACAGAATACCATCTCCCCACTACAAAAACTTAACATACTATGCTAGAGCCTTGAATTATGACTAGCTTGATGTAGACAGCTGGTGGGTGGACAGTTTGGGGAAAGGGAATACTTGCTCAACTTCGTTTCTTAAGCCATTCTAGCATGCAAGCAAATCCCAAAATATTCTTCCTGTGTAGTTCAACATAAGAAGTGTCATAAATTCAAATGGTGGCCTCTGTATATGAGTCAAGGGAAACATCTGTCTCTACATAGGATAGCTTCCTTGGTGGGCTGGCATCCCTGGGGAGCTTTGGTTATTTACCAAGCACCTACGTGTCTGTTGGAAGCTAGTCCTGACTCTTCCTTGCAGCTCTCAAGGTGAGAGGTATGAATATTCTGTCTCAAAGAGTTGCTATCATATGTGAACACTGAGGTAGGGGTCATTCTGAGCTGGACTGGGATGGATGACAAATCCCCCACCACAAACTTTCTCCAGTTCAAGCTTTCCTTTGTCCGCGCTATATGTGCTGGAGACACTTTGCAGGAGACAGTGGCCTCTGAGGATCTCTGGAATTATGGGTAGAATGGAGGAATGCTGAGTATGGGGCTGTGGAGGGACTCAGGGGTAGAGAGCTTTCCTAAGCATGCAAAAGGCACTGGGTTACAGCCCTAGCACTAAATTTGGGCATCTCCAGGCCAGATACCAGACAAGCTTCCAACGGTAATTGCTAAAATTAGAGACTGAAAGGCTGGAAACAAGGACTCTGCTACTCTTTCTAACCAGCATGTACATGCCTGTCATTTTCTAGGTTTTCCTCCTTTCTGTCTGTTTTTGTTTCTTTCCCAGTGCACCCTGGGCATGCCCACTTTCAGGTTCTGTGACATAAACAGGCTTAGGTAAAGATCATTCTATATTCTCAACATGTGAGTAAGTATGAGTACACGTGACAATTATTCACTCTTGCTGCTTATCATGACTGCTTATATATTTGGGGGAAGGGTCAAAGGGGATGTTTATTTCAGAGGCTTTTCTGGAGATTAGATAAGCAAGATAAGATTAGGAGTTCATTCAGGTCACGGGGTACTAAGAGTCACATAAAACAATATTCTGAACTGACTTCTCCTGTTTTCATGGTTACTGAGGAGAAAGGAGAGGATACAGAATCCATGCCCATCTCAGTAAATCTCTAGTGGACACTCTGCAGAGGGAGACAGAAAATTTGAAACATGTCTCAATATATTTTCTGCCGTCTTATGGACAGGCAGATGTCAGTGAAGGTTCCTCTAGACTGTGTCCTCGACAACCTTAAGGAAGAGCTGCCTGCTGTAAATATAAACTGCAGTATTAAAAAAGGGACCTTGCTTGGGGTTGGGGATTTAGCTCAGTGGTAAATATAAACAAGGTCCTAAGGTGTGGTCCCCATCCGAAAATAAAAAAGTGACCTTAAATGGGAAATACCATAGAGGTAGAATGTCCCCTCCCCTGCTAGCTGATTCTGCCGTGGGTTGAGAGTTAAATAGACTGGTTTCTTACTGGTGTGGGTCTCTGTCTCCTAAACCCTGGTCAATTTCTATCATGTATCATTAATAAGGGAGTCACTCTCAGAGAAGCTCCCAAAGGCAACAAAGTGGGGAGCATTAGGTATAGAAAGTCAGACTGCTGTGTGGTGAACCCCTGGGTGATTCTCCTTTTAGTCTTTCTTCCTATGGTTGGGAGGGTATGACATCTAGTTCTTCAGCTGTTGATTATTTCAGCCTTAAACCTTCAATCTCGTGGTATTATAGTGAGCTGTAATAGCAAAGATGGATATCAAGATCCAGTTGAAAAATGGGCAGTGTTAGAGGTAACAGTGACATAAATGCAGGTTCATCACATGAAACCTTGCATGAACATGCTTTATCTGGTAACACTAGAGTCATAGACACAGATCACCGATATGCCAGAAATTATTTCCTCCAAAGGCCTCTCTAACTTGCCATCACTCCCTCTAGGCATCAGAGTCTAGGGAATGCGGTGGGCAGAGGCAAACCTGTGATGAGCAGCCGTGTGTGTTAGGTGTGGGTAGTAGTAATGATCTGGTAGGTCTGGCTGGATTTTTAGAGGTTTAATGGAAAGTTTGAGAGTCTCTTAAAGACTATAGGACCATTCATGTGATCTGTGGTTATGGTCATCTGCGGCTGAAGAATCACCTTTGATTAAGAGACACGAGCCACCAAAGTGAAACCTTTGCTTTAGAGGCAATAGGCACAGGTCAATTGGTGCTGAAGAATCAGCTGTGATTGTTAAGGGAGCAACACCATTGAGATGAATTTTCTGGGAGGTATTTCCTTAGAGTCAGCACACAGAGACTATGGTCCAGAGGGGACCATGGACTGCACTTTGTATTGGCAGCTGAAGACCATGATATATAAAGTTTCCCACTTGGCAGTAGTTTCAGTGGCATAAAAGCCAAAGAAAATCCAGGATGACTGCCAAGTACATCATCACTTGTGGGACAGAGCTAACTTGAGTCTATGAGACAAGCTTTGGGTACTGTGGAGGGCAGTGCCAGGGAAATGGAGTTGACCAAGTCTTTTAGAGCCATAAGACTGTGAGTTAGTCCCCAATATTAAAACTAGGTTTTTGTTGTTGTTGTTGCGGGTTTTTTTTTTGTTTTGTTTTGGTTTGTTTGTGATCAGATGATTTCTGAAAATGACCACTTCTGAATTAGTAGGCGAATGGGTCCCAGAATGAAGCAGATAACTCTTGGCTACTGGGCTAACTGGGCATCTAGTCATCTTCTTTCGGCATCTAGCTCTGTCTCCAATTCTGTGACTGATTAGTAGATCATCTGAGGCTGGAGCAGAGAAGCACCCCTTCCCCAATAGGCTTGGATTTCTCTCAGAGAGTGTATGATTTAAGATTAACTAAAGGAGGGCATTGGGAGTGACAGGGAACTGAACCATCGGTGAGATGTGAAATGCCACTACTCAGTCCAGCTTCTTAGCACTGTTTTCTACTGACAGACTAAAAATGCTCATCTAGTGGACTAGGAGATGAGGGTAAGAAAAGGGCAACCCTGACTTGAAATTTTTCTGTCTTCACTCCTTCATCTTGTTGCAGATGAAACTAACTCATTCTAAGATTATATCCAAGTCACCATGCAGCTGCCTTCAAAGTCAGGGAATTTCTGACTTTCTTTTTTTCAGAGTCAAGGCCTCAATATCTCCTGGAATACTTCCTTGAAGGAATTTGTACTTACCTATAGTCACAGAGCCTTCTTGTTAGCAGAGCCGAAAGAAAAGAAAACACATTTATGCCTCCTTTTGCAGGCACGTATGTGCTGATTTAGGATATAGGCTACCACACGGTTAGTCACCTCACATCTAGACATAACCTCAGGTTGTACATTAGAAAGACAGAGATATCTGTTGACTTACTCCTCCTTGATCACATGTGCTCACTGCCACTCAGCCATAAACTTATAAAGTTTGGACTCTAAAAGACAAGCATATAGGACCCAGAGGGGTTGAGGACACCACAAGAACAGGACTCACAGAATCAACTAAGCAACGCTCATGCTCAGAGACTGAAGCAGAAAGCATGGACCCTGTATGGGTCTGAGCTAGGTCCTCTGCATATATATACCTTATGGTTGTGTATTATGGTATCCTTGTGGGATTGCCAACAGTAGGACTGGGAGGTGTCTCTGAATCTTTTCCTTGATCATAGGACCCTTTTTCTCCAACTGGGTTGTCTCATCCAGCCTTGATATAAGGGTTGAGTTTAATCTTCCTATAACTTGTTAAGCAAGGTTCAGTTGATATCTCTGGGAGACTTGCTCTAATTCTGGCAGTGGAGAAGAGAAAAGGAGGAGGAGTGGGGGGAGAAAAAGTAAAGGAGTGGATCCTGGATGGAGAGAGAAGGTGGAGAGAAATGGAAGGAGGGAGGGAGGGGAAACTGTTGTTGGGATGTAATGTATGGGAGATTAAAAAAAAAGTATGAACAAAGAAGGAAGAAGGAAGGGGAGGATGGAAGGAAGGAAGGAAGGAAAGAAGGAAGAATAAAAGAAAAAGCTTTGTCATGAGTTGTCAAGTGGGTGCTGGAAATTGAATCCAGGACTCTGGGGGAGCAGCCAATGCTCTTAGGCACTGAGCAATCTCACACTTAAAACTGGTTAAAAGGATACATTTGACTTTATATGGTTATATCATTACATACATATTTGTGTGCTTTGTGTGTATGAAAAGCCAACTCTGCCAGCTTTCAACTCACCAACTGAGATGGTTTGTATATGCTTAGCCCAGGGAGTGGCACTACTAGGAGGTACAGCTTTGAAGTAGGCATGTCACAGTAGGCTTGGGCTTTAATATCCTCCTCCTAGCTGCCTGGAAGCCAATCTTTTCTTGTTTGCCTTCCAAATAAGATGTAGAACTCAGTTCCTCCTACACCATGCCTGCCTGGATACTGCCATGCTCCACCCTTGATGATAATGTTCTGAACCTCTGAACCTGTAAGCCAGCCCCAGTTAAATGTTGTCTTTTAAGAAATAAAGAAAGAAATTAAATAACTCTTAGAATTTAATGAAAATGAAGGTAAAACATACCCAAAATTATGGGACACAATGAAAGCTGTGCTAAGAGGAAAACTCATAGCTCTGACTGCTGGCAGAAAGAAACAGGAGAGGGCATACATCAGCAGTTTAACAGCACACCTAAAAGCTCTAGAACAAAAAGAAGCAAATACAACCAAGAGGAGTAGAAGGCAGGAAATAATCAAACTCTGGACTGAAATCAAGCAAGTAGAAACAAAAAGGATGATACAAAAAATCAACAAAACCTAGAGCGGGTTCTTTGAAAAAATCAACAAGATAGATAAACCCTTAGCCAGACTAACCAGAGGGCACAGAGAGTGTGTCCAAATTAACAAAATCAGAAATGAAATGGGAGACAGAACAACAGAATTTGAGGAAATTAAAAAACTCATCAGATCCTACTACAGAAGCCGATATTCAACAAAACTTGAAAATCTGGAGGAAATGAACAATTTTCTAGACAAATACCAAGTACCAAAATTAAATCAGGAACAGATAAACCATCTAAACAACCCCATAACTCCTAAAGAAATAGAAGCAGTCATTAAAAGTCTCCCAACCAAAAAGAGCCCAGGACTAGTTGGGTTTAGTGCAGAATTCCATCAGACCTCCATAGAAGACCTCATACCAACACTGTCCAAACTATTCCACAAAATAGAAACAGATGGAGCACTAACAAATTCCTTCTACATAGCCACAATTACTCTTATACCTAAACCACACAAAGATCCAACAAAGAAAGAGAAGTTCAGACAAATTTCCCTTATGAATATCAACACAAAAATACTCAATAAAATTCTTGCAAACTGAATCCAGGAACACAGCAAAACAATCATCCATCATGATCAAGTAGGCTTCATCCCAAGGATGTAGGGATGGTTCAATATATGGAAATCCATCAACATAATCCACTATATAAACAAAGTCAAAGATAAAAACCACATGATCATTTCATTAGATGCTGAGAAAGCATGTGACAAAATTCAACACCCCCTCATGATAAAAGTCCTGGAAAGAACAGGAATTCAAGACCCATACCTAAAGATAGCAAAAGCCATATACAGCAAACCAGTAGCTAACAATAAACTAAATGGAGAGAAACTTGAAGCAATCCCTCTAAAATCAGGGACTACACAAGGCTGCCCACTCCCCCCTACTTAGTTCTTGAAGTTCTAGCCAGAGCAATCAGTCAACAAAAGGAGGTCAAAGGGATACAAATTGGAAAGGAAGAAGTCAAAATATCACTATTTGCAGATGATATGATAGTATACTTAAGTGACCCCAAAAGTTCCACCAGGGAACTACTAAGCCTGATAAACAACTTCATCAAAGTGGCTGGGTATGAAATTAATTCAAACAAATCAGTAAACTTTCCCTACTCGAAGGATAAGCAGGCTGAAAAAGAAATTAGGGAAATGACACCCTTCATAATAGTCCAAAATAATATAAAATATCTAGGTATGACTTTAACCAAGCAAGTGAAAGATCTGTATGATAAGAACTTCAAGCCTCTGAAGAAAGAAATTGAAGATCTCAGAAGATGGAAAGACCTCCCATGCTCATGGATTGGCAGGATTAATATAGTAAAAATGGCCATTTTAACAAAAGCAATCTGCAGATTCAATGCAATCTCCATCAAAATTCCAATTTAATTCTTCATAGAGTTAGGAAGAAAAATTTGCAAATTCATTTGGAATAACAAAAAACCCAGGATAGCTAAAACTATCCTCAACAATAAAAGAACTTCTGGTGGAATCACCATCCTTGACCTCATGCAGTATTACAGAGCAATAGTAATAAAAATTGTATGGTATTGGTACAGAGACAGACAGATAGATCAGTGGAACCGAATTGAAGACCCAGAAATGAACCCACATACCTATGGTCACTTGATCTTTGACAAAGGAGCCAAAACCGTCCAATGGAAAAAGATAGAATTTTCAACAAACAGCGCTGGTTCAACTGGAGGTCAGCATGTAGAAGAGTACAAATCGATCCATTCTTGTTGCCCTAAACAAAGCTTAAGTCCAAGTGGATCAGGGATCTCCACATCAAACAAGATACACTAAAATGAATAGAAGAAAAAGTGGGGAAAAGTCTTGAATACATGGGCACAGGGGAAATTTTCCTGAACAAAACACCAATGGCTTATGCTCTAAAATCAAGAATCAACAAATGGGACCTCATAAAACTACAAAGTTTCTCTAAGGCAAAGGACACTGTTGTTAGGACAAAACGGCAACCAACAGATTGGGAAAAGATCTTTACCAATCCTACAACTGATAGAGGGCTTATATCCAAAATATACAAAGAACTCAAGAAGTTAGACTCCAGAGAGCCAAATAACCCTATTAAAAATGGGGTCCAGAGTTAAACAAAAAATTCACAACTGAGGAATATCGAATGGCTGAGAAACACCTAAAGAAATGTTCAAAATCCTTAGTCATCAGAGAAATGCAAATCAAAACAACCCTGAGATTTCACCTCACACCAGTGAGAATGGCTAAGATCAAGAACTCAGATGAAAGCAGATGCTGGTGAGAATGTGGAGAAGGAGGAACACTCCTCCATTGTTGGTGGTATTTCAAACTAGTACAACCATTCTGGAAATAAGTCTGGAGGTTCCTCAGAAAAATTGGACATTGCACTACCTGAGGACCCAACTATACCTCTCTCGGGCATATACCCAAAAGATCCTCCAACATACAACCTAGACATGCTCCACTATATGGCAGCCTTATTTATAATAGCCAGAAGCTGGATAGAACCCAGATGCCCTTCAACATAGGAATGGATACAGAAAATGTGATACATCTACACAATGGAGTACTACTCAGCTATGAAAAGCAATGACTTCATGAAATTCAAAGGCAAATCGATGGACCTAGAAAATATCATCCTGAGTGTGGTAACCCAATCACAGAAAAACACACATGGTATATACTCAATGATAAGTGGATATTAGCGTAAAAGTTCGAATTATCCAAGATGCAGTTCACAGACCACATGAAGCTCAAGAAGAAGGATGACCAAAATGTGGATGCTTCACTCTTTCAGAGCCTGCCCCACATGTGGCCCATAAATATATCCAGCCACCAAAAGTAGATAGGATTGACGAAGCTAAAAAGTGCATTTTGACAGGAACCAGATACAGATGTCACCTGAGAGACACAGCCAGAACATGTCAAATAAAGAGGCAAATGCTCACAGCAAACCACTGAACTGAGAAAGGGATCCCCATTGGTGGAATTAGAGAAAGGATTGAAAGAGCTGAAGGGGCTTGCAACCCCATAAGAACAACAAGCCAACCGACCAGCATTCCTAGGGACTAAACCACTATCCAAAGACTATACATGAACTGACCCAGGGTTCCAACTGCATAAGTAGCAGAGGATGGCCTTGTTGTGGCACCAGTGGAAGGGGAAGCCCTTGGTCCTACCAAGGTTGGATCCCCAGTGCAGGGGAATGTCAGGGGTAGTTATAAGGGGGGGGTTGTGGGGGGACACCCTTATGGTGGAGGGGGAGGGGATAGGGGGCTTATGGACAGGAAACCAGGAAAGGGATTAACATTTGAAATATAAATAAAGAAATATATCCAATAATAAAAAAACAAAGAGATAGGTGAATTGTAAATATATATGTGCACTGAATATTGATGTACTTGGTTTTATAAAACAAGCACCAGTGAACTGAAAGATAAAATATCAAGACAAACAAATCAATAAATAAACCAGTATACTATTACAAATCGAACAGCCTTAAACATCTACAGCTGCAGTTCTCAACCTGTGGGTTTTTAGGGGTTGAATGACTCTTATCCAGGAGTCTAGTGCTGTATCTCAAATTCTAAAAAAAGTAACAAGCCCAACCCCAAATTAGTAGAAAAAATAATAAAATATCAAAGATAAAATTAGTGAAATGGAGCCTAAAATATCAATGGACCAATGAAAGATTTAGTTCTTCGAAAAGATAAACAAGATTGAAAAACTCTTAGTCAAATTAACCAAATGAAAGGAACTCTGGCAGGTGGCACAGAACTAAAATCCCATTTCTGTATAGGCTGGAAAGACTGTCATGAATTTGGGACTGACCTGGGCTACATAGTATCCCAGTAAATCCTCACATAGATGCACTGAAAAGTGGATTCCGCATTCTGGAATGGAGAGAGCCTTAGGGCCATGCCGTCTGACAACCTGGTATACACATACAGGGGCTGGCATGCAACTATCCCAAGGATTTGGTTTAACTTCATTTTCACTGTTCAGAGTCTACTTGGATTGCTATCTGTTCATCCATCTATTTATCTATCCAGACGTAGCCTTGTACTTTGCCTTCAGTCATTTGATCATATGCCTCACCTTTATGACTTCTAGAGTCCTGCACCTTACCATTCCAGTTTGACTCAACCCTAAAGCCAACCACAACCTTGTGACCCTGCAGCCAAGCTCTGTTTTGAAACAGCTCTCCAAGTGGATTACTTAACATCTTATCTAACCACCACAGTGAGTTTCTGTATCAGTTTTCTGTCTCTGCCTTCAATACAACCTGTTTAAGTGTGATGCAATCCATTCAACCTCTGTAACCATTCTGCATCTCCATGCACACATATTAATATGTCCAATTGCTGTGTGATGTTTAGTGTGTGATCTGAAGGTTAAAATTAATAATTAAGATTGGAACTAAAAGAGCCTGTGGTTGCCAGTGACTATTTTTTTTTCAAGGAAAACTGTAACTACTTTGACAAATTGCAGCCAGTAGAGCCAATGTGGATGTGAATTTATTTTTAGTCAATCAATTTTGTCATGGCGGATTAATATAAACATGTCCATCTATGATTTTAACATAGCAAACTCATAAAAAGACAAATGAATTATTGTTTTACATGTTCCAATCCAAACACAGAGATATCGAAAGAAAGAGAGAGAGAGAGAGAGAGAGAGAGAAAGAAAGAAAGAAAGAAAGAAAGAAAGAAAGAAAGAAAGAAAGAAAGAAAGAAAGAAAGAGAGAGAGAGAAATAAAGAAAGAAATTCCTGTAGAGGGACCAGTTCTCTTCCTGCAACATACACCAGAAAGCCACTGTCTTCCAAAGCAATGTGTCTCTCTATAAAAGTACTCAGACAAGATCTAGGGTTGTTACCGAGAACTTATCTTTGGAAGTCGGAAGTTCCCAGGGCCTCAGGAAGTGTGGCACTTACCCTGTGAACTCCTGTGGAAATCTGTGAAATTTTAACTTGGCAGCTTCCTGCTTCAGACTCTCCTCGGTGGCAACTACACTCTATTTTTTTCTGTTTGTTTTCAGCAAATTTCTATAATTTACTTCCTGGGAAAAATATTTATTCTTCTCTTGAACTTGTTTTATCTTTTAGACAATAGTAACTAGTGTGCCCAGTGTATTATTATGTGCTAATAAAGGAGTAATGAGCATATCCATTCGTGTCCACAAAATTCTAACAAAAAAGCTACATGAAGCCGATGCCTCTTAGCAAGTCAAGACTAAGGTCTTTCTGTTAATATGTGTACTTCAGTTAGGAGACCAAAATAAAACTCAATATGCATCTTCATAGTTTTATACCCCAGAATGTGTGTGTGTGTGTGTGTGTGTGTGTGTGTGTGTGTGTGTGTGTGTGTGTTGGGGGGGTGGAACAGTGCTTAAGAATAAAAATGATTGTGCTCCCTTCGGCAGCACATATACTAAAATTGGAATGATACAGAGAAGATTAGTATGGCCTCTGGGCAAGGATGACACGCAAATTCGTGAAGCGTTCCATTTTTTTACAGATTCGGAAAAGATCTTTACCAATCCTACAACTGATAAAGGGCTTATATCTAAAATATAAAAAGAAATCACAAAGTTAAACTGCAGGGAGACAAATAATCCTATTAAAAAATGGGATTCAGATCTAAACAAAGAATTCACAGCTGAGGAATATTGAATGGCCGAGAAACACCTAAAGAAATGTTCAACATCGTTAGTCATAAGGGAAATGCAAATCAAAACAACCCTGAGATTTCACCTCACACCAGTGAGAATGGCTAAGATCAAAAACTCAGGTGACAGCAGATGCTGGCGAGGATGTGGAGAAAGAGGACACTCCTCCATTGTTGGTGGGATTGCAGACTGGTACAACCATTCTAGAAATCAGTCTGGAGGTTCCTCAGAAAATTGGACATTGAACTACCTGAGGATCCAGCTATACCTCTCTTGGGCATATACCCAAAAGATGCCCCAACATATAAAAAAGACACATGCTCCACTATGTTCATATCAGCCTTATTTATAATAGCCAGAAGCTGGAAAGAACCCAGATGCCCTTCAACAGAGGAATGGATACAGAAAATGTGGTACATCTACACAATGGAATACTACTCAGCTATCAAAAACAATGACTTTATGAAATTCATAGGCAAATGGAGGAATTGGAAAATATCATCCTGAGTGAGGTAACCCAATCACAAAAAAACACACATGGTATGCACTCATTGATAAGTGGATATTAGCCCAAATGCTCGAATTACCCCCAGATCCACAGAACACATGAAACTCAAGATGGGTGACAAAAAAGCGAATGCCTCACTCCTTCTTTAAAAGGGGAACAAGAATACCCTTGGGAGTAAATAGGGAGGCAAAGTTTAGAACAGAGGCAGAAGGAACACCCATTCAGAGCCTGCCCCACACGTGGCCCATACATATACAGCCACCCAATTAGACAAGATGGATGAAGCAAAGAAGTGCAGGCTGTCAGGAACCGAATGTAGATCTCTCCTGAGAGACACAGCCAGAATACAGCAAATACATAGGCGAACGCCAGCAGCAAACCACTGAACTGGGAATGGGACCCCTGTTGAAGGAATCAGAGAAATGACTGAAAGAGCTTGAAGGGGCTTGAGACCCCATATGAGCAACAATGCCAATCAAGCAGAGCTTCCAGGGACTAAGCACTACCCGAAGACTGTACATGGACTGACCCTGGGCTCCAACTGCATAGGTAGCAATGAATATCCTAGTAAGAGCACCAGTGGAAGGGGAAGCCCTTTGTCCTGCCAAGGCTGGACCCCCCCAGTGAATGGGATTGTTGGGGGAGGGTGGTAATGGGGGGAGATGGGGAGGAGAACACCCATATTGAAGGGGAGGGGGAGAGGTTAGGGGGATGTTGGCATGAAAACCGGGAAAGGGAATAACATTTGAAAAGTAAATAAGAAATACCCAATTTAATAAAGATGGGGGAAAAAAGAATAGAAATGATTATAAACTACAGATTCATTTTTTATTTTTATATTATCTCATAGTAAGAAATTTCCTTATATATAATAAACATGTAAAAAACAAATCTGTGAAATATGAGTGAGAACATTTAACTGAAAAAGTAGAGGCAAGTTGATGGGTTTGTGACATAGTTAACATAGAGTACTTACCAGGAATTTATGAGGCCCTCTATTTATCATAGACACACAAAAGCAAACTAAAGACAGGCTGTATTGCGTGTGTGTTCAAGACAGATAGTGACTCAGCAAGCTATTTCATAGGACTGAACTGAGTGACCAACAGGGAATTTTCAAATAGTTCCATGACTTTTAAAACATTTTCTTAAAAACATTAAAATGCCATTACTGTATGTTGTCTTCAGCAATATGGTCTTATCATCACGTTTTAGATGCTAACCAAGAGCAATGACAAGAATTTATAGTATCTGAGGGTTTAATGGAACCTTACTGGTCAACAACTCCAAAAGGGGTAACTCATTCTTGGCACTGGGCTTTTGTCTGTTAGCTTGTTGTGTCTATTAGGGACACTGCTGCTCAGGAGTATTTACCACTTTGAAAACAGCATGAACCTGGAAGAATGAACCCTAAAAATGAAGCAGACTAAAGTCTCATGCAATTAACCACCTTTATTCGAGGCATCAGACAATTTATACTATCAGGGTTAAGAGGAATCACAGGAGTAAAGTGTGCAATCATATGGACAAGCTGCATCTGACAAAAACATGTTTTTCCATAGATACATATAAACAAACAACAATAGCCACTTGTAATGAATAATCTGAAGTAAACTTACTCCTACCCACTACACTTGGGAGGAGCATGGTTCCAATGAGGAACATATTTTAAGAACAATTCCATGTTTTAAAGAAACTGAGGTCACAAGACTCTTGGTTTTTTTTTTTGAGTTTTCTCACAAGCACTCAGAATTCTTCCAATACAGGCTCTCTCTCTCTCTCTCTCTCTCTCTCTCTCTCTCTCTCTCTCTCTTTCTCTTTCTCTCTGTGTGTGTTTGTGTGTGTGTGTGTGTGTGTGTGTGTGCCCCAGAAACCCTTAGGCACTCACCACAAACTCCCATTCTTACTGGCTGGTGTTGGAAGGTCCCGTGCATAGTGCTGTAGGAAAAAAGTATTCATCCATTTTACCCAGCTATGAACCCCAAGAGCTGCAATAATGACTAGCCTGGCAAGACATTGCCAGTCGTGCAATAGTGGACAAAACATGGGAGTAACCAACTACTTTCTAATTGTATTTGAGGCCTGCTCCACAAAATGAAATCCATACCTGACACTATTATCAAGGTCCAGAACCTGTAGCTAGACAGATCTTAGATCTTTGGGGAAAATACACTACTGTTAATCTGCTAAATGGACATAGTATTAAACTTAATTTAAATGAAAGTCTTTTACCCATAGATTAATGCATTTCTCAATCCTTATCAGAGAATCTTTTTTTCTCCCAATAGATGATGATTATCACAAAAACCCACAACTAGCCAAGGTGCAAAGAATAAGAGACCGCAGAATATTTAGCCACACATTGAACATTTAGGTTACTCCTCCCCCTCCCCAGGCTTATGGATTCTTCTGGAAGATAGGGAAGAAAGAGTATAAGAGCCAGAGTTGACCACAAGAAAACAGTGATTTCTGGACATAGGAGGGTAGTTGTACATATGAATTCACAGTGATTTTTGACAAAATGAGTAAGAACTATGCAAGCTCAAGCCAGACAAAATCCCAGCATCAGAAGAGGTCGTCTCCAAATCCCACCCCTAGCTGAGGAGCTGTTAGCAGCTGATAGCTGCCTGTATAGAATGAGTCAGTTTTATTGTATGGTCGGTCACTTGTGGATCAATCAACCATACTTCAGTGCAAGGTCATACATCTAAAGGTATATGGGTAGCACACATTGAATTTGATTTTTTTTCTTTAGAGGATACAAATTTAGGTGGGTAGGGAAGGTGGGTAGGAAGTGAATCAAGGAAGAGGTGAATATCAAAACTCACCTCATAATATACCCAAAAGCTAATAAAGTATCATGAATAGTAGGCAAATTTATAAAGAATTTAAAATATTAGAAGATTAAAAATTAAGGGATGGGCAGTGAGAAAATATTTGGTGAAAGCAGGACCTCCCAGCCTAAGAACAATTTCCCCATTCCTTACAATCTAGACTATATATGTTTTCTATGCTTTGGTGAATTCTGTGCCCCTTCCTGAATACGGATTATAAAAACTCCCAACATGTTTTTTCCTGCACACTCATTATAGTGGAATAGGTCTAATCATGGTCATCCTTAAATGAAATTCTTTGCTGGTGGCATTTTTTCAAGAGATGTTTATTCTCTTTATCACAAGCATTTTACTTATTTATGTTGATAAGCTGAGCTTTTTCCTTGGATCTTTCAAATGGTGATAGTGTCCATATTCCCATAATCAGCTATTCTATCAATTCACAATATTTGTTTTAATTCTACTTCCAGAATCATCATCTTTTTTATGTTTTTGCTGTGCTTTCATCTTTGGTAACCAATTTTTTTATTCAATAATTAATTTTTGTTAAATGTCATGTGTTAATTACAGGTACTCAAGGAAGTAACTTTTCACTTTCTGTGAGAATGTTAGATATCCAGTGACAGTCAACAGCACAGAGATAGTAATATTACCACTGGTCCAAGTGAGTAATGATTTGTAAATTATAGAACCAGTAGAGTGTGGAGTTTGCCCTTTGTGTTTTTATTAAGCTAATAATCTATGATAAACTCCAAACTGTTGGTGAGGGCAGAGGGACTGAAATGCTTAGCAACTGAGGATGATCCACATATGGTATGTACTTAATGGTTTATACACTAAAGATCTAGGAATGGAGTTTGTACTTTGTGCTATTATTCAAAACAAATATATTCTGAGAATTTAGAATTGAGTTCTGTTGTTGTTTGGTTCAATTGTGTTGTGCTTTATATAACTGTTGATACAAAAACAGCCAAAACAGAATAAAATATAGTTCATTCTAGATGAGTATGAATGATCGTGGCCTGGGAACACAGATTCAGGTTACTATGTTCATAGTACTATTCAAGTATTACATTACAGTGTGATTGAAATAATACACTCAAGAAACTTCTAGATCACCATGCTTATTAAGCAAATTAACAGTAAACTGAGCTCACTGACCAAGCAGGCTAGCAGCTCAGAAAGGCAAGGTACCATAGGGTTTTTAAAGTCAAAAGTCTGAGATCACATCATGTGGGCTTAGGCTGAGGGGTGGTGTTCACGAAGGACCCTTTCCCAGTAGAGAGGGAGGAGACCTTTGATCTATAAAACACTTTACAAGAATCCTTTTGCAGAAGCTAGGAGACCATTTGTTTATATGTAGGATGAGGCTGGGGCTGGGGAATAGGGCTGAGGGTAACGTGACATTTCCTAAGCCACTTTATCTTAACAGTTTCATTAAGTTTTTATAGTAATAGAACACAGAAGGTCATGAATAAAAATACCTTTAAAATACAGGAGTTCAATTCTCAGCAACTACATGATGGCTCACAACCATCTATAGTGGGACCCTATACTCTCTTCTGGTATGTCTGAAGACAGCTACACTGTACTCATATGAAATAAAGATATTTCAAAAATGCAATGACTTTTTAAAAAAAAATACACGAGTGGAAATGAGGCAAAATTAGAAGATAGGAAGTTACAGGGACATAAGAGGAATATTTCCAGAGAGAAGGTCTGGTTTCCCTGTATTACTCCAATTTACTGGCTAAAATTGGCTACAGAAGCAATGCGTGCTTTCCAAGACATACCTTTTTTATGTTGTGTAAGATATACTCTTTGAACAATGTTAAAAGGGTGTGTGTTGGAGGGTGAAGGTTGTTTTTAATAACCTTTAGAGGTGTAACTTGGGAGTGACCAGCATCCTAGATTATAAAGCCACTTAATAATGTCTCTTCCTGGAGTAGTTTATGACCACCTTGTTGAGATCTCTTTCCTCATTCTTGAAGGGTTGATGACCTAAAAGGTTCAGATGGACTGAAGCTCTGGACAGGAAACTTGACGTCACTGATAATACCTGTGGGTTGATAAGTTCTGGAACACTTCTGACTGGAGGATCAACAAAACCTCTTTGCTACTTCTAGACTGCTGGGTAACTGACTTGCAGGTGGAATCCTCTGTCTCATCCCTTTTCAGTCTAATAAATACCCACTCCCTATTTCCCCACTTGATCCATTCTGCTCGGACTCAACTTCCTTATAGAGACTGCAGCCCCCGCTCCAGCTGTGAGGCTACCGACATGGAGACTGAGCAGTACATCTGCTACATTTGTGCTGGGGGCCTCGGTCCAGCTCACGTATGCTCTTTGGTTGGTGGTTCAATCTCTGTTACCTCCCAAGCGTCCAGCGTAGATGAGCAAGCTGGTCTTCCTGTGGAGTTTCTATCTCCTTTGGCCTTTGGGGCCTTCGATCTTTCCCTAGCTTTTCCATAAGAGTGCCCAACCTCTGTCCAATATTCGTCTGTAGATCTCTGTATCTGTTTCAGTCAACTGCTGGGTGGAGCCTCTCAGAAGACAACCATGCCACCTGTCGCTAGTCCATCATGTCCTCGCATTTCTTTTAGACAGGACAAATTTTGGGTTGAAAACTTTGTTTGTGGGTTGATGTTCTTATTCCTCAACTGGGGGTTCCTGCCTCACTCACTACAGGAGGCGGGCTCTTCAGGTTCCATATCCGCACTATTATGTGTCTCAGCTAAAGTTACCCAAATTGACTCCTGGAATCCACTTCCATCCCAGGTCTCTGGAACTTCCTAGAGATTCACCACCATCAACTGCAGATTTCGATTCATTCTCCTGGCCCTCCGGTCCTTTCTCCAGCCTCTCCCCACACACGATCCTGAAACACACTCTTTCCCCTTTCCATCCCTTCTTCCACCCAATTCCATCCCTCCCAGTGCTCCCTATGAGAATGTTATTATCCCTTCTAAGTGAGATTTAAGCATACTCCCTTGGGCCTTCCTTCTTGTTTAGCGTCTTTGGGTTTGTGGACTCTATTGGGGTATCTCACTTTTTATTCTATTAGATTTAGTGTATCTGGTTGCATAATGGAGTCCTTGGTCCATTTGGAATTGAGCTTTGAGCAGGGTGATAAATATGAATGTATTTGCATTCTTGTACATGCAATCAGCCAGTTGACCAGCACCATTTGTTGAAGATGCTTTCTTTTATCCATTGTATGGTTTTGGCTTCTTTGTCAAAAATCAAGTCTTCATAGGTGTGTGGGTTTATTTCTGGGTGTTTGATTCAATTCCATTGATCAACTTGTCTGTTTCTATACAAATATCATGCAGTTTTTATCACTCTTGCTTTATAGTACAGCTTGAGATCATAGATGTGATTTTCCCAGACATTCTTTTATTGTTCAGTATTGTTTTGGCTAATTTGGGCTTTTTGTTTTTCCATGTGAAGTTGAGAATTGCTTTTTCAAAGTCTATAAAAAATTGGGTTGGAATTTTGATGGGACTTGTATGGACTTTTTGGTGAAACGGTCATTTTCACTATGTTAATCTTACTGATACATGACCATGTGAGATCTTTTTTTTTAAGATTTATTTATTATTATATGTATATGAGTGCACTATAGCTATTTTCAGACACATCAGAAGAGGGCATCGGATCCCATTAGAGATGGTTGTTAGCCACCATTTGGTTGCTGGGAATTGAACTCAGGACCTCTGGAAGAGCAGTCAGTGCTCTTAACCACTGAGCCATCTCTCCAACCCAACCATGGGAGATCTTTCTGTATTCTGATATCTTTTTCAATTTCTTTCTTCACAGACTTGAAGTTCTTGCCATACAGGGGTTTTGCTTGCTTGGTTAGAGTTATACCAAGATATTTTATATTAGTTGTAACTATTGTGAAGGGTGTTGTTTCTTTAATTTCTTTCTCAGTCTGTTTATCATTCATATAAAGGAGGGCAACTGAGTTCTTTGAATTAATTTTATATCCAGCAATTTTGTTGAAAGTGTTTATCAGCTGTAGGAGTTCTCCAGTAGAAATTTGGGTATTTCACTTATGTATACTATTACATTATACACGAATAGTGATACTTTGACTGCTTCCTTTCCAGATCATATCCTCTTGATTTCCTTTTGTTGACTTATTGCTTGTTAGAACTTCAAGGACTATACTGAATAGATTGGAAGAGAGTGGACAGCCTTTTCTTGTCCCTGATATAGTAGGATTGCTTTAAGTTTCTCTCTATTTAGCTTGAATTGGTTGTTGGTTTGTGGCGGTATATTGCTTTTATTATGCTTAGGTATGCATTTTATGTCCCTGATTTCACCGAGACTTAAACATGAAGAGGTGTTAGATGTTGCCATAGGCTTTCTCAGTATCTAAAGAGATGATCTTGTGGGTTTTTTCTCCCACTTTGTTTTTATAACTTGATTATGTTGAGAGATTTTCATATATTGAACTATTCCTGAATTCCTGGGATGAAGCCTACTTGATCTTGGTAAATGTTTTTGATATGTTCTTTTATTTGGTTTGCAACTATTTTATTGAGTATTCATACTCAATGTTCATAAGATGAATTGGTTTGAAATACTCTTTCTTGAGTTTTTGCATGGTCTAGGTTATCAGGGTGGCGGTGGCTTCATAGAATGAGTTTGGCAATGTTCCTTCTGTTTCTATTTTGTAGAATTATTTGAGGAATAGTGACATTAGCTGTTCTTTGAAAGTCTGGTAGATTTCTGATTTAAAGCTACCTAGCTCTGGGTTTATTTTGGTTGTGAGACATTTACTGGCTGTTGCTATTTCCTTAAGGGTTATAGGATAGTTTAGTTTACCTGGCATTGACTTAACTTTGGTAAATGGTTTCTGTCTAGAAAATCATCCATTTCTTTTAGACTTTCAAATTTTCTGGAGTACAGGCTTTGAAGTAAGTAATGGTTTTTTGAATTTCCTCAGTTTCTGTTTTAATGTCTCCCTTTTCATTTGTTAATTTGTATATTTTCTCTGTGCCTTTTAGTTTGGCTAAAGGTTTGTATGTTTTGTTGATTTTTCTCAAAGAACTAGCTCTTGGTTATGTTGATTCTTTGTATTGTTCTCTTTGTTTCTAATTGATTTCAGCCCTTAGTTTGACATTATTTCTTGTCATCTACCTCTCCAGTGGATTCCTCTTCTTCTTTCTTCTTCTTCTTCTTCTTCTTCTTCTTCTTCTTCTTCTTCTTCTTCTTCTTCTTCTTCTTCTTCTTCTTCTTCTTCTTCTTCTTCTTCTTCTTCTTCTTCCCTCCTCCTCCTCCTTCTTCTTCTCCTTCTCCCCCTCTCCTCTCCTCCTCCTCCTCCTCCTCCTCCTCCTCCTCCTCCCCTCCTCCTCCTCCTCCTCCTCCTCCTCCTCCTCCTTCCTTTTAGAGCTTTTAGATGTGCTGCTAAGGTCCTAGCATGAGCTCTCTCCAATTTCCTTCCTTCCTTCCTTCCTTCCTTCCTTCCTTCCTTCCTTCCTTCCTCCCTTCTATCCTTTCTTTCTTTCTTTCTTTCTTTCTTTCTTTCTTTCCTTCTTTCTTTCTTTCTTTTTTATTTTGTAACACTTTATTAAGAAGGAACCTATGTTAGCACTGCTATGTAAACAAGAACAAAGATCAAGGGAATCACATCAGGGATCATGTAGACAGTAATATACATTTTCCTTTATATAATCAATGTATAATAGTTAAGGAAACTTTAATCCTTATTAAGCAAACATTTTTGCAAACATAGCCTTCTCTTTATCTTTCTGTGTCTTTAACATTTATTTGGCTTTAAGCAATTTTGCCTGGATAGATTTATCTCCTGGGGCATCTCCTGTGCCTTCTTAAGATCAGCCAATGCTTGTTCATATTTTAATCCTTGCCATCCTTGCGCTTTTCAGTATAGTGCTTTAGTATTTGAAGGGTCCATTTCAAGAGCCTTCAAGCAACTGTCGATTGCCCCCTGCCAATTTGACATCTTTAATTTACAAGCACCAAATGCAGCACACAACTTAAGGCTATGAGTTGCAGTCTGGATAGATCTGCTTTCTCAATAACAGCCTTTGAACTATCCACGTACCTTAAACCCTTCGCAAATTTTTTAATAGTCATCTCCAGTTCTGAGACATGAAAAAGTATTTCCAGTGTTTTTTAAATCTTCAGATAATAATAAAATTTTATCTACATCTTTTAAATCTATATCTCCATCCTTGGGGAAATCTGGATGACTATTACCAGAGCCCTCTTTGGGGACTATTCCCCAGTCATCCCCTTCCTTCATTTCTCCACATTCTGCAATAACACACAGTTTGGCAGGTTTTTCACCATTCACCTCTACATTTTCAAGCATCCTTGCCATACCTAGTCCTTTTATTACTTGACCAAATACCACATGTTTGCCATTCAAATAAGGAGATGGAACTGTTGTGATAAAGAACTGAGAACCATTTATATTGGGGCCTGCATTTGCGATGCTCTGCAAACCCTCCTGATAATGCTTATAATGAAAATTTTCATCTTCAAATTTTTCACCATAAATACTTTCTCCACCTGTCCCGTTCTGATTTGAGAAGTCTCCACTCTGAATCATAAATTTCTTAATAATTTGGTGGAAAGGACATCCTTTAAAATGGACAGGTTTCACTGAATTGAGAATAGGACCCCGTTGAAGGAATCAGAGAAAGAACTGGAAGAGCTTGAAGGGACCGAGACCCCATATGTACAACAATGCCAAGCAACCAGAGCTTCCAGGGACTAAGCCACTACCTAAAGTCTATATTGGACTGACCCTGGACTCTGACCTCATTAGCAATGAATATCCTAGTAAGAGCACCAGTGGAAGGGGAAGCCCTGGGTCCTGCTAAGACTGAACCCCCAGTGAACTAGATTGTTGGGGGAGGGCGGGCAAGGGGGGAGGATGGGGAGGGAACACCCATAAGGAAGGGAGGGGAGGGGATGTTTGCCCGAAACCGAAAGGAATAACACTGAAATGTACATAAGAAATACTCAAGTTAATAAAAAAAAAAAAAAAAAAAAAAAGATGGACAGGTTTCCTAGTTGTTGATCCAGTGCCTTTTATCCTGTAAACAGTGCATGAAATTTTTCTACAGTTTTGGGAACAATATCAGCAAACAATTCTAAAACAATTCGTCCAACCAGATCCCCACCAATGTCCACGTCCAAGAAGACTCAAGGGTTCTTGGAATTGGAGGGCTTGGCTGCTGGGGATGGATGGGACATCTTCACTGCAGAAGCTGGAAAGTGGGACACAAGTGCCCCATGTGCGAGAGGGGCTCAAACTCTACTGCACCTCTACATTATAAGCTGGTGACACCTCCGATTTCTTTCTGAAGGCATTTAGTGCTATGAACTTTCCTCTTAGCACTGCTTTCCATTTCCATCTACCCCTGTGTTTAAGACCTCTGACAAACATGCTCTTAAACAAACACCAACTCAGTTTAATGGTAGCTCATACTAAAATCCTTTTTTATTGTAAAACAGAAATCTAGCTTTACCTTAGTGGAATTCTTTCATCAGGGATGGGGAATTGAGGTGGGGGGCAAATTGCTTTTCAGATTGCTGTGTTCCACAGTGTGTACAGGTATTTTTTGTTTTTGTTTTTGTTTTTGCTATGATCTGATTCAACAATAGTGTATTGATTAATTGTAGCCTTGAATAAAGCGGAAGCAAACACTGAGCCTTACCATACACTTTAAATACTGTTGGTGGTTGTGCCCACTTTGGCTGAATAAATGGCAGCAAGAACAAAAGCCCCAGCCTCTTGGTCCTTCTAGATAACAGTTAAGCATTTCCTGAGAAGGGTAAAGTCTCTGCCTGGGTCTGGGTCCTTGGTCCAGGAAATCTTTAGCTACTTCTCAATTGTCCTGGAAGGTTACCTTCAACACTGGGATAAACCAAGAGCCGTACATAGCAAGATACTGTATGTTAGGGATTGTCTTGGACAGCCTTGACCAAATCCAGAAGAAGGCTTGATACGTTTTTTGTTTGTTTGTTTGTTTGTTTGTTTGGTCAAGTGGTCCTTGGCTCTTTGAAGGAGCATTGTTAGCATAATGAGAAGAGTTTATTTAAACTATATATGTATATTAATACACAGAATTATGCATGTTGTAGAATTTTTATAGGCAAATAACTGGTAGTATGATAGCTTATGACTTTTGCCAAGTCCTTGTTATTTTATCCCTCTGTCTCCTTTTTCTGTATTTACCTCCCTGACTTAAGAGCCTCTCTTTTCCCATTTCCATATTCAGGTCACTTATACTGTGCTATTCTCCTCTCCATTGCTTCCCTTCCTGCTCCTCTGCCATGGTCCCTTTGATTTTCCTACTTCTACAGTTAGTGAAGCATCCTCACATCTGAAGTCTTGGAATTATGAGCCTCCAATACGAGACAATATGTGATGCTTGACTTTCTAGATTTGGGTTACCTCATTCAATGTGACCTTTTCAGCCCATTTACCTGATAAATGCATGATTTCATTTTTCTTCACAGCTGAACAGCATTCCATGGTGAACATGTACAACATTTTTATTGTCCATTCGATGATTGAAGGGCATTTCTATTTCCTAGCTATTGTGAATAAAGCAGCAATGAACATGACTGAGCACTTTGGATAGGATGTCAAGTTAGTCCCTTAGGCATATGTTAAGAAGTGCTTGGGGCTGGAGAGACAGTGCTTGGGGCTGGAGAGACCCCAGTGGTTAAGAGTGCTCACTGCTCTAGCAGAGGACCCAGGTTCGATTCCCAACACCCACACTGTATCTCACAATTGCTGTAACTTTAGTTGCAGGGCATCTGACATTCTCTTCTGGTCTCCACTGGCCACATGCAGGAAGTAAATATCAACTCAGGGAAGAACACACACACACACACACACACACAATAAATACATCCTTTAAAAAGAAAGTGCTATCAGTGCGTCATCTGATAGCTTCATTTCTAGACTTTCGGTGATTCTCCACATTGACTTACAGATCTGCAATACCATCAACGCGAATGAGGGCTCCCTTTTCGCCTACACCCCTTCCAGCATTTGATGTCAGCTGTTTGGATTATCTTTTTCCATTGTGATAGGGGTAAGATGAAATCTCTAAGGTGTTTGGATTTTCATTTCCTAATTGCTAGGGATGATTGGAAAATTTTTGAGATATTTCTTAGCCTCCCCCCCCCCTTGCTTTTGAGAGCTCTCTGATAGGTGCCAGACCCATTTTCTTAATGAGCCACTTGGTTTTTTTATTTTTTTTTATTTGTTGTTTGTTTGTTTTATTTGTTTTTAAGCTCTCTATGCATTCTAGCTAATCCTCTGTGAGATAGAGAGCTGACCAAGATTCTGTCCCATTCCGCGGGTTTCCTCTTTATTGGGTTGATTGTTCCTTTATCTGTGCAGAGCTTTGTAGATTTATGAAGTCCCACTTGTCAGTTATTGGCCTTAGATCTTGGGCAGAGGGAGTCCTAGTCAGAAAGCCCATTTCCATGTCTGTATCTGCTAGGTTTCCTTTAATTTCAATGTTTCAGGTTTCACATTTAGGTCTTTGATTTATTTGGAGAATTTGTGCAGTGATAGATACAGATCTAACTTTATTTTTCTGCATATGGATATCCAGTTTCCCCAGCACAATTTGTTAAAGATTTTGTCTGTTTATAGGTTATTTTTAGCAACTTTGTCAGATATTAAACAACTGACATTACATGTATTCGTTTTGGGGTTTTGATCTTATTCCATTGGTCTACACATCTAGTTTTGTGTACCATATTGTTTTTATTCCTATGGTTGTATAATATATCTTAATATTGGGAATGAGAAACACAGGTGATGGGAGAAACTCAAATCTGTAAGCTGACTCTATCTTGAGCCTGCTTGTCCACCTTTTGAACCCTGATTAATAAAAATACCAGGAAGAAACTGCCCTGAACCCGAGCCAAAGGAAAAGTGCCTAAAATTACACAGGTTATAGATATCTTGCTCAAAGTGGCTGAAGTCATCACTGACCAATCCCTGTGCGCCCAGGATACCCCTTGCCAAATAAGGTAACTGCTAGGCTAGACGTCCTTCCCACAATTCCCTGCTTAAACTGATATAAATCCCTGCCTATTTGAGGCTCCTGGCTCTCAGCACTGATCTGCTCCATTGGAGGAGTCTGAGGGTCCAGGCTTAAGTTCTTTGCTTTTGCATACATATTTGAACTCCTAGTTGTTTTTGGGAACCGTGAAAACTGGGTGCAACAGAAATGGTAAACCTCTAGCATTGTTGTTCTTGTTCAGGATTGTTTTGGCTATCTGAGGTCTTTTGTAACTCTACAGTCAGCCTGTGTCTTTGGATCGGAGAATTGAAGACAATTGTCATGGTTGATGTCCTATTGCTGTGAAGAGACAAGATGGAACTCTCATAAAGGCAAACGTTTAGTTGGGGTGGACTTAGCGGTTCAGAGGTTTAGTCCATTATCATCATGGTGGGAACTGTGGCAGCAGGCAGACAAACATGAGGCTGGAGAAGGAGAGAGAGTTCTAAATCTGGATCAGCAGGCAGCAGGAAGAGAGAGACGGACATGTTGTGCCTCCTTTGCAAGCCCCCAAAGCCAACCAGGAAACGACTCTGGTACAATCACATTAGGGTCTCTTTATTACAGTTACATCAGGGTCAAATTCCACTGACCCACGGGACAGTTTGGTGAAGCAGCCCCAAACTCTCAGCGGGACAAGGTTTTATAAGAAATGGGAGCGAGTGAGGGGGTGTCCATTCTGGCAAGCATCTAACGAATGACTATTGTAAGCCAACCGGTGGGTGCTCTGAAGCAAGATCGTATGTAATCACAAATGGTCTGAAGTACATCTGGAACGATCAGACTCATCTTTGATTATCTGTTGCTAGGAAGTAGCTAGAGAATAACTCTGGCCAGGGACAAACTCTGGGGTTCTTCCTGATACTTGGGTGCTGTTTCGGTTCAGCGGCCAGTTCATTTTTGTTTTTTTTTTTTTTTTTGTTTTTTTTTTTTTTTTTTAAATGGAGCGTGGTCCCAAGCTGGAGTAGGCATTTAAAACCTCAGAGCTTACCCTTGTTGCAGGATATTTGATTATTGTACATAGAAAACCGAATTGTTAACAAAATATAAAGCTTAAACAGATGACAGATGAAGTTAAGCATGTCCTAAAGAGAAACAGTTGAGGTGTGCCTCTAAAAGCCTCCATATATAAGAATGCTAAAGAATGAAACGTTCTGGGTGATTCCCATCTGTAATGAGATCTGTTGCCCTCTTCTGGTGTGAATAATTCTAAAAAAAGAAAGATATCATGTGGATTTCAATTGCATTAAAAAAGAATGAAAAGTTCCTGCCCAAGGTAAGGTGCTTGGGAGAAGTCCTGTCTATGATCTAAGGCAAAGTCAGTTGGATAGCCTTGAGCTACCCCACTGTAAACTTGAAATGGTTCATCCTTACTTGGCTTGGAGTCCTGTGCGCCATGATGGTGACATGGTTTAGCCTGCCAAAGGTGTAGGCGAGGAGCTAGAGATTTCTTTGATAAGCAATTAGTTTGGCTTGGAAAAGCCTTCATGGAAGAGATAGGGGTTTTCTCTTTGGGCTTTCAGGAACAATAGAGAAGCAGCTGGCTAGACACAGGTCTAGGAAAGAGAGCTAAGGAGCCCTCTTGGGTTTGGAGGAGCTCAAGGACAATGTAGACTAGCTAGCTCAGTAGGACAATAGCTAGCAATTCAGTTGTAGCATCAGGCTTACAGAAGATATTTTATATATAGTTAAGAAAATAAAGTTACCTCACAAAGCTAGCATGTTTTTGCATCAGTTTTTGCCTCCCATGTCTTTATTGGTGTAAATATTAGTTAAAATTTAAAGGGACAAATATTATACACCCCCCAGTGGCATACTTCCCCCAACAAGGCCATACCTTCTAATGGTGCCACTCACTGGTGACCAACCATCCAAATCTATGAACCTATGGGGGTCATTCCTAATTCAAATATCACACCATTGGTACTTAAAAGTTATGACTGAAATGTGTATGTTAATTGTGGTCATGGTGTTGTTGATATTTGGTGGTGTTGGTGGATGGTATTTTGTGTCTTAACAATTATGTCTTTGTATTTCTTTCCACAGTGCCTCTGTTATGCTCAGTCCCTCTTCAGCCTCAAATACTACTTTCTGTGTTTCCTTCAGGTCTTGTTTGTTGGATAGACAACTTTAAGGTTGTGTGTATCATGAAAAGTTTTTCTTTCTTCTTTATTTAAGGCAGATGGTTTTGCTGGATATAGTCTAGGTCATCTGCGATTGTCTTCTAAGATTTGGAATGCATTGTTCTAGGCTCCTTTACCCTGCAAAGTTTCCATCAAACTGTTATTCTGATGGGTTTTCTCTTCACATGTGACTTGGGTTTTTTCTATTGCCACTTTCAATTCACTTTGTTTATTGTGTATGCTTAGTGTTTTAACTGTGGTATGTCACGGGAAGTTTCTTTTCTGGTCTTGTTTATTTGATGTTCTTTGTGCTTCTTGTTTCTGTATTGGTTTATCTTTCCTTCTACAACCCTTTTGAAGAGCTTGTCTCTACCTTTCACTTGGAACTCTTCTTTCTTATCTAGGCCTATAAATTGTGATAATTTCCCTACTGGTGAGCCAATTCAAGACAGATTAGTATGTATATAATCACTGGCCCCAAGAAAGAAGGTAAGGGAAGTCACCATGGGAATAGAGATGAGAGGGATGAGGGGGAGAGAGAGAGAGAGAGAGACAGAGAGAGAGAGAGAGAGAGAGAGAGAGACAGAGAGACAGAGAGACAGAGAGACAGAGAGAGAGAGAGAGACAGAGACAGAGAGAGAGAGAGAGGGCGCATGTGCACAAAGAGGGGAAGAGGAGAGGAGATAAAAAGAGAGCAAAATATTTGGATTATATAGGGAAGCCTGTCTGGGGTAAGGCATCCCTACCCTTAGCTGGAAAGTTCAGGGTTGGGGGCAGGGTATACTAGGTAGGGACTGGGAAATGCTGGGAGAACCTGGAGGCCATGTCTGCTTTGGTATGTGAAATATGTCCCAAGGTCTAAAACAAACTAATTGATGTTTTTCAATTCATCGTGTCCCTTTATATTCCTTTCCTGTTTTTTTGTTGTTGTTTTTTGTTGTTTTTTGTTTGTTTTTTATTTTATTTATTTATTTTTTATTTATTTATGTATTTATTTATTTTTGCTTTTTAACTTTTTATGTTCCTTGCTTATTTGGTCTAGATTTTCCACTTTATTTCCTGATATTCTGTCTTCTGCTCGACTCAACTTGTAAGGCACTCCTTTAAGTTTTCTAGTTGAGTTACTGGATTTTCAATTCTATCTTCAGTTCGGTTTGAGCCCTCTTCACTGTTTCTATCTCTGATTGACTGTTTCCTCAAGTCTTGGGTTTTCTTCACTACTTGCATGAGTTTTATATCTGTGTTTTCTTGGGCATCACACAGAAATGTATCCCTAAGCTTTTTCTTGTTAATTTCCCGGAGATGGTTTTATGTGTCTTCTTCAAATTCATTGATTTCTTTGATGAAATGTTTGATTGTTCTTTTAAATTCTGTTTCCTAGAGTTCATCTAGGTAATTCTTATTGGCAAGCATTTTGACAAGACTAGTAGGTGCCCTGAGGCCTTACATGATTGTTGCTTTCTTCTCCATCCAATGCATGGCTCCAAAGAGCCCCTTCCCTTTCCTGCAGTCTCTTTTTTCTCCTAGGACCCAGAAGTCCCTCCTGTCCCTTCCCTCCAGCAATTGGCTCTAGGCCTTCTTTACAATCAATCAATCAATCAATCAATCAATAACCAATTAGGGAACCAGATTTATTATTAGCTCCTCCCCTACATCACTATATTTCCATGCAATACACTAAGACAGGAAGTTCCTTTTGCTGTCTATTTGGTGTTTCAATGCCTCCTGTATCTTTAATAGGAATCTCTTCCCTTCATTTCACTTTGGGAATTTTCTCCTATGATTTTTAAAAAATATCTCTGTGCCTTTGACCTGAATTTCCTTCTCTTCTTCTATACCTGTGATTTCTGTTTGTTCTTTTTTTTACATTTTTTTTAAATTGCATATTTTTTTATTTATATTTCAAACGTTATTCCCTTTCCTGGTTTCATATCCATAGGCCCCATATTGCATCTCCCCTCCCCCTTTTTCTGTCAGGGTGTTCCCCCTCCCCAACCACCTTCCTGCCTCCCACCCTGACATTCCCCTACACTGGGGGTGTCCAGTCTTGACCAAGGGCTTATCCTCCCATTGGTGCCCAACAAGGCCATCCTCTGCTACAGATGAGACTGGAGCCACGGGTCTGTCGATGTATAGTCTTTGGGCAGAAGTTTATTCCCTGGGAGCACTGGTTGCCTGATACTGTTCTAATGGGATTGCAAGCCCTTTAGAGCTCCTTCAATCCTTTCTCTAACTCCTCCAATGGGGACCCTATTGTCAGTTCAACGGTTTGCTGCTGGCGTTTCCCTCTGTATTTGTCATGCTCTGGCTGAGCCTCTCAGGAGACAGCTATATCAGCCTCCTGTCAGCATGCACTTCTTGGCTTCATGAATATTGTCTATGCTAATACTGCCAATTCATTAGCATGGGAGATCTTTCCATCTTCTGAGGTTATTGTCAATTTCTTTCTCCAGAAAGGAGTTCTTGTCATACAGATCTTTCACTTGCTTGGTTAGAGTCACCCCAAGATATTTTATATTATTTGTAACTATTGGGAAGGGTATCATTTCCCTAATTTCTTTCTCAGCCTGTTTATCCTTTGTGTAGAGGAAGGCAGCTGATTTGTTTGAGTTTATTTTATACCCAGCCACTTTGCTGAAGTTGTTTATTAGGCTTAGTAGTTCTCTGGTGGAACCTTTTGGGGTCAATTTAGTATACTATCATATCATCTGCAAATAGTGATTTTCTTTTTACTTCTTCCTTTACAATTTGTATCCCTTTGATCTCCTTTTGTTTTCTGATTGCTCTGGCTAGGACTTCGAGTACTATATTGATTATGTAGGGAGAGAGTGGGCAGCCTTGTGTGTCCCTGATTTTAGTGGGATTGCTTCAAGTTTCTCTCCATTTTGTTTGATGTTGGCTGCTGGTTTGCTATCTATTGCTTTTACTATGTTTAGGTATGGGCCTTGAAATTCTGATCTTTTGAAGACTTTTAACATGAAGGGGTATTGAATTTTGTCAAATCCTTCTCAGCATCTAGTGAGATGATAATGTATTTTTTTTCTTTGAATTGTTTACATAGTGAATTACTTTGATGGATTTTCACATTAAACTATCCCTGCATTCCTGGGATGACACCTAATTGATCATGATGGATGATCATTTTGATGTGTTCTTGGATTCAGTTTGCGAGAATTTTCTTGAGTATTTTTGCATCAATATTCATAAGGGAAATTGGTCTGAAGTTCTATTTCTTTGTTGGATCTTTGTGTGGCTTAGCACACAAAGTTATAAGCACAATTGGTATATTCCTTCTGTTTCTGTTTTGTGGAATATTTTGGACCATATTGGTATTAGGTATTTGAAATTCTGATAGAATTCAGCACTAAATTCATCTGGTCCTGGCCTCCTCCTCCTCTTCCTCCTCCTCCTCCTCCTTCTTCTCCTTCTTCTCCTCCTTCTTTTCTTCCTTCTTCTTCTTCTTCTTCTTCTTCTTCTTCTTCTTCTTCTTCTTCTCCTTCTCCTTCTCCTCCTTCTCCTCCTCCTCCTCCTCCTCTTCCTCCTCCTCCTCCTTCTCCTCTTCCTCCTTCTTTTCCCTCTTTCTCCTCCTCCTCTTTCTTCCCTCTCTCTTTTCCTTCTTTTTTCTTCTCCTCCTCCTTCTTTTTCCTCTTTCTTTTCTTTTCTCCTTCTTCTTTTTCTCTTCTTCTTTTTTTTGGTTGGGAGACTTTCAATAACTGCTTTTATTTCTTTATTGTTATGGGATTGTTTAGATGGTTTATCTGACCTTGATTTAACTTTGGTACCTGGTATCTGTTTAGAAAATGTCCATTTCATCCAGATTGTCCAGTTTTGATGAACAAAGGCTTTTGTAGTAGGATCTAAAGTAGGATCTAAAGATATTTTTTTAATTTCCTCAGATTCTGTTGTTATGTCTCCCTTTTCATTTCTGATTTTTTAATTTGGATATACTCACTGTGACCTCTGGTTAGTCTGTCTAAGGGTTTACCTTTCTTACTGCTTTTCTCAAAGAACCAGCTTCTCATTTTGTTGATTCTTTGTATAGTCTTTTTGTTTCTACTTGGTCAATTTCAGCCCTTGAGTTTGATTATTTCCTGCCTTCTCCTCCTCTTTGGTGTATTTGCTTCTTTTTGTTCTAGAGCTTTTAGGTGTGCTGTCAAGCTGCTGACATATGCTCTTTCCTGTTTCTTTCTGCAGGCACTCAGCGCTATGAATTTTCCTCTTAGCACTTTTGTTCACTGTATCTCATAAGTTTGGGTATGTTGTGCCTTCATTTTCATTACATTCTAAAAAGTCTTTAATTTCTTTCTTTATTTCTTCCCTCACCAAATTATCATTGATTAAGCATTGGTCATTTTTCATGTGTTTGTGGGCTTTCTGTCATTTTTGTTGTTATTGAATACCAGCCTTAGTCTGTGGTTATCTGATAGGATGCATGGGAGTATTTCAACCTTCTTGTATCTGTTGAAGCCTATTTTGGGACCAATTATATGGTCAATTTTGAAGAAGGTACCAAGAGGTGCTGAGAAAAAGATATATTCTTCTGTTTTAGGATGAAATGTTCTATCGATATTTTTTAAATCCATTTAGTTCATAACTTCTGTTAGTTTCTCTATGTTTCTGTTTAGTTTCTGTTTCTATGATCTGTCCATTGATGAGAATGGGGTGTCGAAATCTCCCAGTATTATTGTGTAAGGTGCAATGTGTGCTTTGAGCTTTAGTAAGGTTTCTTTTATGTATGTAGATACCCTTGCATTTGGAGCAGAGATATTCAGTATTGAGAGTTCATCTTGTTGGGTTTTTTCTTTGGTGAATATAAAGTGTCCTTCATTATCTTTTTTGATAAGTTTTGGTTGCAAGTTGATTTTGTTCAGTGTTAGAATGGCTACTCCAGCTTGTTTCTTGGGAACATTTGCTTGGAAAGTTGTTTTCCGGCCTTCTATCAGAGATACTGTCTGTCTTTGTCGCTGTGTTTTCTGTAGGCAACAAAATGCTGGGTTCTCTTTATGTATCCAGTCTGTTACTCTTTATCTTTTTATTGTGTAATTGAGTCCATTGATATTAACAGATATTAAGGAATATTGATTGTTGTTTCCTGTTATTTTTGTTGTTAGAGGTGGAATTATTTTGTTTTTCTTTACTAAGGAGGTTATTTTGTTTTTCTAGGGTGTAACCTTCTCCTTGTGTTGTTTACCATCTATTATCCTTCTAGCACTGGGTTTGTGGAATCTATATGTAAATTTGGTTTTGTCATATCTTTCCTCGATGCTAATTGAGAGTTTTGTTTAGTAGCCTGAACTGGCATTTGTGTTCTCTTAGAGTCTGTATTGACATCTCTCCAGGATCTTCTGGCTTTCATAGTCTCTGGTGAGAAGTCTGATGTAATTCTGATAGGTCCGCCATTATATATTACTTGACTTTTCCCCTTACTACTTTTAACATTCTTTCTTTGTTTAGTGCATTTGGTGTTTTGAAAATTATGTGATGGGAAAAATTTCTTTTCTGGTCCAATCTATTTGGGGTTCTGTAGGCTTCTTGTGTGCTTATGGGCATCTCTTTCTTTAGGTTAGGGAAATTTTCTTCTATAATATTGTTGAAGATATTTATTATTTGTTGGAAATCTTCGTTTGATACCTATTATCCTTAGGTTTGATCTTCCCATTGTCCTGGTTTCATGTTTTTTTTTTTTATTTTCATTTTGCATTTTCTTGAACTGTTGTGCCAATGTTTTCTAAAAAAGCAGATTCTTTTTTCTCTCTTTGTATTCTGATGGTGATGCATCTATGACCATCTCTTTCCTAGGTTTTCTATCACCAGGGTTATCTACCTTTGTGGTTTCTTCATTTTCTATTTCCATTTTTAAATCCTAGATTGTTTTATTCATATCCTTCACCTGTGGTTGTGTTTTCCTGTAATTCTTTAAGTGATTCTTCTGTTTTCTCTTTAAAGGCTTCTACTTGTTTACCTATGTTGTCCTATATTTCTTTAAGGGAGTTATTTATGTCCTTATTAAAGTCCTCTATCATCATCATGAGATATCATTTTAAATCCAAATCTTTCTTTTCTGCTGTGTTTGATATCCAGTACAGTTGGTGGGAGAACTGGTTTGATGCCAAAGTCTTGGTCTCTGTTGCTTATTCCTTGCTTATTCATCAGGTTTTTGTGTTAGCTTGTTTTTTTTGGATAGTGGCTTGACCCTCCTGTAAGCATGAACTTAAACCTGTTTTCTTTTAGCTGGATTTGAAAAAGCTGGGGACTTGTTCAGTTATCAGACACCAGAATCCCTGTCCCAGAGTGCTCTTTTGTTGTCCTGAGGCCTCCAGGCAGGTTTCAGAGACTTCTCTTACCTCTGCCTCAGTTGTCAGTGCTCCTGATGACTGGCTTTCAGCTCTGGGTGCAGGCAAAACTGAAGTTCTGCCCCCTGACTGCTCCTAGGTCCCTTGCCCAGAGGGCACTAACTCATTGGGCCAGGAATGTGAATATTAGTTGTGTCCTCTGAACCCTCAGGATTGTCTGAACTTCCGAGAGTCTAGCTCTCTCCCCCATGGGATTTGGGTACAGAAAGTGGTGGGACTGGGTCTGCTCGGGGTACAGGCAGAAACTGGAATCTTGTTCTTTCTATAGTTTTTCAGGTTCCCTGCACAGCCATTCCTGTGTGCATGTATGTGTATAGTTAACATTTGTTTTTACTAAGTGATCTGTATTCTTACCTTCTCTTTGAGACCTGATCTTCTCTCTTCTACTTAATCTCATATATCGGTGAAACTTTCCTCAGAGCTCTTTGTTTGACTTCCTAAGTTTTTCATTTCATTTTGGATATTCTTTAGAGAGCCTGTCTTTTTATTAAATTTTTTTCAGATCTTGAATTGCTTTCAAAGATTAATTTAACTGTTTGTGTTTTCATGGTTCTCATTCAGGCTTAGTTCATGTCTTCTTTGAATTCCTTGAATATATTTATTATTGCTGTTTTGAAATTACTGCCTGCAGTGGTGGTACATGCCTTTTATCCCAGCATCAAGAAGCAAAAGCAAGCAGATCTCTCTGAGTTCAAGGCCACTCTAGTCTACATAGCAAGTTCACGAACAGTCAGGACTACATAGAGATACCCTATCTCAAACAAACAAACAAAATAAACATAAAAGAAAAAAGCAATTACTGCCTTGTACATGAACTAGGTTGCTTACTCAAAGAATAGTACAGTTGGAGGGATAATTTCCAAAGGAGATATATTTCTTATTCCTGGTTTTTGTGTTTTGGATATTTAGTCTAGGCATGAATTTATATTTTTTCTAGTGTTTCTTGGTGCAGTTATCTAGTATTCTCTTTGTTGGATTGTTTGAATTTGTACTAGAATTTTTTGAAAAAAAAATAACTATTGTTTGTATGTTGGGTAAACAATTAGCTTGACAAATGGAAAAAATAAAAAGATTCTCTCTGTATATCTTCAGGTTTTTACTCACTGGAAAACCTATAGGCTTTGTATTCCCTGAGGTAATAGGTAATATACAGGGTACAAGAGACAGTCTGTTAAATAAAACTACAGAGACATTTTTTACATTGTCTGTCTATGAATGACAAAGGAATAGAATGAGTTAAGCAGTAGTAGGTTGACTCTGGTACAGTTATTTATTTAATTTTTTATTATTTTTTAAAAAAATTATTTATTTATAAACAATGACAAAAAATAAATGTATAAATTTACTCAAAAACTATATGTTATAATATAATATATACAAATACAAAATAAAATACAAGACATTTTTACATTGATCTATGAACAAAGGAATAATGTATTTGCTTACTCAGGTACTCTACATTTATTTATTTATTTATTTATTTATTATTTATATATTTATAGAACTTTCAAAAAATGAAATCTTCAAATTTCAACAGCCAACACAAGAAAGGAGAATCCGCTCATTCCAAATTTTGTTGTACAATCATATTTTAAAATTTATAGAGCATATTTTAAAACTATGATGAAAAGAGAATAAAGTTTGTAAAAGAGAGGAAAAATGTTGAAACAAGTGATCTTAGGTTTTGGGTTTTGGCCCTGCCAACATTGCTGTTCAACTTTTTATGATTCTGTGTGGGTATGCTCTCACAGGTGACTGCCAAGGTATTTTGCAGAATATTTGATCCCACCATGAACTCCAAGATTGTGTTATTTACTCCAAAAAGCTGTTTCTAGTTGTGGTGTGGCTCAGTTCTAGCACACACCTTTAATGCAAGAGCTCTCTGCTTGAACATTAAAAACAGGATTAAATAAAGGCAACTATGGGTAAAGAGGCAGAACAAGCAATCATTTAACAGGAGGTGAACATAGGATTATTAAGAAAAGAAACCCAGAAAGTAAGTTAGGAGGACAGACAGAGACTCACGGGAAGTAGAGGGGAGGGACATTTAGTTTGTGGGGTTTTGAGACAGTGTAGGAGAGATTCCTTCTGAGACATTGGCTGAGGAGGACGTTCAGCTGGGTAATTTCTCTGCCTCTCTGAGCTGGCAGGATTCCACCCCCAGGATCTGGCTCCTGAGCCTTTAGTGGTAAAATTGAACAACTGAATGAAATTTAAGTTACCTTGGAGACTCCTAGAAATTAGAGGTGACAGAGCAGTGGGACACCTGCTAGGGAAATCTGCTAACAGGAACTGTTAACAGTCTAAGAGAAAGAATTGTGTTTCAGTCAATAAAGCTGAAAGGAGTTGGACATCAGACATGGAGATGCAGAGTTTGGAGTTTGCCCAGCTGGCTTTTGGTCACTTTGGGTCCAGTGTTTCCTCACTATGACACTTTAGGATGGTAATGTATATCCTGTGATTTTGGAAATATGTGATGTGTATTTTAATTTTGATTTTATAGGGGATTACAGTCAAGAGATTGCGTGAATCTCATCAGAGACATTTAACTTGGAAATTTTAAATATTGTTGAGACTGTGTTAGACTGTGGGGACTGTTGGAAGTCAATTAAATGCATTTTACATCATGTTTTGGCTACAAACCTCTGGGGGCCAGAGAGCAGAATGTATAGGTATGGCCCCATAGATTCATTTGTTTGAATACTTGGCCCCTAGGGAGTGGCACTATTAGGAGTTGTGGCATGTTTGGATGTCAGAGGACAACCTGGAGGAATCAATTCTCTCCTTACATAATATCCTTCCTGAAGATTAAAGTCGAGTTGCTGAATGGAATCTGACTGCTAGTGCCTGTATCCACAGAATTATTTTGTCATCCTAGTTAAATGTTATAAGTTAATTTTAGGATTTGTTTTGCATTAATAAAATGGAAAAACTTATAGTACCTCCCTTACATATTGGTTCTATATGTGATATTAGAATGATCTATGAAGAGTGCTCAGGAAAAGTCCTAAGGCTAGGGCTCCATCCAAAGTAACTGCTGTCACTCATTGACTATGAGTCACTTCCTTTTTCTGACTTCTCCTTCCCTGGTGGTAAGAGGTTGAGTTTCCAACAAGAGAGTTCCCCAACCCCTCCCCCCCCCATTTTGTTCCTTTTTAGTACATAACTCTGACCTGTAACTTGTTAATATATTTTTCCCACAATTCATTAGGGCAAGATCAGGCTGTATTTTTTTTTACCATGTTCCCTCTGTATTTAACATACAGTGTATAGCATACATGTAAACTATGTAAAATATACATAATTTATGCTGGGATTTAGTAGACCAAAAACATTTGTTAAATGACTAATGAATTAATAACCGAATCATATGTATTTTATAAATGAATGAATCACTCTTAATAGGTTACAAAATCTTTATCAAGAAGATTTCATAACAAATAATAGAGCATAAAGTACTTGAAAACCTGCTGATTAAAAGTTTCATTTCAGGGCCTAGTGACTTCAGTCAGAATAAGGACCTTCAACTCCATCTCCTCCTGAAGCATCTATTCTTCTAAATTCTATGTTTGCTTCTAAATAGCAAATAGATACTTGCAAATATCTTGTTTGAGTTGTCTTAAAATATGAATTCTCTGTGGACAATTCTAAAAGCAGAAAATGACTGTGAGGCTCTGGAGGGTGAGGAGAGAAAGGTCACTATAAGGTTCATTTTCTACTTCCCTTTTCCCAGAGCTGTCTTATCAGACTTTGTGCATTGTCAGTAGGGCCTCTATATAGGGAAGTCTCTCTGGTGTGTGTGTATGTGTGTTTGTGTCCAGATGTCATGTGTGTCATACTCTACACACACACGCACACACACACACATTCTGTTTCTTGTTCCACAAGTCATTTAACACCACTGTAGATTATTTTTAATAGATGCCAATTATACTTCATTACTTTTCTATTGCTGTGATAGAATACCATGACCAAGGCTACTTATAGAAGAGTTTATCTGAGCTATGGTTCTAGAGGGATAAGAGTCCATGTTAGCAGAGTGGAAGAATCACAACCGGAGCAGGAACCTGAATGTTAACTTCTTGAACGTCAAGCACTAAACAGAGAGAGCAAACCAGGAATGGTTTTCTTCTTCTCCAAGCCTAAGTTACATACTTTCTCCAGATGGCCAAACCTCCTGAAATTCCCCTAAACGACTATCTAAAAGGGAGCTAAGTGTTCAAATACATGAGCCTGTTGGGTCATTTTCATTCAAACTGCTACAACATCATACAGCCAGCTCAGCAAAGTAGCCACTCTGCAGCTCCTCGTCCTGCCTTCATAAAATACCTATTTAAGGTTGCTTTCCTTCTCCATCCATCCATTCATCCATCTGTCCATTCATCTATTCATCCATCCATCTGTTAATCCATCCATCCATCCATCACATATCTACCTTCCTGTCCCACGCGCAACTTCCCGCCGGCATCGCGCGACTTCCCGCCGGCAAGAAGCACGCGAGACATAGAAATTCTTGCTATGATACTTTATTCCTATCTCATGGTGGAAGCCCCGTGCACCGGCCAGGCACGCCTATTTAACCCTCTCACACGCATCCACACCTGATTGGTTGCTTACTCATGACCTCATCAGGCACGCCCCGGAAATGGGCAAAGACCTGGCACGAAGGCACTCTTGCACATGCGCACAGTTAACTTCCTGAGAAGGGCAGTCGGCTGGCGCAGCGAAGGCCAGCGCCATCTTGTCTAGCTCGGCCTTCCACGTGGGGCACAGTGGAAGCCAGCGCCATCTAGTGGTGGCGAATGTTATTGCGGCCCTCTACACCTTCCTACTTGTGTTAGCCATTTCTCTCTCTCCTTTTTAAAGATTTATTCATTATTTATAAGTACACTGTCACTGTCTTCAGACACACCAGAAGAGGGCATCAGATCCCATTATAGATGGTTGTGAGTCACAGTGTGGTTGCTGGGATTTTGAACTCAGGACCTCAGGAAGAGCAGTCAGTGATCTTAATCACTGAGCCATCCCTCCAGCCTGCCGTTTTGTCATAACAACACACCGTATAGAAACAAGTTGAGGAATGATTTATTTTAACTAATGTTTTTCAGAGCATGCTAGTGTAAATAGCATTGTAGAATTTTTGGCAATAGGAATGTATGCACCAGAAAGCATGAGCAGGACAAAGCATGACCAGGTGATAAACCTCAAGGCCTTCCCAGTGCCCAACATTTGCCAGTCAGACTTTCATGTCTTAAAAGTTTCATAAACTCCCAACACTGGGCTGCCATATTTGAAGTAAGTGTTCAAAAACATGCAAAAGTATCTATCTATCTTCTTGCATTTGAGGAATAAGAGTAGGCCAGTCATTTTGGTACAGTTGTATACACATATTTTACAATAAAATAACAACTGAGAAAATTCCTCTGGGTTTCAGTGATTAATCTGACAAAATGAATGGATAGTCAAAAATGAAGCAAGCCTTCACTTGACCTTTTCAGTTTGCCACAGATGCATCTAAGGAGCAGCCTGACACACTGAGAAAACCAGGTGGCCTGAAGTCAACTGAAGAATCCATTACGGGACATTGTCTTCTTAGTAGACATTCAGGTCAGGAGTAAAGGTACTACCCCAGTTAGAGGACAACAAAGGTTTTGTTGATTCTTGTCATTCTTTTAATGACAGGGGGATTGGGGATTTAGGTCAGTGGTAGAGTGCTTGCCTAGCAAGTGCAAGGCCCTGGGTTCGGTCCCCAGCTCTGAACAAAAGAAAAAAAAACATGATAGGAAGAGGACACTTATGAGGACTAAGTTACAAACCAGCTCTGATATACACATATAGCAAGAATAGACTTGAATAGTGCTGATTTCCTTTGTCAGTTTTGTTTAGGGACATCTTGTAGCCCAGTAGAAAACACCATTAGCTGAAGCATGAATACTTAGCTGATTCGGTGATGGAATACTAAATTCTGAAAATATGATTAATCATTCCACTTTTTCAAAATTTTCTGGAAATAAAAACTCTGCATGGAGTCAGGTAATAGATATACATATCTTTAGTCCCAGTGCTCAGGAGGATCTCTGAATTCAATGCCACTCTACCTTCCACCTCTGAAAAAAAGAAATTACCCCCCCTCGTGTATGTGTGTGTGTGTGTGTGTGTGTGTGTGTGTGTGTGTTATGGTGGTGGTGGTGGGATGCTGAGGACCAATCACAGGACTCTATGAGTATAGCAGCAATTACTCTGAGACACATTCATATTTCCAGACCACTCTTATGTTTTTACAGTGATTCAAGTAAGAAGATGCTGACACGGCAACGTTCAGATGAAATATGCCCCCTGCCTAAGTAAGATAAACTGACTTAAGTTTATATTTCTGGTGGTCAAGTGAAGGTACAAATGTTAAGAGCATGAACAAAGCACATCTAAATATATTAACTTAGGGCAAAGTCTTTAAAAGTTTCTTTTTTACCAAATGAAGACTAAAAACATATTTTGTGATAATTTTTATAAAAGTTATTATTTTAAAAAGGCAAAAAGTCAGACTCACACAGAATTAACCAGACCCAAAATCTATATATCTCAGTTAGTTTCAAAATCCTGACTCCATGGAGCTTTGCATTGGAGTTTACGCATTCAATATTGAATATATTTATATACTTATAATAACTTAGAAAGCAGCTTTCAATCACTGTGAAGAGTGCTTTTAAACTTAATATAAGCAGATTCTTTTGGACAGTTTTTAAGTGTGTGGTATGTTAGTAAGTTGTGCACTCACAGAGATATATATAACACACACACACACACACACACACACAACACACACACACCCACACACACACACACACACACACACACACACACATGTCTTAACCCTGCACCCAGCTCTGGCTTTTGTTTTCCCAGTTGTTCTTTTGTAAAGAGCAGGAAAGACATGTGCATGTCATCAGAAAGCACACGTTGAAGCAGGCTGTGCTTCAGAGAGAAAGCACCATTATAGATAACATTCTAAATTGTACTTGTTCTGCTATATTAAAGGACACGTACATAAAGATAAATAAAAGACTCTAGAAAAGATGCTAGATTGCATTATAAATTTTGAACCAATTATAGATAAAAGTTTTAAATTCAACATGTTTTTCTGATTTCTGGCTTTCTTTAACGGGACAGAGAACAGCTTGAAAGACTAGGGAACACGGTCGATGAATATGAAGGCTAAGTCAACTGCTACAACGAGGCCTGTGCATATAGAGAGAGTGGTGAGCAACACAAAGGTGGTGAAAGGCAGGCACTGCCTCAGCTCTCCACATGAATTAGAGCTGAATTAGAGCTCAATGGCGCTGTCAGAACTGAGCCCAGAATGGCACACCCCAACAACACCAACAAGAAAATTGTCAAAGACTTCCATAACACTTCTTCAGGATAAATTCATGCATTCTATTTTCCTTTGTACAGAAAATGGTCTGTCCCTTTGGAAAGTCTTGCCACTTAATTTAGCAGTTGAAGCCTTCTGGATTAGGCTGTGCTTTCATATGGTATATTATTATTATTTCTGCATGATCAAAATTAATTATAATTATCATCTGAACTGCATTGCAGTTTGGCTGTGAAAATCAAAATGGGTTATACATGGTGTCCTGATTAGTTTTATGTCAACTTGACATAAGCTAAAATCATTTGGGAGGCAGGACCCTTAATTAAGAAAATGCTTCCATAAGATCCAGCTGTACACAAGCCAGCAGGGCATTTTCTTAATTGTTGATTGATGGAGGAGGGCCCAGGCTATTGTATATGGGGCTATTCTTGGGCTGGTGGTCCTGATTTCTGTAAGAAAGCAGGATGAGTATGCCATGAGGAATAAGCCAGTACATATCAATCTTCTATGGCCTGTGCATCAGCTCCTGTTTAAGTTTGTCCCCTTCGAGTTCCTGTTCTAGCTTCCTTCAGTAATAAACTATGATGTCAAATTGTGAGCCAAATAAATCCTTTCTTCCCCAACTTTTTTTTTTTTTTTGTCATGGTGTCTCATTGCAGCAATAGAAGCCCTAACTAAGACACACAGTAACTCTAAGCCTTTAACAGGTTATCAGATGTCTGAAGATAAAGTATTTTAAATGAAGAAAGCAGTTTTTTGAAAGTCAGAACTGTAATGTTTCAGGAACCACCATCCTCTCATATCCACTGTGAGCACTGTCAGAGTTCCTGGGTGTTAGCACTCGGTCTTGGTGAGACAGCTTCTGTTTTAGATTTTCAAGCAGCACAACAAATTCCACTTTCAGACATGAAGCCTTATCAAAGTCCGTAAATATGATCATTTTATTTCCTAACTACTAACCTCCCTATAAATGACACAGATATTTGATATCAAGTTTATTTGTTTGTTCGCCTGCTAAATGTTCGCCAACTTTGAATAAGGAGTGAAAATTTCATTCCTGCTTCTACGGTTGTTTTGAAATACTAGAAACGCCTTTTCTATCGCTTATGAAATAGCTCAACATGCAGAGTATAACTCTTAAAAACATTCAAAGGAGAGGAAACTCTACTCAATGACTTTGCGGAGCTCCCACCTGCACAGTGTGTGTATGACGTGTTGGTCTTTGGAGTACTGCTGGCTTCTGCACTGCAGCTCACCACAGGAGTGGTGTCTGCTCTTCCTGCGTCGACACTTCTTCATGGATTATATTTCTTGCCTTGGTGGGGTAATGCTTGTAAAAAAGATAATTGATTTCTACTTTAAATAATAACAACTATTTGTTTCTCTTTAAGAAAGCAATAATAGATCTCTTTAAACTTTTCCTTCCTGGAAAATATAGAAGTCATTTGCTTTCATGCCAAAGACAAGTTACACCAACTGACAAGGTGCCAGGAAAACAATAAGGAACACAACAGTGAATCCAGCTGAGCCTCTGGCACACAAAGACATAGTTGTGGAAAGCTGTTTCATTGTCCTCTAAAAGTTATGAATTTGAAGAACTGTAAAAGAGAAGACATGAACAGGTGAATTGATACATGCAAAGTGGCATAAACATACAATGGAATATTATCTGGCATTCAAAGGAATGAAACGTTTGGAATTTGCTATGATATGAACTTGAAAACACCATGCCAAGTGAATTAGGCCAAATTTAGCCAAATAAATACTTAGAGCAGTCAAACAGATAGGAGAGTCGCAGTCACTGTGCTCTGGGGAGAAGGAAACTAGAAAGTTCTAATGAGTGCAGTGTGTCATTTTAGGATCACAGAAACGTAGCAATGCACAGTGATACTTTCACAGCATTGTAAGCAAGCTTTAGGTCACTGACTTCACACTTGAAAAGGATAAAGTGGTAGATTCCATGGTATATTTACCTCAGTAAAGAGAGAGAGGGAGACTGGAGATGTGGCATGTAGGAGCACACCATTACCCAGCATGAAATCCGTCATGAAGTCCCTCTGTTTAGGAGGTAGAGGCAAGACGATTTGGAGTTCAAGGCCATTCTCAGCTACACAGGAAGTTCAAGTCCAACCAGGAATACAAGAGACCCCATCTCAAAAAAGAAACAAATAAAAAAATTAAAAGTTGCAGAAAAAGGAAGGGAAACATCACCCCAAGACAGTGGTTAGAAAGAAATTATGAAATTTCTTTCCCTGTCTCACAGATTGTTCTTGTCCACAGTAAATCTTCTTTTTAGGGCTGTGATATTGAGATATTACCAACAGCTATTTGCTTTCTAGTTGTTTTAGCAATTTTATTTTATCATTTAAATGTAAGACAAAGAGTTGCTGTGTTTATGACAAAACTCAGGCTTGAAAATGACACGAGCCTGTGAAAATCAGATTGATGGTGAAGACCAGTCATCTTTTTATTCATTAGAGAACTGTAATCATAACTTCATTAATTAAAATATGATAAAAAGAAAGTATTCATTAGATGGTTTTCATATGTAGTAAATTTTTTAAATCCTATAGGAATTAGCACTATAATTTTAAAAGTTTCCCTTCTGAGAAAGTCCAGTATCTCTTTCCTTCTTTTTATGTCTATCTATTTTTTCTTATATTTTTGAGAAATTAATATAATCACGTCATTTTTACTATTTTGTGATAGAGGCTTGGTTCTCTTCCAATGCTTCTCTTTGGACAAGGCTGCATATAAATAAATACCACGAGGTACAAGATGTGGTCCCTGCTCTGTGGATAATTTCGTGATTTTCAAACTGTTTAGGAAACGGAGCAATTGGCGAGTGTAGTCTATAACAACAGACCCAGACACCTTTCTATGATGGTTATACTCATCTATTGTCTTCATGATCTGATGCAAAAGACACAAAGATCATTTAAAATGCAGTCAGTGGGACTGAAGAACTGTATTTCCAGTTATGTTCCACTTTTATTTAAATATAAATGGGCACATCACATGTGACCAACAGTCAGAACCTGAGCTGGTGAAAGGCTGGTGGCTGCTTCAAAGTGGCTAGATTTCCTGCATCTCCAGAGAGGTTGCTGCCAGTCTGTGAGATTCCTCCATTCTTTTTCACACCTGGAACTTCACAGCAAACCTTGGAACAAAGAGAAAGCAAATGGGTAGTGTGACTCAAGAGTTTTTGATATGATCTCAGTTTTGGGTAGGACTTCCTCTGGCCTCCTTCTGGAAAACTGAGGTCCTTCCGGTCAGTGTTCCTGGTATAGCGCCCCATTTTCTCTTCCTTGGAGTTATTTTTATTCATCTGATCGCCTCATATGAAGTGCAAATGGGGTTAGGCCTAGAACAAGACTAGGGGGTCTTACTAAAAAGGCTTCTTATTTTGGCTCAGGAATGTAGATGTCAAGAGAAGCATCATTATCCATCAGTACGGTAGTATTCAGACAAACTTACTCCCTTCCTTAAGCTCAGCTATGGAATTGCTTCAGCTAGCCACTTGAACTTGGCCATGAAGGAAAATGCACATCCTCTAATGTTTTGCATGACTTGGGTTAATGAAAAGAAATCCCAGAAAGTGGCATTGTATAAACCAACTTATTCCAGGTTAAAACACCATGAACAACTATGCTATTTGCCAATGTGCCAAATGCTCGAAGTTCAAGCCACTATTTAGACTTTTCAGAATCTATAGTAGCCCTCCTCATTCGCTATAGATTGCAGACCTTTTAGACATAGTTCCCCCTTTCTCCCAGTTCAGACTGCTATTGGTGCAGTCTTTCCAACCTTTTCCTCTCTTTACCAAATACATACTATCTACGTACACAGCCCTAGTGGAAATAAACAGAAATAAAATTTTGCATACAATTTGCTCTTAAGAAACTCACACTTTGGGTCAGGATCTCACAAAGAAAAATACCAAAATAACAACAACAACCCTCCCAAAAAAACCCCACAAAACCAAAAAAAAAAAAAAAAAAAAAAAAAAACAAAAAAAAAAACAAACCACACGAACTGAGGAGTAGTTGTGTCATACAAAATAAGATGAGATGAAACCAGGTATATTAAAAGGAAATACTTATAAAAGGAAGAAAGGAATAAGCATGGTCCTAAATCGTGGAATTTTGGTGGTACAAACAGCTAATCATTAATCTTAAATAAGTAAAGCAGGGCCAAGAAAGTTTGCAAAAACAGTATAGAAGTCAAGTGTCTCCCATGTGTTCATCTCTGATTTCTGAATCGTTAACTTGTGAACAAATGTTTTTCATTTCTGACTTGAGTTTGGGAAAACACATTAGGCATCATGGCATCTGTCTCCATGAATCCATGTGAGGATGTGGATAACTTTGCCCTCAGGTGAGCCTACAGTAAATGGGCTATGGCAAGTGCTGAGTCCTTTGCTGTCTGTCTTCTCTCTTCTTGAGTATAATGATCAAAGATGCTTCCGTTGGCCCCCTCTTGAGAGAGCTATTGACAGCACAGCCCAGGTAAGTATTCACACCAAGACCTATCTTCCTGTTAATGAGAGCCAAAAAGGCAAACCCAGTTTGTGGAGTTCAGAGGCAGTCTTTCCAAGCAGAGCAATCCAGTCAGAAGCCAATTTGAATGAGTCACCTTGGAGAGGAGTTTGAATCAGAACATCTGAGTTGAGTCAGCCAGAAAGAGCTAGAAAAGGTGAGCTTATTCAGCAGTAAGTAGCCAAGAAAACAATTACATCTGGCAAATAAAAATTACTTTTACATTAACCCTATATTAAATTATTTACAAATGAAGTACTGCTTTGCAAGACTCTCACTTAGACTGCCTTCTTTAACTTTCGACATCATAGAAGATAAACCTAAGGTTGTCAAAGGGAAGAGGTAAATGGCAGTTTATCCAAAGCTGTCAATTAAACAACACTCGTACTTAGTACACACGACTTGAGGGTAATGTATCAAGAGCAATATGAATAACTTCTCCTCATCTGTCATCCCATCACTCAAAATAGTTAAGCTCCAGCCTCCTAGTTTAACAACTGCTGCCTTTGATCTGCCACTGCAGACTCTAAACCTCTGAAAACATAAGCACAGCTACCCTTTTCTCTCTTTTCTAAGTCTTCTTGGTCACAGCAATGGAAAATAACCATCACAGATGGACATAGAAAGTCTTCTAGAGAGACCTTTTGTGGAGCAGGATTAATAGCCGATAAAACTGATACGGGAAAATGTAGATTGAAGTGGCCTCTAAGCCAAACTCCATGTTTAAGTTGATTGTTTTAAACTAGACTGAAATCAGGATGACTTTGGGGTGGAGGAATTAATAAGGAGGATCCCAAATGTTTTTTGCTGTTGTTCTTTACAGTTGAAAGAAATAGACATAAAATATTTAAAATTTGGATTTCTCAGTTTATAAGAACATAAGTATTTTAGTCCCTGAAAGAAAAATACAGGAGCATGCCTGCAATTCCAGCACTCAGGGGCTGAGACATGAGAATTGCACATTCTAGGATAGCCTGGGGTGGGGTGGGGGAAAATATCCTTCATTTTCTTGTTCTTTTAAGAATTAGTCTTCTCTTCTGGTTTCCCTCTGAGCCAGGAGCTGACCTGTACCACTGCTGTCTGTACCTGGATCCCACAGGTAAAGAGCTGAACTCCAAGGAGTGCTGAAACAAAAGCTTACAGCAAGGTCAAGCCACTGTCAGAGACAGCAAAACAAGCTAGCACCAGAGATAACCACATGTCTAGAGGCAAGTACAAGAACCTAAACAACAGAAGCCAAGGCCACTTGTTATCATCAGTACCCAGTTCTCCCAACAGAGCAATTCCAGGATACCTCAACACACCAGAAAAGCAAGATTCTGATTTAAAATCATATCTCATGATGATGTTAGATGACTTTAAGAAGGACATAAGCACAGCTACGCTTTTTCTCTTTTCTAAGTTTTCTTGGTCATGGTGTTTTATCACAGCAGTGGAAAATAACCATCACAGATGGACATAGAAAGTCTTAAAGAAACTCAGGACAACACAGGTAAATAGGTAGAAGCCCTTAAAGAGGAAACACAAAAATTTCTTAAAGAATTATAGGAAAACACAAAAATAACAGGTAAAGGAATTCAACAGAACCAATGAAGATCTAAAAATGGAAATAGAAACAATAGAGAAATCACAAAGGGAGACAACTTTGGAGATAGAATACCTAGGAAAGAGATCAGGAGTCATGGATGCGAGCATCACCAACAGAATAGAAGAGACAGAAGAGAGAATCTCAGGAGCAGAAGATTCCATAGAAATCATCGACACAACTGCCAAAGATAATGTGAAACAGAAAAAGCTCCTAATCCAAAAACATCCAGGAAATCCAGGACACAATGAGAAGATCAAACCTAAGGGTAATAGATATAGAAGAGAGTGAAGATTCTTAAAGGGACAGTAAATATCTTCAACAGTCTTACAGAAGGAAACTTCCCTAACCTAAAGAAATAGATGCCCATAAGCACACAAGAAGTGTATAAAACACCAAATAGATTGGACCAGAAAAGAAATTCTTCCCATTACATAATAGTCAAAACACCAAATGCACTAAACAAAGAAAGAATGTTAAAAGCAGTAAAGAAAAAGGTCAAGTAACATATAAAGGTAGACCTATCAGAATTGCACCAGACTTCCAACAGAGACTATGAAAGCTAGAATATCCTGGGCAGATGTCATACAGACCCTACAAGAACACAAATGCCAGCCCAGGCTACAATATCCAACAAAACTCTCAATTACCATAGATGGAGAAACCAAGACATTCCATGACAAAAACAAATTTACACAATATTTTCCCACAAATCCAGCCCTACAAAGGATAATAGATGGAGAAAACTCCAACACAAGGAGGGAAACTACACCCTAGAAAAAGCAAGAAATAAATCTTTCAACTAACTCAAAAGAAGATAGCCACACACATATCATTCCACCTCTAACAACAAAAATAATAGGAAACAACAATCATTGGGTCCCTAATATCTCTCAACATCAATGGAATCAATTATGCAACAAAAAGACACAGACTAACAGACTAGATATGTAAACAGGACCTAGCATTTTGCTGCATACAGGAAACACACCTCAGCTACAAAAACTGACACTTCCTCAGAGTAAAAGGCTAGGCAAATAAATTTTCTAAGCAAATGTTCTGAAGAAACAAGCTGGAGTAGCCATTCTACTATCCAATAAAATCAACTTTCAACTTTTCAACCAAAAGTTATCAAAAAGATAAGGAAGGACACTTCATATTCATCAAAGGAAAAAATCCACCAAGATAAACTCTCAATTTTGAATAACTGTGCTCCAAATACAAGGGCACCCACATTCATAAAATAAAGTTTACTAAAAGCTCAAAGCACACATTGCACCACACACAAAATTAGTGGGAGACTTTAACACCCCACTTTCATCAATGGGCAGATCATAGAAACAGAAACTAAACAGAGGCAAAATGAAACTAACAGAAGTTAAGAACCAAACGGATTTAACAGATATCTATAAAACATTTCATCCTAAAACAAAAGAATACACCTTCTTAGCACCTCATGGTACCATCACCAGAACAGACCATATAATTGCTCATAAAACAGGCCTCAACAGATACAAAAAGATTGAAACAACCCCATGCACCTTATCAGATCACCATGGACTACAGATGGTCTTCAAGAACAACAAAAAATGACAGACAGCCCACATAGACATGACAGTTGAACAAGATTCTACTCAATGACAACTTGGTCAAGGAAGAAATAAAGAAAGAAATGAAAGACTTTAGAATTTAATGAAAATGAAGGCACAACATACCCAAACTTATGGGACACAATGAAAGCAGTGCTAAGAGGAAAACTCATAGCTGAGTGCCTTCTAAAAGAAACCGAGAGAACATACACCAGCAGCTTGACAGCACACCTGAAAGCTCTAGAATCCAAAAGAAGCAAATTCACATAAGAGGAGTAGATGTCAGGAAATAATCAAACTTAGGTTTGAAATCAACCAAGCAGAAACAAAAAGAACTATACAAAGAATCAACATAACCAAAAGCTGGTTCTTTGAGAAAATCAACAAGATAGATAAACCCTTAGCCAGACTAACCAGAGGACACAGAAAGTGTGTCCAAATTAACAAAATCAGAAATGAAAAGGGAGACGTAGCAGCAGAATCAGAGGAAATTAAAAAAAAAATCATCAGATCCTACTACAAAGCCTATATTCAACAAAACTTGAAAATCTGGAGGAAATGGACAATTTCCTAGACAGATACCAGGTACCAAAGTTAAATCAGGAACAGATAAACCATTTAAACAAGCCCATAACTCCTAAAGAAATAGAAGCAGTCATTAAAAATCTCCCAACCAGACCGGAAGTCCCACACCCTCGGATCCCGGCCCGCAGCAGCTCTCTGCTCCCAAAACCCGTGGGAGAGAGACCTCACCGCCTGGTCAGGTGGGCACTCCTGAGGCTGCAGAGTGGAAGAGACCACCAACACTGCCCACCCCTGCCCACATCCCTGGCCCAAGAGGAAACTGTATAAGGCCTCTGGGCTCCCGTGGGAGAGGGCCCAGGAGAGGCAGGAGCCCTGCCTGAGACACCGCCGGAACCTGAAGGAAACAGACCGGATAAACAGTTCTCTGCACCCAAATCCCATGGGAGGGAGAGCTAAACCTTCAGAGAGGCAGACACGCCTGCGAAACCAGAAGAGACTGCTCTCTGCACACATTACTGATTCCAGAGGAAAACACCAAAATACATCTGGAACCCTGGTGCACGGAGGCTCCCGGAAGAGGCGGAGCAGATCTTCCTGGTTGCTGCCACCGCAGAGAACCCGTGGGCAGCACCCATGAGCAGAACTTGAGCCTCGGGACCACAGGTATGACCAACTTTTCTGCTGCAAGTGACCTGCCTGGTGAACTCCAGACACAGGCCCACAGGAACAGCTGAAGACCTGTAGACAGGAAAAACTACACACCCGAAAGCAGAACACTCTGTCCCCATAACTGGCAGAAAGAAAACAGGAAAACAGGTCTACTGCACTCCTGACACACAGGCTTATAAGACAGTCTAGCCACTGTCAGAAATAGCAGAACAAAGTAACACTAGAGATAATCTGATGGCGAGAGGCAAGCACAGGAACACAAGCAACAGAAACCAAGACTACATGGCATCATCGGAGCCCAATTCTCCCACCAAACAAGCATGGAATATCCAAACACACCAGAAAAGCAAGATTTAGTTTCAAAATCATATTTGATCATGATGCTGGAGGACTTCAAGAAAGACGTGAAGAACTCCCTTAGAGAACAAGTAAAGCCTACAGAGAGAATCCAAAAATCCCTGAAAGAATTCCAGGAAAACACAATCAAACAGTTGAAGGAATTAAAATGGAAATAGAAGCAATCAAGAAAGAACACATGGAAACAACCCTGGATATAGAAAACCAAAAGAAGAGACAAGGAGCTGTAGATACAAACTTCACCAACAGAATACAAGAGATGGAAGAGAGAATCTCAGGAGCAGAAGATTCCATAGAAATCATTGACTCAACTGTCAAAGATAATGTAAAGCAGAAAAAGCTACTGGTCCAAAACATACAGGAAATCCAGGACTCAATGAGAAGATCAAACCCTAAGGATAATAGGTATGAAAGAGTGAAGACTCCCAGCTCAAAAGGACCAGTAAATATCTTCAACAAAATCATAGAAAAAACTTCCTAACCTAAAAAAAGATACCCATAGGCATACAAAAGCCTACAGAACTCCAAATAGATTGGACCAGAAAAAAACACCTCCCGTCACATAATAGTCAAAACACTAAACGCACAAAATAAAGAAAGAATATTAAAAGCAGTAAGGGAAAAAGGTCAAGTAACATATAAAGGCAGACCTATCAGAATCACACCAGACTTTTCACCAGAAACTATGAAGGCCAGAAGATCCTGGACTGATGTCATTCAGACCCTAAGAGAACACAAATGCCAGCCCAGGTTACTGTATCCTGCAAAACTCTCAATCAACATAGATGGAGAAACCAAGATATTCCATGACAAAACCAAATTTACACAATATCTTTCTACAAACCCAGCACTACAAAGGATAATAAATGGTAAAGCCCAACATAAGGAGGCAAGCTATACCCTAGAAGAAACAAGAAACTAATCGTCTTGGCAACAAAACAAAGAGAAGAAAAGCACACAAACATAACCTCACATCCAAATATGAATACAACCGGAAGCAATAATCACTATTCCTTAATATCTCTCAACATCAATGGCCTCAACTCCCCAATAAAAAGACATAGATTAACAAACTGGATACGCAACGAGGACCCTGCATTCTGCTGCCTACAGGAAACACACCTCAGAGACAAAGACAGACACTACCTCAGAATGAAAGGCTGGGAAACAACTTTCCAAGCAAATGGTCAGAAGAAGCAAGCTGGAGTAGCCATTCTAATATCAAATAAAATCAATTTTCAACTAAAAGTCATCAAAAAAGATAAGGAAGGACACTTCATATTCATCAAAGGAAAAATCCACCAAGATGAACTCTCAATCCTAAATATCTATGCCCCAAATACAAGGGCACCTACATACGTAAAAGAAACCTTACTAAAGCTCAAAACACACATTGCATCTCACACAATAATAGTAGGAGATTTCAACACCCCACTCTCATCAATGGACAGATCATGGAAACAGAAATTAAACAGAGACGTAGACAGACTAAGAGAAGTCATGAGCCAAATGGACTTAACAGATATTTATAGAACGTTCTACCCTAAAGCAAAAGGATATACCTTCTTCTCAGCTCCTCATGGTACTTTCTCCAAAATTGACCATATAATTGGTCAAAAAACAGGCCTCAACAGGTACAGAAAGATAGAAATAATCCCATGCGTACTATCGGACCACCACGGCCTAAAGCTGGTCTTCAATAACAATAAGGGAAGAATGCCCACATATACGTGGAAATTGAACAATGCTCTACTCAATGATAACCTGGTCAAGGAAGAAATAAAGAAAGAAATTAAAAACTTTTTTAGAATTTAATGAAAATGAAGGTACAACATACCCAAACTTATGGACACAATGAAAGCTGTGCTAAGAGGAAAACTCATAGCTCTGAGTGCCTGCAGAAAGAAACAGGAAAGAGCATATGTCAGCAGCTTGACAGCACACCTAAAAGCTCTAGAACAAAAAAAAAAATACACCCAGGAGGGAGTAGAAGGCAGGAAATAATTAAGCTCAGAGCTGAAATGAGACAAGTAGAAACAAAAAGGAGGAAACAAAGAATCAACAGAACCAAAAATTGGTTCTTTGAGAAAATCAACAAAATAGATAAACCCTTAGCCAGACTAACGAGAGGACACAGAGAGTGTGTCCAAATTGACAAAATCAGAAAAGAAAAGGGAGACATAACAACAGATTCAGAGGAAATTCAAAAAATCATCAGATCTTACTATAAAAGCCTATATTCAACAAAACTTGAAAATCTGCAGGAAATGGATAATTTCCTAGACAGATACCAGGTACCGAAGTTAAATCAGGAACAGATAAACCAGTTAAACAACCCCATAACTCCTAAGGAAATAGAAGCAGTCATTAAAGGTCTCCCAACCAAAAAGAGCCCAGGTCCAGAAGGGTTTAGTGCAGAATTCTATCAGACCTTCATAGAAGACCTCATACCAATATTATCCAAACTATTCCACAAAATTGAAACAGATGGAGCACTACGAATTCCTTCTATGAAACCACAATTACTCTTATACCTAAACCACACAAAAGACCCAACAAAGAAGAACTTCAGACCAATTTCCCTTATGAACATCGACCTTAAAATACTCAACAAAATTCTGGCAAACCGAATCCAAGAGCACATCAAAACAATCATCCACCATGATCAAGTAGGCTTCATCCCAGGCATGCAGGGATGGTTTAATATCTGGAAAACCATCAATGTGATCCATTATATAAACAAACTGAAAGAACAAAACCACATGATCATTTCATTAGATGCTGAAAGCATTTGACAAAATTCAACACCCTTCATGATAAAAGTCCTGGAAAGAATAGAATTCAAGGCCCATACCTAAACATAGTAAAAGCCATATACAGCAAACCAGTGGCTAACATTAAACTAAATGGAAAAAACTTGAAGCAATCCCACTAAAATCAGGGACTGAACAAGGCTGCCCACTCTCTCCCTACTTATTCAATATAGTTCTTGAAGTTCTAGCCAGAGCAATCAGACAACAAAAAGGAGGTCAAGGGATACAGATCGGAAAAAGAAAAAGTCAAAATATCACTATTTGCAGATGATATGATAGTATATTTAAGTGATCCCAAAAGTTCCACCAGAGAACTACTAAAGCTGATAAACAACTTCAACAAAGTGGCTGGGTATAAAATTAACTCAAATAAATCAGTAGCCTTCCTCTACACAAAAGAAAACAAGCTGAGAAAGAAATTAGGGAAGCGACACCCTTCATAATAGATCAAATAATATAAAGTACCTCGGTGTGACTTTAACCAAGCAAGGGAAAGATCTGTACAATAAGAACTTCAAGACTCTGAAGAAAGAAATTGAAGAAGATCTCAGAAGATGGAAAGATCTCCCATGCTCATGGATTGGCAGGATTAATATAGTAAAAATGGCCATTCTGCAAAAAGCGATCTACAGATTCAATGCAATCCCCATCAAAATACCAATCCAATTCTTCAAAGAGTTAGACAGAACAATTTGCAAATTCATCTGGAATAACAAAAAACCCAGGATAGCTAAAACTATCCTCAACAATAAAAGGACTTCAGGGGAAATCACTATCCCAGAACTCAAGCAGTATTACAGAGCAATAGTGATAAAAACTGCATGGTATTGGTACAGAGACAGACAGATAGACCAATGGAACAGAATTGAAGACCCAGAAATGAACCCACACACCTATGGTCACTTGATTTTTGACAAAGGAGCCAAATCCATCCAATGGAAAAAAGATAGCATTTTCAGCAAATGGTGCTGGTTCAACTGGAGGTCAACATGTAGAAGAATGCAGATCGATCCATGCTTATCACCCTGTACAAAGCTTAAGTCCAAGTGGATAAAGGACCTCCACATCAAACCAGATACCTCAAACTAATAGAAGAAAAACTAGGGAAGCATCTGGAACACATGGGCACTGGAAAAATTTCCTGAACAAAACACCAATGGCTTATGCTCTAAGATCAAGAATGGAAGCAAATGGGATCTCATAAAACTGCAAAGCTTCTGTAAGGCAAAAGGACACTGTGGATTAGGACAAAAGCGGCAACAACAGATTGGGAAAAGATCTTTACCAATCCTACAACTGATAGAGGCTTATATCCAAAATATACAAAAGAACTCAAAAAGTTAGACAGCAGGGAGACAAATAACCCTATTAAAAAATGGGGTTCAGAGCTAAACAAAGAATTCACAGCTGAGGAATGCCAAATGGCTGAGAAACACCTAAAGAAATGTTCAACATCGTTTAGTCATCAGAAATGCAAAATCAAAAACAACCCCCTGAGATTTCACCTCACACCAGTGAGAATGGCTAAGATCAAAAACTCAGGTGACAGCAAATGCTGGTGAGGATGTGGAGAAAGGGGAACACCCCTCCATTGTTGGTGGGATTGCAGACTGGTACAACCATTCTGGAAATCAGTCTGGAGGTTCCTCAGAAAATTGGACATTGAACTGCCTGAGGATCCAGCTATACCTCTCTTGGGCATATACCCAGAAGATGCCCAAACATATAAAAAAGACACGTGCTCCACTATGTTCATAGCAGCCTTATTTATAATAGCCAGAAGCTGGAAAGAACCCAGATGCCCTTCAACAGAGGAATGGATACAGAAATGTGGTACATCTACACAATGGAATATTACTCAGCTATCAAAAACAATGACTTTATGAAATTAAATGAGGCAAATGGTTGGAACTGGAAAATATCATCCTGAGTGAGCTAACCCAATCACAGAAAGACATACATGGTATGTACTCATTGATAAGTGGCTATTAGCCCAAATGCTTGAATTACCTAGATGCCTAGAACAAATGAAACTCAAGGCGGATGATCAAAATGTGAATGCAGATCATCCTGAGAATATACAACCAGAATACAGCAAATACAGAGGCGTATGCCAACAGGAAACCACTGAACTGAGAACAGGACCCCTGTTGAAGGAATCAGAGAAAGAACTGGAAAGAGCTTGAAGGAGCTCAGAGACCCCATATGTACAACAATGCCAACCAACCAGAGCTTCCAGGGACTAAGCCACTACCCAAAGACTATACATGGACTGACCCTGGACTCTGACCTCATAGGTAGCAATGAATATCCTAGTAAGAGCACCAGTGGAGGGGGAAGCCCTGGGTCCTGCTAATACTGAACCCCCAGTGAACTAGACTGTTGGGGAGAGGGGCAGCAATGGGGGAGGGTTGGGAGGGAACACCCATAAGGAAGGGGGAGGGGGAGGGGATGTTTACCGGAGAACCGGGAAAGGAATAACACTCAAATGTATATAAGAAATACTCAAGTTAATAATAATAAAAAAAAAAAAAAAAGACAGCATTTTCAACAAATGGTGTTTGTTCAACTGGAGGTCACCATGTAGAAGAATACAAAACAATCCATTCTTATATCTGTGTACAAAGCCAAGTGAATCAAAGACCTCCACAGAAAACCAGATACACTCAAACTAATAGAAGAGAAAGTGGGAAAGAGCCTCAAATACATTGACACATGGAAAATTTTCCTGAACAGAACACCAAATATGTTCTGAGATCAAGAACTGACAAATGGGACCTCATAAAATTGCAAAGCTTCTGTAAGACAAAGGACACTGCTGTTTGGACAAAATGGCAACCAACAGATTGGGAAAAGATCTTTACCAATCCTACAACTGATAGAGGGCTAATACCCAAAATATACAAGAACTCAAGAAGTTAGACTCCAGAGAGGCAAATAACCCTTTTAAAAAAATGGGGTACAGAGCTAAACAAAGAATTCTCAATTGAGGAATACTGAATGACTAAGAAGCACCTAAAGAAATATTCAACATCCTTAATCATCAGGGAAATGCAAATCAAAACAACTCTGGTATTCTACCTCACATCAGTCAGAATGGCTAAGATCAAAAACTCAGGTGAGTTGCAGGAGAGAATGTGGAGAAAGAGGAACACGTCTCCATTATTGGTCAGATTGCAAGCTGGTACAACCACTCTGGAAATCAGTCTGGTGGTCCCCCAGATAATTGGACATAATACTACCTGAGGACCAAACTATACCACTCCTGGGCATACACCCAACAGATGCTCCAACATACAACAAAGACACATGCTCTACTATGTTCATAGCAGCCTTATTTATAATAGTCAAAAGCTGGAAACAACCCAGATGTCCTTCAACACAGAAATGAATACATAAAATGTACAGTTACACAATGGACTACTACTTAGCTATTAAAAACAATAACTTCACGAAATTTTTAGGCAAATGGATGGAACTTGAAAATACCATCCTCAGTGAGGTAACCCAATCTCACATACATACATCTCTCTCTCTCTCTCTCTCTCTCTCTCTCTCTCTCTCTCTCTCTCTCTCTCTCTCACACACACACACACACACACACACAACCCACACACACACACACAACCCACACAGATTTTATGCATTCACTGATAAGCGGATATTAGCCCAAAAGCTTGGAATAGCAAAGACACAATTCACAGACCACATGAAGCTCAAGAGGGAAGGCCAAAATGTGGATGCTTCAGACCTTCTTAGAAGGGGAAACAAGGGCTGGAGCGATGGCTCAGTGTTTAAGAGCACCAATTGCTCTTCCAGAGGTTCTAAGTTCAAATCCCAGCAACCACATGGTGGCTCACAAACATCTGTAATGAGATCTGATGCCCTCTTCTGGTGTGTCTGAAGACATCTGTAGTACATATATAATAAATAAATCTAAAAAAGGGAGGGAGGACAAAAATACGAGGAAATACAGAGACCAAGTGTGGAACAGAGACTGAAAGGCCATCCAGAGACTGCTCCAACTTGGAATGTAACCCATATGCAGCCTCCACGCCCAGACAATATTGTGGATGCTAAGAAGTGCATGCTGAAAGGAGCCTGATATAGCTGTCTGCTAAGAGGCTCTGCCAGAGCCCTACAAATACAGAGGCAGATGCTTGCAGACAACCAGTGAACTGAGAACGGCGTCTCCAACGGAGGAGTTAGAGAAAGGACTGAAGGAGCCGAAGGGGTTTGCAACTCCATAGGAAGAACAATATCAATCAACCAGACACCCCAGAGCTCCCAAGGACGAAAACGCCATCATCCCAAGAGAACGTGGCTCAAGCCCCATATGTAGCAGAGGATGACTTTGTTCGGTATCAATAGGAGGAGAGGTCCTTGTAGGGGAATGTCAGGAAGAGGAGGTGTGATGTTAGATGGGAGGGTGGGGTAGTACCCTCATAGAAGCAGGGGGAAATAGTGGGTTTCTGGAGGGGAAACTCGGAAAGGGGAAAACATTTGAAATGTAAATTAAAAATCAAATAAAAAATAAATTAGCAAAAAGAAAAAAATATCCAATAAAAATTATCAAAAAAAAAAAAATGTCTGATCTGAACACACATGAAGACAATTCCAAGTCAACAAATGTGCAGACTGTGAATCAGCTTCTGTGTGGATCAACTCTACAGGGTGAACTGAGTGAGCAAAAAGAAAGGTTATTGGGAGAAAAAGAATTAGTCTGACTTCTGATGCTGAAATCCTTATGGCATATTCTGGTGTTCACTGCTTTATGAAAAAAAAAAAAAAAAATGCCAGGAACAGAGTCCCTTTATTACACAGCACTCTCTGCTGGACAATGAGGGAAACATCGCTTCTAGCTTTGAAAGATGGTCATTTGCAAGAAACTTTAGATCAGCAAGAATGAATGCAGTACTCCCTGAAGCCAAGGTACCGACTATCTCGATGAGTGACAGCTCTACACACACCAGGAGTCTCTGCCCAGGAGTCTGTGCCGATGGTAGGTCAGCTGCCAAGATCTGAGTCCCAGTCCTCTAAGCTGACTCCGTTTCCAGCGTTTGTGATTGTGTGTCTTAAGATCCTGGGGAACTACTATTAAACCTCCATAGGATTGAAGTTTATTGTTTAGAACGTGAAGATGTTTGACCTCTATAAGATGCCATGGAAACATGACCAGCCTATCACTTGTCTGACGGAGACAGCCAACCTGGAAGGTAGTGCACATTCTCTTGAAACAAATTGTAAGGACAAAGCAGGGATGTGTAACAGACAGCCATAATTGAGGACCAGAAAACCTTTCCTGCATTAAGTGAGAGTCTATGTACATGCTCAGTGTACACATAATCTTCTGCTATTTACGTTTGTGTTAAACCCCATTTCTATTTTTGAAACAAAACAAAGTACATCTTAAAAACCCACTAGTAAGTAGCAAGAAATCTAATAAAAGCTGCCATCAAAACATGGATTATATCTTTAAAAGGGTTAAGGCATACTATTTAATTCTTTATATTAATGAAAAATATAGGTTTCATTATCAAAAGCATAAATAGTATATTACAGTATATATAATGGGAGCATAACTGCTGTATAAATTTCAGACACTAGAATAAGAAATCAAGTCAAACATCTTTGACTGAACAAAATGGAAGAAAAAGAATACAATAAGAAAATTTTACAATGAGGGAAAATTTTGACGATAGAACTTTTAAAAACATGAACTTTGAATGGGTTAAACTCCTATGAAATAATAAGATTTTAAGTAATTGGATAAAAAGAAAAACTACATCTCTTTTATTCTTAAGAGAAAACCACTCTAAAAGAGGTAGACAATATATGAGAGACAAAGCGTTCTAGATAAAGCAGGAAGTGGTGTTCTACTCATGACTAAGGCTTGATGTGAAGCCAATACAATGTTAATTGACAAATGATACCATATGCAATGATTTGCTCTGAATTCTATATAGTAAATAACACATAAATTCATTTTACAGTAGCAGAGCATCAAAATATATAAATCACATCTGCTAAAAGGAGAATTAGCAACATTGCAAATGAAACTCTCCTGGTGATGCAGCACGATGTGTGGTTTTCATGCTTTTTGTGTTTTCTGGCGCCATCTAGTGTTTGATAAAAGCCACTGCTCTATGGATGGGCATTTCCTAAAGAACTATCAATCCAGGGAACTTGAGATATCTCAACAAGGTCAGTAAAAAACAACGAAGGGACTTCACTGTTGCTCATGTAACCTTAGAGCAGAATCATTATCTACCTTAGTCACTCATGATGATGGAAAAGAAGTCCGCAATCCAAACAGTTGCCAGGGCCCGTGTTCTCTGTTTTTGCAATAACCCAGGAGGTAGAAGAAAAACACAGAACTACTGTAAAGGCCATTCTGGTAGAAACCATCTTTTCCTAGACCAATTAAACAGCTCTTCCTCCAGAGTTATTTGGCCCAGCTCCAGCCACACAGCTCCTGCACTGGACCTATGTAAGGCAGGACAAACACTCAACCCAAAATAGTAAGTCCATAGGCCAGGTCAAACCACAAAGACAATGCAAATAACCAAGAAGCACATCTCCCATCAAACTCACCTGTCCTGTAGAAATATTCTTTAATATTATTTACACAGACGAAGCCAAAAATGCAGAATTTAAAAGAACATTAATAAACATTATCTAAAAATTCAAGGAAGTTGAAGAAGACATGAACAAACATTTCATTGATCTCCTAGAATGTACAGAACCAATAAAGGATATTGGAAGGAGCAAGCAAGAAGGGTCAAGTCACATACAAGGGCAGTGCTCTCAGAAAAACACCACAAAGCCAGGTCTACAAAAGATATTAGACTAAATATATTGGTCTCAAGGGAATATAAGAATACCCAAGATAATACAAATAATATATACTTGTCAAGCAAAAAACATCAAAGAAAATGGCACTATAACAAAATTACAGAAATTAGTAAACATTATAATTAGTAATAATTCTCAAAATTAATAGTCTTAGTTCCCCAGTGAAAAACAGAAACTAAAAGATTGGATTAAAAAAGTTAGATTTTTTTTCTCCAAGAAACATATTTTAGCATCAAGGACAGACACCACGTTCGGTTAAAAGGATAGAAAATGTAAGCAAAGTAAATGGGACAAGGAAGCAAGCAGGCATAACTATTCTAATCTCTGACAAAATAGACTTCAAAGTAAAACTAATCAGAAGAGATAAGAAAGAACATTTTATAATCATTAGTTGAAAAGTCCATCAAGAAGATATTACAATTTTAACCATCTACACACCCAACATAGGAGCACCCAATTTCACAAAAGATCTATTAGATAGATCTAAAATTAGAGGTTGACCTCAATGCAGTAATTGTGGGTGTTTTCTGCAAATATTGTTTTTATTTCATCGGATGAAATGATGAGATGAGAGATGAGAGCTTGGGCTGAGTCCAGAGCATTTCCTTCTCTGTTCTAATTATCCTTAGGCCTACACCTGGAAGCTTCAGGCCTCCATACAATCTATTCTTCCAAGCTTTCTTGGCTGCTGACTGAATTGCTCTGCCTGGCCTCATACTAACTTTGGCAATAATATGTTCTAATCTTCTAATCTTCTGGCTTCTTCTCATTCTCTGGCTCATTCTGTCTTCACCTGTGTCTAGTCTGTTCTCTCTATAACCTGTCTCTGTAAAACTGACCTGTTAAAATTGTCATACACATATACAACCCAATTTTTCTTTCACTTCTCTTAATTAGCCTCTTCCAGTGTTCTCATGTGGATTGGGTGTATTCTATCTCTGACTCATTCTGTCAAATCTTTCTCTGATTCATCACTTTGTCTGCCCCTCAATTACATGTCACAAACTGTTTCCTTCTACAAACTAACATTACCTTCATTGATAAGGATTAAAGGTATGTACTAAGGGAGTGTTGGCATTCCAGCTGGACCACATCTTTGTACATGATCCCTTGCCAGAGCATCCATGTTGCTGGGTTAAGGTTCCTCTACAGACTTCAACAACTCTCAAGAAGAGAAAGAAACTCAGGAGTGAAATGACATCATGAATCAAATGGATATAGCAGATATCTACTGAATGTCCACCTAAACACCAAAAGAGAAAAACAAACAAACAACAACAAAAACCCTGTTTTTTTCAGTAGTCCATGGAACTTTCTCCAAAACTGACCACATACTAAGACACAAAGGGAGTCTCAACAACATTATAAAAAATATAATAACATCTTACACACTAAATAACCACTAAAGGAATAAAAGTAGATATTAACAATAGAAATAAAAGAAAGTACAAAACTCATAGAAGCGAAATAACACACTATTAAAGGAAAATTGAGTCAAGTGAAAAAATCCAGGAGAAAATTTTAAATTTCCTAAAAGGAAATGAAAACAAAAATACTACACACCAAAATCTGTGGATCACAATAAAGGCAGTGCTGAGAGGAAAGTTTATTTTCCACTGAAGTTAATGATATAATATGAGAAGGTAGAGAGTCAATGAAACAGAGTTGGTTTCTTGAAAAGATTAGCAAGAATAGCAAACATTTAGTCAAATTAGTCAAAAGAGAAAAAAGACTTTAATAAAGTCAGAGCTGAAAAGGGAGTCATTATTGTTAATACTGAAGATATTCACAGAACAATAAAGGCATACTTTAAAAATCCACACTCCATAACTTGCCTGATACCTATTAATTAAGAATTAATAAATCCTATCAAACAACAAAAGCATTCCCTTCTGCAAATTTTATGAATGTTGTTTCTAAAAGTTTGAATGATCCCATTTCCAGTAACCTAAGGACATATCTCCAAAGTCGGGTGTGGTTATTCTTAGGTTGATAGATGGTAACTGATATATGAATTTTGTAAAGGAAGCATCAGAATCCTTCCGGTGCATCATGTATCTCATTTTTTTTTGAACTATCATGGCTGGATTTTAACTTACCTGTCTTAAGTGTCCTCTCCCTGCTCAAGTCTTATTATCCTCTTACTGAGGTTATACTTTGGATTCTAGGTACCTAAATATCTACTAGAAAGATAAAACCTGGGAACCCAAGAGTCGAAAGGGGAGTTATTCAGTTAGCCTTAGGCTACCTAGCTCTCTTACTGTATTAATATCTGCCCATGAGAGGCATAATTGTGACAATATGTAGAACTCAGAGAACTTGTCTGAATGTTGATTTGGTATGTGACATCTTCTAGACTATAGTGGTCTCAGCCTTCCTAACGCTGCAACCCTTTAAAGATGATTTCTCATATTATGGTGACCCCCAACCATAAAATTATATTGGTGCTACTTCATAACTATAGTTCTGCTACTTTTATGAGTCATGGTGTAAATACTTTTGGAGATAGAGATTGGGTGATGGGGTTGAGACCCACAGGTCAAGAACCACTGTTCTAGATAATTCAGGCAATTTTTCAGGTAAACTAATCTATTAGCTTTCATCTTTACATTAAAATATTTTTATACAATCATATGCAGGCAAATTTCTCTTCTTTGACCTTCAGATGCAGATTACTATCAGTAGGTGCATCGACAGTTGCATAAATGGTGCTTTTCAGTACATACCTTTTATAAATGTAATCACAATATATATTATTACACACACATACTCACATACTTGGAACTTTATAGTAAATCTGTTTACTAAAAAAAGTTGTGCTTGTAAGTTAACTTCTCATTGTTGAATGAATCATCAAATTTATGTGGCAGATTACTTCCTTCTTTGGTAGAAAGTCGTAGCAATGCATGAATAAAAAGATCTGCACCATGAATATCCTAGTAAGACCACCGGGGGAAGGGGAAGCCCGGGGTCCGGCTAGGATGGAGCCCCAGGTGAGCTAGACTGTGGGGGGGGGGGCGGAAAGGGGGGGGGGGTTGGGAGGGGACCACCCAGGGGGAAGGGGATGGGGGAGGGGGATGTTTGTCTAGACCGGAAAGGAAATGACACTCTGTGTATGGGAGATACTCAATTAATAAAAAAACAAAACAAAACAAAACAAAACAAAAAAAAAGAAATAGGAAGTATAAAGTGCTAATGAGGAAAAACTGTAGAATCCAGAGATTAATATTTAATTAATAAATAAAATACTTAGGTGTTTGCCAAAAAAAAAAAAAGATCTGCACCAAAATTTTCTATTTAATCATTGCAGCCAATGTTTGACACAGTTTGTATTCCTGTAATAATTTCTGATGTCAATTTTAGGCAACTATGTAGCTAATTTAAAATTACTTCTATATTTTGAATTCTAAGACTTTGAGGTAAGATTGAGTCTTGGTTTAAAAGAGACTCTAGAAAAGAATTCAATGAAAGTTCAGGGTGACCTTCACCAAGTTCTTTTCATTCTCATTCATCCCCAAGAGATCACATTAAAAGTATAAATAACTTTAAAAGTTCTCCAGTCTTGGCAAATTCAAACACACAGAAAGTTCCATCTCTCTAAACTAGTCAATCTCTTTTAAATCTAAAGTCTCTCAACTGTGGGCTCTTGTAAAATCAAAAATAAATTTAATCCTTTCTTGCTTTAAGAGGGAAGAACCAGGCACAGTCACAATCATATCAAAGAAATACAAAACTTAAAAAGTGTAAATGACTCAACATCCAATATCTGAGATCCAGGAAGAATATTCTGGACTCCTCCAAGGGTTTGGGCCACTTCTCTGGCTCTGTCCTCCGCAATACGTGTAGCTTGTCTTCTCTGCTCTGACTGGCTTCATCCCAAGGCTACTGCTGTTCCTGGTGATTGTCTCATGGTCCTGGCATCTCCAAAATGCTGGAGTCTATTGCTGCAGCTAGGATTAATTTTCACCAATAGACTCTCCTGTGCTCTTTTCATGGTGCCAAGCCTCAACCTCTCTGCATGTCCCATTACCCCTGGGTCTTCAACTTCTACTGAGGCTGCACCTTCACAAATGGCTTTCCATGACCTCTCACAGTGCCAAGCTTCAGTTGCTTTCCCTTCATCCTTCAAAATCAGTACCACCTGAGTGACTCTTACACTATCAGGTTGGGCTACCAGTGTGTGGTACAACCTTGGTCACCTCTGGAACATAGCTTCTGTGTACTGAACTCTAAGGAAACACTTCCAAAAACTTTTCACTTCAGGGATGCTGGTCTTTCTTTCACTGGTAATTTCTTCACTTCTGTAGACCAGAATCCAATATCCTAGCAAAGCAAAGGCTTCACTTTAGTAGTTCTTGTATCTTGTTAACCAAAGCTAATTCTTCAGCCTCAGCTAACCAGAACCACGAAATCTTAATTTAAAACAGCAAATGGTCCTGATAGAGTCTTCGAACTTCCCTCTGAAACTCGATAAGCCAGGTCTTCATTGTCTGCATTGACCTCAACATTCTTACCTTCCAAGCTCTCACAGAATAGCTCACAAGTTATTGAATACCCAATGGCTTTTCTTGCTTAAAGTTCCAAAGTAACATGGTTGGGCCTGTCACAGAAATATCCCATAACTCTAGTTCCAAGTTGTCTTAGTTAGGGTTTCTATTGCTGTGATGAAACCTCATGACCAAGACAAAAGTTGGGGAGAAGAGGGTTTATTTGGCTTGCATTTCCACAGCACTGATCAGCAAAGGAAGTCAGGGTAGTTACTCATATGGATCAGGAACCCTCAGGCAGAATCTGGTATAGAGGGTATGGAAGGCTGCTGCTTACTGGCTTGCTCCTCCCAGCTTGCTTAGCCTTCTATTTATAGAAGCCAGGACTGTCAGCCTAGGGGTGGCACCACCCACAATGGGGCTGGGCCCTCTCCTGTTAATAATTTAAAAAAATGTCTTACATGTTTATTTACAACCTAATGTTCTGTAGGCATTTTCTTAATTGAGATTCTATCCTCTCCAGTGACTACTAGCTTATGCCAAGTTGAATAAGACTATCCAGCACACTTAGTTTAAAAACAAACAAAAACAAAACAAACAAACAAAAAACAAAAACAAAAGCAAAAAACTTTTGCTAGGAAGCCATTATGAAATGTCAACAAAATTCAATTGGACAAAAAAATAAAAATATTGTGCACAAATCTCAATACGTGCTTTTAAAACATGACGAGTTGAGGGCTGCATACAGCCCATGGCCTGGTGTTCGTGGACTGTCTCTGTTTACAGTGAACCCACAAGGGTGTGATACGGCTCCTGAACCCAGCTCTTTCAGTCTTGCAATGTGGTTTGGGAACCTGTGGCTCTCCTGGAATCCTCTGCACCTTCAGAACCAAATTGGAAGTAGAGAGTCATCTGGCCTCTGGACTGAGCAATTATAGTTTTCAGCCTCTCCAGAGGAAAGACAGCATTGTTATTCTACATGGTATATCAGACCATATTATGTTATCCAATCTAACGAGTCTTTTAATAATTTCATTATTTTTTCCCATATGGTTTTCTTTTGTCCTTATGAAGGCAATTCTTTACCTGGGCTTTGGTGGAAGTTGTGGGGCAGCACCAGCAAGTCTAAATCATGGTGGGGATGTTTAGTCCTTCTGGGTTTTCTGAGATATATTCCTGACTACCTTGCTATAAATGACACAGTTCACTCAGTAATGCAGCTTGATGTTGAGCTTGGGGAGGCACATAAACATTGGAGGCACTTACTTCAGAACTATCACAGATAGCAGTGGGTTCTGAAACTCTCCAAATGATGACGAACCTATTGATACCCTTGCCCTTGGCAAGTACCATTTGGTACATCTTGGAACCAGGACTGGAAAAAGGTAGATCTTTTTAAAATGTATCTAACTGTTCTATTGGTTGTGTTTTTTTTTTCAGAAAACCCTACTATAGGTATGTGGTTACCTTTCAAACTTTGTGACAAGATTTAGGGAAAAGATCATCTGTTATCACTTTAGAAAAATTTATAAAAATTCATTTTCACACTGATGCCTCTGGAAGGAAATGACTGGGACAATGCTTAAAAGGTTAAGTAATTCAGTTCAAGAAAACAAAATGAACAAGCACCAGAAGTTCCAACAGAGTAGAGCCAGTCACAGAATCTGGAAAGTTCCAGTAAAGCAAGGGCAAGCAAGCAACCTGTGGGTCATGATCCTTGTGGGGTCAAATATCAGATATTCTGCATATTAGATATTTACATTACAATTCCTAACAGTAGCAAAATTATAGTTATGAAGTAGCAACAGAATAATTTTATGGTTGGGGGGTGGTCACCACAACGTGAGGTATTATACAGAGTCACAGCATTGGGAAGGTTGAGAACCACTAAAAGCAGTGCAGTGCTAGTAAAAACTACTGTAGAAATCTAGGCTTTCCACCCAGCCAGGACTCTGCAGCCTTGGGGAGGCTGGAGGAGACAGTCAAATGCTAGGCCCAGCCCTGAGGCAGGTGCCACTACAATGAATGGAGATGTGATGGGAAAGAGACAGTACATGATAGAAGGGTGGGAGAGAAAGTTAAGTCAGGTGACTCATCCACTGTGGAGAGAGGTGGAACTGGAGATGCAACTGTGTGAGGAACAGGCAGGCACGAGAAGCCTGCAGAATCACTTGGGGCCACGGTGATGTCCAGGTCTGGGTTGCAAACAAGGGCCATGTCTGTACTGATGTCTGTGGCCCATGATGCCACTGAAGGCCATCTGGATATTAATGGTCTGGGCTGATGCTTGAGACCATGTTGATGTCCAGGGCTGTACTGATGCTGCCTAGGTGAGGTATGGGACCTGCTTTACCAAGTCCTACAGCCTCTGAGGAGTGGGGCCAGTTCTCCTGCTGTCCTGCCCTTGGTGCCATCTCCCCTGCTGGCTTCACTCACTTTTCCTCAGACTCACCAGGGCCAACTCTATTGTGCTACCCTGCTGAGATAGTGGGGGTGGGTAGGACCTGCTCTTCTGAGTGTGATGACTGGCAACGAGCGGGCCCAAAAGGGCACAGTGCTTGGACACTAATATGGCCTCAGGTGGTAGCCCAGCCTAGGGACATCAACATGGACTTTGGTGGTAACATGGGCCTCAGACATTAGCATAAACCCTGGCTATTATAGGACCATAGACCCAGACATAACCACCAATGGCAGCCTGGGCCTGAATGTCACCATAGCCTGAGGTGGCAGCACAGGCCACTCAAAACAGTATGTCCCCTGCTGGCTGCATGGACCCTAGACATCCACATGATCTCAGTTGCCATCTCAGACCATTGACATCTGCATAGCCTTTGGTGGTAACCTGGACCAGGACATTGACACAGACCCCCGCTGCAGCTGGACTATAGACACAGACATGGCCCTCAGTGGCTCTCGGGGCTAGAACATCACCATGCCTTTCAGTGGCAGCACAGGTCATTCAGACCTCTGGATCAGTATTGATAGTGTAGCAGAAGCCAGAGGCCTCAAACTAGACCAATGACTCCCTGCAATGAACATTTGCAGGTAAAGCTGTTTGGACAAAAGGGTATACTGTGTGACACACTAGAGCTTCCATGACAAAAAAGTTGTTTTGTTGTTTGTTTTTTATTTTTTCCTATTGAGGGGGAGGTTGCAAGGGTAGAGGGAAGATATGAAGGGCTAGAGACATAAATGGCACCGGGATACATGATCTGAAATTCATAAAGAATCAATAAAAGTAAAAATAAAATAAATCTAGGCGTATATATCTTCTGTCTGGTGAGGGAAGTCCAAGTGAGAACTCAAAGCAGGAGACGGGAGGAGGAACTGAATCAGAGATCATGGAGAAATGATGCTTCCTGGCTTGCTCCTTGACGTTCGTCTCAACCTGATTTTTATACAATCCTGGACTACCTGCCAAGGGGTGACATTACCCACAATGAACTTTTCATGTTGTCTGTACCATCTTCACACACACACACACACACACACACACACACACACACACACACACACACACAGACACACACGCACCAGCATGCACATATGCACTACAATACCTACTTTATTGCCACAATTCGTATATATGAATATATGTATGTATATTTATGTATATGTGTATACAGTGGCACCTTCGCAGATTAAATGAACCTCTTTTTTATGAACTATGCAGTTTCAGATCCTTGTTATAGCAATGCAATTTGGACTACTAATATTGTGTACTTTAGAAATATGCCAGGAATTTAGTGACCAACAAAAAGAATGGCAAAATGAATTTGAATTTCCATTTCAAGACTTTGTTTCCAGTTTCAGTTAAATTCTGGGTATTATACAGCAGAGGTAGTAGAACTGTAATAGATCTTCCATCTAAGTTCTTTCGTGTCTGAGAACAAACGATATGCTTTTTTGTTTGTCTGCTTGTTTGTTTGCTTGGGCTTTTTTCAAGACCAGGTCTTGATATATAACCCTAGCTTTGAGCCAATGATCCTCTCTAGTACTCAGATTATAGGAGTACCTACTGAATTCTTCTAAAGACCCATATTAAAGCTACAAAAATGCAATAAATATATTTATATATTTACTCCTATACTCCATAAGCCAACAGTTCCCTGCAGCTACACTTTAAAAACGAATTGAAAACAACTTGCAAACATGAGATCCATGTGGACTTCACCACAAAAGGCGCTTGCTTATGTCAGCATAGTATAATAATCAGTCAGGAAGTTAATACCAATACACTATTCTTACATTATTAGTACACTTTAATTTTACCAGTGGTCTCACTAATCATTTTCCCCTTTCCTTCTTTCTTTAATAACCTCCTTCCTTCTTGCATTTCTGTTTTGTGTTGGGATAGAACCCAGGGCTTCCTGCATGCAGCACAATGTCATTTCTGAGATGGGTGTGGTAGCTGATGGCAATAAACATAGCTCTTAGGAGGCTAAGATGGGGGAGGGCTTGAGTTTGAGGTCGCCATGGGTACATAATGATAACTTGCAAAGAAAGCAAAGAATTTATCAGAACTGAATGTAAGATAAACACGACATTTAATTATCAAATCTTATCTATCTTTCTTAATCTGAAGTGTTTATTATCTCTCTTTCATGACCTTGACATTTTGAAGCACAAGGAAGTCTACTCCTTCTTAAGATCAGATTGAAGTCAGATGCTTTCTTACCAGGAATTACACAGAAATGGCCCAGGTCTTTCTGAATGCATTCTATCATGAAGCATCACTAGGCACACAAACTCTGATCATCTCGTAAAAGTTTTGTGTACAACTCATGTGTACTTTAAATTACTGTTTTCCTATGTGTAATGGGGCTGGGGTTATTCTTAAAGCTAAAGGAAAGGGAGTTTCTGTGTGTAAGAGAAATGGGTGAGCTCTGCTACTTCATCTTTTCGGAAAGTACATATAACAGAAAAAATGTTTAAATAGAAATCTGAAAAGGTTGGCGCTTCAGCTACAAAACTGTTTATCAAGAAACCTGTAGCTCTGAGATTTCGGGAGACAAATAGTAAAGCCTTAGAGAAACAGCTATTCTCCTGTTGACAGCAGCTTCTGGTGAGCTAAAATACCAGAAAATGAGAGTTTCTATGATGTTTTGTGTACCTGCTCACTGCTGGCTCACTCTTCAGAAACTCTCTGACAGGATGATAATGTCCTGTGTTATTAGTCATATTTTACAATCAAAAGAACAAATATGCCTGTGTTAAAGGTATGAGTCTTGGCTTCAAGCTACTTTGATCTTCGAGGGGAAAGTGTATTGAAATTGTACAGGTTTTTTGATATATGTTTGTTTGTTTTCCAGAGTTATAAATGTAGTGCAATGGTCCTATCTTGTAGAAGATGGTACAATATTCCTCCTTCCTAGTGCAGTTACAGGAAGACACTGCTCAGATTGTGATGGCATTTGCGATGGCTATTCTTGTCAGCTTGACTCCATCTGGAGTTAGCTAAAACCTAAGGAAATCGGGTACACCTGTGAGGGATTTCTTTCTAAATTAAATCATTTGAAAAGGAAAGACTCACTTTTCATCCATATTTTTGAAGGAGGAAAATACACCTTTAATGCAGATCTTTCAAGCTGGGAAGATCTACCTTCAATCTGGGCCACACTTTCTCCTGGCAGCTAATATAAAAAACATGAAAGACAGAAGTTCTCACTTTGCGTACTTGCTCTCACTCTTGCTAGCAAGTCCATTCCTTCACTGGCATTAGAGATGACTTCTTTAGAATTCTAACTTACAATGAAGACTAGCTAAAATATATAGCCTTGCGGACTGAACAACTACTGGATTCTTGGACTTTTCCTTCATAGACAGCCATTGTTGGACTAGCTGGACCACAACCTGTAAGTCATTCTAATTAATCTCATATATATAGTAAATCCCATGTATATTCTTTATATATCTATATAGATATATTCATTCTGTAAGTTTTGTTCCTTTAGAGAACCCTGATAATACTGTAGTGGGTCAATCTGATTCTGCTTGTATTCTAATGCTAAAACTGGTTCCTCAAGATGTGGTTGCCTACCCTCCTTGACCAAGCAGACTCTCATGTGATCAACTGATGCTATGTGAACTTTCTCCCCATTTTAATTGGTCAATAAAAGGCCTGTAATTGGGCAGTGGAGGGGGTAAGGTGGGACTGGAGGTTTGAGAGGAGGTTGCAGGTAGACAAGGAGAGGAGGAAGCCAGAGATCTCAGAATGGAGAACAGAAACTGTGTTGCTCTGGGGTAGAGGTTGTGTCTATATTTTCACAGGAAAAGAAAAGCTATGGGTTCCTTCCAAGTTGATAAAAATCAAACATGACAAATCTGAATATCTTGGCTATGGACAAGAAGGAGATTGACAAGATGAACAAGATAGGTAATGTATACACTGATCTCTGTGCAGAGGGACAGCTCTGGGACTGGTTGAGATTTAAACATTTATATTCAGCTGTGATGGTTTGTATATGCTTGGCCCAGGGAATGGCACTATTAAGAGGTATATGTAGCCTTGATGGAAGAGGTGTGTAACTGTGGGTGTGGGTTTTAATACCCTCATCCTAGCTGCTTGGATGCCAGTCTTCTGCTAGCTGCCTACGGAACAAGAGGTGGAACTCTCAGTTCCTCCAGCCCCATGTCAGCCTGGACACTGCCATGCTCCTTGTCTTAATGATAATGGACTGAATCTCTGAACCTTTAAGCTAGCCCCAACTAAATGTCATCCTTATAAGAGTTGCCTTGGTCATGGTTTCTGTTCATAGTAGTAAAACCATAACTAAGACAGCAGCCAATAAATGTTATTGGCTACAAAATTCTCATAATTTATTATTACATATCAACCTTTCAGATGGCATAAATGGAAATTTATATTGCAGTTTGATTATATGATCAAATTGACTTCTAAGGAAAGACAGTCGTCTTTCTTTATTGTTCTTCTTTAATCTATGCACCCTGCAGGTTCCCTATAAATGTCTTTACCGAACTAAGTATTGCTTGTAAGGCTTGTTGTATATTGCAGAATGAGAGACCAGAAAGACACCTCTGACAGGATTCACTGGTTTGGATGCTGAGATGCTGGGACCTGCTGTTTCAGCTCTCTGCTTGATTCTAATCTAACTGCATCAAAGCTTTTTCCTCTAAAGACTTGCTCCTAGGGCATTCTCAGATCAGCTAGCTCATTTATCCAGCCTTTCAGACTGTTATAGTCAGGACTTTGGCTAAGTCATGAACTTTCTCAGCACATGGAGACCAAGCAACAAATGATGCCAGCTAGCTTTCTTTTGACAAAACCCCTTTTCTAATTTTCTTTTGGGACCCCCAAAAGAAATTATTTGTCCAGACTAAGCAGGAAGCAATCATAAGAGGACTGTTGCCTCAGTCCCTTGAGTTGAAGTGGATGGTTTTGGTCATTTTCTGAGTTATAGATATGTTGTAATTTTAGTGGATGATTTACAAATTAGTAGGGTCTTGGACAGGGAGGAAAAGAAATAGGAAACAGACTCAGGAATTTCTGTCTTTCCTCTTCTCTATCCTTCTTTCTTTCTTAGGTAAGAGAAAGGGAGTTGAGAAGAAAAAGGAGATATAGAAATATTATAAAAAGTTAGACAAATAGGGGTAGATTATTGGATCTACCAAACAACATTTTATAGCCATAATCTTATATTGATAGAGATCTTATATTTTGATGCAAAATTGAAGTTATATTTTGTTATATTGATATAGAATTTTGTTTATTGATATAGGTTTAAGGTCTTCATTGGTATAAATCTTTGTATATTGATACAAAATGTAATATTAATTTTGTTACAACATAATATAGGTATGTTTCAATTCTTAAGATAGGCATTGTGCCTATGCAACTCATTTAAATATACAAGGTTTGGTCCCAATCCTTTTAATAGCCACTATTACAAACTGTTTAGGATGATTAAATAATACAAGCCAATAGTCAGTCAATCAAACATATTAGTTAGATATTAGTCTGGATTATGGCAAAAATATACATCTTGGGTTGTACAGATAATATGTAGTTTGTTTGTTGTTCAGATATGCTATGAATAGAGCATCAGAGATCTGCAGAATATGGCATTTAAAGTTATTTCATTATTAAAAGGTATTTTGACTATGAAACATGTCTGTTCCTGACAGTACCCCAATTCTACTTCAAAGAAAATGAACATCAATAACCTCTATATGGAGTTGCCTCAGTTGTGGCAAGCTAGCCACTGGGCAAGAAATGTTTTAACTTCATCTGCAGACAAAATGCTGTCCTAAAGGACAAACAGATCCAGGGTAGTTGACTGCTAAGCTCTGTCAAAATTGTGTAAGCTAGTCCTTCATTATTCCTGCTTCACTTAAGTCTGTCAGATGCTCTGGGACAGAAGGTTGAAGATAGTTGCTCCAAAATTATAAAGAATGTTGGGGACTGTCTAGGCAGTCAGCTGTTTCTGTCTATTTAATTTTTGGAAGCTGTATTTGTGCTTTCTGTATACTCAAGTAATATTTATCACTTTTCAGGTCTCTGATGGGTTGAAGACTAGATAGTTATAATCTCACAATTGAAATTAAGTTGTTTAGCATTTAAAAAGATGCTTTAGATTTGAAAAGATTTTTTTTTTTTTTTCTTTTCTTTCTTTTTTTTTTTTTTTTTTCCGGAGCTGGGGACGAACCCAGGGGCCTTAGCTTGCTTGCTAGGCAAGCGCTCTACCACTGAGCTAAATCCCAACCCCTGAAAAGATGTTTTTATGATGGTAATATGAGTTAAAATAAAAATCCATTTATATAGATTGTGTATACATTTATACAGAACTATAAACTCATTAAGATAGGATAGTTAGTTAAGTGCCTTATCTAAGTTACAAAGTTCAAATCTTTTAATGTAATTTATACCTAATAATTCTCATAATTGCTTCATAATAGTTCCTACTATAAATATTGTTTATTACTATAAGAGAAAGAGCCTTTTAAATTGGACAAAGGGGGGGATGTAGTGGGTCTGTCTGATCTTACTTGTATTCTAATGCTAAAACTGGTTCCTTAAGATGTGGTTGCCCCCAACCAAGCAGATGCTCACATGCACAAGTAATGTCATGTAAACCTTCTCCCCAATTTAATTGGTCAATAAAAGAAAATAGCCTATGATTGGGCAGTGAAGAGAGTAAGGTGAGATTGGAGGTTTGAGAGAAGGTTGCAGGTAGAGAGGGAGAGGAGAAAAAGGGAGAGGAAGAAGCTGCCGTGAATCAAAACCTCCATGGCTGGGAGAAATGACAAGTAATAAGGAGCTTTATAGCTGGGGAATAAGTTAGAATGGTCCCAGATCTGCCGAATCTAGGCATTTGCCTTATATACAGAATATCTGAATTTGTGTCTTTTATATGGGCTTACTAGGACAATAATTCCAACAACATAATACACCCACAGAAAAACACTGCCCAACAAGGGAAAGTGTGTTGAAATCTGTTTGCTAGGGCCTTGAACAGTGGTAACTGATTTTTCTCCCAGAGCTAGGTGGGGGTGGGGAGCAACCAAACTAAGGATGTATGAAAAAAAAAAAAACACACACACACACACAAAGAACTCTACTGTTAGGAACTAACTAAAAATATGTTTTAAAAAAATAAAAGAAGCTTAAGTAGAGCTATTCCCCATGGTGCTGCTACTAGAAGCTAGCTGAACTTTTTTTTTTTTTTTTTTTTTAACTTGAGTATTTCTTATGTACATTTCAGTATTATTCCTTTCGGTTTCCAGGCAAACATCCCTTCCTCCCCCTTCCTTATGGGTGTTCCCCCAACCTCCCCCATTGCTGCCTCTCCCAACAGTCTAGTTCACTGGGGTTCAGTATTAGCAGGACCCAGGGCTTCCCCCTTCCACTGGTGCTCTTACTTAGGATATTCATTGCTACCTATGAGGTCAGAGTCCAGGGTCAGTCCATGTATAGTCTTTGGGTAGTGGCTTAGTCCCTGGAAGCTCTGGTTGGTTGGCATTGCTGTACATATGGGGTCTCAAGCCCCTTCAAGCTCTTCCAGTTCATTCTCTGATTCCTCCAACGGGGGTCCCGTTCTCAGTTCAGTGGTTTGCTGCTGGCATTGCGCCTCTGTTTTGCTGTATTCTGGCTGTGTCTCTCCTCAGGAGCGATCTACATCCGGCTCCTGTCGGTCTGCACTTCTTTGCTTCATCCATCTTGTCTAATTGGGTGGCTGTATATGTATGGGCCACATGTGGGGCAGGCTCTGAATGGGTGTTCCTTCAGTCTCTGTTTTAATCTTTGCCTCTCTCTTCCCTGCCAAGGGTATTCTTGTTCCCCTTTTAAAGAAGGAGTGAAGCCTTCACATTTTGATCATCCGTCTTGAGTTTCATTTGTTCTAGGCAACTAGGAGTAATTCAAGCATTTGGGCTAATAGCCACTTATCAATGATTACATACCATGTATGTCTTTCTGTGATTAGGTTAGCTCACTCAGGATGATATTTTCCAGTTCCAACCATTTGCCTAAAATTTCATAAGAAGTCGTTGTTTTGATAGCTGAGTAATATTCCATTGTGTAGATGTACCATTTTCTGTATCCATTCCTCTGTTGAAGGGCATCTGGGTTCTTTCCAGCTTCTGGCTATTATAAATAAGGCTGCGATGAACATAGTGGAGCACGTGTCTTTTTTATATGTTGGGGCATCTTTTGGGTATATGCCCAAGAGAGGTATAGCTGGATCCTCAGGCAGTTCAATGTCCAATTTTCTGAGAAACCTCCAGACTGATTTCCAGAATGGTTGTACCAGTCTGCAACCCCACCAACAATGGAGGAGTGTTCTTCTTTCTCCGCATCCTCGCCAGCATTTGCTGTCACCTGAGTTTTTGATCTTAGCCATTCTCACTGGTGTGAGGTGAAATCTCAGGGTTGTTTTGATTTGCATTTCCCTGATGACTAAAGATGTTGAACATTTCTTTAGGTGTTTCTCAGCCATTCGGCATTCCTCAGCTGTGAATTCTTTGTTTAGCTCTGAACCCCATTTTTTAATAGGGTTATTTGTCTCCCTGTGGTCTAACTTTTTGAGTTCTTTGTATTTTTTGGATATAAGGCCTCTATCTGTTGTAGGATTGGTAAAGATCTTTTCCCAATCTGTTGGTTGCCGTTTTGTCCTAACCACAGTGTCCTTTGCCTTACAGAAGCTTTGCAGTTTTATGAGATCCCATTTGTCGATTCTTGATCTTAGAGCATAAGCCATTGGTGTTTTGTTCAGGAAATTTTTTCCAGTGCCCATGTGTTCCAGATGCTTCCCTAGTTTTTCTTCTATTAGTTTGAGTGTGTCTGGTTTGATGTGGAGGTCCTTGATCCACTTGGACTTAAGCTTTGTACAGGGTGATAAGCATGGATCGATCTGCATTCTTCTACATGTTGACCTCCAGTTGAACCAGCACCATTTGCTGAAAATGCTATCTTTTTTCCATTGGATGGTTTGGGCTCTTTGTCAAAAATCAAGTGACCATAGGTGTGTGGGTTCATTCTGGGTCTTCAATTCTGTTCCATTGGTCTATCTGTCTGTCTCTGTACCAATACCATGCAGTTTTTATCACTATTGCTCTGTAATACTGCTTGAGTTCAGGGATAGTGATTCCCCCGGAAGTCCTTTTATTGTTGAGGATAGTTTTAGCTATCCTGGGTTTTTTTGTTATTCCAGATGAATTTGCAAATTGTTCTGTCTAACTCTTTGAAGAATTGGATTGGTATTTTGATGGGGATTGCATTGAATCTGTAGATAAGCTTTTGGTAAATGGCCATTTTTACTATATTAATCCTGCCAATCCATGAGCATGGGAGATCTTTCCATCTTCTGAGGTCTTCTTCAATTTCTTTCTTCAGAGTCTTGAAGTTCTTGTTGTACAAATCTTTACTTGCTTGGTTAAAGTCACACCGAGGTACTTTTATATTATTTGGGTCTATTATGAAGGGTGTCGTTTCCTAATTTCTTTCTCGGTTGTTTCTCTTTTTTGTGTAGAGGGAAGGCTACTGATTTATTTGAGTTAATTTTATACTCCAGCCACTTTGCTGAAGTTGTTTATCAGCTTTAGTAGTTCTCTGGTGGAACTTTTGGGATCACTTAAATATACCATCATATCATCTGCAAATAGTGATATTTTGACTTCTTCTTTTCCGATCTGTATCCCCTTGACCTCCTTTTTGTTGTCTGATTGCTCTGGCTAGAACTTCAAGAACTATATTGAATAAGTAGGGAGAGTGGGCAGCCTGTCTAGTCCCTGATTTTAGTGGGATTGCTTCAAGTTTCTTCCATTTAGTTTAATGTTAGCCACTGGTTTGCTGTATATGGCTTTTACTATGTTTAGGTATGGGCCTTGAATTCCTATTCTTTCCAGGACTTTTATCATGAAGGGGTGTTGAATTTTGTCAAATGCTTTCTCAGCATCTAATGAAATGATCATGTGGTTTTGTTCTTTCAGTTTGTTTATATAATGGATCACGTTGATGGTTTTCCTCAGATATTAAACCATCCCTGCATGCCTGGGATGAAGCCTACTTGATCATGGTGGATGATTGTTTTGATGTGCTCTTGATTGGTTTGCCAGAATTTTGTTGAGTATTTTTTCGCATGTTCATAAGGGAAATTGGTCTGAAGTTCTCTTTTCTTTGTTGGGTCTTTTGTGTGGTTTAGGTATAAGAGTAATTGTGGCTTCATAGAAGGAGTTCGTAGTGCTCCATCTGTTTCAATTTTGTGGAATAGTTTGAATAATATTGGTACGAGGTCTTCTATGAAGAGGTCTGATAGAATTCTGCACTAAACCCGTCTGGACCTGGGCTCTTTTTTGGTTGGGAGACCTTTAATGACTGCTTCTATTTCCTTAGGAGTTATGGGGTTGTTTAACTGGTTTATCTGTTCCTGATTTAACTTCGTACCTGGTATCTGTCTAGGAAATTGTCCATTTCCTGCAGATTTTCAAGTTTTGTTGAATATAGGCTTTATAGTAAGATCTGATGATTTTTTTGAATTTCCTCTGAATCTGTAGTTATGTCTCCTTTTCATTTCTGATTTTGTTAATTTGGACACACTCTCTGTGTCCTCTCGTTAGTCTGGCTAAGGGTTTATCTATCTTGTTGATTTTCTCAAAGAACCAACTTTTTGGTTCTGTTGATTCTTTCTATGGTCCTTTTGTTTCTACTTGCTGATTTCAGCTCTGAGTTTGATTATTTCCTGCCTTCTACTCCTCCTGGGTGTATTTGCTTTTTTTGTTCTAGAGCTTTTTAGGTGTGCTGTCAAGCTGCTGACATATGCTCTTTCCTGTTTCTTTTCTGCAGGCACTCAGAGCTATGAGTTTTCCTTAGCACAGCTTTCATTGTGTCCCATAAGTTTGGGTATGTTGTACCTTCATTTTCATTAAATTCTAAAAGTTTTTAATTTCTTTCTTTATTTCTTCCTTGACCAGGTTATCATTGAGTAGAGCATTGTTCAATTTCCACGTATATGTGGGCATTCTTCCCTTATTGTTATTGAAGACCAGCTTTAGGCCGTGGGTGGTCCGATAGCACGATGGGATTATTTCTATCTTTCTGTACCTGTTGAGGCCTGTTTTTTGACCAATTATAGCAATGGAGAAAGTACCATGAGGAGCAGAGAAGAAGGTATATCCTTTTGCATTAGGGTAGAACGTTCTATAAATATCCGTTAAGTCCATTTGGCTCATGACTTCTCTTAGTCTGTCTACGTCTCTGTTTAATTTCTGTTTCCATGATCTGTCCATTGATGAGAGTGGGGTGTTGAAATCTCCTACTATTATTGTGTGAGGTGCAATGTGTGTTTTGAGCTTTAGTAAGGTTTCTTTTATGTATGTAGGTGCCCTTGTATTTGGGGCATAGATATTTAGGATTGAGAGTTCATCTTGGTGGATTTTTCCTTTGATAAATATAAAGTGTCCTTCCTTATCTTTTTTGATGACTTTTAGTTGAAAATTGACTTTATTTGATATTAGAATGGCTACTCCAGCTTGCTTCTTCTGACCATTTGCCTGGAAAGTTGTTTTCCAGCCTTTCACTCTGAGGTAGTGTCTGTCTTTGTCTCTGAGGTGTGTTTCCTGTAGGCAGCAGAATGCAGGGTCCTCGTTGCGTATCCAGTTTGTTAATCTATGTCTTTTTATTGGGGAGTTGAGGCCATTGATGTTGAGAGATATTAAGGAATAGTGATTATTGCTTCCTGTTATATTCATACTTGGATGTGTTATGTTTGTGTGCTTTTCTTCTCTTTGTTTTGTTGCCAAGACGATTAGTTTCTTGCCTCTTCTTGGGTATAGCTTGCCTCCTTATGTTGGGCTTTACCATTTATTATCCTTTGTAGTGCTGGATTTGTAGAAAGATATTGTGTAAATTTGGTTTTGTCATGGAATATCTTGGTTTCTCCATCTATGTTAATTGAGAGTTTTGCAGGATACAGTAGCCTGGGCTGGCATTTGTGTTCTCTTAGGTCTGTATGACATCAGTCCAGGATCTTCTGGCTTCATAGTTCCTGGCTTAAAAGTCTGGTGTGATTCTGATAGGTCTGCCTTTTTATATGTTACTTGACCTTTTTTCCTTACTGCTTTTAATATTCTTTCTTTATTTTGTGCGTTTGGTGTTTTGACTATTATGTGACGGGAGGTGTTTCTTTTCTGGTCCAATCTATTTGGAGTTCTGTAGGCTTTTTGTATGCCTATGGGCATCTCTTTTTTTAGGTTAGGGGAAGTTTTCTTCTATGATTTTGTTGAAGATATTTACTGGTCCTTTGAGCTGGGAGTCTTCACTCTCTTCTATACCTATTATCCTTAGGTTTGATCTTCTCATTGAGTCCTGGATTTCCTGTATGTTTTGGACCAGTAGCTTTTTCCACTTTACATTATCTTTGACAGTTGAGTCAATGATTTCTATGGAATCTTCTTCTCCTGAGATTCTCTCTTCCTTCTCTTGTATTCTGTTGGTGAAGCTTGTATCTACAGCTCCTTGTCTCTTCTTTTGGTTTTCTATATCCAGGGTTGTTTCCATGTGTTCTTTCTTGATTGCTTCTATTTCCATTTTTAATTCCTTCCACTGTTTGATTGTGTTTTCCTGGAATTCTTTCAGGGATTTTTGTGTCTCCTCTCTATGGGCTTCTACTTGTTTATTTATGTTTTCCTGGAATTCTTTCAGGCATTTTTGCGATTCCTCTCTGTAGGCTTCTACTTGTTCTCTAAGGTAGTTCATCATGTCTTTCTTGAAGTTCTCCAGCATCATGGTCAAATATGATTTTGAATCTAGATCTTGCTTTTCTGGTGTGTTTGGATATTCCATGTTTGTTTTGATGGGAGAATTGGGCTCCGATGTTGCCATGTAGTCTTGGTTTCTGTTGCTTGGGTTCCTGCGCTTGCCTCTCACCATCAAATTATCTCTAGTGTTACTTTGTTCTGCTATTTCTGACAGTGGCTAAACTGTCCTATAGGCCTGTGTGTCAGGAGTGCTGTAGACCTGTTTTCCTCTCTTTTCAGTCAGTTATGGGGACAGAGTGTTCTGCTTTGGCAGTGTAGTTTTTCCTTTCTACAGGTCTTCAGCTGTTCTGTGGACCTGTGCCTTGAGTTCACCAGGCAAGTCACTTGCAGCAGATAAGTTAGTCTTACCTGTGGCCCCGAGGCTCAGTTCGCTTCATGGGGTTCTGCCCACGGGCTCTCTCTGCAGTGGGCAGCAACCGGGAAGATCTCGCGCGCCTCTTCCGGGGCCTCCGTGCACCAGGGTTCCAGATGGATTCTGGTGCTTTCCTCTGAATCAGCAATGTGTGCAGAGAGCAGTCTCTTCTGGTTTCTGCAGGCGTGTCTGCCTCTCTGAAGGTTTAGCTCTCCCTCCCACGGGATTTGGGGTGCAGAGAACTGTTTATCTGGTCTGTTTCCTTCAGGTTCCGCGGTGTCTCAGGCAGGGCCCTGCTGCTCCTGGGCCTCCCCACAGGAACCCAGAGGCCTTGTACAGTTTCCTCTTGGGTCAGGGATGTGGGCAGGGGTGGGCAGTGTTTGGTGGTCTCTTCCGCTCTGCAGCCTCAGGAGTGCCCACCCAACCAGGCGGTAAGGTATTTCTCCCACGGGTTCTGTGAGCAGAGAGCTGCTGCGGGCCGGGATCCGCGGGTGTGGGCCTAGCTGAACTTTTTAAACCAACATGTCAGTGTTAGGTGTGGGATACTGTCTTTTTTTTTTTTTTTTTTTTTTTATTTGGTATTTCTTATATACATTTCAGAGTGTTATTCCCTTTCTCGGTTCCAGGCAAACATCCCCCTCCCCCTCCCTTCCTTATGGGTGTTCCTCCCCCCTCCCCATTACCGCCTCCCCCAACAGTCTAGTTCACTGGGGGTTCAGTCTTAGCAGGACCCAGGGCTTCCCCTTCCACTGGTGCTCTTTACTAGGATATTCATTGCTACCTATGAGGTCAGAGTCCAGGGTCAGTCCATGTATAGTCTTTAGGTAGTTTAGTCCCTGGAAGCTCTGGTTGCTTGGCATTGTTGTACATATGGGGGTCTCGAGCCCCTTCAAGCTCTTCCAGTTCTTTCTCTGCTTCCTTCAACGGGGGTCCTATTCTCAGTTCAGTGGTTTGCTGCTGGCATTCGCCTCTGTATTTGCTGTATTCTGGCTGTGTCTCTCAGGAGCGATCTACATCCGGCTCCTGTCAGTCTGCACTTCTTTGCTTCATCCATCTTGTCTAATTGGGTGGCTGTATATGTATGGGCCACATGTGGGGCAGGCTCTGGATGGGTGTTCCTTCAGTCTCTTGTTTTAATCTTTGCCTCTCTCTTCCCTGCCAAGGGTATTCTTGTTCCCCTTTTAAAGAAGGAGTGAAGCATTCACATTTTGATCATCCGTCTTGAGTTTCATTTGTTCTAGGCATCTAGGGTAATTCAAGCATTTGGGCTAATAGCCACTTATCAGTGAGTGCATACCATGTATGTCTTTCTGTGATTGGGTTAGCTCACTCAGGATGATATTTTCCAGTTCCAACCATTTGCCTACGAATTTCATAAAGTCATTGTTTTTGATAGCTGAGTAATATTCCATTGGTAGATGTACCACATTTTCTGTATCCATTCCTCTGTTGAAGGGCATCTGGGTTCTTTCCAGCTTCTGGCTATTATAAATAAGGCTGCGATGAACATAATGGAGCACGTGTTTTTTTTTATATGTTGGGGCATCTTTTGGGTATATGCCCAAGAGAGGTATAGCTGGATCCTCAGGCAGTTCAATGTCCAAATTTCTGAGGAACCTCCTGACTGATTTCCAGAATGGTTGTATCAGTCTGCAACCCCACCAACAATGGAGGAGTGTTCCTCTTTCTCCACATCCTCGCCAGCATCTGCTGTCACCTGAGTTTTTGATTTTAGCCATTCTCACTGGTGTGAGGTGAAATCTCAGGGTTGTTTTGATTTGCATTTCCCTTATGACTAAAGATGTTGAACATTTCTTTAGGTGTTTCTCAGCCATTTGGCATTCCTCAGCTGTGAATTCTTTGTTTAGCTCTGAACCCCATTTGTTTTTTTTGTTTTTTTTTTTTACCATTCTTTTTTTGCCTTTTTTTTTTTATTATTAACTTGAGTATTTCTTATATACATTTTAGAGTGTTATTCCCTTTCCCGGTTTCCCCAGGCAAACATCCCCCCTCCCCTCCTTCCTTATGGGTGTTCCCCCCAACCCTCCCCCATTGCTGCCTCCTCTCCCAACAGTCTAGTTCACTAGGTTCAGTCTTAGCAGGACCCAGGGCTTCCCTTCCACTGGTGCTCTTACTAGGATATTCATTGCAACCTACGAGGTCAGAGTCCAGGGTCAGTCCATGTATAGTCTTTGGGTAGTGGCTTAGTCCCTGGAAGCTCTGGTTGGTTGGCATTGCTGTACATATGGGGTCTCGAGCTCCTTCAAGCTCTTCCAGTTCTTTCTCTGGTTCCTTCAACAGGGGCCCCGTTCTCAGTTCAGTGGTTTGCTGCTGGCATTCGCCTCGGTAGTTGCTGTCTCCTGGCTGTGTCTCTCAGGGGCGATCTGCATTCACATTTTGATCATCCGCCTTGAGTTTCATTTGTTCTAGGCATCTAGGGTAATTCAAGCATTTGGGCTAATAGCCAACCCTTATCTATCAATGAGTACATACCATTTATGTCTTTCTGTGATTGGGTTAGCTCACTCAGATGATAGTTTCCAGTTCAACCATTTTGCCTCCCAATTTCATAAAGTCATTGTTTTTTGATAGCTGAGTAATATTCCATTGTGTAGATGTACCACATTTTCTGTATCCATTCCTCTGTTGAAGGGCATCTGGGTTCTTTTCCAGCTTCTGGCTATTATAAATAAGGCTACGATCAACATAGTGGAGCCACGGTTCTTTTTATATGTTGGGGCATCTTTTGGGTATATGCCCAGGAGAGGTATAGTTGGATCCTCAGGCAGTTCAATGTCCAATTTTCTGAGGAACCTCCAGACTGATTTCCAGAATGGTTATAGCAGTCTGCAATCCCACCAACAATGGAGGAGTGTTCCCCTTTCTCCACATCCTCGGCCAGCATTTGCTGTCACCTGAGTTTTTGATCTTAGCCATTCTCACTGGTGTGAGGAAATCTCAGGGTTGTTTTGATTTGCATTTCCTTATGACTAACGATGTTGAATATTTCTTTTTAGGTGTTTCTCAGCCATTCGCATTCTCAGCTGTGAATTCTCTGTTTAGCTGAACCCCATTTTTTAATAGGGTTATTTGTCTCCCTGTGGTCTAACTTCTTGAGTTCTTTGTATATTTTGGATATAAGGCCTCTATCTGTTGTAGGATTGGTAAAAGATCTTTTTTTTTTTTTTAGTTTGTATATTATCAGTAATTTTTTTTATTATTAACTTGAGTATTTCTTATATACATTTCGAATGTTTCCCAATCTGTTGGTTGCCGTTTTGTCCTAACCACAGTGTCCTTTGCCTTACAGAAGCTTTGCAGTTTTATGAGATCCCATTTGTCGATTCTTGATCTTAGAGCATAAGCCATTGGTGTTTTGTTCAGGAAATTTTTTCCAGTGCCCATGTGTTCCAGATGCTTCCTAGTTTTTCTTCTATTAGTTTGAGTGTGTCTGGTTTGATGTGGAGGTCCTTGATCCACTTGGACTTAAACTTTGTACAGGGTGATAAGCATGGATCGATCTGCATTCTTCTACATGTTGACCTCCAGTTGAACCAGCACCATTTGCTTGAAAATGCTATCTTTTTTCCATTGATGGTTTGGCTCCGTTGTTAAAAAATCAAGTGACCATAGGTGTGTGGGTTCATTTCTGGGTCTTCAATTCTATTCCATTGGTCTATCTGTCTGTCTCTGTACCAATACCATGCAGTTTTTTTATCACTATTGCTCTGTAATACTGCTTGAGTTCAGGGATAGTGATTCCCCTGAAGTCCTTTTTTATTGTTGAGGATAGTTTTAGCTATCCTGGGTTTTTTGTTATTCCAGATGAATTTGCAAATTGTTCTGTCTAACTCTTTGAAGAATTGGATTGGTATTTTGATGGGGATTGCATTGAATCTGTAGATCGCTTTTGGTAAAATGGCCATTTTTTACTATATTAACTTGCCAATCCATGAGCATGGGAGATCTTTCCATCTTCTGAGGTCTTCTTCAGTTTCTTTCTTCAGTGTCTTGAAGTTCTTATTGTACAGATCTTTTTTTTTTTTTTTCACCTTTTTTTTTTTATTAACTTGAGTATTTCTTATGTACATTTTAGTGTTATTCCTTTCCCTGGTTCCAGGCAAACATCCCTTCCCCTCCCCCCTCCCTTATGGGGTGTTCCCTCCCCACCCTCCCCATTGCCGCCCCCCCGACAGTCCAGTTCACTGGGGGTTCAGTCTTAGCAGGACCAAGGGCTTCCCCTTCCACTGGTGCTCTTACTAGGATATTCATTGCTACCTATGAGGTCAGAGTCCAGGGTCAGTCCATGTATAGTCTTTGGGTAGTGGCTTAGTCCTGGAAGCTCTGGTTGCTTGGCATTGTTGTACATATGGGGTCTCAAGCCCCTTCAAGCTCTTCCAGTTCTTTCTCTGATTCCTTCAACGGGGGTCCCGTTCTCAGTTCAGTGGTTTGCTGCTGGCATTCGCCTCTGTATTTGCTGTATTCTGGCTGTGTCTCTCAGGATCTGGATCCACATCCGGCTCCTGTCGGTCTGCACTTCTTTTGCTTCATCCATCTTGTCTAATTGGGTGGCTCTCATACGTATGGGCCACATGTGGGGCAGGCTCTGAATGGGTGTTCCTTCAGTCTCTGTTTTAATCTTTTTCTCTCTCTTCCCTGCCAAGGGTATTCTTGTTCCCCTTTTAAAGAAGGAGTGAAGCCTTCACATTTTGATCATCCGTCTTGAGTTTCATTTGTTCTAGGCAACTAGGTAATTCAAGCATTTGGGCTAATAGCCACTTATCAGTGAGTGCATACCATGTATGTCTTTCTGTGATTGGGTTAGCTCACTCAGGATGATATTTTCCAGGTCCAACCATTTGCCTCACAATTTCATAAAGTCGTTGTTTTGATAGCTGAGTAATATTCCATTGTGTAGATGTACCACATTTTCTGTATCCATTCCTCTGTTGAAGGGCATCTGGGTTCTTTCCAGCTTCTGGCTATTATAAATAAGGCTGCGATGAACATAGTGGAGCACGGTCTTTTTTTATATGTTGGGGCATCTTTTGGGTATATGCCCAAGAGAGGTATAGCTGGATCCTCAGGCAGTTCAATGTCCAATTTTCTGAGAAACCTCCAGACTGATTTCCAGAATGGTTGTACCAGTCTGCAACCCCACCAACAATGGAGGAGTGTTCCTCTTTCTCCACATCCTCGCCAGCATTTGCTGTCACCTGAGTTTTTGATCTTAGCCATTCTCACTGGTGTGAGGTGAAATCTCAGGGTTGTTTTGATTTGCATTTCCCTGATGACTAAAGATGTTGAACATTTCTTTAGGTGTTTCTCAGCCATTCGGCATTCCTCAGCTGTGAATTCTTTGTTTAGCTCTGAACCCCATTTTTAATAGGGTTATTTGTCTCTCATGTCTAACTTTTTGAGTTCTTTTGTATATTTTGATATAAGGCCTCTATCTGTTGTAGGATTGGTAAAGATCTTTTCCCAATCTGTTGGTTGCCGTTTGTCCTGACCACAGTATCCTTTTGCCTTACAGAAGCTTTGTAGTTTTATGAGATCCCATTTGTTTCCATTCTTGATCTTAGAGCATAAGCCATTGGTGTTTTGTTCAGGAAATTTTTCCAGTGCCCATGTGTTCCAGATGCTTCCCTAGTTTTTCTTCTATTAGTTTGAGTGTGTCTGGTTTGATGTGGAGGTCCTTGATCCAATTGGACTTAAGCTTTGTACAGGGTGATAAGCATGGATCGATCTGCATTCTTCTACATGTTGACCTCCAGTTGAACCAGCACCATTTGCTGAAAATGCTATCTTTTTTCCATTGGATGGTTTGGGCTCCTTTGTCAAAAATCAAGTGACCATAGGTGTGTGGGTTCATTTCTGGGTCTTCAATTCTATTCCATTGGTCTATCTGTCTGTCTTTGTACCAATACCATGCAGTTTTTATCACTATTGCTCTGTAATACTGCTTGAGTTCAGGGATAGTGATTCCCCTGAAGTCCTTTTTTATTGTTGAGGATAGTTTTAGCTATCCTGGGTTTTTTGTTATTCCAGATGAATTTGCAAATTGTTCTGTCTAACTCTTTGAAGAATTGGATTGGTATTTTGATGGGGATTGCATTGAATCTGTAGATCGCTTTTGGTAAAATGGCCATTTTTACTATATTAATCCTGCCAATCCATGAGCATGGGAGATCTTTCCATCTTCTGAGGTCTTCTTCAATTTCTTTCTTCAGAGTCTTGAAGTTCTTGTTGTACAAATCTTTTACTTGCTTGGTTAAAGTCACACCGAGGTACTTTATATTATTTGGGTCTATTATGAAGGTGTCGTTTCCTAATTTCTTTTCTTGGCTTGTTTCTCTTTTGTGTAGAGGAAGGCTACTGATTTATTTGAGTTAATTTTATACCCAGCCACTTTGCTGAAGTTGTTTATCAGCTTTAGTAGTTCTCTGGTGGAACTTTTGGGATCACTTAAATATACTATCATATCATCTGCAAATAGTGATATTTTGACTTCTTCTTTTCCCATCTGTATCCCTTGACCTCCTTTTTTGTTGTCTGATTGTTTGGCTAGAACTTCAAGAACTATATTGAATAAGTAGGAGAGAGGGCAGCCTTGTCTAGTCCCTGATTTTAGTGGGATTGCTTCAAGTTTCTTCCATTTAGTTTAATGTTAGCAACTGGTTTGTTGTATATGGCTTTTACTATGTTTAGGTATGGGCCTTTGAATTCCTATTCTTTCCAGGACTTTTATCATGAAGGGTGTTGAATTTTGTCAAATGCTTTCTCAGCATCTAATGAAAATGATCATGTGGTTTTGTTCTTTTCGATACTGCTCTTTTCATTGTTGATCAGGAAACCCCTAGAGACTGCCAGGACCATACAGGCTGTTGCCATTGTCTTTGGTTTCCCACCAAAACTAGATGGTAAGACTCTTTTACTCAAGACAACACACATTTTAGATGTAAGATTGAAAAAGGAAAAGAAAAAAGAGGAAGAAGAAACTGGAACTGAACTGAAAGCTTCTTCCTTGTTAGCTAGAATTCCGTGTTGGGAGGTGTTATTCTGGCTATTGTGAAAGAAAGCCACCAATAATCTAACCACGCTATGAACCCTGTGTCTATAAACTAACCTGCTAGATGGCCCACACATGCAATGGTGGCGGGACTATTCCAGGGATAAGCAGCTACTTCCTGATTAGGTTGGAGTCCTACTCCATGAGATAGAATCATGCCTTGCACTGTACACAGGCCAAACGTCTATTCTGAGAAAGCTCGTGGGCTCTATTAGAAATTCTACTGCTGATATTTTGTTAAACACTGGTGCTGTTGTTGTTCATAGGCTTCATAGTTGGATAGGATCATTGGTTGCTTTTCCCCTTTGGAAGATTGCAGCATGACTTCTGGTGCAGCTCTGGAAGGATGTTTCCAGGTCAGTTCCAGCTCAGAACCTTTGTCTCAAGTGTATGGTATCTTTAGGGACTTACTCTAGCGAGAATTTTGATTTCTTTGAAAAACACAGAAATGTTATATGTTTTCATTTTAATCCCAGGTGTGGGATGTGGGTTGCTTCAGACTGTAGCAGCTGACTATGTGTTTGCCTCAAGCTCTAACAGAGGTGTGATTTTGCCAACTGCAGATAGTTTCTGTGATTGTGTGGTATTTGAAATTCTGGAGACTTTTCAGAGGGTCGATAAGTGCTAGGGTCCTGAGGGCTGGTGTCAGTTGTTGGTTGTTGCTTGCTTGGTGTTGCTCATACGTGGTTAAGTAGTAGAGCACACAAAGAAGAAGAAATTAGATACCTTGATGGTGAAAATCAAACTTGCCCCAAGGAACTTGATGCCCCTAATCAGCAGAAAATAGTCTAACAATAACTTTGCCTCCTTACTCCTTTATCCTTCTTTCTCAATTATCTGGTCTTATGGGATTGAAAGGATGGGGAAGGGGTGGAGAAGTGTGGAAGAAAGAAGAATCCAAAAGGTAGCCAACCTTTGGCTCCAACTTACCTTCTACTTCTGGAGTACAACAAAGAGTAATAAACAGCAATGACCTATGATGTTTGGGATGCTTCTGGACAGTCTTGACCAACAACTGAAGAAGAGATTTCTTAGGCATAGTATTGGGGATTTTGCTAGATGACTCTTGGATAGAGCATTGTCAGCTTAGGTAAGAAAATTTCATTTAAATTATGTATAATTTGACACCAGTGGGTTTGCATTATAGGCATTTTAAGTAGATAAGTAATAGTATATGGCTCCTTACTCACTTTTCAGACATCCTTGCAGGGTATTTTTGTTTTTGTTTTGTTGGTTATTACCTTCCTTATGTACTTGTCTTACTTCACCTCATTAGAACCCTCCCCACCTTCATACTTTCCTATCGGACTGCTTGTAGCCTGGTGTTTATGTTCTCTACTGTTCCTCCACCCAAGCAACCCCACACTCGTCCATTTTTACTTTCTGGTTTCTGCACTTGCTCCATAATATGTGCTCATATGTGGAGATTTGGAGCTAGTAACTTAGATAAGAGAGAACATTTATCTTTCTGGGTCTGGGTTACTTCTCTCAATGTAATCTTTTCTAGATCCATTCTCTTACCTGCAAATTTCATGATTTCATTTTTCTTTGCAGCTGAATAACAATTAACAGTGTATGTGAACCTCATTTTCATTACTCATTTATCATGTTGGATATATACACACATACAATATACAATATATATTGAAGTAGATAAGGGCTGATTCCATTCCTACCTCTTGTAAGGAGAGCAGCAATGAACATGGCTGTGGAATAGGATGTCTAGTCCTTTGGGCATAAACAAGGGAGTGGTATAGCTGGGTCATACAGTATATTTATTTTTAGTTATTTTTAAGATTCTCCACAGTGATTTTCAGAGTAGTTGTACGAATTAACACCACCACCAACAGTAAAGCGGGGCTTCCTTTCTCCACATACCTTCCAGCATTTGTTGTCAGTTCTTTTGTTGATCTTAGCCATTAAGACTGTGGCAAGATGAAACCTAAAAGGTTGTTTTTATTTCTATTTTCTAATTTCTAGGGGTGATGAACATTTTTGAAGTATCTATTAGCCAGTATAAAAATTCTTTTTTTTTCATTTGCAGAATCTTTATTATTGCTGATGATGTCAGAGCCAAAATCACAACCTGATTAATAAGTGACAATGAAGTTTACTTTAGTATATTGGCAGCTAAAAATGATCTTTTGGTTTGTAAGCCAAGAACATTCAAAGTAAAGATCACTGAAAGTGAAAAAAATACATGAAAAAAGTTACAAGATCTTATAAGCAATCAATATTCTATTGGTAATTAAAACTTAAATGTCATCAAATAGTTCTTGCTTTTCAGAGTATGGCCTTCGCTCCTATTAGACCATTTATGTTTCTTAGTGAAATCATCATAGTGAAATGCACAACATGACCCTCTGTTCCCTTAAGTTCATTCCAAAAGAACAGAGCATGAGTATATGTGATCACTGAGGATAGAAAGCACATTTTACTCTTTCCCATCTGTGTGCTTATGCAAGTCTCCCTTCTGTAATAGAGTTAATATTCTCATTTGCTGTGAACTAACACTTTAAAAAGTAAACAAACCAGATTCCAACTTTTATCCACAATTCTAAATCTATTCTTAATACACACAGTTTCCCGTCTTATTATTATTTGATGTTTTTTCCCTGACCCAGAAGGCAAGGATAAAATGAAATTCCCCTCTTCTTATTAAAAATGGAGATACTATTAGTCCCATTGTTTCATAAACACACAATCTCATAGAATGTGGACCATGTACCTACTTGTGTATCTTGTATAGGGGTAGTGCAGGTGTAGATGTGCATGAGTATACGTGTGCTTGGGTAAGTAAGAGGCAGACATCATCAGGTATCGTCCTCTATTGTTCTGCAGCTCACACTTTTGAGTTTTGAGGCAGCAACTTTCACAGAATGCAAAAGTCACTGCTTGGTTAATGTCGCTGGCTAGAAAGCTCTCTGATGATTTGCCTGTCCCTGTCTCTACCTGGCTTCTCTTGGGCTAGGCTCCCAGACGCACTCCATCACAAGTATAGCTTTTATTTGGGGTAAGGCTAGCAAACTTGGGTCTTCATGGTTTTATGGCAGACATTGTCCATACTGACCCCAGATCCCTGTAATCTCTTTGAATAATCATCCAAGTACAAATAAAACAGTTTTAGAATTGTCCCTAGACATTCTTATATCAAGATTTTACAAAAGTCACAAGAGCACATTGAGAGATCACACTTACAGTATTTCTGTGCCTTTAACATTTTAACTTCGCATGTGGACAATAAAACTTTATATATTTATAGTATAGGACATGTTGTTTTGAAATATGTATGCATTACAGACTGACTAAATCAAGCTAATTACCATAAGATATTATTTCCTGTACTTTTCGGGCAGAGACCATTGTCTTCTCAGATTGCTCTAATTTTCTTTCTTTTGGCAGAATAATGTACTTTTCTCCTTTTGAGTGAATAGAGCTGAATTGCCCATTTGTGCACATTCTTTCATGCAGCTAAGATTAATCAGTGGAGATTCAGATGTTAAACTTCACCAGCAATAAAATAGAGTATAAGTCTATGAATGTCAGAGATAATCACAACATACTTGACAGTGGGCTTTCAGAAGGCATGCCACAATCAAGTCTTTGTGCCTTAGAGAAATTAAACTTTCATTATATACTATACTCTAAATAGTAAATATGTATATGTAAATTCTCACATTTTCTTTTTTTATCTATTTATTTTTTCCATTTTTTTTTAAATTGGGTATTTCTTATTTACATTCCAAATGTTATTCCCTTTCCCGATTTCCTGTCTATCAGCCTCCTAATCCTTCTTCCTCCCCTTCCCCCACATTTTCTTAAGAAATTGGCTTAATATGACATGTAAGCCTCCCAATCAGGATTCAATCCCTGTAACACACATAAAAGAAAAACAAAAGGAACCCTGAAAGATTTTCTCTGATCTACAGAAATACATACATTTATGCACAAACACACACGCACGCACACACGACATATAAAATTTACAAGAATAAGTACATTTAAATTTAATTATATAGTTACATGTGTCCTAATAATTTATGAAACTTATCTCAAATAAAAATTTGTAGAGCAAATCCATACATGCAGTCGTTGGCGCTATCTCTCTCAGGGTAAATGAATGATTAATGCTTTTCTACTCTGATTCTTTATAGGTATCCATACATTTCTAAGAACAGCATTCCTAAATTTACCTATTCTGATTATTTATTGAAAGGCATAGCAGGTATCCATCTAAGAAAGTTAACAGATTTGAACTTACACATGATTTAAGCTTATATTCAATTATCTCAAGATAATTTTGAGTCACTCTCTTACTGAGTTAATATGACATCAATCTTAGCCTTTGTGGGAATGAATTTTTGCTGATTCATTATGCCTCAGAAGTGCCAAGGTTTGTGATAAATAATATATGGTGAAGATTAAGAAATGGGCACAGGCTGTCTTCAACTCATCTGTCCTCAAATCAGGAGAGATATAGATCTCCTTCTGAACATGACCTTCAAGACCAACACCCTCTTTTACTGTATCCATGAAGCCCATAAGACTATGTCTGATAAAACCCAGCAGGTTATAGATACTAAAATTTTGCTACTTCCTCCTTATATTCTAGAGTGTATCTCTCACTGAGTGGTTTGTTAATTGAGCAACACCTTAAAAAGAAACAAGACTTCATTTGTAGCATCCGTACATGTCTGTGGTGTAAACACTTCTACCATAGCAATTTCAAGATGTTTATATAAAGTCACTGAGCACAGCAGGTGCACAATTAGATCTTAAGATTGCTATGAATTGGATCCTTCACATCACTGTGTCTATTCCATTTTCTTTTCTCACTACATCTCTCACAGGTCCCCTGAAGGCACCTAAGGAAAAACCAGAGGAGGATATTGTCCTTTTCTATACAATTTCTTCACTCCTTTGAGTAAAACAAAAATTCTGACCTAACCCCACATTCTGGTTTTTTTTAATTTTATTTTTATCTTTGGAACAAAAGATACAAATATTTACAATACATTCTATGTTAAATATTTTAATAATTTAAATAATATTAAATATTGTTTTCTTGAGTCAAGGAGCAAATGGTTAGTTGCTTGAGCAAAGAAATATATGTGGAAAGAGACTAAATCTATTCAATCATTCTGTCATAAAGTGCTATGATAACAAGTTCAAATGTTTCAGCACATAAGTGAGAATATTATATTTTGAAATTTTTAGAGCATTTTCATTTGTGTAAAAATTGAGATTAATATCCAGAAGTCTTTATTAATATCTTAGGCCCATTCCCTGAATGTGCAATGTAGATTTTTATTTTGTTTTGTTTGACTCAACCTATCTATCTATCTATCTATCTATCTATCTATCTATCTATCTATCTATCTATCTACCTACCCACCCACCCATCTATCTATCATCTATCTATCTATCTATCTATCTATCTATCTATCCACCCACCCATCTATCTATCTATCATCTATCTATCTATCTATCTATCTATCTATCTATCTATCTATCTATCGCAATGCTCTTGTCAAATGTATAGTTAGCAATGATTCTCTACCTCTCTGTGGGCTTTCTCATCACCTGATTGATAATCTCTTTAGCTATGCAGAATCTATTTGGTTTTAGAAGTACTACATGTCAAGTGTTGGCATTAATTATTGGGCAACTGAAGTTCTATTCAGAAAGTACTTCTTGACACCTGAAATAGGGTACTGCCTATGCTTCCTTCTAGCTGCTTCAATGTTCTACAGTTCTTGTTTAGGTCTTTGATCCATTTGGAGTTAGCTTTTGTACAAGATGATAAATAGGGTACAGTTTCTCTCTTCTGCACAGGGACATCCAGTTTTCCTAGCACCACTTATTGATTATAGTTTCTATTCTCCAGCTAATATTTTTGAAATCTTTGTCAAATATTAAATGACTGGAGTTATGTGTACTCATGTATAAATCTTCAATTTCATTTCATTGCTCTAGATTTCTTCTTCCTTTAATTTTTTTTTTGGTGCCAATACCGTATCATTTTTATTATCATGTAATTTTTATTGAGATCTGGAAGAGTAATCCTTCTAGCACTGTCCTTTTGCTTAGAATTTTTTTTTCTTTATTCAGGGTCTTGGTTTTGTATGAATTTTAGGATACTTATTTCTCTTTCTGCGAAGAGTGAGATGGGTATTTTAATGTGATTGCATTGAATATGGTCATTTTCACAATATTAATTCTTTCTACTAATCCATGACATGAGTCATGGATTAAAAAAGCTGGTTGGTTGTGTAGATAAACAAGATTAACAGACTTTTGGCTCAACTTATCAAGAGAAAAAAAGAGAGGACCCTAGTTAACAGTAATCAGAAATGAATGAGGAAACATTACAACAGACACCAAAGAAATTTAGAATATTATAACAGATTCACCAGATCTCCAGTTTTTACATGAATTCTGTTTTGAATCCATCTGGTCCTAGACTTTTGGGGTGTGTGTGAAGCTTTTTCTTACTATTTTAATCTCCTCATTTTTCCAGGATCTGTTAAGACTATTGACTTCTTGATTTAATATAAGTGGTTTAGTTAAACCTAAAATTTCATCCATTTCTGTTAGTTTTTTCAGTTTAATGAAGTAAAGGTTTTTTAAAATATTTAATTATTGCCAGGTGTGGTGCACACCTTTAATCCCAGCTCTCAGGAGGCAGAGTCAGTGAATCTCTGTGAGGTTGAGGCCAGCCTGGTCTATATAGTGAGTTCCAGGACAACTAAGGCTATTTAGGAAGACCATATCTTAAAAACAATAAGCAAACAAACAAAAACCCTTTTTATGTGACTTTTTTTCTTGAATATTTCAGTATATTTTCTTTGTTCCTTATACTTAGTGTTTTAACTATGATATAATATAGGGGTTTTCTTTTCTGGTCTTAACTGGTTGTTATTCTGTGTCTTTATCATTGTGTCTTTTCTTTGTTTTTGGAACTTATTTTTATGTTCTTGTTGAAGATCTGGTCTATGTATTGATTTGTGTTCTTCTACATTATTTCTTTCTATAATTAGATTTTTTTTCATGGTATTCCACATTGTCTTCTCGTCCTGATATTCAATCTCCTTCTGGAGCTTTTCTAATTGTATAGCTTTCTTTTTAGTTTTCTAGTTGGGTTACTGGGTTTTTCAATTCCATCTTCATTTCAGCTTGAGATCTCTTCAATGTTTCCATCTCCCAAATGAATGTCATTCTTAAGTACTTCAATGTTTCCATCTCCCAAATGAATGTCATTCTTAAGTATTTCAATGTTTCCATCTCCTGAGTGAATGTCATCTTTAAGTCCTGGATTGTCTTCATCATTTCCATTGTGTTTTCTTTAAAATTACTCAGAATTGACCATACCTGGCTGCCTGGCAGCCAACCACTAGGTTTTTTTCAGGAGCCTCCCTTCCTGTCCCTGGCCCACAGGCTTCTCTCCCATCACATTCAACACCTCTAACCGTCCATATCTTGTACACCCTTCTCCAGAGCTCATCCTTATAAGTCTGTTGTTCTTTCTCTCCATTCACACTCTGTATCCTGAGATCCATCCCCATATTCTTGAATTGGTATGGTCAAAATTGGCTGGGGTACTGTCAGACTCATCCTGATCTAGGAGTTTGTGACTGATGTGTGGAAGGGAGGATCAGAAGGACTCACGAGGCTAGACGCTAGGGAAATGTGTACAGGATCTAGCTGGGTGAAGAGGTTGCTGACATATTTTTTTGAAATTCAAATAGAAAACATCAAACTCTTGGCTACTAGGGAAGGGGAAGTTGTTCTCTTCTGTGGTGTAGACTGAAGTTGCCATACTTTCAGGAAATAGCTCCGCATCCATACCCATATGGATAGCACTGCTTTAACTCAATGGGTCCCAAAATAAAAACAACAAGTCTTTTGGGGCGAAAGTGGGAGGGGTTGTTTAGAGATGGGAGTGGCTGGTAGGAGAAGATAAGATAAGATAAGATAAGATAAGATAAGATAAGATAAGATAAGATAAGATAAGGGTGAGTATAATCAAAATAGACTATCATGAAATCAAGCATCTGACTTTCAAAGTTCATCATACCCACTGTAATATAGCAAGAGATGAAGCCCAGAATTGCCTACAGTAAGCTAAGGAGTTCTATTTTAGAAACCTCCACGTGGCACGTGGCTAAAGCCAGATCCTTGATTTGCCACAGAGAATACAGGAGGAGTCAAGTTTGAAGCAAGATTAGAGATTAGCAAAAAGACAGTGTAGTATCGACTCCAACATGGGAGTTAATAGACAGGCATTCTGAGAAAGAATAGAGCAAAATGCACCTATTAGTGTAGGTAAGAGCTTCTTAAGGTCAGCCACACTTAAGTGACTTAGTATTGATATATACAATTTTGGTGGCTATCAAATCATATTTTAGGAGGTTGCTAATAAACTTTTTTCTCTTGTTTTCAATTATGAGATTATAGGATGGCTGTGGAGGTGGCTAGGATGGGGTCATAATCTGATAAGACAAAACCATCTGTCATAGAAGTTGAACAGAGAACTAAAATATGGGTATTGCTGTAAATAGAGTTCCTTTTGAGATTCTTAGGAAATTGCAGATTTACAAGTAGGAAATGAGAAGGCCATTTTTGACCTTGAGTATACATCCTTGTATACAAGGAACAATGTTTCCGTGTAGCTAAAATCTTAACAGCTTAGAATGCTTCTTTCAAGGTGAGGGGCTCCTTTCCCATCCATCTCATACCCCTTTATGTTTTCTGCCTCTCTATCCTTCCTCACCATGATGGTTTATCCCTTTTGGTTTAACTGCAGGAAGATGATGCTGGCCAAACGGGCAATTTAATTGTAGCACCTGCACTACCATCTGGAACCTAACATTATCAACATGGTTGGAATCAAGACTCTGAAAGTATGAATGAGCTTTCCTGTACTTCTCTTTCTGTTGGTTTTGTCTCTGGCCTTTGTTATATATTATAACATGTTATAATTACATGCTATATATTCCACATCACCTGAATCATGTACAATGGCCGAGGTTTTGAAACTTCTTGTTAATTGTCATTCCCAGTGTGAATACTCTGAATTGTTTTCCTGGGCAACTGACCCTTCACATATAGGACTTTGACCCTCACCAAGCCAGAAATTGCCACGCCCTTTGAGACTTCCTCTTCACTCAGGGACAAGCCTTAACAGTCAGGCTTTTGGAACCATTTAGCCCCAACCAATCACCCACTTTTCCAGGACTTCTCATAAAAGGGTCACCAGAAGACTTTTTGATCATCCAAATAGAACCATTGTTAAATTCTTGTTTTTATTTTGTTGGTTGTTTTTGTTTGTTAATACAGTAGCATTGTTTCTATCCTCCAAAGAAGTTCTGTAGCAGGGAGAATACACAGGATAATGCCAATTGAACAAAAAAGAGTCATTTTACTAAATTCCAGAGCTAGAAGTAGGCAAAGTCAAAACGTAACTCTTATCAACCAATTACATTATAGACTTTTCAGGGCCCAGGAAAGCTTTAAAGGGTATTTATTACAGACACTTGGCTGAGTTCCTGTAGATGACATTCCCCCTCCTTTTTATCATCCACTCATGCCTCTGCAGATTTACTTTTAAGCCTGCTGCCTTCTGCCTACCCTAGCCCCTCCTCTGAGTTTGCATCCATTCCTATGTACTCAGGCTCTAGGGTGAACCCAGGATCTAGTGTGACTCTAGTTCTTCTCTGTCACACCTTTCAGCCAGCACTCTCACCCATCTTTGAACCCTTATGACTCCTCATGGAAGCACAAAACTGCTCTTAACTAGGAACGCAGCAGCCTCCAAACTTGGATAGGAAGCAAAGTGGGCAACAGCAACCAAACAACAGAACACTCATGTAACAAAGGTGAGACAAAATATCCACACCAATAATCACTTCAAAAGCCAGAAATTGAGGTACATATATCCCAGAACGAAAACAGGAACATAAATAACCAAAACAATGTCTCTAGAACCCAGTGGATCTAATCAACTAAAGGCACAGACACAATTCCATATATAAACAGAAAACTGATTTTTTATCATTTTTTTATTAACTTGAATATTTCTTATATACATTTCGAGTGTTATTCCTTTCCCCAGTTTCTGGGCAAACCCCCTCCCCCTCCCTTCATGACTCCCACCCTCCCCCATTGCTCGCCCCCCCCAACAGTCTAGTTCACTGGGGTTCGGTAATACCCAGGGCTTCCCTTCCACTGGTGCTCTTACTAGGATATTGCTACCTATGAGGTCAGCCAGGGTCAGTCCATGTATAGTCCTTAGTCCTGGAAACTTGGCATTGTTGTACATATGGGGGTCTCAAGCCCCTTCAAGCTCTTCAATTCCTTCAATGGGCAAGTGGTTTGCTGCTGATGAATCGCCTCTGTATTTGCTGTATTCTGGCTGTGTCTCTCACATCTACACTTCTGCCTTCTTTGCTTCATCCATCTTGTCTCTAAAAACTGTATATATATGGGCCACATGTGGGGGCAGGCTCTGAATGGGTGTTCCTTCAGTCTCTGTTTAATCTTTGCCTCTCTTCCCTGCCAAGATTCCCCTTTTAAAAGGTATCCATTCACATTTGATCATCCGTCTTGAGTTTCATTTTGTTCTAATCTAGGGTAATTCATTTGGGCTAATAGCCACTTATCAATGAAGTGCATACCATGTATGTCTTTCTGTGATTGGGTTAACTCAAGGATGATATTTTCCAGTTCCAACCATTTGCCTACAAATTTCATAAAAATCGTTGTTTTGATAGCTGAGTAATATTCCATTGTGTAGATGTACCACATTTTCTGTATCATTCCTCTGTTGAAGGGCATCTGGGTTCTTTCCAGCTTCTGGCTATTATAAATAAGGCTGCGATGAACATAGTGGAGCACGTGTCTTTTTTATATGTTGGGGCCTCTTTTGGGTATATGCCCAAGAGAGGTATAGCTGGATCCTCAGGCAGTTTAATGTCAATTTTCTGAGGAACCTCAGACTGATTTCAGAATGGTTGTAACATCTTAGCCATTCTCACTGGTGTGAGGTGAAATCTCAGGGTTGTTTTGATTGCATTTCCCTGATGACTAAGATGTTGAAATTTCTTTAAAAAAAATTCTTTGTTTAGCTCTGAACCCCATTTTTAATAGGGTTATTTGTCTCCCCTCGGTCTAACTTTTTGAGTTCTTTGTATAATTTGGATATAAGGCCTCTATCTGTTGTAGGATTGGTAAAGATCTTTTCCCAATCTGTTGGTTGCCGAGAAAACTGATTTTTGATGAAGTAAAAAAAAAAAAAAAACACTGGAGAAAAGATAGCATCTTCAACAAATACTGCTAGTGAAACTGCATAGCTATATGTTGAAGAATTAAAATAGATTCACATCTAACACCCTGTAGAAAAACTCAACTTGAGAGATTAAAGTCCTCAATGTAAGAGCAAATAAAAGAGAAAAGTAGGAAATACTCCTGAATTTATTGGCATAGGAAATAACTTTCTGAAAAGACAACAACAACAACAACAACAACAAATACAGGCACTAAAACCAACTTCATGAAGCTAAAATGTTTCTGTACCACCAAGGTCACCATCATTCAAGCAAAGCATACCACAAAGAATAGAAAAGATCTTTACCAAGTATATATCTTACAGAGCATTAACATCTAAATATAGCAATAACTAAAAACCTGAATAAGAATCAAAGAAGTAAATGACCCATTAAAATGACGTATAGAATAAAATAGAAAGTTCACAAAAGATTAAACACAAATGACGGAGAATATTTTTAAAATGTTCAACATCCTTAGCCATTAGAGAAATACAAATTAAAACTACTTAGATAATTTATCTTACTCTAATCATAGTGGACAAGATCAATAAAAAACAAATAATAACATATGCTGGAAAAGACATGTGAGTGAAAACTTATAAAGTCCCTATATAAATCAATGTGGAGGTTCCTCAGAAAGCTGAAAGCTGATCTACCACAATACAGCTATTCTATTCTCAGTCATGTACACAAAGGACTCACGGCAGAAATACGTGTCATTCATGCTTGTTGTTGCTTCAGTCACAATATCCAGAAATTGGAAACAGCTTAAATGTCCATCAACTGGTGCAAAGATAATGAGAATGAGGTACTTTAAAATTGGTATGTTTTTCAGCCATTATGAAAAAAATGAAGTTAGGAAGTTCATAGGTAAATGGATGAAACAAGAAACAAATATCTTGAGTCAGGTAATCCAGACCAAAAAAATCAAATATTACATGTTTTGCCTTATATGTGGATGTTACCTTTTAAGTTTTGGATGTTACTTTTTAAGTTTATGTTTCAATCAAAATAAACACAGAAGTTAGGCAGCTAGTAAGGAACCAAGAGGGGAAGAAGAAGGGAATTTTCCAAGGAAGGAAAAATAGGATATATTGTTATAAAGAGATGATGTGGACACCAAATGAAGAGAATTAAATGGGATGGGGATGGGGATGGGAGGACAGGGTAAAAGAGGGAATATGAGAAGCAAGAAGTAATACTGAAGTCCTCTTGAAAACCTATATTGAGACCTACTATTCTATAAACCTCCTAAAATATATACATTTATAAAAGAAACCTAAATAAAGTCACTGTGTAATGAGTGAGACCATGTCCCAACTAGCTGTCTTATGCCACCAAATAAAATCTCCAGTGTCAGGAATAGATTATATCTTGTTGAGTTATTGGTCAAAGAGACAACAGGCTATTATGAAAGATATTGATTACCCTATACAACCTGAGGGTAAGGGTCAGTGGCTGAAGACATTTCTTACTTAAATAATAAAACATAGAGAAATCAAGCTGGTGCCCAAGTAGAGGCTTTATCCCTACTGACAAGTATTCACGGTGCTGGAACGTATTCTGTATGCTACTGGAATATCAAGAGAATATCACTATTACCCAGCTACAAACCCTGCAAGCTGCAACAGTGACATGTCTGCAAAATATACTGATATGATTGTGGCACAAAATGTTATGGGAGTAAGCAACCACTTCAGCATTTCTTTTTTTTTTAATTTAAGGTCCACTCCACATAGAACACATACTAGACCCTGTCATGAGACTTGATAGGTCATAGGCCCTAGGAAAAACCTACTGTTTTTATTCTGCTAAACTAGGAACATAGCAACAAAAGCACATTACTATACTCATAGTTCCGTGCCTCGCTCAGCTGTCACTAGAGAAGTTTCCTTTCGAGGTAGATGTTAATTAACATAGAGACTCATAACTAGACAATATGTAGAGAGTGACAGACTGTGGAGCACTCATGCCTGAATGAAATGTCTTTATCAGACTCTTTCCTTCAAGGCTCATGGTTCTACAGACAGATTGTAAGAGCCAGAAATGGTGGATGATTTCAAGGAAATAGCATCATCCAGACGAAACAGGGCTGATACACATATGACTCATAGATACTCTGACAGCATCACAAAATTGCATAGGTTTAAGCCAGACTGAGGGGGAGAAGTGGCCCCACCTCTAACCAAGAAGTTATTTGCAATGGATATCTGCTTGGAAAAGGAAAATCAGTTTTCTCATTCCAGGACAAGCCCCATTCCCAGAAGTATTTGGCCAACACAAAGCAGACACCTTGGTTTTGTTCATGTGGTTTTGTTTTGTTTTTATTTTGGTACTTTTTATGGTTTTCAACCAGGTAAGCAAAGCATGGATCTCCTGCAAATACACCATGCCCCAAGGTCAGATACGAAGCCTCTTAGAAACATCTGGGTTGCACCTCTACCTGGTCCTTGCAAGCAACTTCCATTATTATCTCATTCTTTGGTTTAGTCAGTGAAAATGTCAAAGCTTTCTTTTTTTTTTTTTTTTTTTTTTTCACCAACAGGTGCTATTCGGATATTAAGGTAATTTCTGCAATTTACTTCAGTTAAGAATGGGAAAGTTGAAAGTTTTGCAGGAGAGGCTCCATTAAAGCACTCTCGAAGCTTTCTTATGCTAATCTCAAACTTATCTTACTGTGAAGCTTTCTATCTTTAGTTTTCTCGGCTACAGAAAAGCAAATGAGCCCTTTGTTACCAAGCTGGGCTGGCACTCTTCAATTATTCTCTTATAAACTGCACATTGCATCCTCCACAGCATCAGTCCAGTTCTCCTCCTACACACATTTCAGGTGATCTGTTTCTATGAAAGGTTTGTCCACAGCTGAAAAGAGCTTTGTGCGAATAGGCCAGGGCAGGAGGGAAGAAACCACTCTTTTTCCATCCTGCATTACATAAATCTACAGGCACTGGATTCACTTTGAGGTGACCATATATGACAAACTATAGTATTAAAGTGACTTACTTGTCATAGAAATATAGGCAAAACACTGACTTTTCTTTCAAAACGTTAAATAACTCAAAACTCTATTTAAAAATAAGAAAGAGATCCTTCTGGTTTCCACCTGCACCCAGAGCTGAACCTGTGCCACAGCTCTCTGTACCCACATCTTGCTGAGAGAGACTGGTCTTCCAGAAGAACTGACTCACCTGAGAGCACAGGTGAGACAACAACTTCTGCTCACATTCCCAGCCCAAGAGGAACCCATTGGGAGCCCTCAGGACACAAGACCTGAGGGGCAGTCTGGGACAGGATCCTTCTGGTTCCTGCCTGCACCCTGAGCTGACCCTGTGCCACAGCTCCCTGTACCTAGATACCCTTAGGAAAGAGTTGGTTTTCCAGTAGTGCTGACAAACAGGCTTACAGGAGGATAAAGCCATTGTCAGAGACAGAAAGATCAATTAACACCAGAGACAATCAGATGGCAAGAGGCAAGGGCAAGAACCTAAGCAACAGAAACCAAGGCGACTTGGCATCATCAGAGCCCTGTTCCCCCACCACAGCAAGCCCTGGATACCCCAACACACCAGAAAGGCAAGATTTTGATTTGCAATCACAACTCATGATGGTGTTAGAGGACTTTAAGAAGAACATAAATAATGTCCTTAAAGAAACACAGGACAATACAGATAAACAAGTAGAAGCCCTTAAAGAGGAAACACAAAAATCAATCAAACAAGTAAAGGAATTGAACAAAACAATTTAGGATCTAAAATTGGAACTAGAAACAATAAAGAAAGGAGACAACTTTGGAGATAGAAAACCTAGGAAAGAGATCAGGAGTCATAGATGCAAGCATTATCAACAGAATACAGGAGATAGAAGAGAGAATCTCAGGGGCAGAAGATACCATAGAAAACATCCACACAACCATCAAAGAAAATTCAAAAAGCAAAAAGCTCCTAACCCAAAACATCCAGGGAATCCAGGACACAATGAGAAGACCAAACCTAAGGATCATAGGTATAGAAGAGAATGAAGCTTTCCAACTTAAAGGGCCAGTAAATATCTTCAACAAAATTATAGAAGAAAACTTCCCTTACAGAAAGAAAGAGATGCCCATAAACATACAAGAAGCCTACAGAACTCCAAATAGATTTGATCAGAAAAGAAATTCTTCCCATCACATAATAGTCAAAACACCAAATGCACAAAACAAAGAAAGAATATTAAAAGCAGTAAGGGAAAAAGGTCAAGTAACATGTAAAGGCAGACCTATCAGAATTATACCAGACTTCTCACCAGAGACTATGAAAGCCAGAAGATCCTGAACAGATGTCATACAGACCCTAAGAGAACACAAATGTCAGACCAGGTTACTGTATCCAGCAGAACTCTCAATTAAATAGACGGAGAAACCAAGATATTCCATGACAAAGCCAAATTTACAGGATGTCTGTCTACAAATCCAGCCTAGAAAGGAAAATAGATGGAAAACTCCAACTCAAGAGAGAAACTATACCCTAGACAAAGCAAAACAGAAGTTATGAACCAAATGGACTTAACAGATATCTGTAGAACATTTCATCCTAAAACAAAAGAATATACCTTCTTCTTAGCACCTCATGGTACCTTCTCCAGACTTAACTATATAATTGGTCACAAAACAGGACTCAGCACACATGGTATGCACTCACTGATAACTGGATATTAGCCCCAAAGCTCGGATTACCCAAGATAAAATCCATATACCACATGTAGCTCAAGAAGAAGGATGTCCAAAGTGTGGATGCTTCAGTCCTTCTTAGAAGGGGGAACAAAAATATTCACAGGAGGAAATACCAAGACAAAATTTGGAGCAGAGGCTGAAGGAGAGGCCATCCAGAGACTGCCCCACCTGGGAATCCATCCCGTATAAAGCCACCAAACCCAGACAATATTGCTGATGCCAAGAAGTGCATGCTAACAGGAGCTGTGTCCTGAGAGCCTCTGCCAGAGCATGACAAAAACAGAGGCGGATGCTTGTGGAAGAGTTAGAGAAAGGATTGAAGGGGCTTGCAACCCCATCAAGAACCATAATACCAACCAACCAGAGCTCCTGGGAACTAAACCACCATCCAAAGAGTACACATGGACAGACCCATTGCTCCAGCTGCATATGCAGCAGAGGATGACAATGGGAGGAAAGCCCTTGGTCCTGCAAGTATCAATGGGAGGGGAAGGGGAATTTATGGACCTGGGAAAGGGATAACTTGGTCCTTCAAGTTCAACACTTCTTGAAATTGAACTTTGTGCTCAAACTTGCATTCTACTTACCAACTATATCATTTTAAATCTATTAATCATGTAAAAGTGTGAGGTGGGCTTCTCATCACTCAGAGTGAGGCACAGGACTCCTTCCTGTTAGCAATAAAAACCCAATGGGCCTCCAGCTGTGTGTGGATTGATTTGATATGGTTTTGTACTCTTCTTCCAGGCTCAAGTACTTTGAATTGTGATCATTTTCTTGAGACTATTTCTTGGGTGCCCTACACTGAGCTAATGACCAGGGGCCTTCAAGACTGGTTTTTATCGTAGAAAAACAAGTCTGGATATGGAAGGGGAAGAGTTTCCATGGACAAAGAAATGCAAGTCCCAGAGAACTGGATAACCTTTGAAATGTCAAATTAAAATTCAACTCTGAAAAAATAAAAAAAAAAAAGAAAAAAAGTTTGTGTGTGTGTGCGCAAAATGGAAACAACTTAAAATTCTTCAAAGTTCTGTTACACTTCTTGAAATTGAACTTTGTGCTCAGTGGTTAAGAGCACTGGCTGCTCTTCAGAGGTCCTGATTCAATTTCAGCAACCCTTGGTACTCAATCTATATCATTTTTTGGTGTGTCTGAAATCTATTAAATAAATAAATAAGTCTTAAAAAAAATAATAAATAAATGTATGTTAAAAAATTGAAGCATTAGTGTTGCTTTGGTAGTTGGGACATCCCTGACGATGCATTATATTTGCATTCAATGAGGCAATGAGTATGCACTCCAAAGTGAAGGGGGTGTGGACTTCCAATCCATGGTTCTCATCTTTCGGGAAGAATTTGGGTGGAGAGACAACAATAAAGCAGAATGCAGGCCATCTCTACATGAAACCTAATGGGTCTGATCTGGAGCATACATTCTCACAGTATGAGGTGGTTCGCCCTACTGACCCAACAATAAATAGGACAGGACTGTGATGCTTTCTGAGGGTTTCCATGTTAGGAAAGATAGGGATGGAAGATGATGCTTCTTGTTTGACTAATAAGAAAACAAAGATCTGATTCTAATAAAATATACCCCACCTCACGCTCACCCAATATATCTCTGGGATACATGCTCTGGTATTGATCAGATAATCCCAGAACAAAACAGGGGAAAAATCTGTAAATGTAGGGAGAAGAGCATTTCAAGGATGGCTCAGCTTACAAAGAGTACAAGAAGTGATCTCCTTTAATCACATTTGTTCATGATGAGAATTAAGGATCCCTCAACCAAGTAGAGCCCATTTCTTGTGAAGTGGAAACATTGGAAGCCCTTCCCTACCTACTTTGAAACTGCTATCCTCTTTCTTGACTAGAACAAAACAATACATATTTCTGTCATCTAAAGACAATTACATGGGCTGGAGAGATGGCCTTCAAGACTAAGGTTCACTACCCAGCACCTTTTCAACAGCTGTCTGTAGCTCCAGTTCTAGGGGATCCAACACACTCTTCTGGCCTCTATAGGATCCAAGCATACATGTACATAAAACACCCATATATATAAAATATAAATTTTAGAGAAAAACAAAAAATCTTATAAGGTTGATATGTAAAGATTTTTTTAGGCTCTTTGTGCTTTTCTTTTATTTGTTGAGTTTTGTTTACAAAGAGGATCTCACTTCAAGATCATTTTGATAATGTGCCAAGGCTCTTGCTAAAATGTAAAGTTTGTTTTCCCTCACTCTCAGATTCTCAGAAACCCCAAAACACAACACACACACACACACACACAGAGAGAGAGAGAACTAAATCCAAGAAAAACAATTTTTTTTTGAGATTTACAACAAAAAGCTTGATAGTTCAAAGTACATGGACAGGTAACCATAATGTGTTATATATGGTTTTTTGGATTCAACTCTTGATTGGGAAAATAAAATAAGAGAGAAAGAGTAAGTAGGGCTGAAATTTTTTAGGTATATAAATATGAGATTATATTTCTGGTATGAATAGTTTAAAAAAGAAAAAAGTTCAGATGAGGATGGATTTTTATATGATAAAATTAGACTTTTGCCTGAAAAATAAAAAATAGCAAAATTATCAATGCTTAAAGTCAATTTCTAAAGTTAATTAAGCAATTAAGATAATTACTTGTGGTTTTGTTTACTTTGTTATGCTTTAATTATTTTGGGAAACAGTCATAACAAACCAAGATTTACTCAAAACTGTTTGGGTTGTTTTCTCTAATTATTATCTAATTGTGTATTCTAAATATTATACAAAAATTAAACTTACAGGGCTGGTGAAGTTTTTGGGTGTTCAACAAGTTCTAGAGACTATACCAGTGAGGATAGGATGTTCAAAAAACACAGCCAAATTTTTGATCCTTGTCCTCCAAGGCCGGTCAAGGCCCAGGGGATGACAAACCTCTGATAAGTCCCCTGTTCTCTTGATCAGAGACATCAGAGACACCAGAGACTTGACAAGTGCACATATAAGAAGAGGGAGTCAGGGGGGCTTGGGGCTATGTGCAAAGAAATTTAAAATTTAGGATTGTATGGGGGTCCATACAATCACTAAAAAGTTTTAAGAAATACATGATAAACAAAAGATAAACAAAGGGTAATATCAAAAATGAACCTCATCTGAGAGATCTCTTATACTAAGATCTTTCAAAGTTTTAGGTAGATATCACAAAAATGTTTCAGGTAAAAGCAAACAAACAAAAAGCAAACAAACAAAAACTCTAATATATTTACTGGTGATAGTGGACCACCTCTCCAGGGAGGCAGAAGCCACTGTCGTCATAGCTATTTCTGCTGATAATGTGAATAAGTGTACCATGATTTGTGGGACACACACACACACACACACACACACACACACACACACATGAAACAAAACGACATCCACACTAACAGAGAATTTTCTCCTAGTCTTGAAAAAATAAGATGAGTGAATCAACTTTTAAGAAATATAGAATTAATTCATACATCAAACAAGATTAACCCAGGCTAAATGTGTCCTTATAACTTTGCTTAGGATTAAGATAGTTCTAAGAAGGGATGTGGACCACAAAAGTAATGTGGCTTCTGTATTTCAATGGGTTCACAGACTTTTGTCATCATGGAAACTAAAGATCAATTTCTCAGAAACTATGGGTGTTCCCTCCACTTTGCTTTCTCTCATGTTACCAGACCTTCTCACAGATTGCTCTGCACAAATGTCCAGCCCATCCTCGCAGTCTGGGGACCAAATGCTAGTAAAAATCTGGAAAAAGACCAAGTTGAAAGAAAACTTGGAGGGGGCCTTTTAAATGCCATTAACTACTCAAATCATGATTTTGCACCCTTTATCCCCAAAGCTGTTGACAACAGGGTCCAAGGAAAATGGATAATGGACCCTTTAAAATTAAGATTAAAAAACCCCTAGTTTTAGTCTGTTTATTGTAGAAAAAATAATGAAAAACAAAAATATAAACAAACAAACAAACAAACAAATAAATGTACAAATATATGTGTCTCGGCTTTTCTATGGTCATCTCGGGAGTGGGGTTGAGTGGTAGATGGCCTCAGTTAGGTCCCCAACTCCGGAAAAAAAAAAAAAAAAAAAAAAAAGATTCCCTGAACCCTGACCTATAATCTACCACATAGCCTTCTGGCCTCATCCAAACCAGAAATTCTTATCTTTCCAGGGTCCTTCTGAGTTCAATTTCCATTCTTTGAGATCTGCCTGTTACCACCTTCTTAAAGGTAGCTCACAACAATCTCTTCTTCCAGGACCCTTCCTCCCTAAACCACAGACACCTCTCACAACACCCACACTACAAGTGTGAATCAGGAGGCACATCCTATACGCAAATACAGTCCCCTCTGTCTGTCTGACTTCATTCCATTTAAGCCATTTCCAACCTCTAGGCTTAATCTGACCACATAGCCTCTCTTCTGCACCAAAATGTTCCAGCCATACCAGAATTAGAACTAACAAAAGAGGTCTGAAGGCCCAGATTTCATGTCAAAAATATAAACAATATGAAACATAAAGAGAATATCTTCTTTCCAAAGTAATGTTTGCAAATGAGAATTGCCTAGAGGAAACCCTAGAACACAATATTTAAAAGAACAAGTATAAACGTTATCAAAAATTTAAGGAACAATAAAACAGACAAACTACCTGACTAGTAAGATGGGAAAAACAACTCCATAGAATCAGTAAGGAAGTGGAAACACTGACAAGAACTCAAGCTGGAAGGAAGGTGGAATTTAAAAACCTAAAAATCTCAACTAGAAAACTCAAAGGATAGTCTTACAAGTAGAATGAATCAAGCAGAAGATAAAATTTCAGGACTCAATTTTAAAGTGGAGGATCTGGGCCAGATATACAAGGAATATAACAAAATTAAGCAAAACAAAACAAAAGAACATACAGGAGATGTGAGACACTATGATAAAACCAAATCCTCAAATTATAGTTATAGTTGAATCCCAAGCCAATGGCATAGACCAGATCTTCAACAAGATCCTAAATGAATACTTCTAGAAACAAAAGAAAGACACATAGACAAAGGAAGCACACAGAACATAAAACAGACAAGACCAGTAAGGGAAATTTCCATGGCATATCAGAGTTAAAACACTAAGTATACAGAACACAGAAAGTGTATTGAAAAACTAAAACACATTGTATATAAATGAAAAACCCTGGAGAATAATAGCTGCTTTCTAAATAGACATTTGAAAATCAAAAGAGCCTGGAGCAATGCATTCTAACTCTACCATGGCCAAACTCTTCTAATGTATCTGCAAAACTATGTACTATAATTGAGGGAGACACCTAAACCAGAGCTCCTAGAGGAAGAGAAAAATAATGGCCAAAAAATATCTCAAAAAATGTTCATCATTCCCAGCAATCAAAACAACACTGAGATTTTATCCAATCCCTATGAAAATGGCAAAGATTAACAAAAACAACTGAAAACAAATGATGGACGGGATGAAGGGGAACAGGAACCTTTATTCACTGTTGGTGAGATTGCAAACTGGTGCAGCCAGTATGGAAATCAGTGTGGGGAAATCTCAAAAGGCTATTAATAGATCTACCATATGATTTAGCTATACCACTGTTTGGCTTAAGACCAAAGGGCTCAACATTCTACTCCGTAGATACTTAGTCAGCCATGTTCACTGTTGCTCTAGGAAATGGAAACAACCTAATGTCATTTAACTGAAGAATGAATAATGGAAATGTGGTCTATTTACTATAGTATACAATTCAGCTGTAAAGAATAATAAAATCATGTATTTTGCAGGTAAACGGGTGGAACAAGAAAAGATAAGATTAAGTGCGATACCACTGCCCCCCCTCCCATTAAATGTTGCAAGCTCTCTCTTATTAGAAACTCCTAGCTCCATTTCATCAAATGTGAATACATATCACAATAGAACTACAGAAACCAGGAAAGTAAAAAGGGACTGTTGCCAAGGCAGGGGTTTAGAGAGTGACAGAGAGGGGAACAGAAGTAAGGTGGAGGAGGGTAAAATAATAGTAATATATCTGGAATCATACTACTGATTATTTACCTAAAAAATAAATTATACAAATTCTCTCACAACTGTGTAGAAGATAAAGCAGCCACTGGCACTCAAGAGAACCACAGGGAGGTTTCACAGGGAGCTTGGGTGACAGAAGATGAGCCTGCTGAGCACACAATATCCATGGACCAACTAAGAAAAGGCAGGTTTTATGGGGAGATGCCTTTATAAAATGGTTTTATGGAATTGGAGCATGGTAGAGAGAAGTGGATCCGATGACATGGCAGGGCTGCAATAGACAAAGGACCATGTCCTTGGGTTGCTATCAGGCCTCCTCACTCCATTGCTGCCTGCTTGGCCAGTGCTACCACTCAACCACAATGATCAACATGGCGTGATAATCCTAGGAGTACAGTGGTGGAACACATTCCTTGGCAGTACCCAACAGCTCTCTAGTTGGATTTAAGACCTTCTCAACAAGAAAACAATCACTCCTGGTACTGGAAACCTAGCCAACTAGACGGATAGTAAATCATGGATCTTGGAGGAGAGCCTAAAACCACCACGTTAATAAACCCAAACTATCTCTAATTACTCTCTAAATATTTGTTCTTATATCCACAGATACATTTAGTCTTCGTCCCTTGTCAAATACATTTCTCTTTGTAACAGACAGAGACCATTACAGATTTATAGATTGATGTCTATATGCAGGTGAGGACTGGTACAAGTTAGGTCAAGGTCCATGATTGGACAGTAAAAAGTAAAGTGGGGACAAAGTTTTTGTAAGGCAAGAAAGAAGAGGAAAGAAGAAGAACCAAGATGGAGGCAGAAAAGGACGACCCGGATCTATGTGGTGTTAAATGGCCATAGATAGTAATGGCATGAATATTGCTTAAGAGATGGATTTCTATAGATCAATTTGTCTTATCTAGGTGGGTGGCTTATATCTTTATCAATTGCTTGTGAGTTTATTTCGTGGACATATTGTAGACAGAATTTAACACATAAATCTGATTGCTAAATTACAGCTTATTGAATCTTGATTTTAATGGGTGGTTGGGTGTTTATGCAATAACTATCAGGGGGCAGTTGCTGGGAGTGTGGGCAGAGTCCTCAATAGGTAGCTGTGATAGGTCAGCGCTGCAGGACTTCTAGTGTCCTGATTTTACCAGGTAGCTGGGACCAGAGAGTTCCCAACTGGCAGAGACAGCCAAGAGAGGGTGGCTAGCAATGGGGACCAAGAGACTGCTGGGGCTAGAGGACAGCAAGAGGTAACATGGCATGGTGCCACACTGGAACTGGCTGCGACTGAGATGAAGGTACCCCACAGATGCCATGTGGCCCTATGGTACTGGCACTAGCAGGGGATAAAAAGTTCCATTTTTAAATAATTACCACAATACAGATAAACCACAACCAATCAGATTGTAGAGTTGTACAGCCTACTTCCAATAGATACATCTATGAAACAACTACTGTGTTTAAATCTTAGGGGGACACTGAGGAAAAGGGGTCAGAGATAGTCTAAGAGCTGTGGGGTTAGGGAGTTTGCTGGGGAATTGTCCCCTAGTAATGTCAAGAAGAATATCTATAAAGGCTCATGGACATGGCTGCCTAAGCTGAAAAAGGACAACAATAAACATGACAAAGTGGATGGGGGAGGTGGCGGGGAATCCTGATATGTGAACCATGTACAATGAACTACAAGCAACTGAGAAACGCTGGGAGTGGGAGAAATAGTGTTCCCAAGGGAAGAGCACAGCTATTGGTTATCCAGTACCAAACGGGAGCCCTGAAAATTTACACACAAGTCATAAGATATGATACGGATACACATACATATCTGCATGCAATTAAAGAAAAAAGAGGCCATGAACTTGAATTGAAAAAGAGCAAGGAGGAGTATATGGGAGGATTTGAAGGGAGAAAAAAATGTAATTGTATAATAATCTCGAAAATAAAATTAAAAAAGCAGTATGCTGTAGAAACGTTTTTTAAAATAAAATTTTATATGTCAAAATTTCCTTTTATGGAAGTAATGGGTGATGTCTATCCTTGAGGAGTTTAATATGTGTCTGATTTAGTCACCTGTTTAGGTTTAATCCACAATCATGAACTTTCACTACAATGCTCAGTCTGGTTTTACAGAGAAAACTCTATTTCTGTAAGAAAAGTAAAATGTGGGCTGGAGAGATAGCTCAGTGGTTAGGAGCAATGACTGCTCTTCCAGAGGTCCTGAGTTCAAATCCCAGTAACCACAGGGTGGCTAATAATCATCTGTAATGAGATCTTATGCCCTCTTCTGGTGTGTCTGAAGACAGCTACAGTGTACTTATAATAAATAAATAAATAAATAAATAAATAAATCTTTTTAAAAAATGATGAACAGTTTAAGTACTATAGAAGTTTAAGCCAAATAAATCTTTAAAAAAAAAGAAAAAAGAAAAGTAAAATGCCTAAATATTTGTGTGTTTCCTTAGGAAAGGGTATGTCCTCTGCTGTATGTAATGTGTTGTCTTTTACAGTACTAGAGTTTCATTAAGGCTAAAATGCATAAAAATCAAATCTTCCAAATCTCTTTGGATGAAACTGACAAGGGATGTATTTGGAAGCTTTAATAGTCTACTGGGAAATTGAAATATATAACAGGTTTGCTTGTGCGCTTGCTCGAAATGATGTAAATACACCGTTCAAGCTGTAGTCAAGGACTATAGCCCCTTGAATGCCATGGGTAGGAATTCTTTTTGTTGAGTTGACACTTTGAGGAGATCTCACATGAAGTCTTCAGAGAGAGAATCCAGCTGGTTGTTGAAGAGAGGCAGGTAAGAATAGGAAATACTTTAGCAACTCAGGACTCAACCTGGCTTGGCCTATAGCCACCACTTCCTTCTATCAATGGCAACCTTGGACCCTTATCTGTACCCATGATAACAAAACTCTCCTGAGACAATGAGCCTAGCAGCATGTAAGTAACCTAGGACTTGCATCTACAAATAAATTCCTTCAGCCCTTAATGATAGGTTAACTGACAGTTTATATTCAAACGCATTTCTATACATCAAGGTTTGAAGTAGAGATGATCAGGTTTGATCTGGTTTTGGAGGCTCATGTACTAAGACAAATTGTGCCTTCAAAGGGAAATCTTATAGAGATTCCCCTGTTTACTATGCATAATTGGACAGGTATTTATGTATAATTGGACACATATAATTAAAATTAGATGTATTATGAGAAGGTGAATGCAAAGTGAGAAAATGGCTACATAACTCGAAAAAGAAAACCACCCACACTGCACCCATAGTAACCAAACTGTTCTATTCCCCAAACATCATAAAAGGAAGACAGAAATAATTACTGAGGCCCTTTTCCTTCACGTGGCTTACCGTGAATATCGACAGTGTGTTCCTCCTTAATCTGTGTCATCACTTTGTTTGGAATTAAATTTCCCTGATCCCTTTGCAATTTGGGTGAACCATGTCTTTCCTTCTTGAATACGAGGCCATGGTCCTGGAAACACTCAGCCAAACTGCAACTTCTTGGTCATAGTCAGAGAGGTATAAATGGTCATCTGGCAAGAGCCATACCACATTAAAAGATGTTATAGATTTTTATAATGTCATCCATATTATTTATACTCATTTTCTAGATCCATCAAAGTATTACAAATAGATGTTTGAAACAACTAAAATGTAGTATCTCATAATTCTGAAATCTAGGAATCTTTAATCGAGGCAATAGTAGTGTTGGTCTCTTTATAGGCTCTAAGAAAACGTGTTCCCTGACTTTCCCTTAGCTTCTTTTTTTTTTTCTTTTTTTTCTTTCTTTTTTTTCCCCCCGGGGCTGGGGACCGAACCCAGGACCTTGTGCTTCCTAGGTAAGCGCTCTACCACTGAGCCAAATCCCCAACCCCTTCCCTTAGCTTCTGATGGCAGCTTTTTGTCCCTTGGTTTGTAAATGCTCTATGCACCTACTAATGGCATCTTTGAACATTCTATTTCCAAATAAATTTGCATTCTAGGATTCTAGACAGGCATGAAATCGAGGAGGAACATACTTAGCTCACCATCATTTCCAAGTTATCGAGCCCCTTCCAGCCAGTCCTTTCTGCTGGGACAGATTGCTAGCCCCTTCCAGCCAGTCCTTTCTGCTGGGACAGATTGCTAGCTAGTCTGCTCTTCTGAAGACACCATATGCTGAGGCATCCCAGATTTGCTGCACTCAGAGCATTTGGTAAGAACCCTCCCAAAGTCCCACGGCTACCACTGAGAGCCCAGTGGATTCAGGACCCATCACTCGCCAAAACCCGCACCCACTGAATACCACTTCCCTTCCACCCAGTCCCTTCTGCTGGGCCAGACTGCTAGCCAGTCAAAGTTATCTACTTTTTGGCACAACGGCATATAGATAAAGCTGTGAGTTACGGGGTTTGTGTTCCACTGAGATGATCGGGAAGGCACTCTAAACTGATTCTAGACTCACGACTAAATGTCTCTATAGTTTGTCCCGTTCACAACTCAGGTTGAAATTTAGTTGTCATTTTACTGGTGCTAAGAATTGCGGTTGGGAGCCATAGATATGCCTGTGGTAAAGTACTTGCAACACAGGCATGAAGACATGAGCTCAGACTTCTAGTTCCTATATTAAAAACACACAACAACAGACAGTCAATCAAACAAGCAAGCAAGCAAACCATATAGGAGCGTGTGCCTGAATCCCCGTACTGTTAAAGCAGACACAGGAGGATCCTTGGTGCTTGCTGGCAACATTGGTGAGATCCAGAATCAGTGAGAGATCCTGAGTCCAAAATAAAGTGGGTAGTGATTGAGGAAGACATCTGACACCACCCTGTGCGACCTATAAGAGGGAAAAAAGAGAGAGGGAAGGAGAGAAATAGAACTAGGCTGTAGGTAAAAGGCTACCAAAGAGTGCATTGGGGCCTCCCTTTGTTGCTTTTCTCTGTCTTATGAGATGCAAAATTGTTTCTGCTTTTCTATCATACAGCTGGAAGTCCTGGCCAAACACCAGAAAGTGGAGACCAGACTTCCCTGGCTCAAGAAATGTGAGTCAATAAAACTGTGTTTGTTTTCTAATTAACCAGCCTGGGAGACTCTTACCAAAGAGGCACACAATGGACTAAGACACACCTATATCGTATTCTCATTTCCAGTTATCTCAAAATACTTGACAAGACACTTGGGTCAATGGCACAATTCTATACCTGTCTTAGGAGATGTCTTTTAATTTCTTGAGTGTGCTTAACAATGCAGCATAGCCTAGGTAGCTTAAACATACAAATTTATTTTTCATGTTCTCGGGTTGGAAAGTCTAAAAGTTTCAGCAGTTTGGGTGACTGGTAAGGACCAGTTTCTCAGCTTACAGGTAGAGCCTTCTTGTCTCATTACAAGGATGATGGTAATATCTAGCTCTTCCAGTTATATATATATATATACCCAAATTCTAGCCAGGAGGGCTCTGCTCTCTTGACCTAATTATCTTCCTAAGACTTTCCCTTCTATCACCATCACTCTGGGGCTGAGGATTTCAACACCAAGACCAAACATTAAGACTTTGGCAGTCTTTAAAGACTATCCATCTTATGGCTGGCCAGCAATGTGGTTTTCCTGTAATGCTTTGGAAGCACCAGCTCATACAGGAAGGTGATGGACAAAGACAATTAGACCATGCAGGATGTTTATTTAACTCATTTCTGTGGGGGTTATCCCTCCCTCCGTCCCTCCCTCCTCCTCCTCTTCCTTCCCTCCTGCCCTTCCCTCTTTCCCTCCCTTCCTTTTTTTCTTTCTATCTAGACATGGAAAGTTAAATGCTTTCTCTGGCTGTCATTCAATTGCTGATGACAAATTCTGATGCTTTGCCTGGAACTTGGTGAACCACCAGCTCATTGGTACTGTCTACTGCATTCTGTGCTAAAAATTAAAAAGGCTAACAGTAGTTGGAGTTTGTGCAGAACTTCCTTTTCAGAGCCTTTATTTTTGGCAAATACGTGGGAGTACTGTAGAAAACAACAAAAAACAGAGTTGTGTACTGACAACTATAATCATAAAATTTTAAGTTTGTAGTTAATTTTTAAAACAAGTAGGTAGAAATAAATTGCCTAAACTATTGGTTAGGTCTTGGCATATTAATTTTCTACTACTAGACTTTTTGGTTTATTCCAAACATATTTAAATAAAGACTTGAACTGATTTATAAAATCACTGTAATAGAAGAAATTTTTTAAAAAATTACTGCTGAGGTAGGGCTTTGAGAGTTGGGGGAGCTAAGCAGAAACCACGCAGGTGCTATATTTGGTTGGTGCCATTCTTTGAATGAAACCTGATAAATTACAAGAACTTAGAGTCTACATTCTGCCTAACTTAACAATTCTGCTTTGAAGAAGTTATTCTTGAGAACAAATATTTGTCTTTGTTATACAACTGTTTATAATGGAAAAGAACTAAAAACAATTTAGAATGTGCTAGGAAGAAATAACAATATATTCATTGTGCCAGATAGCGTACAGTTGTTGACAATGTTGTAGATTATTACTCAGTTTTATTAAAGAGGTTCAGACCAGGCAGGGAGGGGTGTGTGTGACCCCAACATGTATGAGGCACAGTCGGAAGGACTGGAAGCTCAGGGCCGGACTCAGCTACATGGGGGATCTGAGGCCACCCAGGAATATGAGATTGTCTCAAAAGGACAAAGAAACAAAGCTGCGGTGGTGCACGTCTATAAACACAGTGCTGGGTAGGTCGGGTCAGGAGGCTTAGGAGTTTCTGGTCACCTTCGGTTCTGGCAAATTTCAAGGCTGACCTGGGGTACAGTGACATCTTGTCTCAAAAAATAAAGTAAACTAAAAACCAACCCCAAACAATAAACAAACAAGAACCATAAGCAAACAAACAAATAAACAAACAAAGTAGCTAGACCTGGTGTCTTACTCCTGCAGTTCCAACACTTGAGAGGCAGAAAGATCAGTAGTTCAAGGTCACTCTTGGTTATACATCAATTTTGAAATCATCCTGGGCTATACGCACTTTGCCTCAAACAGTTAAACAACAACAAAAATGTTCAATTATGTGATTAATTTCTGAAAACAGCAAAAATATTACGCCTAGAATAATCAAATTTAAAATTACATAAATGCATTGGAAAATGAAAGGTTTTAAAAGCAGGCGATATTAAGCTGTACTCTAGCCCTTGATACCAGGCAATTAAGGATTAAATATAGTTGATGCATGGCAGTTTATGTTACAGTTTTTTTCTTAAATGATTTTAACATATTTTATATAGTAGATATATATTTGTGAAGAGAAAAGCAAACTTTTTACGTTTAGTATTTTTCATTAAATTTAAAAGTTTACACTTTGATAATTTCATGTTTATATAATGTATTCTGGTCAAATTTACCTTTATTACTCCATTCTTATCTCTTACTTCCACCTGGTACTTCATCTGCCCACGCTATCTGTACGCTATCTGTCTGCTTCTTACGTTCACATCTCTTTTTCTTTTTCTTTTAATGACACACTATTTAAATAGTGTTGCTTGCATGAGCACCAATGTGGGGTTATTTATTGGAGCATGGGCAACTAACAAGGCAACATCACTTTAGAAGGATGGTCTCTTGTCTCTCAAAAGCCATTAACTGGGGCCTCAAGAGTCTGTCACCCATCCATGCTGGACTGTTGACCATTCCACCTTATATAGGTCTTGTGCAGATAAGCATAGTTGCTGTTAAGTTCAGGAGAACAAAGGCCATGTTTCCCTCAGAAGACCAAATTACATAATACTACTCCTTATCTCTCAACTCTTACATCTTTTTACCCTGATGTTCCCTGAGCTCTGGTTGGGGTAGCAGTGGCGATGTCCTGTCTGGGGCTGGGTACTCAACATTCACACTCAGTGCTTCCAGTTATTAATCACTGCATTAGTAGTGCCAAAAGAAGCTTCTTTGACAGAGATTGACAGCAATCACTATCTATGTAAATAAACGCAAATATTTAATGCATTTCTGTTGCTAAGAAGATTCCATGATCCCTTTACTCTTGTATCTATTCTTCCTGACTTGACTCCAAAACCAGCACTATGTGGGCAACAACCCGAAGTTCTTGATCATTTTCACAGTTGAACTGCCGAAAGTGATTACTAATAACCATTCGACAGGGTCAATTAGGCTTTCTTGAAATCTCTTCCCATAAATAAACGAGTTCATTACTTTGTAATTTACCCCCCAGGCAAGTTCTTGGGATGAGGACAGAAAGCAGATATAGTCTTGGCAAACTATTAGAAGAATGGCCTCTAGACCAGTCGCTAATGATGCTCCCCTCTGAAACTTCTTGAGCTGGCCCTCCACAGTTCACATTGCTATTTTTACTACTGTCTTCCAAGCACCTACTAGAATGAGTCTGATAACAATTTTCAACTAATGTTCTAGTCTAAAGTTCCAAAGTTCACATTCTTCCCATTCTCTAGTTATGTCTTAGTTAGGTTTACTGTTGCTGTAGTAAAACACGAGGACAAGAGGACAAAAAAAAAAAAAAAAAAAAAAAACCTTGGGGAGGAAAGGGTTTGTATAGACTGATGCCACGACTGCCTCATGGTATGGTTAAAGGGAAATTTTTTATTGTAGCTATTAGGAGGAGAATTGCCTAAGGCATCTGAAGAGTTCGGAATAGAGATGAAATAGACTGAACATGGTCAGAAGATTGGACTTGCATGTGAGAGGAGAAAGAGACAGGGTGGGCTAGAGATGAAGAGAAAGAGGGGACCAAGAAGACCATGGGGAGAGCATAGCCAAGATAGCAGAGCAATAAGGAGAAATGAGTGGCTGGGGTGGGGGGAGGGAAGAAGCTCCTGAGCTGGAGGAAGCTTGGGGGCAGTAATGAAAAGAGCCAGGAAGCAAGCATGGACTTTGAAAGGCGTCACAGTTATGCGATACTGAGGAAGCCTGGAGGTCAGCATGTGCTTCTGTGTGCTCATGGGCACCAAAGATGGCCATTTGTCCTCACTGTCAGTGATAAGTGGCTCCTTGATGGTGGAGAAGTACCAAGCTCCTGAGGAATGCTGGCTTTTGTCTAACTACCAGAATCTGAGGTGATGGGGTCTCCTTTGGACCTATTAGGGTTTAGATTTATGTGGGTTACCTAATCAAGTCAGAGTCTATTGAAGGATGGCAAGACAGAAACTTAACTGAGTGGGAATCTGGAGGCACAACTGAGTCAGAGGCCATGGGGGAACGCTGTTTACTGGCTTGCTTTTTATGCCTTGTCCTGCCTGCTTTCTTACAGAACCCAGACCACCAATTCCGGGGTAACACCACCCACAGTGAACTGGGCTCTCCCCCATCAATCACAAAGACGAAAACTTCCAATTTCAGGGTTGCCTATGGCCTGAGCTTTTGGAGGCATTTCCTCAGTTGAGGTTTCCCAATCTCAGATGACTTCATGCCAGATTGATTTAAAAACTAGTCTGCACAAGTGTTTCAGTCAGGATTTCTATTCCTGTAAAAGCATTATGACCAAAGCAGTTTACAGATGGAATAATTTACATGGCTCCAGAGGGTTAGAGTTCACGGTGAGGAAACATGGCAGCAAGTTGATGATGGCTGGAGCAGCATGCTGAGAGGACACAGCCTTTACTGTAACCACAAAGCATAGAGGGTGAACTAGAAGTAGGTGACGGGGCTATGGGGACACCAATCATTTAAACCAGTCTATTTACAATACAGTGTGAAGTGATCGCTTGGTAAAATACTGACAGTAAGCTCCACTGAAGGCCTATGACCTCTCCAGCCTCAAGTGTATGACCAGGTTTACAGTACCAGGCATGAATTTCTTCCCTGTGAAGTGGGCCTCTTATCTCGAGAGAAAGCTGCTGGCCACTCACAGAGCATTTACACCATTCCTGGATGAGTGGGCACATCTTGCCTGGCAGATTGGTATCGCAGCTTGCAGCGTCTACTCCTGATTAATATCATTGATGATGCCCCTCCCCCTAACCCCCCCCCCCAGACAGCCACAAGTCTGCATAGCACCACGTGGTCTTCTGAAAACTAACCAGCAAGAGGGACCCCTCCGGCTCTCTAGCCTGACAGTAGAATAAGAGGAATCTTCAGGAACGAGGTCTTACAATCCAGTTTTGTGGCAACCAAGAGCGATAGTAATAACCTGTACTGTTCTGGGTCCTCTAGAGTTACCTCGAGCAACTCATAACGAGGTTTCCCATACCTTGGATTTTCATTGAATAACCCTTGGCTTCCAGGAGCATCATTATCCATACTTGCAGGGTACGTCTATTCAAATTATTTATTACTATTGTTTATTATTATTATTATTATTATTATTATTATATTTTAATTAGCTCACAAAGAAATAGGATTCCATAAAGTTTTGTCAGGCATCTTAGCCTTAATTAATCTTCTCTCCCACTTTTTCCTCTCTTCCTTCTCTATATGAATCATCCCACTTCCCAATAGTCCCTCCCTTCTCTTTTCATGTACCATGGGCTCTAGAATCCCTCCCTTGCTGAAGGCCTCTTCCCTTCCCCACACTCATGGGCCCTCAAGCTTCCTGGCCTCTACAGACACTCCAAATTAAATATCTAAACCTGAGGACCCCCATGTAAGGAAGAACAGGTGACATTTCAGATCCTGGGCTGTATTTTATTCTTTAAGCAAGAAAATGAAAACTATCAGGAAATTACACAAACACACAGGTACAATTAGCAATAATAATTTTTGTTTTTAAGACAAGAGTCTCTCTGAATAGCCCTGGCTGTCCTGGAACTCCCTGGGAGGCCTTGAACGTAGAGATCTGCCTGCCTCTGCCTCCAGTGCTAGGATTAAAGGTGAGTGCCACCACTGCCCAGCTAAATTAAAGAATTTTTTTTAAAGGAGTAAAAATAATGTTTCTTTACTGTTCTACCCATTATAAAGTTCCTAGGGTTCTCACATTTTATGAGGAAGATTACAGTACCCTAGTTATTAGACATCATTTCTACCTTACCTCTAGGCTTGAGTCTTTGATAACAAACCTTTCTCTTCAATTCGAAAATTTACACAAAACCAACTAGATTCATAGGCCAAGATTGAGACTTATTATAAACTTTATATTTGACACAAGAAATAGGATCCTGTTTTTGTTTACCATAAGTTCTTCTTGGCCATCTACCCAGCTCTTGCTGGTGATATTTCTAATTGCATTTATAGCTTTGTAATAGATTGAACTTTTCTAACACTGCTATACATCTGGAGAATGAGTGATTACTCTTGCTTCTAGTGTTTCTAAATGCAGCCTTTATGATTCATATTTCAAAGGTTTGTGGGGTTTTTTTTTTTGACCACGGCTTTTTAAACCATGAATCACAATCCCATATGGAATCACATCACTGAATGTAAGGGTCACAAAAAAATTTGTCAATTTCTGAATACATTGTGACCAAATACTAAGTCAAAAGTACCCCAGGCTTCTGAATTGCAATTTTATAATTCATTGAAGTTTTGGTTTTGAATACACAGTAGCAGGCTTTGCACTGCACAAATTCTCAAAGCACTGAGCATCTAACCCATCATCCACCAACACTGTCTTTTTTTTTTTCTTTTTTTCTTCCATCTTTATTAAATTGGGTATTTCTTATTTACATTTCAAATGTTATTCCCTTTCCCGGTTTCCAGGCGAACATCCCCCTAACCCCTCCCCATCCTCCTCCCATTTCCGCCCTACCCCCAACAATCACATTCACTAGGTGTTCAGTCTTGGCAGGACCAAAGGCTTCCCCTTCCACTGGTGCTCTTACGAGGCTATTCATTGCTACATATGAGGTTGGAGCCCAGGGTGAGTCCATGTATAGTCTTCACCAACACTGTCTTAAACAGCTCAGCTCAGGTTGGAGACTATGGTGTAATGAATTACAGTTTGTTTCCTGCACATACGGTTTTCTGCTCTTATAGAAACATAATGGTTTAATTAAAGAGAAGAAAAGACTTAATATTTACTTATTGATATTCCTGAACAAGTTCATATTAAATTAGTGTGTCTCTGGGTTGGATTGTGTGTGGTAGAATGTTTAAGAAATTAAATTCCTGACTTGAATTTCAGTTAAAAAAAATCAAATCAGTCAATAAATTTTGACCTGAGATCAGAACAGCTCTTGTCATTTCAGAAACCACTTTAAACATATGTCAGTTATTTTATACTATGCATATGTGTGTGTGTGTGTATGTGTGTGTGTGTGTGTGTGGTGTGCATGTGTGTGTAAATAATAGTACAAAATGGCTGAAATACAAAGTCAAATAGCTTTCTCGGCATTAATGCTTATAGAATCAAACTGTCTAATTCTGAAACACATTGACATTGATCTCTGTCCTGGAGTAAGGTTTAATTCCTCATGTAAAATAAATGAGCAATCAATCTAACTAGCATGTTAATTTCTATCTTCTTTAATAAATGGTGACACTGTATAACAAAGAATCATTTTAAAGTTAAATTTCTTATGAGTTCAATGTCTATTTTATATGTGCATATGTAAAAATTTGGGGGGTGGAGAAGAGAGATTACAAGTGGAGAAAGTTTAGGGAACTTTGTCTTAGATAACCTTAGTTACCCCAAAACAGATTCTACTTCCCCATCTTCTTGGTCTCAGAGGTGTTTGTTTTCACTGAAGGTCCACATGAAGCCAATATCCCTGCCATATCCTCAGGATACACCAGGGCACTGGCATAGCCTCAGGATACACCAGGGCACTGGCATAGCCTCAGGATACACCAGGGCACTGGCATAGCCTCAGGATACACCAGGGCACTGGCATAGCCTCAGGGTATATCAAGATCCTGCCATACCCTCAGGGTACATCAGGACCCTGCCATATCCTCAGGGTACATCAGGGCAAGGCCATATCCTCAGGATCTAGTCAGTCCTTGAGACTTTTTTCCTGTTGGTTAATATGTCAGGTTTTCAGAGTAGGCACCTGAAGACCTAATGAGATATGAATTATTCTGGAAATGTCAGATTATAAAATTTCTTCTACTTACAGTCATTTTCCTTTGAAAATTTAATTAAAATAAAATTATATCACTACCCCTCCTCAAACTTCTCTCATGTGCTCCCCTTCAAATTCATGGCCTCTTTGTTATTGTTACATTTGTATGACTAAGTCAGGATGTACTGAGGAGTCCCTTTAAGAGTTGCTTGTTTGTATATGTTCTTAAAATCGTATATGTTGACAGGGGCTCATGCTTTCATTTTAAATTAGTTTTTGGAGAATTTTGTGCATCTTTTTTTGGGTTAAAGCTCCCATGTTCAGCGTTTCAAATTTAAGGCAGACAGATACATAAGCTCACTGTTACCATATAGTTTTCTTGAAGATTATTTGAAGATGAAAGGAGCGCTAGCTGGAAGCATTTGTGGCCTTGGGAGAAGAATGCTTGCATATCCTCTCAGAGGCCTGGTTAACCGAAGCTGATACTTCTATATCCCCATCCCCCCGCCCCCCACTCCCACTGGAGTTTTAGATCAAAGACAGTGCTTTATGATTTTAGAATTGGTGACTCTCATGCTTTCTGTTTTCTGCAGTGTGCTCTCCTCTAGTTCAGCCTTACTCTGCACCACTGCGGGCCCGCAGTACTTGGCCCCCAAGTGACATCGGTTTGGAACTACTCTCTATTCTGGCAGTCACCCTACAGCACACCATGCCAGTTGCCAGTCACAGTCCCCTTTCACCTCTGTATGAATAATAAGAACGAAGGAAGGAAGAAATTAACCAACCAACCAACCAACCAACCAACCCAATCGACTAAAACCCCTACACCATTGGGCATCGCTCCTTTGCATCCTCGCTGGGAAAAAGCAATTTCCCTCCAGCAAAGGTTACTCCTCCATTCTCCTGTTCTGTGGGTCCCGCAACCTCCTAGCCACCGATCCCACCACCTCCGGGTCGTCTCCCCTGCCCTAGGTCCCGCCCCCTCCCAGTTTCCTTCCAGCCGTGAGTACCGCTACCTCCCCGCCCCCTCCCGGTCATCTCCCGGGCCCCTCCCGCCCCGACGTCGCCCCGCCCTCTCCGCACCCGCCGCGCCCCGCCCCGCTGCCGCCGCCACCATTGGCCAGGCGGGAAGTCGTTCTCCTAGCTCCATCTGCGGGAGTGCGGGGGGGAAACTTCATTATTACTGTGACGCTGAAGGCCGGGGAGGCCCGAGCTGCCTGAGGGCTGCAGCCGCGGGGTCGGCGCTGCGGACCCGGGTGCGGGTGCAGGCGGGGCGACGATCTCAGGGCACCGAGCCCGCCGCACTCGCGGGGGAGGGAGGGGGCTGGGCTGTCCGCAGCTCCCTGTCGCGGAGGCGCCTCCCGGCTCTGCTCGGCCGCCGGCAGCGGGTGACCTCCCTGCGTGAAGAGCATCGCGGCGCGGCGGCAGGGGAATTCGCGTTGCGGCTGGCCGCGGGCTCCTCCCACCCAGCTGGCGGGCGGGGCTCGGGGATCCGGTGTCTGGTGCAGACGCTGCTGCGGCCGAGCGAGCCGACGGCTGGACCTTGGAGCAGGTGTGTGAACCAAAGGGCTGAACCTGGGGAGACTCGCTCCGGCTACTGCGGGATGCGTGTGCAGTTCGGGGCCCTAGGGAGGAATGCTTGAACTTTGCTCTTCCTGGCTGTTTTCCTTTAGAGTTCACACCTGCCCCATTAAGAAGTGCCTTAAATTTTACCTAAGGCGTCTAGGATTTTGCTGGGATTTGTCTCATCCGGGGTGCTCTGGGGGAGGACGATTCAAGTGATATCTTCCATTTTTATGTGCCTTCTGTCTCTTTCCACAAATAGGAAGCTATTTCTAGAACCTTTCACTTGATAATTTGATAAAGTGAACTGACTTTTAGTTTTAGATTGGAAAGACAGGAAAGCGAAGTAAAAAGGATTAGCATTTTAAGATGCAGCCAGAGCAATGTGGTACTTTCAGAGGCAAATTACAGTGCAGCCCTTTTTTGTATTCCTTTCCTCGGATATAAATCAGAAAAACAAAATCGGTGGCTTACACACTCCAGTTTTGACCCCATCTGAGAAGTTAGACTGCAGGAATCAAATTAGATGCAAAACACCTTTGTCATGAAAAAAAATAGAAGCCTGGTTCACTGGTAGCCACTTGGACTTGTTCAGTAAATAGTGGGCATTCATCGTGTTAAAAAAAAACGAAGCAGGAGTCCAAAAATGTTCCAAACTGTTGGAGAAGTCGTTGGGTATTGCATTTCATGTTGCGGGACAAACTTGAATCTCTTAAGATCTGTATAACCACTTAAATACGGCTGTGTAAGTAATGAAAGTCGCGCCTCTGCTGGAGACAAACAGCTTTGCACCAGTTTCAGAACTAAAAGTAATAGTCTAATTGAAAGGAATTCTCTTACGAAGGTGGAAATGTCTGAAACTCATTCAGGACCACGGACTATATTAATGGCTCATACCAACATAGCTGTTAGGTGGGGGATCTTATCACATCTTAATGCTCCCCCCCCTTTGTTTTATTTGGGTGACTGGAGGTGCCTGTCAGTGACTTCTTGTATTGCACGGAGAGGATATGGTAACAGGGAGAAACGAAAGTAGAAGTTGTGGTCAGGTGGCTAGCTTGCTGTGAAAGATGCCTGGAGAAATAAACAGGAAAATTGCATTATTTTTTCAATAGTTTCTGTCCAATCTATGTAAAAGATGTGAGAGTAGTGAAAATTTACTGCCCCTATTAGTGGCAAGAATTTTATAAGTTACTCACTTGGCTCTGGTCACATGAAAGATGACTAACGTGATCAAGGTTGGATTGAGGTTATCCTAACCAAAACCCTGGTCCTGATATACACTGAAAAACATTCCCTCTTTAATAGCTAAACGTATTCTTAGTTTCAGAAGTTTACTCATACCTTTCTTTTGGAGGTGGAGTCATGCTATATAGTATAGACTAGCTTCTAAGTTACTATAGCCCAAGTGTACATAGAACTCTCAGTAATCCTCCTGCTTCAGCCTTATAAGCCCTGGGATTACAGGTGTGCACCATCACTCTAGGTTTATGTATTTTTAAGCACTTAGGAGAGCCCTGTTCTGAAGTTATTTCTTTAATGCGCATCTCTTTAACGTGGTGGGACAGTCCTGGCTTCTAGTCCAAATGCCTAGTGTCTGATTAGGGGTGAGCTAACTTAAGGCCTCCAAGCCTTAGTCCCAGCCCCCCTCCCCACCCCCAGTCTTGTAAATGGTGATAATATCTAATGCCCAGAGCTGAAAAGAGGATTAAACAAAGTTAACATAAAGGCCCAAACGGATATAGCTGCTTGGTAAGGGATCCTAACACATCTTCATGCATTCCCTTTGCTTTGAGGTAGTGCAGAGAAAAAGGTAAGTTCAGAAAGTGGGGGGCCTAATTGCTGGGCTCTTCTTCAACAGCTTCTCTGTCCTCTCTTCCCTTCGCCCCCCCCCCTTCGTTCTAAGACTGGATTTTATATAGCCGAGGCCAGCCTTGAACTCACGGTTGATGCTCCTGCCTTCGCCCCCTTAAGTGTCGTCTTTCTCTGTAGCCACTTAACTGACCAGTGACTCGCTCAGCTGCCATTTCTGCTGGATTGGTAAACCTGTTTCGGCAAGATGACCCCTTTGACAGTACTACCCTTGCCCTCTTAAACGTGTGAGACATTCAGAAGTGACACTTGCTGGTGCTAAGGTGTGTGCTTCTGTGCAGGTGAGCTCTTTTATCACGAGTCAAGGTTGTAGAGGACAGTCTGGTTAACTATTGAGATTGGCTTGCTCCCCCTCTCCCTCTGCTGCCTTAGTTCTGGTTGTGTAATCACTGATGATTTAGCGAATATGAGCTCACTTATTGCCCACAGCTTGTCTTTTTACATTTTTTTTTAAAAAAATGTCCTATTGACATATATTAATTACATATAGTAGTGGTTTTATTATCACATTTTATAAATTCGTAATTATTTTGATCATATGCAGCTTTGCCTTTAAACTCCTATTTACAAAATGGTAGAGAGTGTGGTTTTTGTGATTTGGTTTGCTTTTATTTGAGACCCAGGTCAGGGTCATGCTCCAGAGCATGGCTTGCCGTCTGGCAGAGGAAACTTGAATTCTGCCTTTTGACTTCGGCAGGCAGGTTCTATTTCAGCTCCTTATTTACATGTTCCTGGGCAAGTGATTTAATCTTCTTGCTAATCTTGAGGTTTCTAAAGTGGTTTTGCCAACTTAAACTCCCACCAGCTGTGCATAATAAGACTTCTGGCTGTTCTAGATCCTTGCTTGACAGAGGGTAAATTAAATAAAGTTTTCAGATCTAGACCCTGGGTAGGTTTGCAGTCATGGGAGCACTGCTTCCCCCCCCCCCCTTGGTTCAGAAATCATTTTTGAGCCCTGTCCTACTTAGCGTTACTAGTGCTGTGATGAAACACCATGACCAATGCATGGGCAGGAAAGGGTTTGTTCCACTTTATGCTTCCACATCACAGTCCATCACCAGAGGAAGGCAGGGCAGGAACCTGGATGCAGGAGCTGATGCAGAGGCCGTGGAGGAGTGGTGCTGACTGGCTTGCTTACAGCACCCAGGACTGTCTGCTCAGGGTGGCCTCACCCGCAGTGGGCTGGGCCCTCCCTCATTAATTGATACTTAAGAGAATGCTCTACAAGCTTGCCTACAGCTCGATCTAACGGAGGGGTTTTCTTGAAGTTCCCTCTGCTCAGATGACTTTGGCTTCTGCTAAGCTGCATAAAAGTACCCAGCACAAGCCCCTTCTAGGTACTGGACACCAGTGTGGTCTCTAAAGGTGGAGAAATGAACAAGAGTCTCAGGCTTGGAGCTACCATGGAGAGCCAGAATGCCATTCTGTCTGTCGTAGCACATTGGTGTGCTTGCTGCCTCGCTCCTCCCCTCCCGTGTGTGTGTGTGTGTGTGTGTGTGTGTGTGTGTGTGTGTGTGTGTGTGTGTGTGAGAGAGAGAGAGAGAGAGAGAGAGATGTTTGGATGTTTGGGCCTTGCTGGGCATGACGCTTTACACTTATGGCCCCCTCCTAGGTGAAGCTGGGGCAGGATGGTTTTTCATGGGTTTTAGACCAACCTGTACTACATGGCAAGACTCAGAAACAGAACAATGGAGGTCTAGATAGATGGCAGTGCAGCTCATGGTATAGCCCTGACCTCAGTCCCCGGTAGGTAATGCAAACAACAGCAAAACCCCACGTTTTGTTAGCTGTGGTGGCTCACCTCTTTGATCTCAGTACTTGGGAGGCTGAGGCAGGAGGATTAATGTGAGCTTTATTGTAAAAGGCATTTCACTTTCAGGTACAGCTGAAGCACAGGAGGTCCATTTTAAGTGGAGAAATACATTGTTATTCTTGCTCGGAATAGAGACTTAAGTAGCCATATCCAGGTTGGAAACCACTGCTGTACACAGGGTAAACGTGGGGAGTGTGGTTTTCTGGGATCAGGACTCGGTTCACTTGCTCTCTGCATCCTCCATCGAGGCTGCCCGTCGGTGTGGGCATAGGGTATGGAGGAAGGCTCTGAGAAGTGGAACACTGCCTAACCCGTGCTTTTCTAAATTGAAAAATACTTGTATCATAAAGTAATGCTGACGATGTGTGTTTAAAAGGACAGAAGCAGAACATCACCCTGCTATTGGAGCTCCTCCTGGGTGTTCCAGATTGTCCCTTCGGCCCCTCATACCTCCATAAGCACTGCCTTCTGTTTTGTGTTTATGAAGGTTTTTGGTTCGTACCTTTACAATGACAATGTATTTGTTTTACAGCATTTAAACTCCGTAACATTCTGATTTCTTTTGTAACTCAAAACGTCCTGGGACTCAGTTATACCTTTAGTTTATTTTTAACTGCTGTGCAGGATTCTATTTTATGCATATGTAGTTTGTTTCCTTTGAGAAAAGTCTCATAAGTCCAGGCTGGCCTTGAACCCCTGATCCTTCTGCCTGTATTAGATGCTGAGATTACTTTTTTTTTTTTTACTGGTTATTTATTTCCATTTCAAATGTTATCCTCTACTGAGATTACTTTTTAGTCACCTCATAAAACATTCTTGTTTCTGCCCTGAGTAGCCTCTTAGGGGATGCCTTATAGGTGTGTACCAGCAACAGCTTTTTTTATTTGTTTGTTTCTAATCATAATGAAATTCTTATATATATGAATTATATATTTATTCACTTTTAATCTAAATATATTTTATGTAGGTTTATATACATATACAGAAAGATATGTATTTATACTTATAATATATAAATACTTATTTATATATAAGTCTATGGTATATATCATGATGTCTAGATTAATGAATTTCTAACTGTATTGTATGGTGAGATAGCCAGTAGCCAATGTACTTACTTCTATTAAAATTAAAATCAAATAATATTGAAATATCAGTTCTTCAGTTGTATTAGCCACATTTCAAATGCACAGCCACTATAGTGGACAGTGCCAGCATACAGTATTTCTTCCCTGCTTCGAGTTCCAGGTTTCCAGGTTTGCTGTCCGACTCTGTCTCTGTGCAGTTGCACGAACGCCCATAGCTTCTTAATGAGTTAGGCAGTCTGGCTGTAGACTCAGAAATGAAATGGCTGTGCTGTGCAGCATCCACGTCCCCGGATCGTCACCAGAAAATGCCAGCTTGTTTTCCAGAGTTGCTAATGGCAGTTCACACTCATTAGCTGTGAGTAAGAGCTCTGGCTGTTCTGGTGTTACCAGGCTGTCACATTCTCGCCAGGCTGGCTGGGTGTCTTTTGAAGGCAGCCCACAGCTCCCATGGAGAGCTTCCCATTCAGTGAGCTTCACAAAGCCTAATGCCAGCTTGTGAAGAAGGCACCATGCTAAGAAGGTAATGGGGAGGAGCAGGAATGCTATGTCATGGCTGAAAGGGTCTGAGGACCCAAATCCCACTAAAGCACCAGGAAGCCACAGAAGGGACTGGATGTCTTGTCGAACATTTGCTTGCCTTTTATGCAATTCTTGCTAGCAGAAAAAAAAATGTCAATAATAAAGCAAGTCATTAGAATGAATCTTGTTATTGGCATTTGAGCTTTGTCTCTAAATTTGCTTGCATTTGGGGTGTGCCTGCAATGCACTGAATCCTTGTACACGGCCTTAACACCTGCACGCACATCACCATTCATGTATCTATTGGTAAGCATATTTGAGAGGACATACATCATTATCTTAGGTGAGATTATGAGTCCTGCCTCCATGTTACTAGGTTTCCATGACTTTCAGAGGAGTAGGAATCGGTTGTTAGGTAGAGCTGTAGACATGAAGTTAAGACAGTTTTGGAAATGGAGGTTGCCACTCAGTATTCTGCTCACTCACTAGGATTGGAACACACAGATCTATCTATCTACCTTCTCCCTCCAGATTTTAAAGGAAACCCGGAAAGCTCTCCTGCAACCTCAGATGCCCTAAAGAAAAATATGGCCGTGTTGGAAGCTCAGCTTTGCTGTGGTGCAGGCTTGGCAGGACATAGCTGATGTTAGTCCTGGCCAAGGATTTTAGGAGTGACACCTCAGCCTCTTCTGGAACTGTCTTGTCTGCAGAGGACTTAATGCAGAACACCAGCCTCGTAGGAATCACAGTGACCCTTGGTGGTCACGTCACTTACTACGTTATGCTAGGACAGTGCTGAGCCCTTTCTACACATTTTGTCCTAGAACTTAGTTATTTCTCCATTGGAGAGAAGGGAAACAGGCCCGGAAGTCTCTGCACTTCCTTCTCCAGGCTTCCCGGCTAGTTTGTGGTTAACTTGAGCTGAGTTGACCCATTTGACCATTCAGAGTATCAATCGCTTACCAAGACTAAACGAGAAAACGAATGAGCCACGTATAACACCCAGAGTAAGTTGTCCTTTGAAAGCCATCTCTGCTTTTGTTTTGTGGTCGAAGGAATGAGAGGCAGGAAGTGGAGAAGCTGAGGCGGAGGAGGTGTAGACATGGGTGCCATTCTGTAGCCTTCTGTCATAGGCTCTATGATTGTGTATTTTGTAGGGAAACAAAAGAATCACCTTCCTTAATAGTAAGGAGGCAGTAAATGTAGAAAAATGGATGAGCGAAGTGAAGGGATCAAAATGCCCAGTGACACATAGACTGGCTGAACTAGACATTAAGTTCGTGGACACTGGAAGCAGCCAGCTTTAGGGGTTCAGTTTACAGCAGGTCTGTAAGTGAAAGCTGAATTACTGGTATGTGTGGGGTCCTCCTCCTTTTGAGAGGGTCTCACTCTTACTCATGATGACCTCAAATGCATGTTTCTTCTGCTTTAGCCATCCAAGTACTGGGATCTCCAGGCATCTTCCATTATGCCTGATTGGCTGGATTCTTTAACACACTGAGCCTAACCTGAGGGCTGGATGATTTCAGTGACCCTCGCTGCCATTTTGAGACATTATGATAAAACCCCAACCATATTCCAATTAGGAAACCAACCCTCCTACAGAGATGCCTCGGTTTATGTTACTGCCTAGTTCTCCTGGCAGATTTCACCTGTCTACTGTTTCTTCCTAAAGTGTTGCTACTTGTCAGTCGGAGGTCACACTTCAGGCTGCTCACCCACACCTACAGGCTGCTCGCCTAGGATTATCCTCACCCAGAGCACTGTGGGTTCAGCTGTGTCTCAAGCACAAACTCCTCTAAAGTTGATTGGCTCAGGATGCCAGCAGAGTATTGAAGAGAGATGCCGTGTAGGTCGGGATGCTCGCACCCCATTGGTCAATGTGTTCCCTCACTGTTGTAGATTCTGCCTGGGGGTTGGGGGAATTAGGTTGCTCGTTCATCATGGAACCCAAGAAGGACAAATTTAGTAACTGGTGTGATGGAGTCCTATCTACACTATTACGTCATTCTTCAGTAGTACATCAAATAGATTGACTATTGATCAGGGTATTCATTCTTAGAGGACAGTTCTGGGGATTCTTGGGAACGCTGAACATTCAGCAGTCTTATTGTAGGTTCCATCCTGGAAAGGTCAAGCATAGAGTCTGAATTCAACCCCCCGGCTGTGCCACAGTGTGAGTATGGTCCTATGGGTGCTTCCCTTAGCACACTGTCTCATCTTCCCTTCCCTTCATATGTGTATTTGTACATACATACATATACACATGCATGCATACATACACAGTCACTTTTTGGTCTTTCTGTATGTGTAAAATCTTATAGAAGATTAAACAGACCAATACCTTTGAGTTTGACTTAGAATAAGCTCAAATTATGTTTTACTTCTATATGTTCTTAATGATGTAATTATTAATATTAACAGTCAGGGGTTAATTTTATTCCAAGTTAAAAAAAATACCCAATTCTGACAAAAGTAGGTGCCCAGAGCAATAATGTTTTAAAAAGCATGATTTATGTGATTTAGTTGATTCTGATTATTTCCAGTAATTACATTTTATAAAGCTACTATGAACAGCACATTAGTGACCTATGGAAACCTTACTTCCAGGCAGAGGAGGCCACTATGTTTTTGTCACCAAGAATGTTGCTTTATGTGTGCCTGTTTAGTATACAGTACAACTAATTACATATCTCTTTATACACTAATTGAGGACAGTTTCCTCTCTCTTTTTTTTGGTCTGGGTAATGAGATGTTGGTATTTATACTGTGAGCTTCTGATGTCTGTTGTGAACCCACAGACCCACAGATGCTCCCCACAGTCTCTGTGTCAGTGTCATGTCCTCCAGATATTACTCTGGCATTTTTGAGGGGTGGCTTAATGTAAAGATAGATGAATTTCTGTTTCTTTTTTTTTTTCTGTTACTGATTATTGATGGACTAACAACTAACATTTTTATTTATTCATGAAGAGAACTCACCTAAAACACACATGTTCTTCTCACAGCAGCCTTCTTGCACCAAGTGTCACTGCAAGGCATTTCAGCTCTAAGCTTAAAGGTAATTCTGAACAGCAGAATCACCAACGTGTCAAGGCTACACCATTAACGAGTCTACAAGAATAATTCCAGCTAACGTTTGAGCAGGCTCTCAGCTCTGGACCTCTTGATTGCACGGCAGACACTCTTAACTGCTGAGTCATCTCTGGTCCCTAGACACATTTCCTTCTCTTGGCTGATCCTGTAGTTGCACATCTCTTAATTATGACTATTCTGTGCTCAGAGGGAACATATATTTTAAATTTTACAATTTCATGCTTTTGTTGAAAGCTGAAAAATTCAAATAAATTAGACTTACCGTAGTGCAGTTGTGTTTTGTATACTGATACAGTGTAGTCATTATTAGAGTATTTTGTGTTGTGGTATTGTAGGTAACATGTTACTCCAGTAGCAGGGTCGACCTGTGGATCCGTGTGGACACTGGTGTTGGTCTTGTGTGTGGAGTGTGGCTGTGTAGCCTCCAGCTGTGTGACTATGGTGTTTTTTGAGCGCTGGGAGTGCTGCTTTATTTAAAAGTGGTTGTTACAATGATGACAGGAGGTAATAGTAAACTACATAATATTGCAGCGGCTAATAGTGTAACATCTTGGTGCTAATACAGTTATTGATAGGAGAAAGAAGACAAAACCACAAACTATTAAATTGACAGAATTGAGTGTGGACCAGCAATTGAGTTACCTGGGGAAGTTCCATTGTAAACAAATGTCTTATCCTTGTTCTCTCTCTGCCTGTTTTGTACTTAGAGGTTTTCTTTCCTAATCTTAGCAGTTTATCGAAGAACGATACCTAAGCTTAATGCTTGCTTAGTCTAGCATCTAGACAAGATATTAAACTCTTGGGAAGAAGCAATACTTTCTGGTTATGAAAAAAAATGAAGTTCAGTTTTGTATGTTCCTGCCTTTGTAGAAAGTTTCAAAAAATTTAAAGAATAAATTCGGATTACTGTAGTGCAGCTGTGAAAATATTTTACATAAATCAAGGACACAGTACTGTTTCTGTTGTCAAGAAGGGTTGAAGCAGGAGACTCATTGGATTATAATGTTTGCAGATATTGCTTTTACGTTAGGAGGAAGGAGTTGCCTATCTTAAAGCCTGCGCTGTGAAAAAAAGGCTGTGTGCTTTGTGCCCCTGGGTCCTTAGAAGTCAGTCAGAGTTCTCGCTGTGGGCTGGTTGATGGTGTTGTCTCGCTGTGTCTAGCCCTGTTGCTCATAGTGAGACTGTGTGTCCTTAGGGCCTGGAGGTGATTAAGTAGAATGCCTGAAATGTGTGTACTACAGAAAGTTGAAATGTAATCTGAGTGTTCCTAAGGCCAGAGTTGGGAAGATTTCCTTTAATATCCAAATAAAGAAATTTAAATGACAAACTCTGCTGACTAGAAGTCTTCTCCAGAATCGGTAGGGCAGGAAGTAATATTTAAATGTCTGTCACTTGCCTACAATTCTTGGTTTCCTCACAATCCTCCATCTTCATGATCTTCATTTTAGTCTTCGTGAAGTACTCTGGATTTTCTGTTTGTTTTTTGTTTTTAGAATTACCCTCTTGTGGATGCTTGCAGCCAACCATAGAACTGAGCATAGGGTCCCCAATGGAGGAGTTAGAGAAAAGATTGAAGGAGATGAAGGAGTTTGCATCTGCATAGGAAGAACAACAATATCAACCAACCAGACCTCCCCAGATCTCCCAGGGACTAAACCACCATCCCCAAAGAACACAGGGATAGACCTATGGCTCTATCCGCATATGTAGCAGAGGGTGGCCTTGTCAGCATCAGTGGGTGGAGAGGCCCTTGGTTCTGTCAAGGCTTGATGCCCCAGTGTAGGGGAATATCAGAGAGGGGAGGTGGGAGGGAGTGGATGGGTGGGTGGGTGAGGGAACACCCTCATAGAAGCAGGGGTTAGTGGGAGAGTGGGTTTCTGGAGGGGAAATTGGGAAATGGGATAACATTTAAACTGGAAATTAAAAAATGCAATTAAAAAAGAAAAATAGAATTTCCCTGCTCCCGCCAAGGTTCTGCTTTTCTCCTCCAGTACTTATTGTAAGGATGTCAAGACTCACTAGATGTTTTCTTCAGTAAGGAATTGCCCTGTTTGATATTTCCAACTGTAGTGAGAGCAAGAGCCACAGAACTTTTGAAGAACTACCCATCATTTTCTAGAGCAGCCCTACTATTTTGTGTCCTTGTAGAAGGGCTCCATCTTAAACTGGCCACTTTGGTGTGTATGAGCTGGTAGAGAGGGAGATTTTGTCTTTACTTCTTTGGAAAAGCATCCCGCTGTGGGGTGTATTTTGAAAAGCTTGAGGATGTTGTCAGCAGTAGTCTGTTGGCCAAAGTTGATACCTGGCTATCTGGAAGAAGCCTACACTATTCTCTGATCTCTGGTGAAGGGCGTTAGAAATATGATGGGGTTACGTTTGAAGAATAGAAAGAAGAAACCATTAGTTCAGGTAGACAAGTAGCCATGCCAGAGGAGGCAGGCCCAGGTGGATGGAGAGATTGTGTCTGTAGAGGGCCAGGTAGGATTGTAAAATTTTCCTTTAAGCGCTACTAAAACACAAAACAGCATCTTTCTAACTTAGAGAACTACTTTTGATAATATTAGCATGTTTTATTTTAAAATGCAAGGCGTGATGATTATTAGGCGAGGGCTATTTTTAATTAACCCAAAAGTAATGGATCTTGTTGTGAGGGTTCATTCAGCTCTCACATCATTTGCTCACATGGGAGAGTCATTTTAATTGGTTGTATTTGTTACTTGATTTCTTCTGGTGCTTTTAAATGATTTTTTCCTAACCTTCCTATTTTTTAAAACAAAACTCTTTTCTAGGCTATATGAGACCCTGAAGGATAAGAACAATGCTATGTTGGGGGTATTGGTCCCTGGGCCAACCAGGCATCAGCTCCAACCTGCAAGGGATCGTGGCTGAGCCCCAGGTGTGCCGCTTCGTATCCGACAGAAGCATCAAGGAAGTGGCATGTGGAGGAAACCATTCCGTGTTCCTGCTGGAGGATGGGGAAGTTTATACGTGTGGCGTAAACACCAAGGGGCAGCTTGGCCATGAGAGGGAAGGTAACAAGCCAGGTAAGTGCCACGCCTTGATTGTTAGACACCTCCAAGACAAATGGTAGCAGCTCATGTCTTACCAATCCCCTTTCTTCAGGGAAGCGCTGGCTTCTTTAAGTAGTGCAGTATTCCCCATTGAACTGTGTCTAATTTAAGCCATGTAATGGGAAAATAGCCTTTCTTCTTTTAATCTTATTATACAACATGCAAAGCAGGATTGAGAGGTGATTTTCCTTAGTAATTGAAAGCCAAGACATGAGGGCTTTAAACAAGGAGTCCTCACGTGATCAGTATCAAGTTTCCTCCCTGGTTTCCTCTGCATTCTTTTATTTCTGGAACATGCTTTTGTAAAGCATTTGGTGCTGAGTGCTGTGTGGGACTTTGAGAGCTCTCCGCGAGGGATGCTGTGACGAGGCGAACCTGTGCTTCTCATGTCAAGTTCTCCACATGGATGTTTGGGTGCAGGCTTGTGACAGATATGCTGGGGTGGATTGGAGAGGTGAGGTGGGCAGAGCAAAAAGGATGAGTAGACTTTTGACCCATGAGCATTGTGTGTGTGTGTGTGTGTGTGTGTGTGTGTGAGAGAGAGAGAGAGAGAGAGAGAGAGAGAGAGAGAGAGAGAGAGACTGACTGACTTAGTCTTGACTGCACCCCAGTGTGTGGGTGGTAGATGGTTTTGTGTGTGTGAGTATGTGTGTGTGTGGGGAGAGGGGAGGGAGGGGGAGGGAGAGAGAGAGAGAGAGAGAGAGAGAGAGAGAGAGAGAGAGACTAACCAACCACCCCCAGGGTGTGGGGTGGCAGTTGTGGTGTGTGTGTGTGTGTGTGTGTGTGTGTGTGTGTGTGTGTGTGTGTGTGCCTGTGTGAGACCTAGTACTGAGTGTCCCTCAGGGTATGGGTGGCAGGTGCTTGTGTGTGTGTGTGTGTGTGCGTAGCTGAGTACTGAGTGTACCTTGGGGTGTGGGTGGACAGGTGTACTAGTGCTGTGCTGAGACCGGTAATAGTGGTGGGGGGGGGTGCGGAAAGGCTAAGTGGAAGACAAGAGCTCATTAGAGTTCTTACATCTGTGCTTTTCATTGGTTTCTGACAGCCAGTGTGCATTGTAACACCTGATATTCCACATCTTTTTCTTTTCACTTTATCATTATAGGACCTAAGTTTGACCCTCAATGTGCTTTCGGTGTAGACTTGGGACCTTAGAGTGGTTGTACTGGGGCGAACCTCCTTACTGTGCTCGCAGTTTGGAACCTAGCACGCTTGTGAGCCAGTTTCTTGGCTCCTTGTTGCTCCTTCACTCAGTCCAGATTAAGTCTAGACATCGAAGCTTCATGAAAGAGCGGTCACCAGGGCTGGAGAGATGGTGTGGCGGTTGACAATCGGTTGACAATTGTTGCTTTTTCTAGCATCCAGGTCTGTTGGCTCAGAACTTCCCGTAACTCCAGCTCTAGGGGGTCCAGTGACCTTTTCTGGTCCCAGTGTTTACCAAATGTGCGTGGCGTATACTCACACAGACAAATATGAATGCACGCAATTTCCTTTTAAAAGAAAAGGCCATGGGTGGTGTTCAGTTACCTCCAGCATCTGTGAACCTGCAGGTCAGGAGCACTCATCTGGGGTCATTAAGGGGAATTGCATCGTGTGACCTGATTCATGGTTCTTCCTCATTTACCTTACCATGTGGCATGTGCCTAAGACCCTGTGTTGCCCTGCTGTTCTGGGCTGGGCCCAAATGTCAGTCTTAATTTGTAATCGAGACTTCACGTTGAGCATTTGAAAACAGTAGACTACAGGGTTGGTTTTAGACAGAACTTATGGTGCGTTTAATGGGGAATGCTTGTAGTCTTAGCACTTGAGGGGTAGAGGCAGGAGACCCAGACTTCAAGGCTGCACTTACCTGTAAAGCAATTGCAGGTCAGCCTGGGAAATGGGAAACTGTGTCCTCTGCTCTAAATCATGAAAGTATGAGTGTCCTTAGAGGGCTTCCTTCTGTTCACTGTCTGCCACCGAGCTCCCACTCGGACAGTGCCCACTGCGTGTGCTCCTGCGGATGAAATCGCAGCTTGCTTTCCTAACACGTTGCCCTGATTCTTGGAATTTTGGGGAATGGATTTGTAGGCTCACCTATCCACTAATGCGCTTTTATACAATGCATCGGATATGCAAAATACTCAGTGCTTGTTTTGTGCAGTAAAATACTATCAAGGAAAAGTGCCAATAATTAATAAATGAGCAAAGCATGTTATATGTTTTATCCTTAGTACAATATAGCAGGAAATTTCTGCTTTTTACTGATGGATGTCTCAGTGGAAAACATTAAAACCTAGCATTTTTTTCTGCCTTCTCTTAGAACTCACTGAGTCACATTACGCCCATTAACATCCTGTTTCTTCAGGTGAGAGGCATTGTCTGTTGATGAGTGCCTGTGGAGGGGTGTGGCAGCTCCCAGCCTGCCTCTCACAGGGAATGTTGATGTTCAGACAGAAATTGGTGCCCCTGACTCTCCTCACTCCAGTGACTTTTTTTTTTTTTTTTAAATATATGTGTGTGTGTGTGTGTGTGTGTGTGTGTGTGTGTACGTGCACGTGTGTTTATGCTTATATCACGGCACATATCTGGAAGTCAAAGTACAACTTTGTGGAGGATTTCAAGTCAGGCAGCATAGTACAGGGATTGCTCAACGCTGTCTGACTCTTTCGTCCATCCTGGAGGTAGGCTGTGCTATTGTTTAATACAGTATCTCCAGGCCCTGTCTCCAGCAGGATGAGTCATGCTCCTTGAAGCTCTTTCTAGCAGCTGGGAAACTCTGACCTTTCTCTGAAATTACAAGGCTGAATGCCTGAGTGGAGAGTCTGAGAAATAGTCTGGTCTTTTTACCATTAGGAAGTAAGCGTAGTCCTAGACAGGCTTCTTTCTGAGCTTCAGTTCTATTTTCTCTTAAAGGATGAGACTTCTGGTATTGTAGATTGTCGCCCTCCCATCCCTCAGGGGGTGTGTGTTTCTTTTTGACACATATTCTCATGTAGCCCAGGCTGGACTTAAACTTTATGTGAAACCACACGTGACCTTGAACAACTGATCTCTTGTGTAGGCTCCAGGGCTGGGATTACAGCTTTGAACCACCCTCATTTTTCCCGGCCCTGCGTTTGGCAGGTAGCTTCACTCAGAGGTACAGGTGTACACGTCTCACTCCATGTCTCTGTCTCAAAGCCTGGAGTGGAAGCAGATAGGAAAAGGAAGAAACGTGGTGGCACAATAATGTCAACTTATCATTCGAAGGCGCTGTGATGGGTGTAAGTGCAGTCTCACATGTCTCTAGAGAGCCTTGGGACACAGTTCCCAAGAGCTAGTGGGAGCCTGCGGGCCTCTGAAGTAAGTGGGCAGTGTGGAGCAACCCTTTGCTTGGACCCAGGGTTAGGCCAGCACCTACCACAGCCAGGGCTGGGTGATTGCAGAAAACCAGAGAAGGCCTTTGGAGTCAGCGAGGGGAGGAGCTGGGTCCTACCTGGGATGTAACTTTGGTAAGCCAGACTCCTAGGTAAATTAAAAGAAAGTCCAGAAATTTCTCTTCCACTTTAAGCTAGTATGTTAATTATAAACTTCACAGCCACTGTTGAATAGTGCCTCTGAATGGAGAGGCGTGTAGGTGGGTGCCTCCCTCTCATGCTTTAACTTTTTCATGGTGTTATAAATCTGGGTACCATTGGATTTATTTTTAATGAGGGGAGGAAAGAGATTGAGCTTTCATGCTCTGTGTGCTTCTTGGGAATCGTTACCTGGAGAGCTACTAGACAGAGAAGGGCAGCAGAGGGCTATGGGTAGAAATCAGTAGACAGAACACACAGAACACGGGTGTAGTCTTCTGTGCTGTGGGAAAGAAAGGAAGGGAAACAGGACAGACAGGCTCTACTGGAGAGATCTTCCTGGCATCAGAATGGTCTTTCAAGTACCCCTGGGGAGGAAGCTGCATGAGAGCCCTTTGCTAAGAGCGTGTTCCTGTGAGTGCCAGGTTGAGCTTTCAGCCCACATGATACAGATCAATTATCTTTGGAATATGAAGGTGCCTCAGAAATGAGTGTGCGATGATGTACCCTAAGGATGTGAGGAGAAGCGAGTTGGAGGTGTTCTGTGGGCTCTAAGGTCTTAGATACGGCAGTGGTTAATGCGTCCTTCTGTGGCTGCAGGGAATGTGAGACTATGGTCTGTGTCTGCAGTCGTCACACTCAGATCGCCTGCAGCACTGTGGATGCAGATGACGAGTGCAGCCATGGAGGACTCGCTGCTTTGCCTTATAAATCAAATTTGTCTTGAAAATCCAATGACCCAAGGAACTGTGAGTCAGACCTGTGGAGGAGGATTGTTGTGCGGTCTCAGGACGGAGGGTTTCAGTTTGGCAGTCTGTCTAGCTGGCTGTCAGGTTGTTTACTTGCTGTCTAACTGGTATGACACATGGACTTGGCTTTCTGATTCAGAGACCCGATGTTTTTCTCCTTGAGAATATGTGTTACTGTAGATGCCCTTAAGGCTCCGTGTTCCCCTCAGACTGCCATTTTCAATTTCTCAGATTAGTAGTGCACCCCGATCCCTGTGTGTGACAGGGAGGGATGATTTCTTTTTAAAGAGTTGTTACAAGTTATGTGTACATGTGTACGTATCTGTGTGGGGTTATGTGCACACGAGTGCAGTTGCCCATTGAGGCTAGAAGACGTTAGATCCCCAGAGCTGGAGTTATAGTTGGTAGTTATGGCTGCCCAGCCGGGTGTTGGGAACCTAACTTAGCTCTGTTGCAAGAGCAGTGCATGCTGTTAATCTTCAGACTGCAAGAAGGGGATATTTTGAGAATAGGCAGAATATTGAAACTCCCAGCTATGTCTGTCTATTAACTGTGTAAAGAGAGAAGGGTTATTGTTTAGAGGTGTGTGTGTGTGTGTGTGTGTGTGTGTGTGTGTGTGTGTGTGTGTGTGTGTGTGTGTGTGTGAGATCTGTTTGCAAACAGCCTAAGGGCAATGAGGCTTGAGACAACCAGAAGCTTTTTCCTGACGACTTATTAAACCTCATCCAAACCCAGTGTCCAGCCTTCCTGGGCTCTGGTTCTTTGGCCTTCTGCCTTTTCTTTCCTTTCACCATCTTACGTTCTCATATCTCAGCCCACCCTCACCCCTTCATCAAGACAGTCCTACTGATTAGAGGACTATTACTAATTCCTCTATGTTCTTGTCTGTTCATCATTTCAGAAGACAATATTTTTATAGGCAACTTAATTTGTCACTGAAAAATAAGTAAGGAAACACGGACATCCTTTTAGTGAGCTCAGTAGAAACTGCCGTCAGTCCATTTATTGCCCCTGTGTGGCCTCCACCCCGTTTTCAGCATCTCACCCTCTACTTCCTTCACACACAGTGATTTCCCATGTTGAGATTTTGGGGGAAGCTATTCCTTGTGTTATTAGGGATGTCTGGACTTGTATAAATACCTGCTAGCCTTTCTTCCTGTTTGAATAGACAGCAACTGTGGTGGGTACAGGAAGTTTAATTGAATTTAACTCTGTTAGACTTCGAGTTCTGCAGAGACATCCCTGGAAACCTTTTGTAGGGAACCCGAAGGGTGACAGTTTATAACAAGTCTCTAATGTCCTATTTGATTCATAGCTAGCTTCCTTTCTTTGCACTTCCTCCTGGTTAGATTCTCCCTTTCTTGTAGATAATTTAAGTCATTTCACACACGCTGTATTCTATCTAAGCACTTCCCACAATGCCATCACTGAATGGAGTAGCTCCACTGTTTGATGAATGAGGTTTATAAAGAACATCTAAAAGCCTCAATTCCCAGAACTGGGACTGCTGCTGTTGCTGCTGCTGGAACTTAGCCTCTCAGCTCAGGTATCTTCTTTCTCTTGGCATCTGAAGGATGTGACAGTTCTTGGTATAAAGGATCCTGGCTGAGCTGAAAGGAGACAGTCTCGATCCTTTACGGACTCCATGTCATTGAAGTGTGTAACATTGGCGTAAAAGGCAGAAGTCACCATAGGAAACGTACAGGTTCAACACAGCACTTGTTAGGCTTCCCTTGACCCCATTTGAGTGGCAGGTGGCCTGGGAAGCTACATCACCCTTTCTGATGAGGATGACAGCAGTAGTCAACCCAGTGCTCGTGCTTGGTGGCGTACAGACCACCAGTTGATGGGGGCAATCAAAAGTTACTGCTTTTTACCTGTGGCAGTTATTCTAATTTCTTTAAAGACAGTTGAGTATTTTTGAAAAGCTATACTTGTTAACTAGCATCCATCTTTATGTGAGGAGTGCTGGTGTTCTGTGATTAGCATTATTTTAGAACATTAACCCAGTGGCTTGCATTGAGAAGAAGAGGCTCTGGCTACTTGTCATTGTTAGAGTGTTTATGCCTGTTATAAGCTGTCATCATCTATGCTATGATTAGCTTTTAAAGCACATTAATCCTCATGCTGGCTCTAAAGTAGGTCAGTATTATTGTCTGAAGTATATGTAAAGGACAAAAGAGTTGAGTTCGGGCTGACAGTTGGGATTCAATAATTCTAGGATGTTTGTCCACAGATGACTTATTTTTATGTGTATGAGTTAAGTGTTTGCTCATGGTATATTTAGGTGCTACTTATGTGCCTGCTGTCCAAGGTCATAGGAACGCATCAGATCCCCTGGAACGTGGTTGTGAGCTACTATGTGGGTGCTGGGAAGGAACCCAGGTCATCAGTAAAACCAGCCAGTGTTCTTAACCACTGAGCCATCTCTGCAGCCCCCACATAAGTGTCTCAGGTCAAGTAGGTCTTCCTGATAAGATTTGATTCTCAAGTTGTTTTCCTTGTTTATATTTACTTTCTGTTCATCCCTATGGAAGAACCAAAGAGGGTATAAGCTGGGATACAAGGAAGTTTGCATTTTTTAACCTACTAGCTAAATCCAAGTGCACAGCAAGGTATTTGTTAAATGTATGGAGGGACAGTTCTTGTTTTGTTGATCAGAGCATTAGACAACTGTTGCCAGCTTTTTAAACACAAAGTCCATGTGCATGTGAGTGCTTCTATGTGTGTTTAACTTTTCCTGGTTTCCCTCATGTTTATCTGTGTGCACAAGGGCTTCTCACCCTCTACAATAAATGAGATAAATGAATAAATCAAAATTGTCATTGCTGTAACACAAAAAGGCAGAGTCAGGAGGTATCTTTACTCACTGCAGTTATGAAACATTGCCAGTGTATTGACCAAAAGACACTGCTCAGAGCTGCTAAGAGTGCGTGTGTCTCCTAATTGTGATGCTTGTTAAAGATCAAAGAGCAGCACTGGCAGTGGGCAGTCTTAGATCAGGGGCAGCTTACTTTGATATGTTGAAGGCTTCATCCTGTAGTACTTGGTGAACTGCTTCGGATAATCTTTTCAGCTCTAAGGTCCATCCCCACCTAGTCTATAAGCTTCCAAAGAGTAGGGCTGGACTGAATTTGTTGTGTTCCAACAATATCCAGATGAATGAGACTAATAATCTAGTTACTCAGGAAATATCTGCTCAGTGACTTTCCCTCCCCCAGCAGCTATCAGCTGCTGTAGCTCCTCAGTCAGGGTCAGGATCCTTTCCCTGCTCCGTGCTGGGCTTTTTAACTCACGGGATCTTATGTGTGTAACCACAGCGGCTTTGAGTTCATGGGTTTGATATTCATGTCATGTCCGGAGCTAACCACCTCTAGCTCTTTCGACATCTCCCTCTTTAGTGCTGCATGGTAGGCAGGTACACCATGCTTCAGACGTTTATTTATTTGTTTCCTTCTCACTAGGTGAGTCTCTTCTTTGACTTAATTTTACATTCTTTCGCTTCATGTACTCTGGTGCCGAGGCTCTCAAGTTTATTACTTATTTGTTGGATTATTGGTTTGTCACAGTGCGTTTTGAGTGCACACATGTCAACTATGTATATGGGTCCCATGTGACCTAGGCCATGGATGTTTGTAGTGGTGGTGATGTGGTACCGTTCTGCTGGGGCTGGGCCTCCTACCTAAAAGCGGGTAGGCAGTGGCAAAAGTGTCAGCTTTTCTGATGTGCAGATCTATCTGTTCCCTGGGAATCAGCTTGAGTTTCAGCCTTTCTGGTTGGCCCTAGGCACTGTGCAGTTATTAGGTGCTGCAGCTGCCCATGTACTTGTGGTGAAATGAAGGAAGAAATTCAAGATGGAGATGTATTGTGGCTACTAGCTTTCAAGGCAGTACGCCTGATGACAAGGTGGCAGAGAGCTGGGTGATTTTCCCAGAGTAAAATCCTCATATTTCCTGGCTGGGTACAAACATCAGTGTGCTTTGGACCTCAGCCAAGAAAGGTATTTAAAACTATGACTATTTTGTGGATGGGAGAAAAGGGTGTCATTGTTCCTGGTAGAATTTCATGCACTCCCGTTGCTTTAAGACTATGCCTCATTCCTTTTCACATTCGGGGCTCTTTGGTTCAACATGTCTGTGTAGTAAACCTGCACAGTTCTCTCTGCTTAGATATGTACACATTTGTCTGCCTAGCTTCAGGGAATATCTGAGGATGTATGTGCTACGATAGGCATGTGTTCTACCCAGTATAGCCAGAATCTATATTGATAATATTTAGGATATGTAAAATTGTGTAAAATACACACATATTAAATGTAACAAAAATTTCAAGAATAGAAAAATCTGGAGAGCAGAAGATAGGGAAAAGACGACCTCAACACACTGCAGAAAACATTTAGTGATGGGCGTCATAGACTGAGGTAAAGAGAAAGCATCTCAGAAAACATGTATTATCATTTCTTCAGTTGTGATCACACAGTGTGTGTGCATGTGTGTTTGTGTGCACGGGCGCACGCACTGTGTTTTTATTGGCTAATGGCTCCATGACCTGGCCATTGTGAATAGTATTTGATTAATATAGCCATGCAGGTCATCTCTATTGCATGCTACCGTTGTCTCTTTCAGATGTACGTCCAAAGCGGTACGGCTGGATAGTGTGGACATCATCGGTTTTAGTTTTTTGAGAAACCTCCTCAGTTGCTGTACTAACTTACTTTCCTACTAACAGTGGCTACATGTCCTTGCCCAGCCTCTTGGACGTGCTCATTGTTCTCTCAGTGTCAGCCATTCTGACCAGGTTGGGGTAGTTTCAATGCAGAAGTGACTAAAGATAACACGTTTTTATTCATTGTCCACTTGAACAGCTTCTTTGAGAGAAGACTGTTAATTCATTCACCCACTTATTAACTACATTATTTATTCATTTACCCATCTATTAACTGCATTATTTATCCTTCTGGCATTTAAGTTTTAAAATGCATTACGTATGTTGGTGATTAATCCTCTGTCAGGTGAACACGTGGTTTTGTGGCGAGCCTTGGCTGCTAATGGTTTGCTTTGTCCAACAGAAGCCCTTTATGTAGGTGCAATCCTACGTGTCAATTCTTGTTTCCTGAAGAACTTCAGGCCTAACCTGAAGGTCACTGCCCATGCTCACATCATAAAGCATCGCCTGCCCTGTGTAAACAGGCAGTAGAATGACAGTTGTGGATCTTACACGAAGATCTGTGAATCACATTTTAGTCTTTCTTTTTTATATAAGTCAGGGTCACATATAGCCTTGGCTGGCTCTTGAACTCACTACACAACAGAAAATAACCTGAACTCCTGATCTGTCTGCCTCTACTTCCTAAGGGCTGGGACTATAGGAATGTGTCACTGCATCTAGATATAGCTGATTTTTTTTAAGAAATAGGACATATGGTAGGGCCATAGTTTCAGTCTTTGACCAGTTGTTAAAAAAGCTCTGTTCTCCACTGCATGCTTTCAGCATGTTTATCAGAAACTCAACGGCTATAATAGTGTGGTTCTTTCTGAGTCTCCTTTCTACATGCCGACACACGTCTGTTTTCTGTGTCACTGATTTTGTTAACGGCGTTATTTTATGTCAGATGCTATAGAGCTTTCGGCGTTGCTTCTTTTGTTCCACACATGTATGTACGTTGGGCTAGCCACGCAGAAGCAAAGGCGACTGGAGAGTCTCAAGTTAAGTGACCTATGCTGAACTTAGACAAGCAGCTTGTGTATTCTCTCAGATGTGGAATCTCAGTTTAAAAAAAAATGCCATGAAAATGGAAGGAAGACATCAGCAATCAGGAAGGGGATGTAGGAGGAGGCATGTTAAATACATGCAATGAGAATAAATATGACCAAAGTCTTATCTGCAGGTATGAAATGTCAGACATGTGCTGATGGATCCCCAAAGTTTTATATCTCTGTGAGCCTACAGGTTTCATGGTTCTCGTTATGAAATTAAATTGCCTGGGATGGTGATTGCCGTTGTTCACTTTCATTGTTACAACTGGATCTAGGATCAGTTTTTGGATGTTTCTAAGGTTTAACTCCCCAAGTGTGGGTGATACCGTACATACGGTATGCTGGGGTCCTAGACTTAATAAAAAGGTAAGGGAGAAAGCCAGTGGAATGCTGACATTCCAGACTCTCTTTCCAAGTGTCAAACGTGAGGATTCACACTGTGCTCCTTGTGCCACGGTGCACCATGCCCTTTTAACTGTGTGGTGAAATAAATGCTCCCCCCGCCCCCCTGGTTAGGTATTTGCGCAGGCAGTGAAAGTGGCTAATGCACGGAGCGTGGGGGGCAACTGTTTTCTTCCCAGGCCATATATTTCCTTCCTTTATGTTGATCTCTTTCAGAGCAAATTGGAGCACTGGCTGATCAGCACATCATCCACGTGGCATGTGGCGAGTCTCACAGTCTGGCTCTCAGTGACCGGGGCCAGCTGTTTTCTTGGGGTGCAGGAAGTGATGGCCAACTGGGCCTCATGACTACTGAGGATTCTGTGGCGGTGCCCAGGTGAGAATGTTACCCAAAGGCTTCTTGATTTGGACTGTTTCCTTCATGTCGTTATTTCCTTTTTGCTGTTGATACGCCTGGTAACGACACATTGCCTTACACAGAAAATGATTATTGTTAGAAATGTTTGCCTCAAGTTGTAAACGTGTGAGCTGGTCCAGAACTGAAATTGTTCTAGTGGACTAGTTACAGGATGAGCTCCTAGCAACTGGTAAATGTGTTGACTAAAAAGGGTGCCCTTTTTATTTTATACTTATTTACCCTGAACTGATTGATGTTCAGGAGGTTTTAAATTTCTTTTTTTCTTTCCTTTCCTTTCCTTTCCTTTTCTCCCTCCACCCCCCTCTCTGAGACAGGGTCTCATTTAGCCCAGGTTGGCCTTAAACTCACTATATAGCAGAGACTGACCTTATATTTCTGGTCCTCCGGTCTGTACTTCCCAAATGTCGGTTCCTGAGCACTGTCCGCCATAATCTGCCCTTAGCATTTATGAAGACAGTCCATCATTTGGAGATCCCAAAGATTTCATATGCTCCAATAATTCCTTTCTGAATTGGGGGTGGCAGATAGTAGGATTTTAGAAATGGGTCCAAGGGTGGGAGAATTTTTGTTTGGTTTAAACAGTAAACTCCTAAGTCAGCCTAATGAAAGCTGTAGTCCAATTTTTAACAGACAAGATTACATGCTTGATTCTTTTGAAGGTCTTTTAGCCAAGATAATACTTTTTATCAATATGCTTACTCGAGAATGAGTCTGATAATTGTGTTTCTGTGCAAGTGCAAATTTAAGAAGACCCCTTTCTGTTTCAGGTTAATACAGAAGCTGAACCAGCAGACCATATTACAAGTTTCCTGTGGCAACTGGCACTGCTTGGCTCTGGCAGCTGGTAATTTATATAAATATATGCTAATGCTATGTTAATTCTGAAAGCGTTTCTCTCCTGAAGTCCTGTGTTATCTAACTTGAAAGCTTTAACAACAGCGACGTTTGTCACTCAACATCTGCAGTTCATCCTTTCCTGGAGATGCGGACGATGCATCATTGCTCTTTGAGCTCTTATGGAAAACAGAAACCAACGCCAGGACTGTGCCATGCGGGTTGGGGAGGGGGCCGCTGGAGAATATAAAATACTTGCGGGACTTTATTTTTAAAAGCTACCATCCGTTCTCAAGCTCCATTCTGCTTTGAGGATTCCAGATCAACGTAAAATCGGGAGTTAGGGAAGTGTAAGGCAGTGCACGGGCATACCGTTCAGGCTTCCGTTCTAGCAGTCTGGGGTTGCAGCTGCAGCTCCTGAAACTGTCCCAAGTCTCCTGGTTTAGTGTGGTCAGAAATAAGGTCACCTTGCTTAGATACGAGCCTGGTCACCAGCCTGTTTGTACTTGAATTTACTTAACCCTTTAGATTTATTTAACCTGAACACTTTAGATAAGTGTTGATAGTCTTTGAAGGCCACTGAGGATTGGGTTTACTTCTCTGTTCTGAAATGCTAATTTAATTCAGGCTTTGGAAATCTTAAAGCACAGTGTCTCCTTTCTTTTGGGTGAGTTTGGTGTCTATAGGGTAGCTAATGAGTGGTGTAACAGCTGAAGTATCTTTGCGTATGGAGTCTGTACCTGTCATCTGTATCATTTAGTTTGTAACATCCCTTGCCCCGTTGTTCTTTCAGATGGCCAGTTCTTCACCTGGGGAAAGAACAGCCATGGACAGCTGGGCCTGGGGAAGGAGTTCCCCTCCCAAACCAGCCCGCAAAGGGTGCGATCTTTGGAAGGGATCCCGCTGGCTCAGGTGGCTGCAGGAGGGGCTCACAGCTTTGCCCTGTCTCTCTCAGGAGCCGTTTTTGGCTGGGGAATGAATAATGCAGGGCAGCTAGGGCTCAGTGACGAAAAAGGTATGTAAAGTCTGTGTACACTCTTCAGTTCAAAACCACGTTTGTTTGTTGAGCAAATGCTTCTTGTGGACCTACTGTGTGATAGCCTGATGCTAGGTGTTGAGGGAGCAGCAGTGAACGAGTCGGGACATCTGTGACTTCACTGCGACCACGTTCTAGTGGGCGGATGGGACTAGCAAACAATAAATAATGTGTCACATGGCTTTGGAATAAGCTTTGTGTTTATCACAAGTCGGTCAGGAAGGAGCTCTCTGATAAGAGCACATTCATGAGTCCTGTGGGAAACCAGCTAGGAAGTGGGAAGTAGATGATTTGGTGAGGGATGTTCTAGTCAAAGGAACAGGAATGAACAGGAAGAAGAGTGGTGGGGAAGCCGAGTAGAAGGAAGGGAAGCCATGTGGGCTCTGCTACCAAGGACCCCAGGTTACGTGAGGACTTTCACTTCCTTTCCTGATGAGGGGAGAAGAAACTTAAGGGTTCTGAAGAGAGGTGTGGTCTAGTTTAAGTCACTATTGTGGATCCAGGGGCAGGGATCTGCTGGGAGGTGGAAACAGTAGTCAAGTTTTTGTAGTGCTTGATGATGAATGAAGATAAGGCTGTGCAGTCGGAAACAAAGGGGATGCCGGAAGGTCAGGCCGTGTGCACGGGGCAAGGAAAGATGGCGTGAGTTGCAGTGGACGGAGTTAGAGAGATTACGAGTTAAGGTTTGGATAAATTACACTTAGATTTTGCCGGACTTTTCAAGGCGAGTTGGAGGCAGAGAGGTGAAGTGAATGTGAGTCAGGAGACTAGGGGATAGGAGCTCTTGCCGATTGTTGTATGTACCTCATGCAGAAGGCCAGTGGTGGTCACGTGACATGCTGATGGCTTAATTTCTTTTAGATCGAGAGTCTCCATGCCACGTGAAGCTTTTACGAACACAGAAAGTCGTCTATATTAGTTGTGGAGAGGAGCACACAGCAGTTCTCACAAAGGTGAGGAGATTAACGGGGTTGGGATGTGGACTGGGGTTGGGGCGGGCAGTGAGAGGACGATTTCAAATGTCGCAGAGAAGCTATGGTGGTAAGTCACTATTCTTGGAATTATATTTTCTCTTTAGCTTTGTTCTGATTGTTTTGGGAGGAGTAGAAAGAAGACTGCTTTGTAAAAATATGCCTATGCTTTCCTCTTGGATAACCTTCTATATCCTCTAGGTAACATTTTAAAATAGTTCCATGGAAGTAAATTAAAGTATGGTGTGTACACCTATGCAAAAACAGTTCCCATCCTTTGTTCATTTAAAATAATTCATTTGAATATATAAAACAGATAGTAATTTAATTGCTATTTTAAAATTCTAAAAACATTAACATGCTAGAAAGAATAGAAGTCTGTCTTTCTTTCCTTCATTTCTTCACTTTGGTGGTGGTTGTGAGACAGGGTCATACGCATCCTCTTTATCCTGTCACCCAAGCATGCATTAGTATGACTTTCAACGCCTGCCCCTCCTGCCTCTACCTCCCAAGTACCGGAATTGCCAGCATGGGCCAGCAGGCCTAGCTTGGAAAGGCCTTTTCATGTTGTTATCTTATATTGATGCAGCGTTTATTCAAGTACAAATTTAAAATCTTTCCTACGGAGCTGGTAGAGCCTCAGTTTCCTACATTCGAGTGAACCTGATAAATCGTATTCATTTTACCTGTCTTTTTCCTTGAAAATTTTTTTGCCTCCTTGCACATTACTCCACTTAAAAAAAATGACCGCCCATGTATATGTATGAGGCAAGTGCATGCCTGTTGCCTGTGGAGGGCAGAGATGGCTGTTGGATCACCTGGAACTACAGTTACCTGTAGTTGTGAGCTTTGGATGGTGAGTTCTGGGAATAGAACTCAGGCCCCCTAAAGGGCACCAATTGCTCTCCCTAAACTGCTGAGCTAACTCTCTAGCCCCACATCACCTCACTCTTACATGCTCTTCAAATCTCCAATGGCAACCAGTCCTTTAAGTATGGTGGACCTGCTCCCTAATGCTGTCATCTTACCTTCCTTTATTCTTTCCCACGGAATAAATGTTCTCAGGAAATGCTGACAGCCATCGGGTGAATATAATACCTTGAACAGAATGATGAGATGGAATTTTATGAATAAGTTTTAGAGGACAGCCCTCAAACTCAGTTACCAAGTCACCCAATCCTTGTTCCTTGCTAGAGTGGGGGCGTATTTACCTTTGGTGCTGGCTCCTGTGGACAGCTTGGACACGACTCTGTGAATGATGAAGTTAATCCGAGAAGAGTCCTGGAACTGATGGGCAGTGAAGTAACTCAGATTGCCTGTGGCAGGTGAGCGTCCCCAAGAGCCTTCTCATGGTAGTGATGGTAGGGAGATGCAAAGTGGATCTGGCAGTGGGAAAGCCTGTGGACTCATTGAGCCACGGTCGTTTAAAGAGATATTTTTGTTGTTTGTTTTCTTTTCTTTTCTCCTCACCTCTTTGAGATAGTGTTGGTCAGTGTGCCCTGTTCTGGCCTTAAACTTGGTATGTAGCGGAGGCTTCCTCCTTTTACCTCCTGAGTGAAGGGAGAGACTCCAGGCATGTGCCATAGTGCACTGCATTGCTTTAGGAAATCTCAGCTCCATGATCACCTGGGTTAGGGAAGTCAGACTGCAGTAGGTATGGAAAGGAAGGGACTTAGGTAAACAGAGGGACATTGGACCTCTTACAGAATAGAGGACGAGTAGCAGAATGTAGGAAAGAAATGAAGAAGGAAGGTAACAGGCAGGTCCTTGCTTGGGTCTCTTCTGCTTTTCTTTCATCCCAAAGGGAGGATATGACAGGTTGTTAATCCCTTCCCACATATCATTATCAGTAGGCACATGTGTGACCTTTGTTACAGCAATACAAGGTTGTCATCTATGGTTGGGTTCAGTGAGTTACAAGTCTGCCCTGCAAGCACAAGGACACAAATTAGGACCCCTATGAAGCACATGAAAAGCCATCTGTAATGTCAGCACGGAGGCAGGCTGAGACAGGCTCACTGTCAAGTCAGTCTAATTCACCAAGAGACTTTGCCTTTAAAAAGGTTCAGTGAGAGACTATCTTTAAATATAAGAGAAAAATTATTTCTGGTCTACCCACTTGTGCAGGTATGCATGTACCTATACACATATACATGCACAACCTCCATACTAGCAATTCTATAACACACACACACACACACACACACACACACACACACACACACACACAAAATCAAATTATAAACGTCTCATTTTAAGCCAGTTTATGCTTTAGTGTTGGATCACTTTCAAAGCTGTCATAGGTTTCAGCCACATGTTAGCCATGCCTGATGAGATGTTAGAAGTTGAGAGTCTGACAAGGCTAGGCTACACGGGAACCCCTAGGAATTTCTGTGATTTTATGTGAAAGTGAGTTTATTGTTCCTACAGACAGCACACTCTAGCCCTTGTGCCTTCTTCTGGACTCATCTATGCATTTGGTTGTGGAGCTAAAGGTCAGCTGGGAACCGGACATACATGTAATGTCAAGTGCCCATCTCCTGTGAAGGGCCACTGGGCTGCCCACAGCGGTCAGCTTTCAGCTCGAGCTGGTAAGAATGATTTTCATTGGAATTATATTTTAAGTAATCATAACTATTATTTTAATATGTATTTGCTACTTGTCTTTAACTACTTTAGAGGGAATAGACAAGAGTTGGGTTTCCCTCCCTCCCTCCCTCCCTCTCTCTCTCTCTCTCTCCCTCTCTTTCTGTCTTTGGATATCTATTATCAAATCATTTGAGTACTCACCCTGCATGAAAGTGTGTAACCGAGAGCCTAAAGAACAATCAAAGATGTTGGCATCAAGGTGCTAGGTAGTGTATATCTTACAGTGGTTAAGTGGTGAAAATTAATCTTCAAGTTGTAATTGATTGCTTAACAAATTCCGTTACCATAGCAATGGTAATTTGTTTGCTAAAAAGCAAGCGTATAACTACTGGCCATCACCCCCTTGTCAGGAGCAAAGGACTGTTCTCCCAAGAGGTTAGGTAACTTGCTTAAGATCAAAAAAATTCTAGAGGCAGGATTTGAACTCAGATCTGCCTCGTTCAAAAATCTGTGTCCTGTTTGCATGGTGTCTGGTGATAATGGGGTGAGACCTCTTAAAAGATTCTCTTGAGAAGATCGAGCAAGCCGACGGTTTATTTCACTGGAGATTAAAGGAAGACAGTTATGTGTATTGACCAGCTTCCTCATGCTGAAATCATAAATCCAGAGGTACAGATGGAGCTGCAGAGTTACTAAATAGAAGGATAATTTAATAAATTTAATTTTGAATTTTAAACAAATTTAGGGCTTAATAATGATTTAAAATAACAATTATTTGTTCCCTTACTTTGTTTGTTTTGTGAAAAGCAAATTAAAGAGATTCAGTCAATTAGGCACACTAGGAGGAGGAACCATTGAAGGGTCCAGTGACCCACGAGGCCAGGGAATGAATAGTCTAATCTTTGTAAACCTAGCATGCATCACAGAGCTGCTATAAACCTGTCACTCAGCAAATACTTAAGGGACAGATATGTCTGAGATGTAGCTAGCTTAAAATATAAAATAAGCATGGCTGCGCATTAGTATTCTCCAAAGCAAAGAGTGGCGTGGCGTCTTTCTCCAGGCATTCTCCTCTACTCGGAATATATATGCTTAGTAAGTGTGCTCCTGGGTTTAATGGTGCACGCCTGTTACACAGACACGCAGTAGGATTGCAAGTCCTAGGTCAGCCTGGGCTTGTCTCAATCCCTTCTTCCTCCCAGACAATAAGCAAGTCAAGAAACTCAAGTTTTATTTGAAACCATACTTTTTAATAATGAAATCACAGTCTGGCTTGACTCAGGTAGTTGTAAGCTTATGTCTGTAAGCTTTGACAAAGTATGGTAGAAATAAGAAAATTTCCAAATTTCCTGTCATACGCTGTGTACTCATGGCCCTTTGTGGTGATATGAGACTGCAGGGAAAGGCACCGAGGAGTCTTACAGCTAGAGGAGGACTGTGAGGGAGCAGGGCTTTACCTGGAAGTGTAAATTGATGTCCAAGGAGGCAAACCATTCAAAGAGAGTATGTTCTGTGTGAGAGGAGGGGAGAGGTGTGGGGAGATGAGACAGCACAAGAGATTAGGGGTGTTAGAAGAAGTAATCATGGGGTTGGGGATTTAGCTCAGTGGTAATCCTGTCATGGGTTCGATCCCCAGCTAAAAAAAAGAACCAAAAAAAAAAAAAAAAAAAAAGAAGAAGTAATCATCATGTATATCTGTACACACACACACACACACACACACACAGACATACGCACACAGATGTACACACACATACAGACAGACATATACACACATACACATACACGTATGCACATACACACACATACACATACATATATACACACAGACACACACAGACATACACACACACAGACACACACATATACACACACAGACACACACATACAGACATACACATAAACACACACATACACATATGCACATACACACACATACACACACACAGACATACACACACAGACACACACACACACACAGACACACAGACACACACACACACAGACACACACACACACACACACACACACACACACATACACACACACACACACACAGACATACACACACACACACACACACACACACACACACACACACACACACACAGACACACACACAAACACACAAACACACGTACATACACACACAGAAGTGCATACATATATACAGGTAACACTAAACAGAACAGGAAGGTTTTTGTATATTTGTGTATTTGTGTGTGTGTGTGTGTGTGTGTAATAGTACCAAGTAAAAAGGGCCATAATTTCAAAAGGCAGAGAGGAAGAGGGTATATGGTAGGTGATAAGGGAATAAAGGGAAAGGGGGAAATGATATAATTAATTTTTAAAATTATTTTTTAATTTAAAATTTTTAAAAAAATTTTTAAAAATAGCTATTAGGTGGTCTTAAGAATGTCCCCATGATGGGATAGCAACCTGGGACTGGGAAAGGAGGTCCTTGTATTGCTAGCATCATCCTGAAGGGAGACAGAGAGGGGTACCTGCAGATGTGTGATGGCTATGCATATGTTACTATTTATAGCAGTGACCATTTTAGGTTTCTGGCTGGTGGCATGACGGAGTTAGCATGAGAAATAGAAACAGGGTCAGGGTTAGCTGGCTGCCAGGGAGGCAGGCTGGGAGGGTTTGGGCACCAATGCATGTGTTTATTTTTAACTGAACTAGAAACAGTCCTGGGCAGTGAACCAGGAGGGCCTCCCTCCTCATACAATTAAAGCAGATAAGCTTCTGGAGCATATTTTGGAACATCAGGAGAGGATGAGGGAGCGACTCTTGACAGACATACTGTTTGAAATGCTTTTTGACAGATCGCTTTAAGTACCGCGTGGTTAAGCAGATCTTCTCCGGAGGGGACCAGACATTTGTACTTTGCTCCACGTATGAGGTAAGAGTTAGAATGATGGTAATCAGCGTTTTCTTTAATAGATACACAAAAACTTTGCAGCTCTTTGTTTCTACTGATGACTTTATCTTATTAAAAGAATCAAACTGAACGTTAGCTCAACTAAACTCCTTTGACTTGCTAATAATTATCTTGTTCTTAACATGGTAAAGTTCTGATTTATAGTGTAGAATTAATCCCTTATATTCATATTTGTTCTAAAAGAAATTTAAGGGGGCCTAGAGCGTTTGTGTTACCATTTTTCTGTTTCTTCACTGTTAAGTACCAATGAATTCTAGGCGTTTGATAAGTTAGTGGGTTTCATTGTTGGTGTGACCGAGTATATAATAAATATATAAGAGAGGTTCAAAAAAGTTCAGATTTTTTTTTATTATTTATCACCTGGTCATGATACCAGACCAAGATTTCCGTTCTCTTGTTCCTGTTAAGGCACAAAGGACGAGTCTCATACATGGGTATGGATGGGTATGGCAGGGCACACTTGTAACCCTAGCTCTTACCTGGTAGACACAGCAGTTCTTACCCAGGAGGCTAGTTTGGGCCAGCCTGAGCTACATGAGACTCTGTCTCGAAGGAAAAGAAAGGGTGTGGAGGTGGGGCGAAAGGGAAAGGAGATGTGGTGTATGGCCTTTCAGGGTTCAAAGTGTGTAGATAGAAGAATCAGTGGCATTTATTTAGTTCATTCTGCTCTTCATGGTCAAGGGCAGCCGGCTGACTTCTCTTCCATTGTCTTCTCATGCTCCCTATTTAACAAGCTCTGCAGGGAGAAGGGGGGCAAACTCAAGGCAGTAACTGGAAAAGCAGGAGACTATGGGAGAGAACGGCACTCGTGGAAACAGAGGCCCTCTCCACTGGGAAAGCCTCTCCTTTGCTCTGACACCACCATCTGTGTCCTTAGTACCATTCTGTGAGGTTCTGCAGCTGCCCAGCCAAGCTTCAGGTCAGGAGCCTGCGGGAAGCCATATACGAGCTGTCTTAAGGGAGATGTAGAATAGCTGCCTTGGGTTCAGCTTTATAACTTCACAGAGAAATCCTACAGGGAGCTGAGGCTATGCCAATAAAACGAATGATGAAAACATGGGGTCTCTTCAGTAACTTCTTTGGTTTTCAAAAATTGGCTTGTAGGAATTTATTTCTGAATGAAACTGACTTAAGATTCTGTCTTTTGTTGCTGTTCTTGAGACAAAGTTTTTCTGTGTAGCCCTGGCTGTCCTGGACCTCACCAGGCTGGCCTCTAAGGCAGAGATTTGTCTGCCTCTGCCTCCTGAGTGTTGGGATTAAAGCTCTACACCATAGCCACCTGAGAAACTGACTTAAATAATATCCAATTTTTAATTTTTTTCTGAGAATTAAATATAAAACGTAAATTTCCTTCCTTTAATAAATATACAATATAGTCTAGGCAGCTGAGTTTTAAATATATCAGTAGTGTTGGGCATGGAAAACAGTAAGGTATACGATAGTGTTAGTTAGCCGGTAAGTTAAAGTTTCAACTGGTGAGAGGTCTCCTCCATTAAAGTTTTAACTTCACAGTGGAACATCCCTCCCCTCCACCTTGAAAAAGGTAGCCAAGCTCACCTGAAACATACAGCTGGCCTTTGTCTCAGGTTCTGAAGTGCTGTCCCTGCAGCCGTGGTACCCCTGTCTTTTCAAGTATAAAGCCATACTTATTTACATGCTATTACAATATATGCTTATGTATACAATATCTATATTATATATATAATACATATAAGCATATCTTATATGTGTATAAAATACTGTGTGTATATATATGTGTGTGTATATATGCACTCACATGCACACACTCTAGATGCTTATTAGATACAGAGATTGAAAATTTTATTCTTACCTAATTACCTCTAGTTACCTTATCACTACTTTAATGTGAAGTGACAGCCAGAAAAACAATGTTTCAGATTCTTTTAGATTTAAAATATTTGCATATACACAAAGTATGTTGGAAATGGAACCCAGGTCTACACAAAAACTAATACCAACTCCAGTACATCATGGAGGTAATACCATATGACATTTTGAATCACTGTGTGTGTGAACATGAAACTCAAACACACTGAAGGCATGTTATATGACATCTTAAGTTATAGGTGTATACTTGAGCTGAGGAGATGGCTCAGTAGTGAAAATGCTTGCCCTGCAAAGTGTTTGGGTGAGAGTTCAGATCCCCAGAGCCCTTGTAAAAGTCGGTTGGTTGTGGCATTAATCCCATCATTGGGAGGTAGAGACAGAGTTAGCAGACAAGCCATTGGAACTCTAAGGTCACTTAAGAGACCTTGTTTCAATGAATAAGGTGGAGAGTGATCAAGGAAGAGTGACCAGGTCAACCTCTTGTATATGCGCATGTGTGTACCCACACACATGAAAATACACCCATAAAGGCATGCACAGCACACACAAGCACTTGAGGGGGGAAAGGGCACTGAATTTCCAGAAATTGCTTACTAAATTCTGTGTTTCTTAAATGTATTAAAACAGGGTTTTACTGTAGCCCTGGCTAGTCTTGAGAATTCTCGGTTCATTGCATAGCTAAGGGATGATCTTGAACTCTTCTTGATTCTCCTCCCTCGCCTTACTTCCAAAGTGCTGGGACCCCAGGCATGTACCATCGTGTCTGGCTTAACCTTCTTTTATATTACATTTCGTCAGAGTTGAGGGGGCAGTTATGGCAACCAATACCTCTATAGCCTGGTGACTCAGAGCAAGGAGAAGGAGACCCGGGAAGCTTGTGATGGAGTTGAAACAGACACTCTAGAAGAGCACCTCCTCACGGGTGAAGGACAGAGGGCTTGATAGAGGGAGAGGCGGGCCTTAGGTCACTTGCAAAGAGACCTCACCCTGTATGGTGTGGTGTCCTGAAGTTGAGGCCAGGGAGCTGAGCTTCTGTACCACAGCTACCTGCCGCCGAGTGTGATAGAACAGTGCAGTGGCTTAGGGAAGATCCTGAGGAACAGCCCCATCCTCGCTGCAGGAGTGGGGATGGGTCTCTGCTCCACAGGAGAGGATTTGGAAAGAAGGGGAGAAGATCCATGCCTCTCATTTCTCTTTAATCTTGTATTTATTTCTCCAGAATTCTTCTCCTGCTGTTGACTTCAGAACTGTGAACCAAGCACATTATACCAACTTAATAAATGACGAAACCATAGCAGTTTGGAGACAAAAGCTCACAGAACACAACAACGCAAATACAGTCAAGTACGCGTTTGTCAGCCTTCATTTTGCTTCTTCCAAAGCATGCTGGGGTCCTCTAGCCTAGTGACTGATACTCCCTGCACCTACCCCGAGCTTGTGAATATGAATGGAGATTTGCATTTACGGAATCATTTTTGTATATTTATTTGGAATCGCATCTCATTAGTCCCCAGCTAACACAGTGGTTTGCCCTCCAGTTCTCACTCCTCACATTGAAAGATCTGTGACATCCTTTGAAGGAAGGCCTGAGGTTGTATCTCTGCTCAGAGCTCTCTGTATCATGTTGCATATAGAAATGGTTTTCTTCACAGTGATGCTTCAAGGAATCTTGAATATTAATAGCCTTTATTATTTTAATTAATCTGAGTAACTTCTACAGCTTTGCCATTCAATGTGATTCGTTGAAATGGTAATTCAGAGTCTTCTGGGTAAAAGGTATATTAAAAATGTAAAACTGGTTGGGTTTGAAAAATTAGTTTTCTTTGCACATTTTTTTTACTTTGAACGCATTTTCATATTTTTCCTATCGTCTCACTTATGAAAACAAATAAATCAATCTGTGTAACAAAGACGGCTATCTTAACAAGTGCACAGTGGGTCTTGCTTTGTGGTCAAGGCTGTGCTGCAGCAAATGCCCAGGCCCCACCCTGAAGCAGCCTACAGAATCCCCTGTGTTTTGGGCATTGTTAAGGAGCTGAGGATAGAAAGGGAGTGAGGATAAGAGATGCCAGGCTGCTGATCAGCGGGTGACTAGAAGAATGGGTTTTAGTTTTCTTAACAACTGAGGCTAGAAGGAGTCATCACTAATGATCTTACTTGATCCAAATGCCTCAGCTGGCAGAAGTTACCATGACCTCCTTCCAATCACTTACTTGTTTTAGCCCTTGCTTTTTGTGGCAATCCTGGGTCCTCACAGTAGACCCTTCCTCAGACTCTGCAGAATTTAGGTGATAGGAATAAGTCTTTATTTCCACTCATTTTAGTTTCTTTCTCAGATGGTCAATAGAATAGGCAGACATGATTGGGTATTTATTAACTTTTGTACTTGGGAAATAACAGCTCACATTTTCTGTTTGCTTGGAATGGTGGTAAGAGAGTGTCCAAGCTTTTTGTTGGAAGCAATTTTTCTTTTATGATTTTGAATACACACACACTTATATATACATATATGTGTATATATATATGTATATATATATATATATATATATATATGTAACCTGTGGGTTACTTGTTCTTGTCCATTTAGAGGCAAAGCATTGTCCTCTAATGAGGTATACATTGATGACCCAATAAAAGCTGGCTAGGAAGATGTTACTGAGGGTTATGTAAGCTCTGATTTGTAATTCTTAAAGACCCTTTTCTCCTTTTCTGTCTTGAATAGTGGTGTTGTTCAGATACTGTCTTCTGCAGCTTGTTGGAATGGAAGCTTTCTGGAAAAAAAGTAAGTGTCGTACACGCTTCAGAAGCCGTGTGTAGTATAAATACTTACCAAGTCTATAAAAGACTTCTCCATAGTGCTTGGTTTTAACTGCAGGGGAATGCTGACATTTGCCTAAAAATTGAAATATCCAGTAATGATGAATTAGAGGGTCCCAGGATAGTGGTGTTTGCTCACTCCTCACTGGGCAGATTTACAGAAAGAAATGGTCCCTTGGGAGATCTAGTATGGCTGACCCAAAGCCAGAAATCCAGGCTGTCCCAAAGTGCTGCTCTCACATGTGTGTATGATTTGTTCTTTTTTAAACATGACTCCAGCCAATGCCGAGGCTGAAGTGGGTTTATTTTTTTCTAGTCTGCTTTTATATCATCAATATAGGTATGATATAATACATACATACATTCTAGTTACATACAAAGAAAGTGGTCAGTCCAAATTACTTACAAAATGTGAGGATCCCATCCTGAGAAAGCTGGCACAGAGGCCCGATAAATAGTTCCAGAAAGGCTGGGAGTGTAGCTGCTATTCATGGAGCCACCGTGACCTGCAGCTGACTCCATTGTAGGCCACCAAAGACAGGCAACAGTGCCCTCCATGAGCAGCTCTGTATGATTTGTTCTTTAATTCAACATTCTCCAGTAGTTCTTTGTTTCTTTAGTTTGCTGAGGTAATTTTTCATTTCTCAAGAGGAGTGAAGTCATGTAGAGGTCTTAGGGAGGCTTCCTTCTGGGGCTCTGTGGATTCGGTCGGGCTCAGCTCTGGCTAAAACCAGAGGCAGCAAATAGGATGTCTCTTTTGGCCTTATCTCTTCTGCAGATTGTCCCCCACCCCCCCACCCCCCCCCAGGAACCTCATGCAGCAGAATGACCTTGCCAGGAGTTGGGATCATCAGGGATCCCAAGTCCTATCATTTCGTGGTCCTTAACTACTGACAAGGTTAATGAAATAATAGGACGAATATGTTAGCCCTCTGTTATTGTGACAATACCTGAGATGACTGCAAAGGACATGCTAACCTTAGGTGTCCTCAGCATCTTCAGTCTGTGGTCAGGTGTCACGTTTCTTTAGGACCAGTGGTGAGGACATCCATCACTGTAGGAGATTCCAAGTAGAAACCACTCACCTTATGCTGGCTGTCAGGGAAGAGGTAGGGAAGGGTGAAGGTCCAGTATCGAAAAGTACAAACACTGTATCTCACCTTCTAAGTCCTCCACCTCCCAGTGATGCTACAGGCTGACGTCCATGCCTTCTACACATGTCTTTAAGCAAATATTCCAAATGCAAAGTATAGCAGTGAGGACTGACAGGAGTGGGAAAGGGGGAAGCTGATCAGGATAGATGGGGAGCAGTGAGCTCAATGCACAACACTTACTAGTATGGAAATGTCCCTATGTAAAAGAGCACTATGTATAATTAATATATATATAATCAAAGAGCATTTTAAGTATAGCAATGAGTTAGACTTTAGTTCTCTGTGTGATTTATAGATCTACCATGTGATTCAGTTATTACTATAACCTGGGCATAAACCCAAAGGACTCTATGTCCTGTTATAAGGATACTTGCTCATCCATATTTAGGGTGAGAGTACTCACCCCAGTGTGTATCTTGTGAGCTCAGCAGACCAACCTCAAGTCTGGACCAGCCATATAGAAGGGCATGGAAGCTTTTGCTCTTTGCCTGTTTACCCTGACTCTTCAGGACACGATCATCTGAACCAACAGGTTGTTGAGGCATTCCTGTGCTGGTATTAAAACCTCCTTCAGGATTTTTAACCTAAACCACAGAGCAGTGAGCTATCAGCCACATGGTCTAAAACAACTACTGAATTCTTGGTCATTGTATGGGAAACAGCCAATTTTGGACTAGTCAGACTACGACCTGTAAGCCATTCTGCTAAATCCCATAAATTCATCCCATCTAATGTGTGACTAAGAAATATCTTTAAAATTATTCAACATCCTTAGCTGTTAGGGAAATGCAAATTAAAGGGACTGAGAGACCATCTTTCCAGTCAGAATGGCCGAGTTCAGGGAAAAAAAATTAAGAGATAATGCTGAAGAGAGAGTGGGGAAAGGGAACCCTCTTCCATTTGGATGTTTCCTAACAACATAGGAAAAAGTCCTTCCACCTTTCTTCAAGTTACCTTTAGGTTATTAAAGTTAATGTCTCAGTTAAATCATTGTAGGAACAGGAGCAAAATACCCATCAAGGAAGTCTAAGCAGCTGTTCTGGGTTTTGCCATTTTGATTCTTATATATTCAATGTCTAGTTTGCATCTATTGTAACATTGTCAGAGGCTGTTAAATCACTTGAATGTATATATTACTCAGAACAAAGCCTGTGTTTGAAATGACTATTTTGCAAATTAATAGATATGATATATTCGTGAGTGGCAATCTTAGAGATATCCTTTGTCTCTGGGAAGCTAGGACTATGTGGAGCTGGAAAAATGATTTTATTGCTAATAACATTTGAGCACTAGCTGTAAAGTCCCTGGTGGGTAAATGTAATTGAATCTGTTTAAGTAAGAGAGATAATAGCTTGACTTTTTTAAAATCTGATTTTCATTTTGAATACTTCTTGAGGAAGGCTTGAAATAAGAGGGTCGCTGTGCTGTTTGTTCATGAGTGGGCCCCTTTCGCATAAGGGAAGTGAGTGAGTGTGGGTGATTAAAACCAGCCACAACATTCACACCTGCAGAAACCCATAGAAGTGGGTTGGGCACGGGACCTGCGTTCTGCTTTGTGAAAGCCTAGCTTGAGATAGCAGGGTTTCTACTTTGACTTGAGGGGGGAAAGGTTTGAGAAAAATTAAGTCATATTTAACAGTGGAATTGTCCCCATTGCTTAGGAAGCAGAGCAGGAGATCTCTGTGTTCAAGGCCAGCCTGGTCTACAGAGAGACTTCTAAGCTGACAGGGGCTACCTTTCACAAATTAAAAATGAAACAACCAAAGTGGGGTAGGTAGAATTGCTAAAGGCTTACTCAGTTGGTCTTCCCCAAACTAGTGTTCTCAAATATCTTATCTACTAAGTCAAATTAAGATCTGTCTAGATTGGGTTAACTAATTAAGTTCTTATAGTATTTTTTTAAACCAGTATTTGCCTTATGTTTTTATTACCTATGGATTTTTGTTTGTTTTATTTAGAATTGATGAACATTTTAAAACCAGTCCCAAAATCCCTGGGATTGACCTGAACTCAACTAGGGTTTTATTTGAGAAGTTAATGCACTCTCAGCACTCCATGATTCTAGAGCAGGTAAGTGGTTTACATTTATAAAATTCCGTTTACCTTGAAGAGTTCTGCCCTTAAGACAAAAGGAACAGCGAGATGAAAGGATACACTCTTATGCAAGCTGTAACTTTGTAAAACATTAGTGTTGGGACTTGGGCTGTCTTTTGCTTATATCTTCCTGAGGAGTTTCCTCTCTCAAGTATGAGGCCTGTAGGGTGGTGGGATTCCTCCTTCTCCCGGATGTGGGTGTCTGAAGTAGCACCTGGCTCCCCCTCTTTGCTCAGTGCACTCTGAACGAGCAAGGGTTGCGAGTTCATTAAATAATTTATGAATTTGGAGATGAGTTATTTAGGCCTCAGATATGTTTAAATTTATCACTACTTTTCCTTCTTTTTTTTTTTTTATAGATATTAAACAGCTTTGAAAGTTGCCTCATTCCCCAGTTGTCAAGTTCACCTCCAGATGTGGAAGCAATGAGAATCTATTTAATACTACCGGAGTTTCCGCTGCTTCAGGATTCTAAGTATTACATAACGCTGACCATTCCCCTGGCGATGGCCATTCTGAGGCTGGAAACAAACCCTAGCAAAGTATTAGGTAAATTCATCAGATTTAATACCACTGGCTTTGGACTTGGTTGTTTTGTTTTGTCAGCTGGCTTTTGTGGACTGAGATCTAACAATCTACCTTTGCCATTTAATAGCCTCACCACTTACTCCTTTCTTTGCTGTTGACGTCCAGCTAACCCTGTTTGCAATCCAGGCGAATTGATCTCTTATTTAACTTAGTCCCAATTTTGAGAAATTCATAAAGTGAGGTTATTCAACCTTAAACTGTCCCCGCCCCCACATTTGCTTGCTGTTGTAATGCCTCAAATATTAGTTATCCTCCTGTCTATCCATCTCCAGTACTGACTTCAGCGGGTGAGAGCCACATGAACAGCTTTTGTGATGCAGAGATCTCCATGCAAGGGGGGGCGGAGTGACCTAGTGAGGACTCACGGAATGTTTGTTTTCTTTTTCTTTTTTAGGACACTTGAGTCCACCTTGATTTTTGCAGGCTCCGGACACTTTGCTTAGATAAGAACCTTCTGTTCCTCAGCGGGCTGGAAAGGGTCTCTAGAGGCTGGAGTAGCACCCGACAGGTTTTTTTTGTTTTTTGTTTTTTTGTTTTTAATAATCTAGTACAGAGACCTGTCCCCTTGCTTTTTACTTTTTTCCCCTCCCTTGGTAATTTTTCTCAGTGTTCCTTTCAACTTGGTAACTTCTGTGATTCCAGTGGCCTGAGTATCACTGGAGCATGGTTTTCCATCAAGTGAATTGACCTGCTTCTGGCTCTTCTATTGCTTCCCCCTTCACACAAGAGTAATAATGGCCGCATCAGTAATGCGTTAAGCACTTGATACTCACCATTATCAGGGCATGTTCAGAGCATGTTTTCTTAGGCGTTTCTAATAGGTGTAAAATTAGAGCGATGGCCATTTTTAAAGACATTTTATCAGACTTTAAAATTTTTGGCATTTTAAATTTTAACAATTTTCCTAGGCCAAATCGCACAACACAGAACGGGACCATTCAGTTTTATAATCAGTTTGTTTCTAACATCTGACAGTTCAAGTTGAAGAGAAAACCTCAGAGTAGAGTAAACCCAGCAGACGCCTGTCACACAAATCCAGCAGCTCTCAATAGGTCGTCCTTTTTAGTGGATGTTTCTCCCACTGTGATTTTTTTTTTTAAGGTTTCTTTTATGTGTATAGATATTTTGCCTGCATGTATGTCGATGTACCATTTGCGTGTCTGGTGCCTTGAAGGCCAGAAGATCCCTGAGAACTGGAGTTTCAGATGGTTGTGAGCATGAGTGTATGTGGTAGGAATCAAACCTGGGGCCTCAGGAAGAGCAGTCAGTGCTCTTGGACAGTGAGCCATCTCTCCGGCATCCCTCAATTTTTAATGAAATATTTTAAACAAGAAAACCTTATGGATTTCAGTATGGCTGAGTTCATTTATGAAGATATACTGATAGATTCCTGCTTGAATGGAAAGGTACCACTCGGAGAGAATAGTACCAATTTCTTAAACTAACTATGCGTCATAACAGGAAGGAATGATTTCCACATCCTCTAAGTGTGAAGTGTCCCTTGTACAGAATTGTCAGTAGTGGCTGAGTCAGTCCCAAAAGGTCAAGGCTGCACAAATACCACTGCAGTTGGTGCAGTCAGCCTCCTGCCTGATCCCCACACAGCCTTGGAACTCAATGTTTTAAGATTAGCCTTCAGCATGAGTCTGAGAAAAAGGCAGATGAAAACTCTAACAACATAAACACTTTTAAGAAAGAAAGAAATGCAGGAGGTGGGGGAGGGGGAGAGTTAACTTAAGGCCTCTTTATATAGCTGTTTCTCCACACATATTTTAATGGTTCCTTTTAAAAGTCGTTTTTGGGAAGCTGTATTGTAGACTAATATTTATCTTCTAGACACAGGAGTTATAGCTAGCAGGGAGACGACATTAGCACACGTGCCCGAGGTTATGTGCTAAAACATGTCTTTCTTCCTTCCTTAAGATAACTGGTGGTCTCAGGCATGCCCAAAATACTTCATGAAGCTGGTAACCCTCTATAAAAGTGCCGTCCTTTACCTCCTAAGGGGAAGGAAGACATTCCTAATACCTGTACTGTTTAACAATTACATGACCGCAACCCTCAAGCTTCTGGAGAAATTGTACAAGGTAACCCTCGGGGATGGAGAAGGGAGGGTGTGAAAGGATGGATGAAGTATTCTGCTGGGGCTTTCTCTGGGAGATTTTCTAGTTCTGTGGTTTTAGTTGTTCTTATTTTGTTCTTCATCAGGTAAATCTTAAGGTGAAGCACGTGGAGTACGATAAGTTTTATATCCCTGAGATTTCTAGTCTAGTGGACATTCAGGAAGACTACCTCATGTGGTTTTTGCATCAATCAGGAATGGTAAGAATTCGTGGAAAGCATATTTTAAGGCTTTAGCCTTTTTGTTTGTGTTTGAAGCGTGCAGTGCACTTGAACCTTACACCTAGCCTTTGAATTGAGGGCTGCTGCCACACCTCTCTATTTCACTCAATTCACTTTGGAATTCTTGGAACCTACAAGTATTTTAAGTAGCCGTACGTGTCATAAGTCTCATCAAGTCTCTGGGGCTGGAGTTGTAGCTTAGTGGAGGACTTTGTGCTTAGCATGCTCAGGGCTCTAGGTTTGATCCCAAATTCTACCTTTAACGAAAAGAAAAAAGAAGAAAAGTAAATCCAAGTATCTAAAGCAGTCAGATTGACAAACAGAAATTGGAATGGTTGGCAGAGACAGTCTGGAGGCACTGGGAAACTGGAGTTGTTTTTAATGCGTTTTAGGTTCCAGTTCACCAAGATTCTGGAATTCTGTCGTACAACAGTGTGAGTGTTTCAGGGGCCCTTGTTCATCTACGGATGGATTTATGCATATATTTATTTATTTTAATATTTTATGTATTTGAGTGTTTTATTTGAATGTGCACCATTGTACATGTCTGGTGCCTGCAGAAGCCAAGCATGGCCATTCAAGCTCTTGGAACTGGAGTTACAGACTGCCGTGAACTGGTATATGGGTGCCGAGAATCAAACCTGAGTCTTGTACTCTTTAACTGCTGAGTCATCTCTGTAAGCCTTTGTTTTGTTTTTGAGATGAGATCTCATGTATCCTAGGGTACCTTCCGACTCACGTGACCAAAGATGACTTTGATCCTCCTGCCCTCACTCCTCCCCAGTCCTGTGATTATTAGTGTGTACTTCCACACCTGCATTTGATGTATTGCTGGGCGTCATACCGAGGACTTTGTTCATCTAGACAAGTGCCCACCTAGTGAGCTGTGTCTCTATTTGATGCAAATATTCTTAGTATTGCTGATTTACATTTGAAAATAGTGAGAATGATACATATTTGCACTGTTTGCTTACATTTTGAGCCACAAATTAGAAGTCACGACATTAATATAAAAACTTTCAGCATTTGTTCAATCTTGGGAGATCCATAACTGGCTTCCAGAAGTCGCTAGCTGGCTGGTTGGTGCAAAAGCATGTTCTGGATGAGCCTCTGCGAGCTGCATCCCCAGTGATTTATCCTGACATTTAGGATCATTGGCTACTCCTTTTCTGATAGGTAGTCTATTTCACTCTTGCTATGTCAACTTCCCAGACCCTGTGGCCACCTCTTATTGAGGATAGCTCAAATACAGATGTCATACATTCCTGACCCAACTCTGATGATGTTTGACACAGAACTCAAGGGTCTGTGGATTCCTGCCTACCACCCTGGGCCGGGCAGCAATTAGTCAGCTAAAGCAGACTGGCTTCCATATATGCAAGGGATTTAGGATTTATGCACATCTGAATATCAGAAAGCAAGTGATCATTTGGTACTTATGTTTAATCCAGCCGGTGCAGTAGATACATTGCAAATGAGTCTTTGCTACTCTCACAGATTCATCACCAGCTTTAGGGTGGCATTTTTTTCTGAATGTTTTTTAGCTCTACAGTGGTCTCTAGGGAAAATAGTTCTCTAAGAACTGTATTTAACTAAATAGCCATGTTAGTTTTGTTTTTGTCAGATGATAAATGATCAAAATATTCTCATGAAGATTTAAAAATTATGGGACACTTTTTAACTTTTAAGGTTTTGTTATTTTGAAAAAACAAAATACTTTTCGATAGAAATCATATTTCAAAAGAATTGATATTGGAATTTTAACATGGGAGCATCAGTGGGCTCTAGTCTTACTTTCTTTAGAAATTATGAAATGTCACTCTGTAAATTATAAAATGTCAGAGATAGACACAAGTATTTCAGGTAACTGCTTTGCCTTCAGGTAGAACACAGAGGCCTGGGCAAGTTGAACAGTTTTTCTCTAGCTCAGTTTGCTCTGACAAAATGTCTTTCTCTTTTCTTTCTGGCCTTAAGAAGGAAATTGCTTATATGAGAATGTTGATGATCATAATCATGGTCTCTGAGTAAAGGTACTTAAATGAACAGTTTTACGAGTTTCTTTCTGTGAGTATATGGTAAACAAATGTCTTACTAGATCTTGAAAATTTTTCATCTCTTTGCTAGTTAAAGCCATTAGTACAAGATAGAAAACCAGCTGAAGTCAGTATGTGACATTTTATGCTTCCTGAAGAAATTTTTGTATTCTATAGGTACAGTGTAATTAGAAATTGAAATTTAAGTTTCTTGAAATCTTTAAGTTTTACCTTAAATGCTAGTGGTATTTTACTTAGGTTTTATTTTAACCACTTAAAACTAAAGGATAATTGGTGTGCTGTATTAATATTTTAGCCTGGTGCTAGCACAGCGTATAGGAAAAAGCAGACAGTCCATCCTGAAAGAACTGGGCATGGGTGGTGGTCCCTGCAAATGCTGAGGCTTAGCTTGCAGAGAAATGAACTATGGAGAGGCAAGAAAGAAACTCCGTTCAGCAAGATCTATCCAGGCTGGTTCAAATTTCTGAAGTCTGACAGTTTATTTTAGGCATATTTAAGTACAGTTCAATTTTGGGAAAAAGTTTCCTGTAACAATTATCTCTATCCAAAGTGCACAATAAAGTTTAAGGTGTGACTACATCAAAAGTGTTTAGTAATGGGTTGGAGATTTGGCTCAGTGGTAGAGCACTTGCCTAGCAAGCGCAAGGCCCTGGGTTCGGTCCCCAGCTCCGGGGGGAAAAAAAAAAAAAAAGGAAAAAAAAAGTGTTTAGTAAGAACACGTGGTCTGTATCATGAAGATGGGTTCCATAACTTAAGGGCCTAGGAGAGGATCTGAGGTCACCAGGCTATAAAGCACGTGTGTCATGTCCCCTGAGGATGGGTTCTATTGATGGACAAACAAAGATAAAGATAAAGGCTTGTGTGAAAATGCTGGTAAAATGGACTCCCAACATGGGAAAGAGAGACGGTGGAGCAGAGCTGTGTGCAGCAGAGGCACCACCAATCCATTGCATCTCAGCCAGCTGCGAGCCCAAAGATTGTGCCTGATGAGCAAGGGGGCAGGAGCAGGGCGACATCTATAACAGGATTTGTGCGGCAGCCTGAAGCTCCTGTAGAAACAGGTCAATCAATACAGAATACGGCTCACCCTAGGCCTGCTGGCTAGCCCCCAACATGGAGCCACCATGACCACATCTAGTGCAGCTTGTCCTGCTAGGAGACGAAAGGCTCAGGGCATCAGTGCCGCCCGCAGCCTACAAGCCTAACAGTGGCCTGGTAACTGGCACTGAGGACGGGGTGGTGTGCAGCAAGTAGCCTGGAGCCCCCTTGGAAACATGGCATTACTGAACAGGGCTGCCTTAGACCTCCTGGCCAGCCATCCACTAATGTCGAGCTGCTGTGGCGGAGAATGGTGCTGCCTGCAGCCTGCAGCCTGCAAGCTCAACAGTAGGTCTGCCCGCTGGCCCCCAGCATGGAGCTGCTGTGACTGCTGCCCACGCTGTTTTCCCTGTTGGAAGACAGATAGTGCAGTGCTGTGGGACCTACAGGCTACAAACACAAAGGGCAAGACTGGTGAGGCTGGGGTGGTCGACATCCAGGGCTTGGAGGTGTGAGGCAGCCAAGAGCTCTCACAGAGCCTAGCTGCAACATCGCCCTAACTGGGTGACGACAGCAGGGCATCCAAGACTCAGCAATGGTCCAGTATTTATGGTGCTTCAGAAACCAGAAACCTTTGACCAGACTGATGACTCAGTGCAATAAGTAATTGCACATCAATCTATTTGGGCAAAAAATATACCCTGTGACCCAGGGCAATTTCCAGGGCTACCACAATGAACAGTTATGCAAGGGAGAGGTAGGGAAGATTGAGGAGTGAAGAAGCACTGACAAGGAGATGGGGCAGAGTGGTGATGTCAGTGTGAGAGAAGGCTGCTGTGAACTGGGAACTATTAAAAATCACGATAAGGATGCTGAAGTGTAGTTCTCCATGATGGTTCCTGGCAGGAGTGTGGTTAGGGAAAGACTTGGTTTTCTTTTAAGGTGCTGGCCACTGTTAGTTTGACAATACTCCACCAAGTATATAGACAGCATAAAATGGACTTGGTTTTTGTATTATTTTTTTCTTCTTTTGTGGAAGGAGGTCACACCAGTAGAGAGGAGGCAGACCTGGGGATATTGGGAAGTAGGTGTGATCAGGGTGCACAAAGTGAGGTAATCAAGAAAAATACTACATTGGAAAAAAATAAGAAAGGAAAAGAAGAGGAGGTAGAAAAGGGGGAGGCAATGGTGGTTTATCTTACTTGTTAATAACGTGCTGTAGTCTTCAATTGAAAAGTAAAAGGCATACAGTGAATGTCTTTGTAGGCTCTGTACCGGGCACTACAAGGGAGCCATTCCATGGTTTGCAAAGGCCTTCAGAGACAAAAGCTTTGAGAAACCTTGACATCTTGATGGTGCATCAGGGAGATGCAGCAGATGGGGAATGTTTGCCTTTAGATGTCAATCCTGGGCACCTGGAGGGAAGAGGAGGCGGAGCCTGAGCGGAGGTAGCTGCGTTCCGAATCAGGGCTATGTGTCTATGTAGAAAGCCTCCTGACCAGTACATCTAGGACGTGTTGATTTCGTGTTTAAGAAAAGATGTTTCCAATTCTTCAGCTCTGAACTATTTACTTATTTATGGCTTTTGTTTTCATATGGTTTGAAGAGTGAATTTGTGCCAGATACAACTCTGTTGCAGACAGAGATCTTGAAGTTCATTGGTACCATGGAACCTTAAGTTTGTGAGACCCATTTCTAGCATATGGATAGCCCAGGATAAACAGCCTTATATAAGAGGTGACCAATTCAATAGTTAAATTCCAAATATTTTGATATATTAGCATGAGAGTAAATAAGAGTGACCTGCATTATGTGTGCACTGACCTCCATTATATGGTCCAGACTTGGTTCCGTGGACTGGAATTGTCTCTGGTGTTTCTCAGTGTAGAGGAGTGTTCTAAGACCCCCTCAAGGAATATAGTTCTAAAGTTTCAATAGGATGGATTTTAATTAATTTTGCTGTGACATGACTTCATTTAAATATGCATAAACACAAAAGGCAGTAGAGTTCTTATTCATATAATATACATAAACCAAATTAAATAAGAAAATATAGTCAGCCAAAGGCTGAGCTGCACTGACTCAGAGTGGTGAGCTAGTGTGTCCCCTGGAAGCAAATGTTCCAGCGTTCTGAAGAAGAACCTCCGCCACCAGGCACAGGCTTGATTCTCCCACAGGCCTCTGGGAATGACTCAGCTTCTTTTCTCTCTCTGCTGTTAAATCATATTCATGGAGCAAGCTACAGAAGCAATGGCTTTTTCCTTAGTAAACGCAGCATGTACATTTCTTTTTCTCTTCTCACTGTACTCACACAGTTAAGTGTTTATAATTCACCCCCGAAGTCATTAACAGACAAGTGTAAATTGTGTGATTACACACACACGTAAGAAGAGATCTTTCAGAGTGTTCTTATGCTGCTCAAAAAATCACTTTTAAGAACACAGAACATTCTAGGAGACATTAAAGCGACAGCAGCGCAGCGGCGCTCAGGTCTCTCAGCATGAATTTTGCTCATTGTTTTCTTTTGATAAATATCGCAAATCAAGATGATCTTTATTGCTCATTTTTTTGTGTTTCCATTAAAGATATTTATTACATAACTGTCAAGAGCACACTATGCTGGAAACAGGCGGATACGATTGTGTCTCTGTAGTATCAGTGCACTGAGCAACAGTGAATTCACATTTACTAGTCATTTTCCACATCGCTTGGCTGTAAGCCTGAAAAGAAAAGCAATTTAAAGGGTTCAAAGGGATGCAGTCCCTCATGGTGGATGAGGCGCAGCATCGGGAGCAGCCGAGTTCATGGTATCTTTCAGAATTCAGTTCCTCAGATGGCTGGTGCTCTCTCTCTCTCTCTCTTTCTCTCTCTCTCTCTCTCTCTCTCTCTCTCTCTCTCTCTCTCTCTCTCTCTCTCTCTCTCCTTTTTTATTTTTGTGATAGGCCCTCCTGTAGCCCAGTCTGGCCTCAAAGTCAGAGAGTGACCTTGAACTCCTTCTATCCTGTCTCCTGCCCTTTCTGAGTGAGAGGATCGTAAGCATGCACCACCATCAGTCTGTGTAGTGCTGGGAATGAGACTGGAGGTTTTACACGTGCAAGGCATGCACTCCAATAGCTGAGCTACTCCCTTAGCCTGACATTCTCACCTTTTATTCTGGCCAGGACCCCAGCCCACAGAATGATGTTTCACACTTCCACGTTGCTTCATTTCCTCTCTTAACCCTTACCAATAGATCCAACATGCTTCTCAGAAGATTGTAAATTGACCATAAGAGCTAGCTATCACAATGGCTGGCCACTAGTAATTTTCAAGCTCTTTTATGCTAGCCTTAATTATTAGTCGTACCTGTGAAAACCAAAGTGACATTTTGCATAGTGTATACACAGGTTGCATATCTATTTCAGAAGAGTTCAAGAGGAGTTCACAGGCCATATGAGAAGCAGGTTCAGAGAACCCTACTGCAGGTACTTGCAGGGCAGCTGAGTCCAGATAGACTACTGGAGGCCAACAGAACTGAGCCATAGGATCAATAATGAGAGATAGCATCAAGCTCAGCTTCAGGGCTGTAGAATCATTATCGTGAGGTACAGGACTTGGTTCAGATAGATGTCCTGTTACACAGACAAATGGGTAGGCGGATGGATGGACAGATAACTACTCAGATGGGCCATGTTTGCTGAGTTGAAGCCCCAGGAACAGCTAGTAATTCTCTACCTGGCAGTCAGTCCCGTGAAATGTTCACGGGCTGCTCAGTGACTGGGCTCTTTTACTACCTCCTTGTTAAATATCCTTCTTTCTGTGGGGTCCAGGTAGGTACGGTGTACTTCTATTGGCTTGTGGTGTCTGATAAGTTCTCCAGCCTGGTTTTCTACATATTGTGTTTCAATCCACCACGTGTTAAGTTCGTGGTCTGTGTTGATAAGTGTCGTCTACTTATGAGTACACCCGTTGGTCAGTGCTGGACGGTGTGGCACGTACTTGCACATAAGTTGCAGTGTCATTGTTCTCCTGCCTATGTTTACATTGAGCGGAGCCAGCCGTGGCTTTGTAACAGGGCATAACCCGGAAGGGAAAGGGCTCACATTTTGGAGGAATTCAATGACGTGCACAGCCTGACCTCCTCAAGTTTCCCTCATTTTCCTGACATAAAACCATACTGTACTTGTTACAAACATTTCCGTTGTGGCTGAATTTGTTTTCCATAACTTCTCAAATTTAGAATCATAACCAAATTCATAGAGCATCTTTTAAGGACAAAATACTTCAATCTAATGTAATTATTACTGTGTGGTTCCTCTAAGCATGTATTCAGGAGACAGAAAGTGTTGGCTTGCATTCCGGATTGAGCAGCTCTAATCTGGAATCCGAGGGTTAGCCTCACATTTGCTCTGTAGCCCAGGCTGGCCCTCAGCTGGCAGTTCTGACAGCTCAGTTTCACAGGTGCTAGGTCACAGGCCTGTGCCACTCTGCCAAGTGCAGTTAGATTTTGTATGAAGAGAACTCAATCCCATGTTGTATGAAAATGACCTTTAAGGGTCTTTTACTTTTTTAAGAAATTATTTTCGCTTTTTTTTTTTCAGTCTTTGCCCATCAAAACATGTCTTCTCTCTCATCAAAACATTGTTAGCTATTGAAATGGAATTAGGTTGATGACTGAATAACCAGATAATGTAATGAATATATATATATTATTTGGGGAGGGATAAAATTATGCTTTTATAATTCAAGTAAGAATTGTCTTTTCTATTCTTTACAGAAGGCCAGACCGTCTATCATGCAGGTAAATAATGCCTTTTGGTTGTGCGTATGTATCTCCAGTGTTCTCTGTAGATGCTGTAATAACAGCAACGGTGTATTTTCTTACAGGATGCTGTAACCCTTTGTTCCTATCCTTTCATCTTTGATGCCCAAGCCAAGACCAAGATGCTGCAGACGGATGCCGAGTTACAGATGCAGGTGGCTCGTCAGAACCCTCTCCTCCTTTTGTCATTGTCATTGTCCACATTCAGTTGTAATTTCTCCTAGTGGAAAGGGTGTTTCTGAGTGAATTCTTACTATGACTTTAAAGAGTTATAAAGGCTCTAATTATAGTCCAGGCTTCTTTTGAAAAAAATTCGGGTTGGAAATGGAGTATATTGTCACACACGCACACACACACACACACACACACACACACACACACGCGCGCACATACAATATTATGTGTATATAAATTGTAGGTGTGTTGGTGTGAGGATGTGTGGGGGGGTGTGGGGTGGGTGTGTGGGTGTAGGAGAGAGAGAGAGAGAGAGAGAGAGAGAGGGGGAGAGAGAGAGAGAGAGAGAGAAAGAGAGAGAAAGAGAGAGAGAAAGAGAGAGAGAGTCAGAGACAGAGGGGGGATACTTTGTTCTTTGCTTTTTTTTTTTTTTTTTTTGCATTACCCTCTATCTCCATACTCTGTCTGGTCTCCTCTGGTGAAATACCTCTCCCTCCTTTCACCTTTTCTTCTGTTACTGTCTTGCCCCCAGTTAGGCCTCTTCTACTCTCTAAGTTCCCTTCTTCCTTCCACGTAAATGTTTACAGTTAAACATATATTGTGCTTATGAAAGCAGGATGGATGTTTCCTCCTGCGTTTAGTGTCTTGCTTAGCATTCCCCTCCAGACTTTTTTCTGCAAATGTCATATTTTCAGGCAATCCCATCACTGAACTCTTTAGAGTTCTTTCTTATGAAAGCCCTTGGCTGTGTCTCTATTTTGAAATATTTTTTAATCTACCTTTTCTGTAGTATTTTCCAAGTCTTATATGAAGGACTCTTTGATCTATTTTGAGTTGATTTTTATACAGGGATGAGAGACTCAGATCTAGTTGGTTTTTTTTCTTTCCTTTTTCTTTCTTTTTCTGTTCATGTGATTATCCAGCTTTTCCAGTATCATCTGTTGAAGAGGCTGTCTTTTTCTATGTGTGTTTTTAACATCTTTGTCAAAGGTGAGGAGTCTAGCTATGTGGGTTTATTTCTGTAATCTGAATTTTTTCTCTTTATTCTTCTGCATAAAATATATCAAATAATACTATTATAGGAGTATGTAAATTATATTAGTATACAGAAAATAAAGTGATTTTTTTTAAGTAAAAGTTTTGATGGAGATTGTATTGAATATCTTGCTTTTGGCAGATGATTGCCCTGCTGTATCAGACTCATCTTTCAGTCTTCTGTGTTAGGATTCCACTTTTTACCCATGCACCTTACACATTTCATTGTCAAGGTCTTTTTCATCTAGCGGTTGAGTTTCTTTCCAGGCTGGTTTTGACTGCACTGTGTAAGATTGCTTTGCAGTCTTGGCCTCTCTCCAGGCCCCTGTTGCTAAGATTACAGGTGTGTACCACCATGGCAGCTTCGGTAATTTTATGTTCAGTGTGTATTCATGTAGACTTGGAGTGATAGGTATTTTCTGTTTCTGCCAGATAGTAAACACTTGAAGCTTTGTGGACCCTGTGTCTCTATTAAGAACTATTTATCTCTTTTGTAGACAGCAGCCTCAGAAAAAGAAAAAGGAGTTTTAAAAAAAAAAACAAGTGTTAGAATATCAAATCACCCCAAAATTAAAGCAAATTTGTAAATATGTAAATTAAAGCTTGAATTTCATATATTTTCTTACATTGTAAATATTATGCCCAACCTTTAAAATGATATAAAACCATTATTAGTTCAATAGTTATGCAAAATCAGGTCCCAGGCTGGGGGAGGGGGGCACATTTTGCTGAGTTGATGCAAGGGGGATTAAAGGGTGATCTTTAATGAATTAAAAATGAATTGTTTAATGGTTTGATTTATTGTGCACTTTATTATAAAATATAATATATTTTGTTCGAGTCTATACAGAGACAATAGAAATCCCCTGCTGTGAGTGGTCTTGTCTTCATTCGTCTTTCTGTTCTTCTCCGGCTTTGTCTCTATCTCTACGTATATCTGCTTTCATATGGATGCAGTGTTGATTCCGTTGAGTTGCAGGTTTTCTGCTGAAAAGGACACTTTCCACACTGCCTGTTGGTTTCTTTTTCTGCTGTTCGGAGAATCGTGTTTTCATGTCCTCTGCCATGATTCTTCAATCGTATTGTTATAATGAATTGAAATCGCTTTACTTGGCCTACTTAATTAGATCATATAACTCACAAATTATTTCAGCTAATCTTGTTGAGTCCGGATTAGAAAGATTTAGATAGCCTGTAAATATAAGTAGTGGAAAAAAGTTAAGGCTTTGGAGAAAAGGCAAAATGGAAACGAAGTCAGCCATTTCTGGTGCTTCACATGCTAATACTTCACATTCTTCAGACTGTGTGCTGTACTCACAAAGTTGCTCTGTTCCATTCCAGGTGGCAGTCAACGGAGCCAACCTGCAGAATGTCTTCATGCTTCTTACCCTGGAGCCTCTGCTGGCCAGAAGCCCCTTCCTGGTCCTTCATGTCCGCAGGAACCACCTTGTGGGAGATGCCCTGAGAGAGCTGAGCATTCACTCTGACATTGACTTGAAGAAGCCTCTCAAAGTGAGCCCCTCCCCTGCATTCTTTTAGTTTCTTGTAAGCATTGGGCAGCAAGCAGAGAGCTTACTAAGATAGGGAGGGCAGCCATTCATTGCTTGCTTCTCCCTCCTCCCTCCCCTCCCTCCCTCCTCCCTCCCTCCCTCCCTCCCTCCCCTCCCTCCTTCTTTCTTTCTTTCTTCCTTCCTTCCTTCCTTCCTTCCTTCCTTCCTTTCTTTCCTTCCTTTTTTTTTTTTTTTTTTACAAAAATCTAATCTCCTCCTTTTGTGAGTCACCAGAAAGAGCATCTCATTGTAGCGTTAGATTAAATGCTGTTGGTTTGTTAAGTGAGCATTTGGCCCTGCCTCTGCTCTCTGTAGTGTGCCTGCTCTAGACTGTCAAAAACAGTCATGTAAGATGTAAGGCTTTGACAAAATACAACAGCCAGGCTCTCAGCTAGGAAGATGAGAAGGTAAATGAGAAATGGAGAGACAGCGAAGTGGGAAGTCCTCTTGAAAGCTATTGGCGTAGCAGTAAATGGGAGCTCAACTTGTAATTAGTAATAAAGTATCTCTTCCCATAGACTGTGCATTAGTGCGTAAGACTGCTTGCTAGGCTGTGTCATATCCTGAGGAATAGTTAATGAATTCCTTGAAGTTGTTTAAATGATTTCTGTCTCTTGCAAATTACCTCATAAATGCTGGTTTCAGGAGTTTCAGAACCACAGTCCACAAGAGATTAAATTGATTTGTTCAACAGCTCACATTGTTACCATTTTCAAAATCTCCTAATAGGACGCATATATACAGCTCTAATCCAAGCTAACCAGGAGAATGTAGGTTCACAGCCATTCTGGACAAAATTTTTCTTAGAATAGTGATAGAGGTATAGCTCAGTGTGAGAACACTTGCTTCTTCTGTGTGTGACTCCTGTTCAACTACCTTAAAAAAAAGGAAATTTTTCAAAGACTCTAATAATCTTACTAGTCTATCTGATTGTTCTCCCTAGAATTTCTGGGTTTTATAACACACAGCCACTGTTTTCAATCAGTTATTCAAACAGTCCTCTCTTACTTTGTCGAATAGTTGAGTCTTTGGCTGGCCATCTCTTTCTTTGACGTATTCATTTTGTTTTCATGTTTCAAGGTAATCTTTGATGGGGAAGAAGGAGTAGATGCTGGTGGTGTTACGAAGGAGTTCTTTCTTTTGCTGTTAAAAGAACTTTTGAATCCCATTTATGGGATGTTTACCTACTATCAAGATTCAAATCTCTTGTGGTTTTCAGACACAGTAAGTTCATAATGTCACAATTAAGTGTACCATTTATACTGAACTTCCTGCTTGTTATCAGACTAGCCCTTGGCTTTCTATCATTGCAAAATTAACCACTAAAATGCTCAACATGTCCAGCCTTGACGGTTGACCTATTTTCAAGATTCATAGTGCATTTTGTCAGCCATGAGCCCCAGTATCATTTCTAGTGGTAAGATCCAGGGCACAGTATACACGAAGGTTAAAAAGAAGTGTGCTGAATTAGTTTCAGGAGCTGGAGGGTTGGGGAAGTGGGTAAAAGCACTGGCCTGCTCTTACACAGGACCCAGGTTTGGCTCCCAGTATCCACACGGTGATGCATCACAAATTCTAGGGGATGTTCTCTGTTACCTCCTCAGGCATCAGGCATACATGTGTCTACAGACATGCATGCAGGGGAAAGAGCCACACACATAACAAAGTAAAATAATGTTATTACCTTAGCTCTTCCCACTCTCTCTCATAGCTCAGAATCAAGATGAGAAGAGGACCTACATAGAATTCCACATGTATGGATAGGGGAGACAGACTGACCTGGTCAGCCCAGGGATTGGAGCAGCTCAAAGGCAGAACCAGTGCTAGATATATTTTTGGGTTCTTTAAGCATTGAGAGAAGTGAAAACATTGCCATCCACTATATGGTCTGTAGGCCAAGGCAGAAGAAATCCTGAAGTGCAGATGCTAGAGAATGAGTTAGGCAGAACAATCCCCAGATACTGGAAACTGTGGTTATGGGGATTGAGTAAGTAAGTCAGAGTTCTCTAGAAGACTAGAACTAATATAAACGTGTATTATATAAAAGGTTTTATTAGACTGGCTTACATCTTAGGGGCTGAGTAGTCAACAATGGCTTGCTATATGCTGGAATAGATGTTGCTCAGTCCTTGAAATCATCATGTCTGATGATTAAAATTAAATTATAATTGATAATAAATATTTATCACTATTCACATTTCATGCGCTTTGTAGATACACGCAGCCAGTGGCTATGGTAATGGGCAGTACACAATACAACTGTTCCATCATCACAGAGCAGTCTGCCGTTCCGCTGGAGAGACTGCGAAGCTATTTATCGTCAATTATGGCTGCTTGACTGGGTCTACATTGCATATATTAACACTAACGAATTTTGACTAGGGAAGCTTCTCTGCCTCAGAGTGTAAACATAAACAGGGCTTTATTCTAATATACTGAAATATTTTGAATGGGTAGTAGAATGTTTCAGAGTCTTCAGAAAGTATTTCTTTCTAATACATTGTGTGTTCCCTAACAGTGTTTTGTAGAGCACAACTGGTTTCACTTGATTGGCATAACCTGTGGATTAGCTATCTACAACTCCACTGTGGTTGACCTCCACTTCCCGTTGGCTCTCTACAAGAAGTTACTGAATGTAAAGCCTAGCTTGGAGGACTTGAAGGAGCTGTCACCAACTGAAGGAAGGTAAAGAGCTAAAAGTTACGCTGATGGTGTGGCCACCCGCCCTCGTTGCTCTAGTCCGGGAGCTAAGATGGAAAGCAATATATGTGCAAGTTTGGGTGCATTCAAACACTGTAGATCACACAGTATCGAGTAAAGCATTGCCTATGTTACTGCGTAGACAAGTGAGGAAATTAAGGAGAGGCTTGGTCCTGTAGAGATGGCTCAGTAGTTATGAGCATCGGTTGCTCTTTCAGAAGACCTGTGGTTTACAACCATCTGTAACTCCAGTTACAGGGGATCCAGTGCTCACATCTGGGTTTGCACAAGCATCAGGCATGCATAGACAAACATGCAGGCAAAAATGCCCCCACACATAAAACAAATAAACCTTAAAATGGAGAGTGGGGTGGGGCATATTAACTCCCCAGGAATATTTAATAATCTCTGCTTTCATTATTTTGCACCGAAGTGGGGGAGGGGGAGAGGAAACTGAGCCTTGTCTTGGTGCAGAGATAACAGTGAGGGAGATTATTGAAATGAGAAACTTTGAAAAAAATTTATTGATAAAGTGATAGATAATTTACAAACTATACAACTGACTCTGTAAAAATTTATTGATAAAGTGATAGATAATTTACAAACTATACAACTGACTTTAGTGTATTTAGAGTTGTGTGGCCATCACTGTAGTCAGTTCTAGAATATTTTCCCCACCTGAGAAGCAACCTGGGAGCTAAAGAGATGGCTCAGTGGTTAAGAGCTCTGACTTTGCTCTTCCAGAGGTCCTGAGTTCAATTCCCAGCAACCACATGGTGGCTCACAACCATCTGTAATGGGATCTGATAGCCCAGTGTTGTTCAGTTCTGATGTGTCTTAAGACAGCTACAGTGTACTCATGTACATGAAATAATATTTAAAAAAAGAAAGAAAGAAAACCATCCTGACCTTGCTATGTTACCCTGGTCTCCGTATCATGAGTCCTAGGTAAATACCAGTCTGCCTTCCCCTCTGTCAGTCTGACTATTGTAGTTTTTGTTTGTTTTTTTGAAACAAGGTTCCATTATGTAGCCCTGACTGGTCTGCAACTAACTATGCAGATGGAAGGTGTCTTCAAACTCACAGTCTTTGCCTCCTGAGTGCTGGGATTAAATATGTGTGCTATCATGCCTACCTACTCTGGATATTTTTTTAAAAATGGAATCATAAGTGTTGTTCAGTTTATCTATTTCATTTGGTATGTTTCCCAGATTTGTCCTGTTATAACATGAATTAGTGGTTCATTTTTCAGACTGGTAATACTCCATGGTGCACCATTCTTTGGTCTACCACACCACTGTGTGTTAGCCTACTGTGTAATACTCCTTTGTACATATACATCATATTTTGTTTCTCTGTTCTTCAGTTGATGGACACTTAGAATGTTTCCGCTTTGGAACTACTGTGAACAGTGTTACTGGGAACATTTATATATACAGGTTTATGTGTAGGCATAAACTTTTGTTACTTTGATGTTCGCCTAGGAATGGCATTACTGATTCATATACTAATTCCATATTTAGCTTTTAGAGGGGCTGTCAGAATGCTTTTCAAAGTAGTCAAGCCCTGCTTTTATGTTACTCTAATTTCTTTGCATAAGTGCCCCCTTTTTCTTGAGTTCCTCTGTGTTGCTTTTGGGTCGCAAACAAACACACAGCTGGCTTCAGAGGAAGGGAAAGGAGGGAGGGAGGGAGGGAGGAGGGAGGGAGGGAGGGAGAGTGGCTTCTTAGGGGAAGTGGTGCTGGTTTAAGTTGGAGCAGGGGCTGCTGGTATAGCTCGGTTCCACCATGTTTGTGTAGCATCCCAAAGCCTCTGAGTTTTCAGTTCAGCACTATAAAGCAACAAGCCTATCTGCCACAGTAGTGAACATCTGTAGTCCCAGCATGCAGGAGGTTGGGGCAGAAGAACCAGGAGCTTAAAACTCACTTCATTTCACAGCTGGTTCAAAGCAATAATATCTCAGAAAATAGTGTGTACTGAGCTTAGGGGTATAGCCTAGGTTTAGTCCCTAGTGCCAGAGGGGTGGAACCCCAAAAGCCAAAAAAAAATTACTTAAAAGATGAAAGGAGAAGTTTCTAAGATACCCTCTAGAAAAGAGACTGCCATGCTTACCTAGGATACTTAAGAATTCAGGAATAGTGGAATGGGAGCACCGAGAAACTTAGAATACGAAAAGAAGTGGAGGAGACACAACAGGCTGGATTTATTTTGGTTGCTGAAGAGAAAGTTGCAGTAAGAGATGTGGCTGCTCTTTGCTTTGCAACCTTGTCTGAAAAGTGGATATTTTGAGGTGTGGTTTTGGCTGGATACCTGGTGCTAGACTCCGGTTCCACGGAAGGAACTTTTCCTTCAGGTGGCTCTTTGGTTTGCTTTCTCTGCAGTCCTTCCTCATTGCTGACTCACCCCATTGTTTTGACATCATCTCACACAGCCACAAGGCTTTGCATAACCTTCGAGGAGAGGCAGAAGGAAGTAGAGCACAGCAGGTCTGACGTGCAGAGCTTGCCTGTCACTTCCTAGGCAGAGGCTGGTGTGTGGCATTTTAGATGTTTTCCTCAGAAGCCTGCCATGTTAATGATTTGACCCAGCAAGAGGAAAGCTGGGAAAAGTACCATTGTGTAGTCTCTCTCAGAAGGAAAGGTATTTCCTTTTTATATATAAGTATTTATGAAAAGATAAAACTTCCCAAGATCCTAGCTCTTCGGGTGACCCAGTGTAATACCGAATCGAATCTTCTCTTCAGAGGCTTTGCACTGCCCTTTATTTCCTGCAGCCACACTTAAGCTGCTGTTCACACCTACCAAGCAGGTGCTACTTGCTTTTCCAATTCATTCTTTTTAAGGTATTCGTTTGTGAATAATGTGTGTGAGATCTTCTCCATTGCACCTGCGCAACAGGGGTTCATTCATTCCAGGGTTGATGCTTCTGAAAGCCTCTATTATTTGCTCGTTTTGTGTTTTTTAGTGGTTTCATAAGTACAGTCTTGTGTCATGTTTTCCAAACCCTCCTTTAAGAGTGGAAGCAACTGCTTTAAGTGTCTTTTCTGTCTGTTTCTGGGGGTTGTTTTGTTCCTCATCAATTTTAGGACTGGGTATTGAACTAGGAACTGTAGTGTGCTGGTCGAGCCACACCCACCAATCCCAAAGGTCTCTTTTTTAAATTAGTTTTATTGGAATTGTATTTGAGATTTTGGACCTTAGGAATTTTAGTTTAGACATTAGGGATCCTGATGTTTGAGGATTTCAACATTTGGAATTGTGGTTTGGGTGATCAGGTCCCATCTGGATAAGGTGACTGTATGAATAACTTTTCTTTTGTGGTGATATAAAGTCATGAAGAGCTTTCTGGGCTTCCAGTTTCAGAGAGCTAGGAGTCCGTCCTTGCAGGGGTGCACAGCAGCAGGTAGCAGACATGGTGACAGGGACAGCTGGGAGCTTATGTCTCAGCCCTCAACCAGGAAACAGACACAGCAGACTGGGGATCATAGTGGCTTTGAGACTTCCGAGTTCCCCAATGATACTTCCCCCAGCAAGGCCACACCTTCTAAACCTAACCAAACAGAGCCACCAAGTGGGGACCAAGTGACTTTGTAGCCTTTTTTTTTTTTTTTTTTTTTTTTTTAATGGCATTAGGATTATTCTCCCAATGTATGGGGGCAAAACCAGTCTATGGGGCCGTTAGAGTACCTTGTTCTTGTGTACAGTAAGCATGTATACAGTAAGCAGTGCTAAGGAGGAGCAAACATAAGTGTGTCACAGATAAACCCATCTTGGTTCCTTTGTCAGTTTAGGGATATATGTCAGGAGGGATGGGAGTCAGTACGTCTGCTCCTTTAGCCCCCTAAGGTTTGGGTACATGGCTTTCTATTTTCTGAATTTTTATTCACTATAGACTTTTCTTTTTTAGTTTCCTTGGCAAATAGCCTGGAGGTAAATGAGATAGAGTCATGATTGCAACGTTTGATGTGCTTCTTTTCCTTTACTTCCGTGACTAGGAGTCTTCAAGAGCTTCTAGATTATCCTGGCGAAGACATCGAAGAGACCTTTTGCCTCAACTTCACGGTATGCACTCCTGAATGTATGACTGTGGCTGTTCTTCATGGTGATGGCAGGTCATGATTAACATTAGCTTTCACAGAACAGCAGAACCAGAGACTTTCAGCCAGCATATCTTGAATTCAGTAAATGTGTTACAGAGAGGAATCTGTTTATCTGTGCACTTAGGAAAACTGCCAGAACATTGGTCTTCTTTTCACATTTCTACAGCTCGTGTCACTCTCTCTTTGATTCCTTTACTCCATGGCTTATAATGTTTTTAAGATGTTAATTTTTTTTTGTGTGTGTGTGTATGGAATAGAGTTTATTCAGGGCATGGGAAGGGGAGTTGAGGAGGTAGTAAAGCAGAGAGAGAGAGAGAGAGAGAGAGAGAGAGAGAGAGAGAGAGAGGAGAGAGACTGGTCGGAACATGTGGAGAGAGAGCAGGGAGGAGAATGGGGAGAGAAGGGACAGATAGGGTGAGAGTAAGAGATTAAGAGGATAAGAGAGTAAGAGCAAGATGTTGATATTTTCTGACTCCGATTTTTATCCTACCCCGGATTTCTGGTAAACATGGTTATGAAATTATATGTATTCCTAATTTCTCCTGAATCCTTTGGGTTCTAGAGTGGCAAATGTTTAGTTAACAAGAAATGGAAACACATCTTTTTCTGCTTTGAAGGTGTGCCGAGAAAGCTATGGGGTGATAGAACAGAAGAAATTGATACCCGGGGGAGACAGAGTGGCCGTGTGCAAGGACAACAGGTTAGTCCTGACCTTGGGCTGATGAAGATGAGGGTGTTTTACTTTCCTGAAGTTTGGTGTATTAAACTAGGATTAAAATTATATTTTAATTTCTCTATAGAGAAGGTGAGGGGAATAGAGCAGGAACTTGAAGATTGTAGAGAATTTTTAATGGCAGGGCAAGCCAAGGAATTTGGTGGATATCTGTTTAGCTACAGATCTGCATCCTTTTGGCTTTGAAGCTGAGTAAGTCACTAAGTCACATACACTGTTTGCTTTTAGATATCTCATCTATAAAGCAAAGATGATAAAAATCACCCTTCGTATCTCATGGGATAGTCCTGTGAATCCTGTAATATATAGAAAACTATTTTGAATGAAGGTATTTGAATTACAAAATGAATGAACAGCACAGGGTTTCTCCTATCTAGCAGAATGCGTAGTGCTAAAATGCTATATAAATATGTATTGAACAAATAAAAACTTTCAGTGTGTAGGAGAAGCTGACTCAGAGCCCTTGGTGCTATACTTTCACAACTAATTGCTTTTCAATCCTGAAAGTTGTCAGGATTTCCACCTCACAGTAAACAAGCAATTAACTCCATTCCAGACAGCAGCTCTGTGCTCATTAACCCAGCTCAGTTGTGATCTGCACTGTTGTGATGATGAGACTTTTTTTTATCACAGTTACTACAAATAACCTGAGAAAAATAACCTAAAGAATAAAGGTTTTGGCTCACAGTCAAACATAAGCTGGCGAAGCGTCGTGGCAGCAGGGTATGGTGCAGGGAAGCCACCTCTTCCATGGGAGCCAGACATACAGAGAGGCTATAGGAGGACAGGAGCAAGATTCATCCTTCAATGATGAGCCCTAGTGGCCTACTTCCTCCATTAGGGCCACCTCCTCTCGGCCCCATTAATATGAACTCTGTAACGGGTAAACCCATTGGTAAAGTTGGTACTGTTGTTATTCATCTCAACACAAGCTAGGGACTAAACTTCAACACACACGCCTTTTGAAGGTACAGTTCAGATGTGGCTATCTGAAGACTCATTTTGGGACTTACTCCTCAAAAATATCTTCAGAGACCCCAAGCCTTGGGTTCCTTTACCTGTGCTTCTGAGTGACTGGCCTATAAATGGAGTTTCCTCTATGCCCACCCTTCCCATAAAGATTAATTTGTTTGAGTCACGGAACTCAGAGAAATAGTCACTTGTGTGGGATGCCGATGAAGAGACACGCAAGTTGAGGGAAATGAGCTTTTGTGTCTCCAAATCTTGTCTGGTTTGGGTTTTATAGAGTCTTCCCTTGTGTATCCAATCCTAATAGAGTGAGTGGGGAAACTCAGCAAGGTGTACTTGTATGGTTCTCAGACTGTGTTACATTCTTAGTGTGGATCAGAATCCCTTCTGAAGTGGGTATCTTATCATCTGTTATTACCCAGGCAGGTCAGAGTATGGCAGAGACAATAACCCAGGACCTTAGGTCAAAACAAAACAACACATACACATCCCAGAATGTCTCAGTGGTGACTTAACTATTTTTAAGGTGAGATTCGTAATTCAGGTTTGAAGACTTAGCTGAGTTTTTCAGGATGAATCTCAGTCCCTGGGTTATCTTGTGAGAAGGAGGTAAATATTTTGTTTTATTTAGTTTTATGTTGAACAGTTATAATCTGCACATTCATCTACAAACACTGGATGTTTGCTGTGCGCCCAGCATGTTGCAGACCATAGGAGATGACTAGTTTCTATCCTTCCTTCGATGTGAGAGTCGAGAATGTACACAGATAAGTGACAGATCATAGTATATGGTATATGAGTTAAATGTCAAGTGCCATGGAAGTAGGAGAGAAGCAATGGACTTTTTATAAGGCATTTAGGAGTGTAGATGTTGGGCCATAGTTTAGGCTGGTGAATGTGTGAGTCAGAATTTCCCGGGTTGATAGAGGATGGAGATTATTAAGAATTCGTGAGTGGGCCAGGATGTGGTGGGCGTAGGAGGTCTATAGTGAAGACTGGCAAAGCCTGGAACGGGGCTCGGATTGAAAGATAACTGGCCTCAGATTAGAAAGATAGCTTTAATGACCTTATAGAATTAGACAGAGTGTACAGAGACCTGAGAGGAGGCCATTGAGCTAGCTCAGATAAAGAATGGCAAGGGCCAGGGTAGAAGTTGTAGAAATATCAAGTTGATAATACATGAATGGCACCAGTAGTAGGTGTCTGATTATGTGTGAGTAAGGCTCGAACTGGTAACCGTGCCACAGTTTCTGATTTGGGTAGCTATATAATAGATAACAGACTATAAGTAAAGGTGGTTCGTCAAGGGAAGTTCTGTTTTGAATCTATCTATTACTTTGGCTGTCTGGCTGATAATACCTAGGGAGTTATTTAAAGCAGCAAATTGGCGTGGGTCTCAGGAAAGGAGGATCATTAGAAATCTTCGGTTATGCCTGCCAGCCTCAGTTGACAGTGACTTTGAAGTCACTTGAAGTGGGAAATTGATAGAAATGTTAAAAGAAAATACACATTTTTTAGGAGGACCTGTATAATTAGATTGCAAGTCAAGCCACTTCGGTGAGAATTTCCGTGTTGTTGCCACCCTCGTTGGCCATCAGTAGAGCTTGTGTGAGAAAAGCAAGGGGCCTGGAGGATGAGAAAATGCTTTTCTCCAAGGGGGAAGGCTGTGAGTAAGGGAAGCTGGACACAGGGAAGCAGGGCTTCAATTAGGCTGCGAGTTAAACTGTAGAATCACAAGATTTTATTTGTAAGTATTGACCCCCCACACACTCACAACCCACAGCTCTCACTTCAAAGTGAATAAGAGATAGCTTATTCTAGAGCCCAGTTTAAGTGACTGTGGCTTAGAAACATGGTGCTAGGTTATCACAGGTTCCACGTTCCCATGTGGAGGCAGTTGTACTGCAGCGGAACAAGGAAGGTCATAAACTGAGGCAACTTCAAAACACAGCGGTGTAAGCATCAGGCTAGGGACCTACAGCCTTCCACCCTTTCCGTATCACTGCGGTTCTCACAGAAAGTTTCTGCAGGCACAGCTTTTCTTTGGATTCTTGTTTACCTACGAAATCTGGAGAATTTTAATTCCTAAGCTGACTTCAGGCTTTAGTTCTCCTACTCTAAATAATTGTGAAGCTGCTGACAGAGAACCTGTGACAAGTGATCCACCTTTATTTCCTTCCTTTGAAAAGAGAAAGAGATGATAGACAAGCTGATAGTCTTACTTTTTATTGACTTATTTTTATTGAGGCATTTTTACAAAAGAGCTAGAAGCTAGTGCAGGTTTGATAATCTTTTTTTAACCTAATATATTCCGGATCAAGCACCACAGCTTCCTGTTTTCATGCGTGTGGATATTTTCATAGACTTCAGCAGCTGAGCATCCCCAATCTAGAAATATAAACTCAGAGACATGATAAGCAACATGTTGTATTGGAGTTTCAGATGCTGGAGCATTTTACTTCAGGTTTCAGGATTAGGGTTCTCTTTGCATGGTATCTTATAGCACACAGTGATCTCTTCTGTAATATGAACCTTCCAGTCAATCTAGGATGTTGTCTTTGGAAAGTGTTAATCCTGCTGCCAGAATATTATATACACAGCAAAAATGGCTTTAGATGATAGTTACCTTGGTATCTTTGTCGTTCTACTGCAATGTATGAGCATGACCGTGGTGACTCTTATAAAAGAAATCCTCTAACTGGGGGCTTGCTTACAGTTTCAGAGGGTTAGTCATGTTCCTTATGTGGCAGGAAGCAAACAGACATAGCCCTGGATCTGTAGTTTGAGAGCTCTCCATCTTGATCTGCATCCAGTAGACAAAGGAAGAGGGAGAGGGAACGTGTGTGTCTGAGTGTAGCATAGTCTTTTAAAACTTCAAAACCCATTCCCAGTGACACATTTCCTTCAACAACTCTGCAACTCCTAATCCTTCCCAAAGAGTTCCACTTACTGGGAACCAAGCATTCAAACAATGAGACTATGGGGGGTCATTCTCATTCAAACCACCATGTTTGGCTGTGGAAGTCTAGATTTGACTTAAATGATTTTGCAGTCATTAAAAATCTGTATTGGATAAGGGACCAAAAAAGCAGGTATTTTTATTAGCATTATAGTTTATCCTCAGGATATTTTTCCTTTGCAAGAACGGGCTTATTTGTGGCAAATTTACAAAGCAAGTATTGCTTACAGTTTGGTTCCGGTTCTTCTCCTTTACTCCTGATTTTGGTCACTGTGTTATAACAGATGCATGTGCATATGTAGGTACATATACAGCTATATGATATATGGTGACATTTTGGTTTATGACCAAATGCAGGAACAACACCTACAGAACAGAATACATGAGAGTAAACAAGTATGTCACCGGGTTTTATATTTGTCATACTCTACTTTCTATAATTATTTTAGAGTGTTGTTGATATCCAAAAAGCACAGCTCTCACCCCAAAGGGAGTAAGAGTTTATTATACAGCCAAAGGAGTGACCAGTTTATGGTAAGCATGAAGTTCATTAAACCAGGTTCCATGTTTCAATAAGGAAGTCAAAAAGTACATTACTGGAAACCTCAGAGAGATGGGTTCCAGCAAGATGGGGGAATATCTCCTGTAGGCCTCAGATGCTGTCTGATGACCTCTGTCTGCTAAGTTAATCCATCCCAAAGGAGGTTTTTTTCTCTTAATCACAGAATGGTAGGCCCAACAGTTTGCTAATCACAGGATGGTTTAAGCCAGGATTAACTGTAATTAGGCAGTGGACATATTCTAACCGCACCAGACCACTGACGTTCAAATCAGTAGTTCAGATTTGCAGACGCAGCTTCTTTCTGGGAATTCTCATTCTCAGTGATAACTGGCAGCCACCTTCAGCATCAGGTGTGTGTCTCTCTAGGCCTGTGTAAGGACAGACTTTGAAGGTCACAGAGTGACAAAATATCCTATGAGTGTGTTTCATACAGGGCATCCGCAAGACGTGTGACTTTATAGTCTTTCATAAGGTGTCTTACTGTTTGTATTAACTTAGTCTTAGACAAGCGTGTGTGTGTGTGTGTGTGTGTGTGTGTGTGTGTGTGTGATTTGTTGGAAATTAACACTGGGATAGACAGCAGCCTGAAAAGGGGTGATGGAATATTTCATTCATGTTCTGGTTAGTCTCCACAGGGCCATGTGCGCTCTTGAGGAGAAAAAGCAACCCAGCTCAGGACAGCTTCCAATATAGTCAGTGGTTGCGACAATTTTATGCACTTAGAAATCTTTTTCATACTGTTATAAAATCATTTCTCTCATACCTTCCTTATTTAGCAGACATTTCTCTGAATCAACAGTTCAGTTGAGTCAACAGTTGCAAGATAAACTGTGTGGGAATACTGCAATAAAACTGTTTAATCAGGGAGATAAGCTGTTCTCATAGGCCACCGGAACTGGGCTCCGGAAGACGTAATTGCTGTCCTCTAATGTGAAGACAGAGAGGTCATGTTAAACCTAGGTGCTAGCCTACCAACACTTGGACACTAGGAAATGGGGGAGAAGGGACACACACACATGAAAAGGTGTTTTGTGGGGTGATGGAGAAGCCCGAGTTGTTCAAACAAAGAGGAGTGGGGCACTGCTGGGAGAAGTTTCACTGGTACAGCTGACTCAGCACAGGTGGGGGGTTAGGCGAGAAGGTAGGTTTCCATTCTCTGGTGCTGAGAAGTCTTGCTTTTCAGTTGCTGGTCTCCCTTTGACATCAGTGCTACTCTTACAAAATGCCTACTGTGGGATGCTGTAATGGTACCAGAAAGATTGTTCACAAATCTAAGAGCAGTCACAAGGCAGGACCCACAAACTCCATTCGCTCTCCTGCACTCTCATAACGCCGGTCTCTTTTTTTTTTTTTTTTTTTTTTTTTTTTTTTTTTTTTTTTTTTTTTTTTTTTTTTTTTTTTTATTATTAACTTGAGTATTTCTTATATACATTTCAATGTTATTCCTTTCCGGTTTCGGGCAAACATCCCCCCCCTCCCCTTCCTTATGGGTGTTCCCTCCCACCCCTCCCCCATTGCTGCCCTCTCCCCAACAGTCTAGTTCACTAGGGGTTCAGTCTTAGCAGGACCCAGGGCTTCCCCTTCCACTGGTGCTCTTACTAGGATATTCATTGCAACCTACGAGGTCAGAGTCCAGGGTCAGTCCATGTATAACGCCGGTCTCTTGAGTGGTTCCTGAAGCTGCAGGGATTTCACACTACCAGTGAGCGAGCAGGCCGTTCTAGAGCAAACATGACCTGCAGTTCTCGAACCCAGCTTATTCCTTTCACTGTTCCAAGGCCATCTCCCACAGGCTGAGGGCTCAAGTTTCCACACTCCTGTGACCCCTGTCAGGTGTCAATTGGGAGCCTCAGGTTGGCTTCACCTTGGCTTCTGACTGACTAGCTGGTAAATTAAAGTTCCTATAACCCACTACCTTCGGTTCTATTGCTATACTTCAGCTGCCCACACGTTTCGGGGACAGACACTTGCCTCTGCCGGTTTGTTGTGACAATGTTACACTGGATACACAGGAGAAGATGCCTCAAGAGGTACGGTCTGGAAGAAGCGTGTGTCCCTCAGGTTGCATCTCTCTAGGAACTCCCGCGTGTTCGACTGTCCAGTAGCTATTCAAACTCTATCCTTTTGGGGTCTCATAGACAGTTCATTGTATAAGCATGGAAGCCTGACCAATGGTAAGGAAATTTTAGTGGATAAGATGGTGCAGTCTAATGCTAGTGTACTGAGTAGGGAAACCCAGTGAGGCCTATTCAGGCTTTTCCTGGGCTTTGTAGAATTTCTTCATCTAGAGTATAAGGTAGAAGCCCTTGAAATGGACTTGTGACCTTTTATAGGACAAGGTTAGTTAAAGAATTACGGGTTGTTGCCCCCCCTCCCTTTGTGTAGCAAACACGTGTGTGTGTGTGTGTGTGTGTGTGTGTGTGTGTGTGTGTGTGTGTGTGTGTGTATGGAACCCTGGGCTCTGTCACTAGTAAGATGTTTGGATCAAAGTACCAGAGGAATACAAATTCCATTCAAATGAGTTGCATGCATCCAAAGACAAGCACTTCTGTGGCCACTTGCTGGTGTCTACCTAAGCCAGGTCTCTCCTTAGTGGTGGTAGTGGTGGTCACATCTGGATGAAACCGTACTACGTCACTCCTGAGATTAAGTATTTTTTGTATTCTTTAGTATGTGTTATTACCACTGATGGAAAAGAAAAGACCTTAAGTTGGTGCGGTTAAATTCCAGCTTTGTTCTAAAGGGCATCTAAATGCTATAGAAAGGACCTAAGAATGGAGCTGTGGCTCTAAATGACTTCTCTTGACGCCTCATGGACGTTGGTGAGGGCTAAGTTATGTTTGCAGTAAATGGTTACAGGAACAAAAGGTAATGAAAACACCAGTCCCACTCCCGGACTGCTCTCCTAAGGACAGCATGTAAACCTTCCCACTTGGCAGGTGATGGAATTGAAACAAAGAATTACATCATTTGGCCAGCTCTTCAGCTAGAAGAAAAGGACCTGACTCGGGGCCTGTGCTCCAGGAGTTGTACCCTGCCACTGAGAGCTCACAGCGGAACTTGAGAGTTCCTGTCCTCTCCTCCAGGGCAAAAGAAATAACTGAACGGTTTACTGTGTCTCCTCTCAGGCAGACGACAGTTTCCTAAGAAGAGAAAGCTGGTATAGTTAGGCGCATACTATAAATGTGTGAAATTGAATGCCTGGATGCTGAACTAGGGAATACAGTGCATGTTTAGCATTTAAGATGTGGTAAAACCTTCATGAGCAGCTCATGCCTTTGATCCCAGTGCTGGAGAAGTATAGCCAAGCAAATCTTTGTGAGTTTGAGGCCAGCCTATGTAAGTGAGTTCCAGGGCAGGGCTTGAGCTGTCTTGAAAAAATAAAAACAATCAATCAGTCAAACAAAACACCAACAACCGCCTCATGGGTATGTGTCATTCTGTGTAGTCTTCTATGTAAATGTGTTTTCTTTGGCTCTTTGCTCTGTTTATATATATATATATTTTTTAAAATCACCCTTTCTCTATTCTTTGAGCCCTCCCCCATTTTTATCAAAAGTGTTATAAATATCTTTTGTATAAAAAAAGGATTATTTTTGCCTTTAAAAAAATGCATTTTTAAGGATCAGATTCCAAGGATAAATTTGAAAGTATGCCATTTTGAATCTGTTGACAAATATTTTTGCTGGGTTGATTCTTATTAACGAATTATACCAGGTTATTCATCCTTATCAGTGTACAAGAATCCCCATTTCACTCCATCCTCACAGTATCTTCAAAATATTTGCATTTGTTTCATACATAGGGTACTTTAAAGATTCTTCACAGCACTGATCCGTTCAAATGGCTGTGTGAACTTCTAAAATATTTTCAAAAATACGCTTTAGAGGTCGTGTTTGCACAACACTGCACACATCTGAAATTGCTGCTTTAAAAACAGTTTGTTTTATGTTCTATGAGTTTCAGCTCAAAAAGAAAACAGCATCTGTTTCCATGCTTGTACGTTTGTTTCCATGTATGTGTGTGCGTGTGTACGACCCTTCAGACAGGCAGAGCTGAGGCACCAAGCTTACATTGTGAGCCTTGAAGTGCTGCAGCTTCCTGTGTCACACTCTTGAGATCGTGCACTGAATAGATAATGTACGCCGCTGGCTGGTTACATCCGGTTGCTGGGCCTGGCTGGCCTGTCAAGGGTTAAAATGGTTTACTGCAAAGCAGTATTTTACTTGCCTGGAGGAGATGGTGTCCTGTGGACACTGCAGTGCAGCTGTGACGCACTTCAAATAAGCAGCTCAGGAGATCCACGTTTAGGATCAGCTCAGTGAGGAAATGAATTGACCTCCATCCTAAACATCCCTGATGGACATGCCTATAAAATATAGTATGTATGTCATATAAAATAGTGCCTGCCAGCCACGGCACACGGTTGTGACATGTGTGTCTCCAGCCTTGTCAGAGCTCTGCCTCACCTCGATCTGGGCGTAGCAACAAGTCTCCCTCCCCAGCATCTCTTCTTTTCAAAACAATCAGCTGGGGTTCTTTATGTAAATCTCTACTGGTTATATTTTAATTTTATGTAAATATCTGCCAATTTTATTTTCATTTTAGTAGTGTAAAATAATTTTATTTTCACTGTATTTTAGTAGTGTATTTAGTACATGATTTGTCAAGCTATTAAGATCTTTGACTTTCTGTCGTCTATATCTGTTACAGATATAATTTGCAGTACTAATGTTTGCATTTGAAATGAGTGTAAATATCCAAGATTTGATTGTTTTCTGATTTTTTTTGTCTTGTCATGTCTGTTTATTTCTTTTGGCTGTATGTGTCCTAATCTCAGCCTTTCTGTACCTAATAATTGACAAATATTTTATGTATTTTCTTCATTAAAAATGTTTCCTTGAGTCAAAGTCTAACTTGTTTCTGAATTATTGAAAGCTGTCTTAGCTATTCTGATGGATAAACAGCATAAAAATTATATTAAATTCCAGATTCTACTTGGGCTTTGAATTGAGTTGTGATAAATTATAAATTAATTTTGGAAGAATTTATATTCTGTGATAATCTTCTAAATCAGGGATTTTTTTGTGAAATCCCATATTTTTTATATGCATCACACACATTTTTATTATAGGCTAGCTTATGTTTATATATGTATATACTATTTTTAGTATAAAAGAAACCTTATATATTTTAATGCCTTGATTATTTATTTTTATATATTTACCTGACAACCAGTCGATTCAAACTTGCATCTAATTGTTTTCTAGTTTATTCTTTTGGGTTTTCTATATCTAATAATCATATATCTAGAAAATAAATTTCCCAATGTTTAGACCCTTTATTTATACTTAGTTATTTTTTAATTCTTACTAGACCTAGAGAAATATTAAGTGACAGTCCTTCCATTTCTGAAGATGAGTGAATGTTAATTTTCATTACCCTTTTTTCTTATTAAAATAATCATATGATTATGATGACCATAATTTATAATACACACTTTCAGTTGGATTGGTCTGACCGAAAAGATGGTTACCACTACCTTAGAGTTGTTCGTAGCCATCTGTTGTCATTAGCAACAGGTTAGCACTGCCCCCACCCCCCACGTCATCATCAGATTTTGCTGCAGTGTAATTAACCCTTGCAGCAAATGGAAAAGAATGGCGTCGTTGCGTGTATATGTGTGTGTGTGTGTGTGTGCATGTTTTTGTGCATATGCACGCACATTCATATTGTCACATTAAATTCTTACCTTGTCTGAGAGCAAATTAAAATCAGGCTTTATATGGAGGAAACCCAAACAAGACAGTTTTTGAATGTCTTATATTTCTGGATTACAAGCCACATCCTTTTCTGATAATAAGGAATCACCAAGGTAGAAATTAAAAAAAAAAAAAGCTACCATTTTCTCCTGCATAGCAGGGGAGGGAGAGAGTTGAGTTTTCTATCAGGATCTTTTGTCTTTATTATAACAATAATAGCTGGGAATTATTCCTAGGTGTCAGACGCTGCTGTGTGGGCTGAAGTGTAGTAACTGATTTTCTCTTCATAATAATTGCGAGGAAGGGACTGTTGCCACCCACTTTTATAGATGACGATACAAGCAGTCAGAATAACAAGGTTTTTTTATTTTTGAAAATACTGTTTTGTTAACACCACAGTGGTAAACAACTTTACGTTTGTGTTTCTTTACAGAACATTGATTCACAGATAGTTCAAAACCCACAAAGAAGCTAAAGGCCTTTACACTAAATGTCTTTTCCCAAAAGTCTTCCCTTTATGCCATTTTGTCCTCAAGCAATAAAATTTGATTATGCACCATTTAATAAGTCACATTTACATAGCAAAATAATGAAGGCACAGCTAATACAAGCAAACTTAAACCCTTCCTATTTCTGAGCTGGGGTTGGGGATACACACTTGGGTTGGTTCTTCAAGTATATACTTTTTTCCAAACATTAGCTTCATTGAGGGGTTCTGATGGTTTTCACAGCTACTTGCTAAAAGCTACAAGACAAAAAGACTTCACAAAGTCAAACTAGGCAACACTGGATACACATGCTTTACAGAATTGCTACATTCTACATCTCTTCAAGTAAATTATATTTCTAAAATGCTACAAGGGAATTTAATACTTAAAACATTTGGGGTAATTTTTACGATTTTGTAAACAAACACTACCAAGAAAACAGATAACATGAGACCATTACAGATGAACACTTGTTGACAGTATTATACATGGAATACACCCTTATTTTTGGAACCGTGTTCTTTCTGTAAATTCAAATATTCAAAACATTTTTCACAACTTGAAATGGCAGTTTTTCTAGCCACATAAACAGTAAATGCTGTCAGTCCAGCCTTCCTCCATGCCTTGTCTCCTCTGGAGTGTAAAGCTGATGTCTGGGTTTGCAAAAGCAAAAGTCTTAAAGATGACGTCGTTCTTGGGTTCCTCTTCCTCTGCGCTGGGAAATGTAAAGAAACTGAAGAATTAAGCATTGAGAAGAGTTCTGTCTTAGCTTGGGTGTTAAGGTGTAGTGTGATGAATGGATTTCAACGTGTGACGCACTTTATTTTCCATCTAACTGACAACCTTTCATCCGTCTCAAGTCTGGTTCTCACAGAAGAGCAGGGAGAGAAAAAAATAAGTTTAATTAGGCCGTTTTAAAACAAAACAAAAAACATCTTTTGCATCTGTTTTACACAAATCAAAGTTAGATTAGAAATGGGCTAGCCAGAATCTACTTGATTCAATTTAATTTTTGGAATGTTAGAATAGATTCACATTGTATTTTGGGCAAATTCTGAGCCTTTTAAAGTCTCCCGACATCGGAAATAAAAGGGGCAGGGGATTTGTCACCTGTCAGCTGCTGTGCTCACTTCTCGGCAAAGTCGGGACCCCCAGTTGCGCCAGCTGCAGCCTCCTCCTCTTCCTCCTCCTCCTCATCTTCTTCTTCCTCGTCGTCTTCATCATCCTCTCCCTCCAGGGTCCACGCGCAGCCCTCCATCTCTCCGGTGAGTTCCTGGATCTTGGCGAGTAGGGGCTTGTAGATATCATTGTACTTCTTCTCCAGAGCCTGGAATTCCTTGTCAAATTTCGCCTCGATCTTATCGCAGCGCTTCTGCAGCTTTTTGAGCGCCAGAACCCGGCACTTGACGGGATTGGGCAAGCTCTCGATAAAGTCGTTTTTGGGCTTGGGCGCATTCTCCGCGGGGGCCTGGGGCTCCTCGGCCGCCGGTGCAGTGGCACTGTCACCGGTTGCTGCATCCTCGCCACCCTGAGCGCCCTCCATTACCTCGTCCTCGGGGCGGCTCTCAGCGGGTCCCTGCTTCTCGGGGTCGGCCATCGCTATTGCTTGGCTCAGCTGGGCTTGTTTGCCGCAGTGGTCTGGTGGTTGCGCAGTCTGCGACTGAGCTGGTCCAGAGAGGTCCTGCAGCTGTGACTGCGGCTGGTCCAGAGTGAGTCTGAGGATGCGGCAAACGCTGACGGCTGTGGTGACGTCCGCGCGGCCGCTTCGCGGCTCGCGGCAAGTGAATGGCTGCTCACTATCAGCTGATGGCTGTGCGCACACACTGCACCAAATTGTTGCTATGCTGCTATCTCCGAGGTCTCTAAAGCCTGCCACTTAGACACCCAGCCCTCAACATCCGCCCCCACCCCTGCAGAACTGGCTGGAACCAGATCGAGGCTGAGACTGTATTTTTCCATACCTGTTTGTACAGCCTCCATCTGTTTACTGTGTGCTCCCCCTCCCATCTCAGCTCTCCAAAATCCGCAATGCATCTGCCCAATCTTGTCGGAAATGCGCCATAGCTGATGCTGGTCAGCCTCGGCTATGGGTACATTTCCAAATCTTAAATGCGTCTTAAATTCACTTCCAAAGCACAGAAATGTGGGAGAACCATTTTCCTCCTTCTCTTTCGCAGACCTGCAGTGCGTGTATCTGGGCTGACCATTTTGGGTTCCTAGAGCAGCCAGTCAGACATCTCTGTTGAACCTAGTTACATATATCCTAGTGGCAAATTGTGTCGGGAGGGACCTTGGAATTGCTTCTGTAAGAGTTTGCGTGGCAAATTTCCACGCTGTGAGTACTCTGGTAATGTTACCCACTGAAGAGTCCACACAGGTGCCTATGAAAAGAAAGCGAGGGTAAATAGAAAAAAAGGCAAAGCCCTTGGAATGTCCAACCGTGTGACACTATGAAAAAACGCCGTCATGTACAGATGTGTAGGGCCAAATTCAGCTTCTTTTTGAGAGGCTCACTTCTTCCTGAGAGCAGGTAAAAGCTGGGCGAAAGAGGTCATTTTAACACATCTTGAAAAGCATGTGTTTGGTCCTCCTCTTCCTTAGGGACCCACAGATGCTTCGGCAGCCATTTGTCACCAAACACTTCACAGTTAACCATCTGTTCTTTGAGTCTGCTTGTGGCTTGTCTGTGAGAGCATTTGGAAAAGACCATAAACATCAAAGTCGTGTTTTCTGATAATGAAGTGATCTTTTATTTTTTACCCATTCAAGCCAGAATTAGAGAACCCAAAATGGTCTGCGCAGATTTATTTATTTCGTTTTATTTATTTACTTGGTTAGCTGGTCCAGTCTAACTTTAAATTTCTGATCATGATGGGTGTGAGCTCCAGGTCCTTGCTGCCTCCTTAGAGCTTCTGAAATAAAGAGCAGAGCAGAAATTTTCGGTGGTTCCTAGAGGAAACATTCATTACTGTTTAGGTCCATTTTTCTCTGTTTGGGTCTTGCAAGAATTTTACACACATGAATTCCATAAGAGATTTCTATCTTTTGGTTCTTACGTATATCAAATTAATTATATGTAAATCTTTTAGTGCTCTATTGCCTCAATTATATGTAAATCACAGAGTAAGCACTGGATTTTTTTATGTAAAACTATTGTTTTAATATGCAAAAATAGTAATGCAAAAGGTCTTTCAAAAACAAATACCTTTGTCCCTCTGATCAAAGAAAGTAAATATGTTTTTAACGTACTTATGAGCCCTTTCATTTGTTTTACTTCCCTCCCCCTTATCCTTTTTTACATTATATCTTTGTCTTTATCTGTTGATGGAATAGTTGCACACTCCATAGTCTGCCAGTTCTATCATTCCGACCGTGTGCTTCTGGGAATCGGTCTTCAGGCTTAGGATCAAATGGCTTATCTGCTGAGCCACCTTCCTAGCCCTCTTTTAAGACTTTTTCACTCACAAGATCCTAAAACTTAGATTAGGCTGTTAGTAAAGCCCAGCATTTGGGGAGTGTTTCCACAAGCAAATGTGTTAATGTAAGCTCTGTCTAATTAAGAAGAGAAGAGTAACTACTCCCCTAAAATACCCTTGGGGCCTTTCCCCTACAGTGCATGTGACACATTGATCTATATACTGTCTTAGTAATTCTGTTCTCTTGTTTTGTTTCTGGAGGCTGTCCTGTAACTCTCTCTGTAGACAGGCTGGCCTCAAACCTAAAAAGATCCACCAGCATCAGCCAAGTGCTGGCATTAAAGGTGTGTGCCACTACCACCCGCTTAAAATTTGTTTGTTTTGTTTTTTAAGACTGGGTTTCTCTGTGTAGCTCTGCTATCCTGTAGCTTGCTCTGGAGACCAGGCTGGCAAGACATCCATCCACCTGTTCCCCCATCCCCCGACCCCCGCCGCCCTCTCTCTGAGTGCTGGAAATAAGGGTGAGCAGCAGCACCACCACCCTAATTCTGTACTTTTTAAATTGTCATGAATTTTCATATGGCTTTTGGAGTTTACCATTTTCACAAGCAAATGCATTTGATACTCATCTGTATGGTCATGTATATTCTCCATTTGTTTCACTGTATTGTCGAGGAGTATTTTCAGTAGTATTACTTTCCGTTTAAAAAATGAATAATATCACTGTGGACATATGTCTACAGATTTCTATGTGACCACACCTTTATTTCCTGTGTGAAATTGCTGGGTTGTTTGGTATATTTAACTTCATAAATAACCACTACACTTTCTCCACATGGCTATGATGGTTTGATTCCACACAGGGATGTGTGGAAGCAATCGGTGTTCTGCGTGCTTTATTTTGAGACAGAGGCTCTGTACCGTGCCAGTTTGTGTGCCAGGCCTGGAACTCGCTCACCTCGGCATCTCGAGTGCTAGGATTGCAGTGTTCTTGGTGTCCTTTATTTACGATGAATGACTCTGGATGTTTACCAGTGTGCATAATTACTGTCCTTACATTTTCCTTGATAACGTGTATTCAATTCGGTTATTCATTTTCTAAATGTCTTATTTTTGCCGAGTGTTGGATGCAAATTCTTTGTGAAATATGTATTTTATACATATTTTCTAGACTGACTTTTTAGTTTTATACTAGAAATCAGAAGTAGACTTTAAGTAGGCAAAAAAAGAAGAAGAAGAAGAAAGGGAAGGTTTTTTACAGCAACTCACTCTTTGGTACCAAATTCTGTATAAGTTACTTTGCTGCTGTAGTAAAAAGCAACATATGGAAGAAAGAATTGATTTTGGCTTTTGGTTCCAGTGGCATGAAAGTCCATCATGGCTTTGGCAGCAAGAGTCAGCAGCATGGCAGCTGGAGTAGGATGCTGAAAGCTTCCATTGTCAGCAGAGAGCATGACCTGGAAGTGGTACAAAGCCTTCAGTCTCACGCTTCCGAGGGTCGTACTTCCTTCAGCAAAGCTGTGTCACATAAAACCTCCCCAAATCACACTGCCTATTAGAGACCAAGTATTCCAATACTCGAGTCTAGGGGAAAATTCCCATTCAGAGCACACGTATGTGTACTGTATCTACAATACTTTCATTCCAAGTTCCCAACTATCCTTCTCAAGTTCTGTATTATTTTTGGTGTGTGTGTGTGTGTGTGTGTGTGTGTGTGTGTGTGTGTGTGTGTGTGTGTGTGTCTAATATACAAATACAAACTGCCATTTAGGATTGCCGTTCCATCCTCTTTTCAGCTTGAATTCTCTTCAGTATCTCTGTCTCCTTATTGAACTCAATTTTCCAACACTGAATTGTCTTTGTCCTCTCATTCAGCCATATTTGTGTGTTCTCTTGAGTGTTACTCAGGCTTTCATTGAGGTGTTTGCTTATGTCATCTTTAAACTCTCTGAATTATTTGATGACGGTTACAATTGTTCTTTCATATCCTGTGTCCTGGGGTTTATCTATGTACTTTTTCATTAGGGAACATTTCTGTAGTATATTTCTGATGTTGCTATGAGACCTGGGTATGTAAATTTCTGTCATAGGTTATGTGTCTTAGTATGAGTTTTCAGGCTGCCTGGTTAGAGGAGATGTGTTTTGTTGCTGCCCAAGTTTGGATGATTTCAGGTCAAGTCTGAGGAGTTGGTAGGTCAGTCCTCCAGATGCTTAGTTTGGTTATGGATTGGGTGAATGGGGGTGATTCCAACTCAATGATGAGCAAGAGATCATGGTACAGGCTAGAGAGACACCTCAGTGGTTAAGAACACTGGCCCTGGACTTGATTTCCAGCATTCATATTGTATCTGAATAACATTTGTAACCAGTTCCGTGTGAATTTGATGCCTACTTCTTTCCTTTGTGAGCACTAAGAGTGCAAGTGGTGTTCAGACATTCATGGAAGCAAAACACCCATATATAATAAAATAATCTTTAAAAGGAATGATGTGGGTAAGCTTTAGGTTAAGAAAACCTTTGAAGGGGCTGGAGAGATGACTCAGCAGTTAAGAACACTGACTGCTCTTCCGGAGGTCCTGTGTTCAATTCCCAGCAACCACATGGTGGCTCACAACCACCTGTAATGAGATCCGATGCCCTCTTCTGGTGTGTCTGAAGACAGCTACAGTGTACAAAATGAATAAATCTTTTTTATTCAGAGGCAGAGGCAGTGGCAGGCAGGTCTCTTTGAGTTCAAGGTCGGTCTGATTTACATAATGAGTTCCAGGCTAGCTAGGATTAGGTGGTAAGACCTTGTCTCAAAACAAAACAAAACCCCAAACAGACAAACAAACAAATCAAGCTACATGAGACCTTACCTCAGAAATGGAAAGGAAGCGAGATCGCAGCTTGTGACAGCAGCACTTTCTTCTGTTTCACAGGTCCTATGCAGGAACCCAGACCTAGGAATTAAAGAAAAAGGAAGAAAAAAGAAAACATTTGAAAAAGAGAAGGAAAAAAGGGAAGGAAGGAAGGAAGGAAGGAAGGAAGGAAGGAAGGAAGAAGGGGAGGGGGAGGGGGGAAGGAAATGAATGAGATCCTTCAGCTGGATCTGATTAGTTTGGGTTTCAGTCATTGCTACCCAAGCTATGCCTAGGAGTGTGGTGATGCTGTGGATAGGCTGAGATCTGTTGCTTCACCAGCCTAGGGCTGTGTACAAACTGAAGCAAGCCTAGGAATTTGGAACCGTGTGCAGGTGGATCTGATTAAGACTCTGCTGGTGCCCAAAGTATGCAAAAGGGACCAAGTCTTTTGGGGTTGGAATGGTGGAGACAAGACCACCCAGACTAGGCAGAAGCACTAGTTAATGAGCTGATGGAATAGCTCTAAGGACTCAGGAGAGTGCGGGCAGGCCAGTCTTCAGGGAACTCTTAAGACTGGGCGCAGGGTGAGTGCCCCAGATAAGGCATGAAGGTTGGTGTGACTGACATGGGTGGGCTAAGTCAAGTAAGCTGACGGGACTGGGCTGGCACAAAGCATGTGCAACGGAGAAAGTCCTCAGGGTCTGGTGATGGAGCAGAGTTCGCAGGTCATCCTTTTGAAGAAGTAGGAAGTCATTGGAATCTGAAGAGTTAAAACTTTCAACACATTTCCTAAAACCAGTGAAATTGGGAATGCAGCAGCCCACCGCTGGAGGCTGTGGAGAGCCTCACTGGTAGGGAAGTGTGCAGCAATGAAGGAGGTATCAGTCAACAAAAGACTTGGAGTAAGCTGGGCATTGGTGGTACACGCCTTTAATCCCAGCACAGGAGACATAGGCAGGTAGATCTCTGAGTTTGAGGCCAGCCTGGTCTACAGATTGAGTTCCAGGACAGCCAGGGCTACACAGAAATACCCTTGAAAAACAAAACAAAACAAAAAAGCTTTGAATAAGGAAACTAATAAGGCATCTCAAGGACTTAGAGAAGCAGAATGCACCAAGCCTGTTGGAGTCTGGGACGAGCTGCACAAACCACTCAAATTCAGTCTCGGTCAAACAGAGATGGTTTATTGAATACTACATCTCAAGGCTGGTCTATTGGAGTCACAGTTCAGCTCTCAAGGGTTACCTAGGTCTAAACAAAGCCTAAATCAGATTGAAACGAACAACAAAGAGAAGAGCCAAAATAAACTTGAAAACAAATATATGTGGTATGAATGGAATGAGAGTTGTTTTCTTGGCGAGTGTAAAGAAATTCATCCAATTTTTAAAATGAGAAGAGTGGCTTAATAGTTAGGCATAGAACAGAGCACAGCCTAGATCTGAACCTGTCTGCTCTGGTTTTCCTTTGTGTTGCACCATTCATTTGTTAGGTGGGAAAGCACGTGCAGAATTTGTCTTTCGAGTCTGGCATTTAACATGATCTCTGATTCCATCCATCTTCCTGAAAGTGACATAATTTATCCTTTATGGTTATATAATACTTAATCATGTATATACATCACCTTATTATTTATCTGCTGATAAGCACTGTGGTACTGTTCTTTGTCAACTGGGTACTGTGGTAGGGTGTGGGGTGGCCAAGTCTCCAGACACATCTGTGATTGATTCTCTAGACTAAAGTTAGTCTCTGATAATGTCCTGTAGGATTGATTGCCTTGACTGCCCTCACTGATGTGGGAGGATTCACTGTAATTGTGAGCAGGACCAATACTTGGGTGTTGGGTCCTGAACTGTATAAAATGGAGGAGCGAATGTGCACCAGCATGCATTAATTCATTGCTCTCAGCTCGTGACTACAGATATAATGCGACCAGTTCGCTCAGGCTCCTTCTGCCTTTACTTCCATCCCATAATGCATGTGGAATTGGGAACCAAATAAGCCCTTTGACCCTTAAGTTGCTTTCATCAGGAAATTTTATCACAGCAGTGGGAAAGAAAAGTAATTACAGGCAAAGGTTGGTCCTATAACGTGACTGTTTTGGTTAGTAGCACAATAAATATGGCAGCGCAGGCATTTCTTGGACAATTTCATTTCCGCTGGATTTATCTCTCAGTAAGTCTGTTATTGGTGTTTAGAAAAGCTGCTGACTTTCGAACACTGATTCGGGATATTGCTGCTCTAATGAAAGTATTTATCAGATCTCAGCCTTATTGTGAAGTCTATGATATATTAAGGATGGAATCTTATTGTCTGAAAATAGGGATGCTTTGTGTCTGTCTTTTTATTTATATTCCTTTCATTCTTCTCTTTGCCTTTTGCTCTGGCTATGATTTCAGACTATATTGAATAAAGTGGGGGGGGGAGCATGGACACCCATTTTTCATGCCTGATTATAGAGTAAATGCTTTCAGTTTTTTCCCATTACACACACACACACACACACACACACACACACACACACACACACACACACACTGGGTTCTTTTTCTGTTTGTTTGTTTGTTTGTTTGTTTTTTTCCGTCTTCACATCACTGATTTCTGTTTCAATCCTTACTGTTTCTTTCTAATTGCTACTTCTGGATTTGTCTCGTTCTTGTTTCTGTGCAATGTTAGGCCATTTATTTGACATCTCTGAAGTTTAATGTGGACACTCATGGCTCTACTTACATCCCCCTAACCCCTCCTCCTCCCCTTCTATATGGGTGTTCCCCTCCCCATCCTCCCCCCATTACCATCCTCCCCACAACAATCACATTCACTGGGGGTTCAGTCTTGGCAGGACCAAGGGCTTCCCCTTCCACTGGTGCTCCAACAAGGCTATTCATTGCTACCTATGAGATCAGAGCCCAGGGTTAGTCCATGTATAGTCTTTGGGTAGTGGCTTAGTCCCTGGAAGCTCTGGTTGCTTGGCACTGTTGTACATATGGGGTCTCAAGCCCCTTCAAGCTCTTCCAGTTCTTTCTCTGATTCCTTCAACGGGGGTCCCGTTCTCAGTTCAGTGGTTTGCTGCTGGCATTCGCCTCTGTATTTGCTGTATTCTGGCTGTGTCTCTCAGGAGCAATCTACATCCGGCTCTTGTCGGTCTGCACTTCTTTGCTTCATCCATCTTGTCTAATTGGGTGGCTGTATATGTATGGGCCACATGTGGGGCAGGCTCTGAATGGGTGTTCCTTCTGCCTGTTTTAAACTCCCTATTCCCTGCCAAGGTTATTCTTGTTCCCCTTTTAAAGAAAGAGTGAAGCATTCACATTTTGGACCACATTTTCTTTATCTATTCTACAGTTGAGGGAAATCTAGATTGCTTCCTGTCTCTGGCTATTACAAATAAATCTGCTATAAACGTAGTTCAGTAGACTTTGCTGGATGCTGGAGTCTCTCTTGGGTATATACTGAGGACTGGTATAGCTGGGTCTTGAGGTAGAGCTCTTCCCAGTTTTCTGAGAAATTGCCAAATTGATTTCCAAAGTGGTTGTACAAGTTTGTAGTCCCATCAGAAATGGTGAGTGTTAACCTTGTTCAATATCCTCAACAGCATGTGCTATCTCTTGAGTCTTTCTTAATCATAGCAATACAATCTATATTTCTATGCTGAATATCCCACGTTGTTGAATTTCTCATCTAGATATTGAATTGACTTCTTTACTTCATTCTTCTGTTTATTTTGAGTGATCTTTGAAGTCATTGATGATTCAAAAAAAAAAGCAAAGCCCTAAACTTTTGAATTATTTGGGAGTTTGACCATTTTTAGGAATTCTGGCTTTTCTGAGAATTGGTTAACTTTGAGACAAATTGCGCTGCATTGCATTTTTTGCCGATGCATGTTTCTAGGTACAGCTTATGTGCATGCTGGGATGGTATCCTTCCTGGTTTTATGAATAGGGTCTTCTGGGTGGCCAGCTTTCTTTTGTGGGCTCTGCGAGCCACAGAGTAAAACAAACTGCTGTTAGAATACCAGCAAAATAAATTATTTAGACAAATGAAATCCAACTAACTAAAGCCAAGAACTATACTAAGAACTTTAGGGGAAAATAGTACCAAATAAAGTATGGAGTTTAAGCATTCATGATGATTAAAGGAATAACAGTGAAGACTACAATAAAGTGGCTGGGATGGGGGTGGGGGGAGAAAATGAAGATGCAAGGTTAAGTAAAAGAGGAGGAAGGAGAAAATGGAGCTCTGAGTTCTGCGTTAGAAGGAACCAACTCAGCCTGTTCATCTTAGCTCTTTCAAACCCTGTGACAGGGAGTGGGTGCACTGGTAAATCAGGGTTCAGATTCAGGCGGAAGTAGCCTCAGGGCCCTGTCTCCACAGGAATCCTCAGGCAATAGGACCCCTCCCCATGGAACTACCTACATTCGCAGTTCTCAAAATAAGCAGTCTCAGAAATGCTCAGCGGAAACCGAGCTCAGGAGGAAAGGAAATCTGTATTGTCAACTTTTCCAGATATTGATAAAATCTCCCCTTGGTATTTATGTCTCACTTCTTAGTTTATGCTCCTGTTTGTGAAAGAATACATAAACACATGGGCATCAGTCTGCCTACCTACAAGACAGAATTTTGATCCATAATGTGCATTGACTTGCAGAGGAAGACTAAACCATGCAGGAGGCCAGATTGCCCTGTCAGCCTTTCTATTTTTCTCAGTAACTTCTATAACAATCAGATCAAAATGATCAGGATTTTAAACAGTTAGCAATCTTCTTTGTGACCCAACTACCAGTTTAGCCAGAGAGAGAGAGAGACAGAGACAGAGACAGAGACACAGAGACACACAGAAAGGACACACAGAGAAAGACAGAGACAAGAGGCACAGAGACACAGAGACACACACACACACACACACACACACACACACACACACACACACACACAGAGAGAGAGAGAGAGAGAGACTGAGACTGACCCAGTATACACACCTGAGTACTTGCTTAGGATGCCCACCTCTGTTCAGCCAGCCACCACTCCATCAGGCTGTTTTGAAATGGTCCCATTTTCTGCCAAGAGTTGCTCCCTCTGCATTCTTCTGACTGCTTTTGAGTCACAGGCGACCATGGCTGACTCTTTTGTTATAGAATGATGGGATTAAGTAGGCTTCATTTTTCTCATTTGGCTGGTCTTCATTTCTTTCCAGAGCCAGCATGCATGGTTCCTGTCCTGCCCTGGTTTATCCTCCCCTGGCTCTCTATGAGGTTCCAGTTTCCTCATGTTGTCATCTCAGGTGTAGGCATATGCTAGTCAGATGGGTGCAAATGGTAATTCACTGCTGTTTGCATTTACATTTGCCCAATCACTGGGAGATAGAATGACTGTTAGGACAGTTGTTTCCTGAAGTTCTTAAAGGATGTATAAGAAAGCAGATGCAGCTAGGTGTGGTGGGACAAATTTGTGAGCCCAACTCCAGAGGCAAAAGATATCAGAACGTGGAAAGAGCAATTCTCAACTTCATATGGAAAAACGAAAACCACAGGACAGATAAAATGATCCTGAACAATATAAGAACTTCTGAAGGTATCACCATCCCTGACCTCAAGTCATGTTACAGAAAAACAGTAATGAAAATTGCATGGTGTTAGTATGGAAACAGACAGTTTGATCCATGGAATCAAACTGGAGACCAGAAAGACCATAAACCTACAGATACTCGATTTCTGACAAAGAAGCAAAAACCATATCATGGTCAACAAATGGTGCTGGTCTAACTGGATGTCTGCATGTAGAAGAATGCAGATAGATGCATATTTATCACTCTGCACAAGACTCAAGTCCAAATGGATCAAAGACCTCAGTGTAAAATCAGACACACCAAATCTAATAGAGCAGAAAATGAAAAGCAGCCCTGAACTTGTCAGTACAGGAGACAGTTTCCTGAGCAGAACACCAACGGCTTAGGCACTAAGGTCAAGAATCAATAAGCAAGCATAACTTTTAAGAGGAGAAAAAGGGAGGTTTGTGTTAGATGGGCTGGGATACGATGGTATAGTTTGATTAGGCAGGTTGATTAGGTAAGCCAAAGGGGGCTTTTGGTTGCTGGACTTTAATAATTTGATAGCTAGGCCTTGGTAGTCACCCTTAAGAGGAGGAAGTGGCCAAATAAGGGAATATACCTTGGTGACTAGCTTTAGAAATGCAATCTAACGGTTTTTGGCGATACAGAGGGAATGGGGGAGTAGGGCGAAGCCTGTCAGAGCTATGCTTGCCCAGCCTGGTCTGGCTAGACTCCCTTCATTGACATTCTGAGTTTGATTCCCAGAATCCAGGTAAAAAACCCAAAGCATGATAGTACCCACTTGTAACCCAGTAATAGGGAAGTGGAAGGAGGTGGAACCACAGGGTATGCTGGTCAGCCAACCTATTCTGCTTGGTGAGCCCTAAGCAGTGATAAAAACTCTGTCTCCAAAATCAAGGTGGGTGACATCTGAGAAATGTTACCAGGAATTGTCTTCTGACTTCGACATGCACATACATGTGCACACAAGTATGTTCAAAACAAAAGAAATGCACAAGTATAAATAACAGGTAGCTTTAGTTTCCGAAGACAGAGCAATTAGCCTGCAGCTATAACCATGGGCATTTTTTAAAGGGTATTTTTTCCCCTTAACTCTAAGGAAGGCCTTAAAGAGATGGCATCGGGAGTAGCTCAGGTAAAATCAGTAGTTCGGTTTTATGCACTTGCCTCTCGTGCTGCAGATCTTTGCTTTAGGCACACAGGATAGTAGAATCCTAGGGTTAGAAGCTGGGGAGGAGAGTCCCTGCTACTACAGGATGCCCGATGAAAGGCCATTTCCATCACTTTCAACCTACCTGTAGACGGGCAGCTCCCTAAAGCCTATGTGCTCCCATGCTTATGTGCTTACTCCTCGGGTCTTCCCGCAGGCAAGAATTCGTGGATGCTTACGTGAATTACATCTTCCAAATTTCGGTTCATGAGTGGTACACAGCCTTCTCCAGTGGCTTCCTGAAGGTGTGTGGTGGCAAAGTCCTCGAGCTCTTCCAGCCTGCAGAACTGAGGGCCATGATGGTGGGGAACAGCAATTACAACTGGGAAGAGCTGGAAGAGGTAAGCTCTGGGGAACGGTGCAGCCAGGCGGTACCAGCTGGGTGGGCGTGGTAGCTGGGTGGGCGTGGTAGCTGGGTGGGCGTGGTAGCTGGGTGGGTGTGGCAGCTGGTGGGTGTGGCCCCACCCCATCTTCACATGAGTTGCCCTTGAGTAGTTGCTGGAGGTCTCCTGCCTCCTAGTGACTTCTGTAGAAAGTGCAAATGATAGCCAGTGTGTGCTGTGATGTTTCCGTAAGATTCATTTCCACCCCCTCTCTTTTGGACAGACTGCTGTCTACAAGGGTGATTATTCAAGCACACATCCCACTGTGAAACTATTCTGGGAAACATTCCACGAGTTCCCATTAGAGAAGAAGAAGAGGTTTCTCTGTAAGTATTTATCACATCAGTGGGTTGTTCATGTTTTATGTGACCTTGTGTAAGGCGATGTGATTCACAGGTAAAGGTTAATTTCTAAATGGTTAAAGATAGTAAAGAAAATTAAGCTTCAATATACTTACGATATATTAATTAAAGTGCATCGGAGGCTGTTAGCATACGTGGGAAACAAGAAGATAAAAATAAGAATCATTTCTCCAATCTTCGCTTCGTTTAAGAATAACAGTCACTTTAGCTAGAAACAGTAGTTCTTGCTCCCAGCTACTTGGAGGTTGGGGCAGGAGGATTGCTTGGGCCCAAGAGTTTAAGATCAGTCTGAGCAACACAGTGATACCCTGTCCCCTCCAAATCTGAAGAGATTGATCTGGAAAGATTGTAGATGAAACTTTGGAAGATTTGTCTTCTGAAAGCTTTGTTGTGATATGCTCCCCTTAGCGTGCAGTTTCCCTGTTCACAGTGTAAAACTGAGGGGGTTTGAATGTGTACAGCCTTGTGAAACTCTTGCAATTTCAGAGTATGTTCATCTCCTGGAAAGAAACTCCATACACATCAGCATCACTCCTCATTCCTTCTCTTCACCCAATCTTGAGTTTGTCTGTGGTAGACATTTCTTGCAAATAGAACCATCTAGTATGTAGTCCTTTGGAACTGGCTGAGTAGGGCAACAGCTTTAGAGAATAAAGTGAAGTTAGTCCCCATGTTCAAACCCAGCCTTTTAGAAATGCTTGCATCTTCTGTCTACAGCTGTGTAATCAGGCCCATAAATTAGCTGTGAATAGAATAGAATTTTTATCTTCATGAAGAAAAAAAAACTTCTTTGCTTTCTAAGAGTAAGCAGACATTAATATTAACTAATTCTCCTGCTCATGTGCAGAAAAAAAAGTGTCTCACCCTAGAACATCTCTACCCATGTACATAAGCTATTGAGCAGTGTCATGGGAGTTGATGAAGGTTGGGCTGCCAAGTGATGTGAAAAGCTGTTACTTTTAGGAGAAGCCTTCCTACTGGTCTTGGGAGTTTCCTTAGAAAAAGGCATGTGTAGCTTGAGAGCATTGGATTTAAGGAATTTATTGTCTGTTATTGGTACTATGTTATTAATTCTGGAAGGTTGGCAAGGCTAGTGGTATGTTTATATGCCTTAGGCAATGCCAGGTTATTCGAAGTGACTGATAAGGGCTGGCACATAGTCCAGTGGCAGAGTACTTGTCTAGCACCCAAAAGAGCCTGGATATAACCCCCTATCCCGAAAGGAAGGAAGGAAGGAAGGAAGGAAGGAAGGAAGGAAGGAAGAAAAGAAAGAAATCCATCAATCAAAGAAAGAAAGAATGGATAAGGAGTTCATTCTAGTAACTTCTGGCAGCTCAACAATGGAAAAAACAGAACAGAAACAGCACCAAGAGCAGTGTGCAGCTGCTTCCCTCTACGCTGTGTAGGTGAATCCAATTATTTCTGTCAAGTAGCAGTGTGTCACAATAGTGAACTGCTTAAACAACATGTAGGTGGAGCCCTATGGTGTTTGAAAGGAGGAAAATAAGCGAGTAGATCCCTAAGAGGAAACAGCCTGAGCTGTTCTGTTTTCAGACACATGAGAAAAGGGGAGATCTCGAGGCCACAGGAACTTGGGTTCTTTGCTGTCTGTCTTTTCCTATGACAGTAATTTCTTTCCTCTTTGATTTCGTGAAGGTTCATGAGGACATGCGTTCTACAGAGGCTCTAGGACATGTCTAGGGCATACATGTTGGTACCTCAAGAGCATTGTAGTTCTCATGGAAGCCACAGGGTGTCGTGCCTTTTTATGTTGCTTAGAAGACTGTGTACCATTGATGCCATTTTCTTCTCCTCAGTGTTCCTGACAGGCAGTGACCGGATTCCCATCTATGGCATGGCCAGTCTGCAGATCGTCATCCAGTCTACAGCCACTGGGGAGGATTACTTACCTGTGGCCCATACCTGCTACAACCTTCTTGACCTTCCCAAATATAGCAGCAAAGAGATTATGAAAGCTCGGCTGACCCAGGCCCTCGACAACTATGAGGGTTTTAGTTTGGCGTGAGGCACCCCAGCTTCCCCAAGACATCCATCCCTTCCTTCTTCTGTGGCCACATTGAGGCTGATATAAAAATATCATGGGAAGTGATTTCTATTTTTTTATTGTTTAAATGGTTTGAGACTTTTGAATCCTAAACCCTTGTCAAGGCGTTTCTGGGGTTCAATAGTAAATGTCTTTTTGAAAAATCAGTGGTTGGGGATGAGCCAAGAAAAAAATTGGCTTTAGTATGGAAAGTGGATTTTGTTTTGTTTGTTTTGTTTTGTTTTAAACCAAGGTACCTGTTGTTGTTCCTTCATCTGTGAATGTGTTGCAATCTGCTGGACTTAATGGCAGTAGGTTTCCCGTCTCCCAGATGTCTGTCAGCCCTGATGTTTCTTCACCATGCTTTGCTGCTGTCTTCTTGGCTCCTCAGTCCCCTGCAGGGATGACTTGACGGATAGGTCCCTTCTTGCCCGCCATGCAGAGCATTTCCTTTCTCCTCAGCACTGGAAGTGCATGGCTTGCTGCAGCCCACCCCAGCGCATAGAGAGAACGGGCTTCTTCAGAACTCCTAATCCCAAAAAGCTGAGCCTCGCCATAGCTCTTGAGTCTGTATGGGAACCTTTATGAAGATGTGCTGCTTAAAGAAAATAGGCCATGACTGCCTACTGCCTAGGCCTCCTGAAACACATACAGGCAGCAGCCGCAGGTTTCGGGTGGACTGCATGTGTCTTGTCCGCCGTGACCCCTGGATTTACAGTGAATTGGTAGACCCCTTTGACCTTACGTTTTGAAATGCAGGTTGCATTTTCTTGTTTCCATATTGCCTAAGAACAGTACAATTAATAAAGGTTCCCCCTTCTTTATTACGTTGTATCTGCTGCTTTCTCCTCCCTTCTTTCCCGTGCTCCCGACTGTGCTCTTGCTCTCTTACTCTTCCTTGTCTTTGCTGCTTGAATCCGTTCCACTCTTCCTTCTGCTAGTGGATGCATGCTGTCTTTTCTGTTTGAAATTTTGTAAGGGTTTTTTTTTTAAACCTCTGTCTCTAACTGTGAAAATATGAAGATTCTCTTTATAATAGAGTTTTTGTTTATCACATATGAAATGTGCATTGACAGTGATATTTCAGCAGGGGGATTACGTTAAGTCAAATACATGTGTCTCAAGAGTGACATGTTTGACTGCTCATCATTGTGTAAGAAAACTCTACGTGGTCAAAGAGTTTATGTAATTCTAATTTTAAATCTGTAGTAGATAAAGTATTTATTTATCTAAAATGAAGAAGTACTTATATAGATGGTGATGCAGCACCGAGTCTTGATGAAGGAATGTAGATTTTGCTTTTCCTTTCTTTTTGTTGTTGTTGTTGTTTTTGTTTTTTTAAAAGTTACTCCAATTGCTAAATTGGTAGTTTTTCTGTCCTTATAAATACAACATTTAAAAAAGATACACAACTATATGAAATGTTTATTTTCTATGTGTCTGCATATAGTTCAATATTATCCAATAAATTTGGTGTTTTAACTTAAAACAATTTGTGTTGTACTTGTGGGAGAGACGCTGCGTGTTGGCCTTCGCTCTGGAGGCTTTCCATGGAAATCTCTGGTCTGGCTAGGTGTGCGGGTTTAGGCGAGGGAAAGAAAACTTGGGTAGGGAGGGGGAACTGCTCTGCTGCCTCCCCTGCTTCCGCTGCTGGTGCTAACCGGGAGGCGATTTCAGGAGAGCAGATCTCTTCCCCAAGTGGTGGTGCCCCAAGTGGTGGTGTTATAGCTCTTACGACAGAAGCTCTCAGACGATGGAGTAATTCCTGCATACGCTTTTAATCCTTCTGGATGGGATCCTTATATACAGTTTTGGGATGGGTCAGGTTCTGACAAGCAGGTACTTCCTATTTGGCGGGAGAGCTTGGGAAGATCTACATGTTTGGGGGCGTGGTCCTGCTTCTTTGTGACTGATCTGTCTTGAGCCTAAGGTGTTGTCCTTACCTGTGGAGGAGGGGCTTGGGGCATTGCCCTATGGGGCTGATCTGTCTCAAACCTCTCTACAGGAGCCTGGGGGGCGGGGGACTGTAGCTATGTGAGAGAGACCTGATCTCAGGGGAGATTACGAAGCACCTGCGGTCCCTTAGGGTTGGGGGGTGGGGGGATTCAACCTATGTCGACCAGGAGGAATTAGGATACTTTTCACAGCCTGCCTCTCCACATGCTTTCCATAGAAGTGTTAAGCCATATAGCTAAAGAATTAAACCATTCTTGCCAAAGGGCAGGAGAGCCAAGTGGGAATGGTGAAGGTAGAAAGCATTTCCGGGAGCAGGGGAGGAATCAGCAAAGGTTCAAACATGGAGAAAGACACAGGGGGGATTCTAGGATAGTTCAAGGGTAAATCAGAAGAAAGAGTAATGGCCAATAGAGCAGAGGCAGAAGCAGGACCTCAAGGGCACAGAGCTAGGATTAAGATGTTTTTGAGTGGCTCCACAGGAGGTGTTCACGAGTTCAGAAATGGAGAGATAAGACATGAATCTGAAGAATGTGGTTTATGTGATTTAGGGGCATTAGAATGGGTAGGACAGAAGCAGAAAGGAGCTTTGAGCATTGAGGGCGACAGACAATGCAGATGGCAAAGAACATTTGAATGGTAGAAAAGGGGAAGGGAAGAAGCGGAGACACTGAAGTGAGTCAGAACCTCTGTTCTCATGCTAATTAGTATTAGCCCACGTACAATAGCTGTGTGTGGAGCCCAACAGGAAAGTATTTTCAATAAATTTGTAACGTTAGTATGGTGTATTGTTTTGACATAGTTAATAGATGGTTTAATGAGATGGCTCAGGGGGAAAGGCACTTGTCACCATGTCCAGTGTGACTCAGTCCTAAGACCCACATGATAGGAGAGAACCAAGCCCTGTAAGTTGTCCTTTGACTTCTACTTGTGTTCTATTAACATGCATATCCCTATATATACATACATAAATATACTTAATAAAAAAACAAAATGAAAGCAGTAAGGGGAACAGTAGCTTCTAAATGCTAAGACCCATGCAGTAGACAATAACTTCCATAAATGCTAAGTTTAAGGGAACTAGACTTGGGACACAAATAAGGTGTTTCAATTTTTTTTACTGCAAAATTCATTCCTTTGGTATTTTTGTGTGTGTGTGATAATTTTTTAATTTTTTTAATTTTAGGTTATTCCATTCATATAAGTAACATTTTTCTCTAATAAGCATTTATGTCACAAACTGTAAGACTTTTATATGTGAATAGTTAGGTTTTCATATTTCCAAACTGATAAAAGTAGATGGAGATTGTTTTTCTTGTAACAATAGCTCTACAACCTTCCAGCTGGAAACTTTTAAAAACATGGCTTTCTTATTAATAGTTCATAGCTCAAGTAACTAAAGAAGATAGTTAAAGAAAACTGTTTTTGAAACCTTTTGGAAGTTGACTTTTAATCATTTTACATTTCAAAAGAAAACAACAAAACCTGTATCCAGGGAGCATGCCCAGGACATGGTTTCTCCAGTAGATGTCACCCTCTTAGAGTACCTTACTAGGTAAAGAAAGCAATCTGAAATTCTCTCACTGACTCCTTCAGAGACCTTCCACAGCCCAGCCCAGCTCCTGCGTGCTTGATTCCATCTCAGGTGGGTTTCGATTGCTTTTGCATTAAATATGGCTATCAGTTCTTTGAGAATTCATACACTGCAGTTTGATTATAGTCTTCCCAGATCTACCCCCTCTTCCCTACCCATTTATTTCTCTATTCTTTTTGTTTTAAAGCCATGGAGTGCAATTTGCCCAGATACTCTTGAGTGCAACGGCCCATTAAATGATCCCCTCTTTAAAAACGTTTGACTCTTCCTACCAAAGCAGCCATCAAATGCCAATGGTTCCTCAGCTAGGGGTGGGGCTTTTGTCCACCCCCCTACTCCATACTAATTGTGTCTGGCTTGAGCTTGTACACAGGTCTTGTGCACACTGTTACGATCTCTTTTAGAGATGTGTGCATCTGCCCCATTGTGTCTATAAAACAGAGTTTATTATCTACTACTCCTGCGTCTTGCAATCTATCTTCCAGGATGAACCCTGTGACTTGAGAGGAGGAGTATGATAGAGACATCTCATTTAGGGCTGAAGACTGAAAAATCTTTTATTTTCTGAACATACACTAGCTGTGGGTCTCTATGTAAATTGCCATCTACTGCAAACAGAAGGGTCTCTGATGAGGGTTGAGAGAACCACTAACCAATGAGCATAGTACCGAATAGGAGTTGTTTTAGTATTCTCTATTTATCAGATTAATAGTAGTAGGCTCTAACCCAGGCCCTATAACTTAACTAGCCACAGGTTTTTGGCCCCATCCACAATGCCAAGTATGGGTTCCATCTTAAAGAGTGAGCTTATTTCCAATTGAATGTAGGTCACGCAATAGCTTTCCTGGCACTGTTAACACCAGTGGGCAGATCTTGAAAGACCAGGCATTGTAGCTTTCAGGGTTCACAGCTGGGTAAGAGTGATGATTATGTTTCTTTCCAGTAGCTTGCATGGCCTTCCAGCACACTCAAAGCTGGCCACTTAGGGATAGAACTTCAGGATGAAACATCTTGATTTGTCCATGCTCTATAACTCAAATAGATGATGCCTTAGCAATAGGGACTTCATGCCAAAAATTCTAGAGGGCAGCCAACAAATTTGGCAATGGCCTGTTAAGTTTGGGGGATCGAACGGATTCCACTGGCTAGCAACTCAAAAAGAGGTAGCCGAGTCATGGTCCTGGGATTTTTATTTGTGGTTTTGTCCCCTGTTGTAGGGTAACTCCATTTATTACCTCTCTCCCCATGGCCTCTTAATAGTTTCCTAACCTCTATGTGCCTTCCAAATCAAATACACAAAGATTTAAAGCTAACATAGGAGAGGAAATGTCATGTTTGGTTTTCTAGGTCCAGGTTACCTCAGAAGGATTGCTCCATCATTTATTTATTTATAAATTACATATTTGTAACTTCATAAATTATTTATAGATATTTATCATATAGCATATAATATACAATTACATATTATTATGCAATAAGTTTGTAAATAACATAAATTTATAAATTATATTTTTTTTACATTTTGAAGCAGGGTTTCTCTGTGTAGTCTGCACTCTCTTTACAGTCTCAGCTGGCCTCCAACTCACAACTCCTGCCTCCCGAATGCTGAGATTAAAGGCATGCACCACCGCTACCCAGCTGACTCCATCCACTTACCGGCCAACTTCAATACTTCATTTACCGTAAAAGCTGACCAATACTCTATTGAATCGGTCGTACCACATTTTCATTATCCACTCTTCAGTTGGTGGACATCCAGGCTGTTTCCATATCATGCGTAGTATATGAAAAAAACAGCAATGAGTGTGAATAAGCAAATACCTTTATGGTATGATGCAGAGCACTTCAGGTATATGCCTAAGAGTAGTATAGCTGGATTAAGTGGTAGATTGATGATATTCTCTGTATCTCTCTCTCTCCATCTGTCTTTCCATCTCTCTGTGTATCTCTCTGTCTCTGTGTGTGTCTTCCCCCCTCCTCTCTTTCTCTCTCTCTCTCTCCATGGATCTGTACCAGTTTGTACTCCTACTAACCATGAGTTAGTGTCCCTCTTTTCCCACATTCACACCAGAATTTGTCGTTGCTGTTTTCTGTTTTGTTTCTTTTTTTAATTTAGCAATTCTGGCTAGGGTAAGATAAAATCTCAAAATAGTTTTAATTTGCATTTCCCTGGTGGCTAAGGATATTAAACATTTAAAAAACTTTCTCAGCCATTTGTATTTCAAGATTTGAGAGTCCTATGTTTAGGTCTGTGCCCATTTATAAATTGGATTTTTTTCTTGATGTCTAGGTATTTTGTTTTCTTTTTTTTAAATTTTATTTTTTGTGTAGTCTAGACACTATCCTCTCTCTGTAGTAGACATATAGCTAGTAAAGATTTTCTATATTTTGCATCTTCACTTGAGTGATGGTGTTCTTTTCTGTATAGATGTTTTTGGTTTCATGATGTACTATTTGCCAGTGTTGGTCTTAATGTCTACACTTCTTTAGTCTGACTCGGAAAGCCCCTCCCTATGCCAATGAGTTCAAGTGTATTCTATTCTTACTCATCAGATCCAGGATATCATGCCTTTTGTTGAGATCCTTGATACATTTAGTATGAGTTAGGTAATAATCTAGTTCCATTCTCCTACTTACAGCTCTCTAGCTTGTCCAGAACAAGGTGAAGAGGCTATTTTCTCTAGTGTTAGTTCGGCTTCTCATGTCTGCACCCTTAGTTCTTGTCCACTGATTGATGTGTCTTGTCTTTTTATGACAGTACCACGCTGTGTTTATTAGGCCTCCAAAATATAGCCTAACACTAGATGATGATAACCTTAACAGTTCTTTTACTGTTTGGGACTGTTCCTACTAATCCATGCTGCTATCCATTTCAATTTCCTTTTTTAGTGTTGCAAAGTCTTTCAATTCTTTAGTATCCAAGTGTCTCTTTGAAGCTATTATTTAAATATAATAAGGCTACTGAGTTTTGCCTGTTCATTTTATATTGTGCTACTTTGTGGGTGTAGGAGTTCCCTGTTGGAATTTTTAAGGTCTTTTAAATATAGAATCATATTATCTTATCACAAATAAGGATACTTGGACTTCTTTCTTTTCTGTTTGCATTGCCTTCTGTTGCCTTATTGCTCTGAGACTTGGATTATGTTGAACAGAAATGGAGAGAGTGAGCATCCTTGTCTTAGTTCTTAATTTAGTGGAAACGTTTTTTGTTTTTCTCTACTTAGCACGATATTGACTCTGAACTTGATCTGTGTTTCTATATAATATTGTGGTATGTTGGCTGTTTCTCTATTCTGTCTAGAACTTTTATCACGAGAGACTATCATATTTTGTCAAAAGGCTTTTCTACATCTAATGAGATAATTTTTTTTCTGTCTGAATGTTTATATGGTGGGTTTAGCTACTGATTTACAGATTTTGAACCACCCCTGCATCTCTGGGGGTATAAGGCTGGCATACTCATAGTGGTGTGTGTGTGTGTGTGTGTGTGTGTGTGTGTGTGTGTGTGTGTGTGTATCTATGTTCACCTGAGATGCTGGCAATATTTTCTTTCATTTAATTTTTTAACTTTACATGATTCTGGTATCATATAAAGACTTTGGAAATGTTCCTTCTTTTTCTATTGTATGAAATAATTTGAGGAATATTGTTGTTCCTCTCTGAAGAGCTAGTAGAATTCAGTACTGTATCTAAGTAGTACTAGGATTTCTTTTAGACTTTTCAGTTCAGTGGAATATCAGTATTTAATGGATGCCCTTATAATTTCCCAGGTTTCCTCAGTATCTGCTGTAGTGTGTCTCTTTTCATATCTGGTCTTATTCATTTAGTTCATTTGCCTAAGGTTTATCAATCTTGTGAACCCTTTCAAAGAATCAGCTCCTACTCATTATCTGCATTGTTTTTCTCATTTCTATTTTATTAATTTCAGCCCTGTCTTTGATTATCTCTTGCCATCTATTTCAGTCTGTTGTGTTTTCATTTTCATTAACTTCTAGGAAATGTTTATTCTCCTTCTTCACTTCTCCCTTGACCCAATTTTCATTTAGTAATGTGTTGTTAAATTCCATGAGTTTGTGTACATTCTGCTGTTTCCTGCTGTTCATTTTTGGCTTTATTCCATTGTGGGCAGGTTGCTATTTACATTTTCTGGATTTCTTATGACTTGATTTGTGACCTAGTATATGGTCAGTTTTGGAGAAAATTCTATGGTCTGATGAGAAGAAAGCACAGTTTCAGTGTTCGAGTGGATTGGTCTGAAAATGTCTGTTCTGTAAATGTCATTTGCTTTATGATATCATTTAACTCTAGAGTTTCTCAGTTGTTGTCCCCCACACACCCCCTCCCCCACACACAGATGACCTATCTATTGTCGAGAATGGGGTATTGATTGGAGTCACCCTCTATCACTGTGCTGGAGTCCATCTGCTGTTTTGAATCTAAAAGTGCCTTTTTAAGGCAATTAGATGCTCCTCTGTTTAGGGTGTGTTTTAGTTATGATTACTATTACAACAGTGAAAGCATATCCAAGAGCAACTTGGAGCAAAAGATCTTATGAAGACATCTTCTCAATGAAGGCTCCATCTTCTCTGCTGACTCTAGGTTGTGTCAAGTTGACATAAAACTAGTCACTACAGTGCATATATGTTTACAATCATAGTATCCTGTCCGGTGATTTTTCCTTTAACGACTGTAAAGTATCTTTCCTTATCCCTTCTGGTTAACTTTTGTTGGCAGTCTATCCAGATATTAGAATAGTCTGTTTTTCCATCCTTTTACCCTCAGGTGGTATCTGTCATATCATTGGTCACGGAGCTGTGTTTCTTGGAGGTATTGAAAAGATGGGTCCTGTTTTCTGATCCAGTCTGTGCCTGTGTCTCTTTATTGAGGAGTTGAGACAATTAACATTGAGTTATTATTGAACAGTGTGTCACTGCTTCTGTTATCTTGTTGAACTGGATGAGAGAGCAGGTCGCTTTATCTTTAGAAGAGGTTAAGAGTCTCCCTTTGGCTTAAACTGACCAGGGTTCAGTTGGAAGGGATGTAGGACACACCGTTAAGCCCCTCCAGTCTAGGTTCTTGGAAAAGAGAAATTATTGAACCCTGCAATAGTGCAGCCATGTGACGAACATACGAACATTGGTCTCTGGCTCTTGGGCTGCTGGTGGGGTGTGGGTGGACAGCTTGTCACACCTAGCATCTAACCAGCCTTTCCTTGAGGAAGATATCAGACCCTGCAGCACAACAGGTGTGGGTAAAAGTGCCAGTGCTGGTGTGGACTGAGGCCTCATCTCTCCTCAGACTTCTGTATGTTGATGTGAGCTGAGGCCTTGTTTCCTCCCAGACTCATGCATGCTGGTGTAGGCTGAGACCTCATCTCTCTCTTGACTTTGCCACGTCTGTGTAGACTGAGGCCTCGTCTCTCCCCAGACTTGTCCATGCAGGCTTTCTCACTTGTACTTCGCCTCTGTCCAGAATAATGGGATGTCTACTCTTACTTACTGTAGCACCAGTAGAGGTAACTCAGATGTCAGCTTCTTTTTCTTTCCTAACAGAGTGATTGGGTGCTTGGCAGAGTGCAGAATCACATGCTCTTCAGATCTTTCGAAAGCTGATTTCCCTCAGTCTAATCCCATGAGAGTTAGGTACAATTTATGATAATTATGGATTCAGTTCCCACTGGTGTTAAACTTCCTGACAAACTTAAGTAAGAATTAAAGTGGAGCCAGACACTAATAGCCAGACTGGCCTTTCGTGGTCCCCTTTTCTTTCAGATCAGGAGGAAGATAGCAAAAGCAGATTTGTAAATAAGGCTGTTCCCTATTGGCTCCTCAGAGGCCCGTGTTCTCCAGGATGAAAGCCAACAGACAGGGCCAAGTAGGTTCTGGCTGCAGGTCCTGCAGGGCTGGCAGAACATTGACAAAGCTGCTTGTTAAAAATAGATCTCTTGACCTTTTGTCCCTGAATTGAAGGACTCTCAAGTTCAAGTCACACTACCAGAGTGTTCAGAGTAGACATTTGGGTGTAGTGATTTCTGAGGTAACGTTAGGGGTGGGAAGGGACAAGATTGTGGTATAATTTGAATCTGAAAGCTGCCCTGGTGCTGGCCTCAGGCAGGCATGGTCCTCAGCTGGCTCTACCTCCATATGGTGAAAGAGTGGAAGACCCCAAGAACTTTCCCCGACTGGGTCATGGCCACAGGCTGTGGAATTTGGGGTGCTCCTTAGGCAGCTTGGCAAAATTATAGCAAACTACCCCTCCCAGGGTACAGTTACTTTTTAGTTTAAAAGTACATCCTGAAATAAACGTCAGGGCATCTAAGGTGTCCAGAAATGCATCCAAAGGTTACTTCTTTGCCTTCACTCCACCGGACTCAGACGTTTCTTTCCACATTGGTCTCTGTAACCATCTCAGTTCGTTCTGTTGATGTGTCTGAACAGATCTGGACCTCCCAAAAGGTTTAGGAAGAAGTATACTTATAAGTTTTCCCCTGCTTAGTGAGAGAATTTAGTAAGCATTAATCCTTCTGAGAAATCAGCCATGGTGTTTGAGAATAGTGATAGGCCTGGTATGGTTTTTTCCCCAACAGAACTGGTTACCTGTTTAACTGTTTCCATAAAATCTTGCTCATCTTCACATCCTGAGGTGGACCTCTGGCCTACACACACACACACACACACACACACACACACACACACACACACACACACACGTTTATACATGTATGCATGTACCCACATGTGCACAATAAAACATGTATAACACACATGTATATACACCCACATACATACACACACATATGTACATGCACAAACATACATACATGCCATAAGCACACATGGATAACATGCACACACCACACGCAAACACATAATTGAATCCTTTCCTCCACACTGATCCATTCTTGGAGTGTTTCTAACATACAAACAAGAAAGGCGAGGGTGATGGGGAGTAGGATGGCAAGTGATCTTGGGAAGTACAATGCCTGTTCTGAAAGTTTTCAGAATGTGTTGCTGGACTACAAAAATACTTTATTTCAATACTGACATAACACTGAGCCTACAACAACCTGTAAAGCAAGTTACAGAATCATTTGCATTTTTCATATGATGAAACAGAGGCTCTGGGAGGATAAATACTCTATCCAGATCATGCAGTGGGGTCTTGAAGCACCTGTAGGCATTCCGTCTCTGGGTATTGTCAAGTGGGTTGTTTCTTGTTACTCAGGAGATTGGATTAGTTGTGGAACTGCTCATTTCTACAGATCCACAGCATGCAGTTTGCAGCCTCCTGAAGCCTGGACAAGCACCATGTCAGTGAGCAAGCGTTAGTGTAAGGCCTGTCCTGAGATCCGGAATCCTGCAGCCCTTTCTGAGCTATCGCACTCATCCCGAAGCCCTCACTGAGGTGGCATCCCAGGAGCTCAGTCACATGTTTTTTTCTGGTGCGAGGAGCACTCTTTTACCTGCTGCCCCTCTCCCCTCCCTCACTGTGCCTATCATATACAGTGATTGTCAGGGCCTCAGAAGTACCAGTTAAAGAAAAGTGTCATTTGATATTGTTGTTCTTCCCATGGGGTTGCAAACTCCTTCAGCTCCTTCAGTCCTGTCTCTAACTTCTCCATTGGGGACCCCATGCTCAATCCAATGGTTGGCTGTGAGCATCCACTTCTGTGTTTGTTAGGCTGTGACAGAGCCTCAATAACTCCCAGGGGATGAAACACCAACCAAAGAGTACATGGAGAGACCCATGGCTCCAACTGCATATGTAACAGAGGATGGCCTTGTCCAACATCAGTGGGAGGAGAGGCCCTTGGTCCTGTGAAGGCTTGATGACCCAGTATAGGGGAATGCCAGGACAGTGAGATGGAGGGAGGGAGTGGGCAGGTGGGGGAACACCCTCATAGAAGCAGGGGGAGGGAGGATGAGATAGGGAGTTTCAGAGGGGAAACTAGGAAAGGGGATAGCATTTGAAATGTAAATAAAGAAAATATCCAATAAAGGAAAAGAAAAAGAATTAAAAGTGTCAGTATCTCAAAATGTCTTACCAAGTAGTAGTCAAAGCTGCATGCCCAGAAGGAGAGTCTAAAGATTGAACCATAGTTTTGAATAGCTTTTGAGAACTTCGGAATTCATGGCCGCATATGACACAAACACACATGGGCTCTGCTAGGAATTTGAGTGGTCCAAGAGATTTGCTTCTCACCATTTTTTGTGCCATGCTGATCTCGTGGTAGTAAGCTGTGTAGCTGGAGAGGTAAGGGAGAACCGAGCTGTCAGCACCTCCGCTCCTGCCAAATCTCCCATCTGCATGCCAAGACTCTCAAATGCACTAGGGAATTTGGATTTGGCTTAGTGGGTATAAGTTCAGCCTTGGCAAGCTGACTTAGCTTAGAGGTAACACTGGTAAATTTTGTCTTACAAGGTGCTGAATCCATTCCAGAGAGGCAGTGATAAAGCCACCATGGTCTCATTTCCCTTCCCCAGTGAGCCCTTCCTCCACCGGTAGGTCACATTGCAACATTCTGTTCGGGTCACCAGCTTTGCAAAGTACAAGCACTACATGGCCAGGGCAGAGGGCAAGGTGAACATCAGAATGCATCGAGCAGTTGACAGAAGCTGTAGACCTGTGTGAATCTGAGCTCTCTTAACTTTGCACTCCCTCAAAAGAATCAGCATCGGCTCTGTGGGTCCACTGCTTGCTCTGAAATCATTCAGATCTGAGTTCAGATCTCCATCTCCTACATAAACATCTGGGAATGGCTGTGCATCCCTCTAACGCCAGCACTGGGAGGGGAAACGGCAGGCAGATCTCAAAAAGTCGCTGGCAGTTGAGCTTGCAGTTCATTGAGAGAACTTGTCTGAAGGCAATCAAGTGGAGAATGATAGGAAGCTTCCAGCACCCTGTCCTACTCTGGAATTCTTCACTGCTACACTTACATGTGTATACCATATATAACGCACACATGCACACACAAAGCAACTTCAAAATATTGAAGGAGCAGGTTCACCGAATGCCACCTATCATTTTTCCCAACTTTATTACTTTGCTCCCATTGAAGAAAAACTAAAATACATCAGGTGGACCTCAGATTTGGAATAATGGAACTAAATATTGTCGAAGCACTTTGAAGTTACTCATGTCAGCAGTAGGACAAGGTCCTTCCACGTAGATCATTTTACTCAACTTGGAGTATATACAATATGAACAATATGAAGTTTACTCCCATGTCTTCTACCACTGGAGGACTGGGTCACCTCAGTCACTGGGGCACAGGGTCCTGTGCCTACAATTGAGACTTCCCTTCAGGGAGCAGGTGCTGTGTGGCACCTGGCCTTCCAGGTGACTCGAATAGCTGAGATGTTCACATAGATGCAATGCATTTTCTCCAAACTTTTTATTGTCCCTGTTCAATTTCAGAATAGTAAATGCCTAAACCATGTACCTAAGGAGGTCTTGTAGACTTTGGAAATGTACTTAACGAAAGAGAATTCTCCTTAGGGAGAATTTGCTTTGCTTCTGCACCCCTTCAGCTCTCTTATGAATAGTTGAAAGGCAGCTGGTAGAAAGTAGCACCTACTTTTTGAACTTTTGCACTGACTACCACATGTGCACAATTTATTTCTCCTTGTAGTACCCTCCTTCTCTGGAGACATAACTAAAACAAAATCCTCATGAGGCTTTGGAGGGACTCGAGTGAACCAGCATTAGATCCTACAAGAAGGGAAAGATCACACCCTGTCAGCAGCTCAGTCACGTGATGCTGAAACAAATCTTAGAGCTTCTACATTTAAATATAATTTTTTTAAATACAAAAAGCAGTCAGGTGTAAAAAATGTACATAATGGTTTGAATTCTATTTCTCTTTTTTAAGGACATTGGATATTTAAATATTTTTCTGTTTATATCTCATGTAAATATTGTTCCAGGTTCATATTAGTGACATTTTACCCATTTCTGTTTTTTTTTTTTTCATGCTTCCAAATGGAGAAATAGATCTGTCAACAAACTGATTCCTTGGGCCATGCACTTGACCGTGGTTGGCACCATTCTGGGAATCATGAGACATTTTTTTTAGAAACATGATCCTTCAAAATAATACAGAATTGCTAATGTGCATAGACTTTCCCTTCACATACACATCTATGTCTATCTGCAATTCGGGCCTTGGTCTATATCCATATACGCGCTATGATCATGGGGCAGTGACCCGTGATAGGTGCAGTATTGGGTGTGTGCGTGTTATACTTGTTTGGAACCTCCTTTGTTGGCCAGCGTCTGTAGCCACCCTGCTGGTGCAGCAATTTGAAAACATGTTGGCTTGTTCTTATCTTCCTCCCTCCCTCCCTCCCTGCCTGCCTGCCTTCCTTCCTTCCTTCCTTCCTTCCTTCCTTCCTTCCTTCCTTCCTTCCTTCCTCCTTCCCCCCCCTCCCTCCCTCCCTCCCTCCCTGCCTGCCTGCCTTCCCTTCCTTCCTTCCTTCCTTCCTTCCTTCCTTCCTTCCTTCCTTCCTCCTCCCTCCCTCCCCCTCCCTTCCTCCCTCCCCTCCCTCCCTTCCCCCTCCCTTCCTCCCTCCCTGCCTTCCTTCCTTCCTTCCTTTTTTCTCTCTTCTTTTTCCTTGTTTTCTTTTTCTAATTTGAGAAAATGTTCTCTTTAGAGCATTTTAAGGTCAACTGAACACAATTGCATCAATGAAGGAAATTAAAACATTCTAGATGTGGCTTCAACATTCAGGGTACAGTTTTCTCCCTCGCTAATGCTTTAACCAAGTGGACACTGAAAAAACATCCCATGGGCACTGACTGATCTCAGCAGGAACTCCACCTTGCTTGACTTGGGGCTGGGAGAGCACAGAGGATGTAAGTGTCCTGGAAGAAACATCCATGAATGCAAAACAGAATTTAGACTACAATTAGCTTTTCACACAGCAGTCTGTGGTACACATATTGTCAACACCATCTTACGGAAGTTTGAATCTCTTTTGAAAATCAAGTTTAAATGTATGACATTCCTCTTGAACGTCTGTGATGGCTGCTGCTCCATCCAGTTTTCTCCACTGAAAACTGGGAAACCCCCAAGACAGGGTATCATAGCAATTTTATTCTTCCACTCTGAGCCTTTGCCTTACAGAGAATTGCAGGCTCAACCCTGTTCACAGTTTAGTCAGCCGACAGGGCTCTAAGACTGATAGGGTTGAGGATACCAGCAGGAACTGGTTCTATTGGTCGTGGTCTAAACAAGTCAGGTGCAGACAGTAGTCCTAGCCTGCAAGAGACTGTTCCTGCTTCATAAGTGTTGCGTCAGAATGAGACAAAGTGGAACTGCTCTCTGCTACAGTCATGGCTGACAGCAGATCTGTTGTGAATATTAATCTTTTGACTGAAAGTAAGGTTAAGCTTTAAAAATTGGCAACCGACCTGAAGAAATCTAGGATTCATAGTGAAGTCTTTAAAAAACAAAACAAAACCCCAAAACCTAGCTCTTTGATTTGAGATCTGACTTGATCTTGCACGGAGACCACTAAGCTTGTGCTAAAACGCCTACAAAGATTTGTAAAACTTCAAAGCGAGCCTTTATCTGAAACATTGGGGCCACTGTGTCTTAAAAAGTAAAGTCTGACTTGAATAAGAAGTGGCATATCCAATGCCATAACGACAAGATACTGAATAATATACAAATCTATTTCGATGTTTACTCCAGACCGAACACAATAAAAGCAATGATTTCCGAATATTACATGCCTCTGCTGCTACTCTGTGATCACATAGTCAAGCTTACTCTTACATAATCCTCAGTATTTTTGTTGCTATGTGCAAATATACGTGCACATTCCCACGAGCCCAAAGAGAATCCCTAGTCTACAGCATTCTGTTTGTGTGAGGCCAATTAAGATGCTGCCTCTAGTGCTAGGAGATGAAGAGCTGCAGAGACAGTTGCCATGGAAACCAATTTCCCCCACATTTCCTGCAGAGCCAGAAACCGCTGAGTAATATGCCTTGTGAGAAGACCTGGGGTAAACACAGCTCTCACCTTCATTTGGGCTCCATCTTGTGAGGAAAATAAGTTAGGAATTATGAAGGAAACCGTGATATTTCATACATGATTTATTTTCCAATAACTTGGTATTTTATTGATCACATAAAACTGAATGGGAAGTCCCGAATAAATCTTAGTTCATTTACCTTTGGTGCAAACGATAAATTTCAGAACATCTAATAGCTTCTCATTTGTATGCAGCTTTAAAAAAGAAATCTCTAGCGTATTCTTTTCAAAACAATACTCTTAAGCAGATGTGCTTTAAAAGTTAACTGGTGTTGATTTGTGTTGTTCCAGTTTCCTTAGGAGATTAAGTACTTAAAAATTACAGACTAGACATGGATTTCTTTTTAAAAATACATTTTTTTGGTCATGTGAATGATTCATGTTCAGGCCTCAAAAATAGAAAACATCCTACATTACATAATTTTATTCATAGTATAACTCCTTGAAATCATAGCAAATGTAAACAGCAGAGCTAAGAATATCAAACTACATCTTCATGTACATTGAAATTTGTAGGATCATGTATCGTCTTTTAAGTGTGTGGATAAAAACAGAGTATTGCCAACACATAGCTCATGCTGCTATTGGGATTACTCGTAAAAGCAGAACTAAAGGAATCCTCCACCCACCCCACCCCCCACCCCTGTTAATGAAAGAGCCTCCTGGTGACAGAGCCACAGTGGGGAGCAGTGCTGAAAATCACCTGACTGGGACCCCTCAAACATGTGTTATCATTGCAACTGGTGATAGTTTTCCATTCTCCTCATTAACACTGTACCCTGTTGACGGTGACTCTCTAAACAGAACAGGGTCTCCCTGCTGTCTGCCCAACCTACAGTGCAGCCTTCCAGAAGCAAGGCTGTCACATGCCTGCAAAAGCAAGGCTGCGCTCTTCAGGCGGACATGGTAGATGAGAAGAAAGAACACATCACAAGAGTGACAGCAGGACCACAGAAGAGATGAATGGTGTGTGTGTGTGTGTGTGTGTGTGTGTGTGTGTGTGTGTGTGTGTGTGTGGTCTTAAGTTCCCTGGTCCCTCCAAAATGTCTAATATAGACAGCTTTGTGACATAGTCTTTGGAAAAAAAACCCACAGCATCAAAATTGGCCACACACCATTTTGTTTATGTATCATCTTGAAAACAGTGTGATCTAGATTCTGCCTTGAGAGTGAGTTGAGCTCTTAGGGCTACATCTTACCCATCCATTTAGGAATTTTAGTGCAGATTTACTTTCGTAGAAAAATTATGCTCTGGTAAGTTTAGGAGACGGATACAGAGTCCCTCTCTCCCCTGATACTCTATACCTAGTCTAGTAATGAAGCAAGACTCCTTTGTTTGGCTAGTGCAACAACAAAATTGAGCCCCAAACAGGTTATCATAGGAACACCAGCCTCATTTTGGATTCGACATCCATGCCTGAGACTGGAAAGTGCAGTCAGTGTCTTGAAGAGTTTTCAGGCTCTTCTGCTGTCACCTGATTTTAAAATGCCATCTGCATAGCTATTTGTGTTGTCACTCTGTCCTCAGCATACACAGGTATGAGGCAGGGACTTAAAGTCTGTCAGCTGACAGATCGAATCAATGAAATATCTGCCCTGCCACTGGGTGCATGCAGCTTCCATCTACCTGAGAGCTAACGAGAAATGGATTTGCGGGAGTTGGTACAGCTTGGGAAATGGCCAAGGCAGCAAATAGTGTGCCGATGCATGGTCACCCATGTGGTGGGGTCCAGGGCGAACACAGACCTCTACAACAAGCAGGTTCTGCAAGGGAAGTCCTGAGCTTGTGTCTGTCACAGTTGTAGAATGGCCTCGTGTTTCTCAGTTGTCAGGGAGGAAGAGCAGGTTATCTGCTGAGTCTGATGGTGTCTAATCGCTGCTCATGTCAGGGAAGTTCCTACTGCAGTGTGTGTTGACATGTGTAGGAGTCTTGACTCCCCTATTATAAAATCCTGTAGTCAGGACACACTGGCATCTTCCATGCAGGCAGTTTCTAAGGCAGGCAATGGAAGCCGGAGACAATCTGATTGGTCAGAGGCAGGGGATTGCCTGCTTTGTAAGTACAGCTCCAAGGCTGCCTTCCAGAGCTGTTCTTTCCTGGGAGAACTGTCAGCCACACCACCAGCCTTTCACATGGATTTGGAATCAGCGTCTCTTTTGCTGATGAGCACCTCCAGCAAACGTAGCTTCGCCTTTATGTGTTTATATTCATTGTATTCTTCAGCCATTGGAGTACGGTCTTCCTTCTGGACATTTCTAGAGGAAACAAAGAAAAGAGAAACTGAGGATCACGTTCTGCCGGTTCTGAAGGATACTATGCATCAGGGATTATCATCTGGAAACTACATATTCTATCAGTCTAAAATCAGTGTTGATAATTTGGTTCTTGGTATCTGAGGCTAGATTCAGACAAGTGCAAAGTGGTTCTTTTCTGGAGGTGCCATGAAACGTGGGGGCCTATAAAGTTAATCTAGGATCTACTAGGACCTCACAAATGACTAAGAAATGCAGAGATTGTCTATTGATTTTAAAGTATCATTTCACAGTAATATTTTATTCAGCATAAACAAAAAATATTTCATTCTTGATTTACTTGGGGATTACTTAGGATTTCTATTGATGTGATAAAATACTATGACCTAAAGCAACTTGGAGAAGAAAGGTTTTATTTCAGTCCATCATGAAGGGAAGTCAGGCTAGGGACTAAAGGCAGGAATAGGGAGGCAGGAACTGAAGAGGCTAACCATGGAGGGTTGAACTTAGTAACTTGCTTCTCTTGGCTTGCTCAACTGGTATCTTATAACCAGAACCACTAGGCTAGGGGCAGCATGCCCATATTGAGCTAGAGCCCTCCCGTACCACCCATCAATCAAGAAAATGCAAGCATGTTTATAGGTTTGGTGGCAGCATTTTCTCAACTGAGGTTCTCTCATCTCAAATGACTCTAGCTTGTAAAAAGTTGACATGAAACTAAACCACACAATTCTTTTTTTTTTCTTTTTTTTAGAGCTGAACACTGAACCCAGGGCCTTGCGCTTGCTAGGCAAGCGCTCTACCACTGAGCTAAATCCCCAACCCCTCTAAACCACACAATTCTTAATATTTCCTTAATGTTGTATCTTTCATCAAATGAACCATTAAATTATCTAAGTTTTATTGATTTTTAATTTTATATGCATGTGTTTTGCCTGCATACGTATATGCACAAGTGTACCCACCTGCATGCTCAGTACCCACAGAGGCCAGAAGAGGAAGTTGTATCTCCTATAGCTGGAATTATGGATGATTATGAGCTGCCATGTGGGAACCAGACCCGAGTCCTCTGCAAGGGCAGCAAGTGCTCTTAACTGCTCACCCAATCAAATTTCCAATCAGCAATCAACACACCCACAATTTGTAAATATTTCAAGAAGAGTTCATAGTCCTACTTAAATACTTGCTTTTGAAATGTGAAGCACACTTTGAAATGTGCTTTTGTGAACTGGTCACATGGTGCTAAGTCTTTGTAGTTTGCTCGGTAATTTTATATGCAAACTTATATGCAGTAGTACTAGTATAAAGCTTTCGTGAGGCCCACAGTACTTTATAGCCATGATCTAACTCAACTCTCACAACAGCTTGACCACAAGGATCTACTGTCTATATTCTTGTATATATGATGTAGTCAGAGCAGGCAGAGCAGACCAAGAAATATCATCTCTCCAAACTAGTGGTCCCTATGGAATACATGTAGCAAGCATTCCAATGCCTGCTTCCTTTTCTCTTCATAACAGAGAAAAATAATGGGCAAGAGGAGCAGTGGGAGGCTTTATGAACAAATGAAACTGATTTTATTCATGTCTGCCTTGCTTTGGTGAAGGATTCTAAGTAGCTCTTTAGAAGAAGCAGGAATGAGGCCTAAGAAAAATATCTCTACCCAGTCACCATCATGTTCTGGGAGGGGCTTCTCATTCTCAAGATGCTATAATGTTATTTGGTCCTCGTTGTTCTAAACTTGAGTGATGATTGGTCAATTTCTACCATTCATTGTGGAAATAGCTTTTTCTAAAAATGCTTCTAGCCTTCAGAAGCTGGACTTTGGCCAGATTTGCAACCAAGTTAATAGTGTGCTCTGAGGCCATTTAAAACTGTTCTCAATCTGGTTCCCTACTGTGAATTCGGTCTGTTTTTAAGTTTGACTTCTCCTTAAGAAAACAATGTCATTAAGCTAACTGTGCCTTGCAGTTCCCACTTAGCTTTTACACAATAAGCCAAAGGCATAGCTTTAGCCTTAAATTATATGTTCCCTATCTCGGAATTTGTGTGTGTGTGTGTGTGTGTGTGTGTGTGTGTGTGTGTGTGTGTGTGTGTGTGTGTGTGATGGGAATCATTTACTGAAAGAGGCCAATAGGTTGAAAGCAAACTTAAGGAAAAGAAGTATCCACCATAAATGCTGGCATCAATCTGTGGGTATAATAACATTTGTTTGTGGATTTGAGTGCTATTCTGGGTCATTAGGGTTCATAGAGTAAATTTTTCCCTGGTAAACTCTGATGAAAAATCAATTAAGACGAGTGAATCTGCGTCCCTTTCTGATGCCAGATTTTCTGGGCTATTCAACAAACATAGAACAAAGCCTGTCATAAGGGGAGGAGTGGAGAATTCAAAGTTATGCTCACTCTTGGTTTAAGCCACTCCAAGACAGTCTTTTTTTTTCTTCCATCAAGGTGGCACCAACACAATTTAGACTTTCTTAAGCCTTCTTCACGCTCCACAGTATATGGTTCATGTGTAGAATTCTATGCACAGTATGTGAGAATAATGTGAAAATGAAAGGCATATGGACAGAAACATCAAACCAACACTGTAACAATATTAAATTAACTCTTTCATTAGTTATTATTTTAGGAATTATTTCTGTTGTCTTCTCAGAAAAATTTTCTCAATAGTCTGTGGGTGTGTAGAGGGGGGAAATGCAAACACATGTAGTTATAAATACACATTTAGGTATAAAATACACATTTAGGTACCACTGCTTTTCATACATGGTTTTCATTCAGACTTGGTTGCTAGCATCTTAGCTATTTTAGTTTTATGTGTGTGAACCTAGGACTTTGTACAAGCTGAGCCATATCCCCAGTCCAACTTTGGATTTTTAACTGTCATTAAATCTCCTAGTATCATTTTTCTCCCTCTTGCTTCCTGAGAAGAAACTCAATGCTGTCAATTTGAAACTCGGTTCTAAGTTATTCATTTTAGCTGAGAATTTAATGTGACAGGTTAGTTTTGCATATTGGCAGACTCGGTATAGGTCATGGACACTGTATGAGAAGAATGTCTTCTTAAATGTCTATATCTCTATCTCTATCATCTTCATCTATAATCTCTATCTATCTATATACATGGTCTCATTGAAAATCTCTGAGGCATAAACCAGAGGACCTAGAAGGAGAATGTAGCCAATGTCCCACAGATGGAGCAGAAACAGAGGGCAGGGCATGTGGAATAAGGAATGAGGAACAAGGAAATACATACCTCCCATTTTGTCTGAAAAAATTGTCTTCAAAATCATGAAGTTTCTTTCGAATCATTTTCTTTTCTTCTCTTATTTCCTGAAGGTATTCCAAGAGTTCAGGTCTAAGAAGAAAGGCAAATTAAAAAAAAATTAAATCGGATTGTTTTACATGTAAATAGCAAGTGATTTGATAGGAGTTGTGGAGAAAGAAAACAAAACAATTTAGAAGTCACTGTGGGTGCTTTCTCTTGACTGCCCATACGGTGAAAGCAGGTGAGGCTCTAGGGGCTCCTAGGGGATTTTGCTACTTATGAATTATGAGGTGTTTATGAAGCCCAGGGTGCCTTGTCATATATTTCTCAGAAAGAGCAAAGTGATATTTGTTACTCAGGATTAACTGAGCTGTGGTTGACAGAGCCACACCGTCATTCAGAGACCTCATGCTTGTTCAGGCAAGATCTCAAAACTTCCTCAAGTAATCTGGGATTAAGATATATGAGAAAACTGATGAACACGTTGCACTTTCTCCCTCTCTTTCTCATCTCCTCCCTCTCTTCCTTTCTTCACTCTCTCTCTCTCCATCTCCCTCTCCCTCTCTAGTGTCCCCTGACCACCCCCATCCTCACCCCATTCCCAGTACTCTATAGCTCTACACTGATCTAGAATTCCCTCTAGCCCAGGCTGGCCTCAAGCGTACTTACCCTTCTGCTTTAGCCACTAGGCCTTTCATTAGTTTAAATCATTATTTTCCCTGTACACACATACCCTAGGTAAGTCACTTGTGGCTTTTTTGGCCAAACCAACCCTCACACTGTTATTTGAACTAAACCACTTTAATGCCATGGCCCAAACAACATACATTGAAGCAGAGTGGAGGTTTGAAAGGCCTGAGTCCTGGCTGCATTTCGATGGCATTTTGTCATCCATTGGTGAAATAAATCCATCGGCATCATCTTCAAGTTGGTCCAGAAAGCAATGTGCACTGCTGTCTGTTTTCAGAGCGACAGTGAAGTCGGGCTTTGTGGAGCTGTCATCTTCTGATCCCTCCTCTTGTTCCTGGAGACATGGCAACCCCAGTAAGACTCTGAGCATATCTTGGAGAATGCTCCCATTATAAGCACAATAAACCAGATTCACATGCTTTCTCTTCTCTTTTATTAAAATGATGGCAGCAAGAGAAAGTACAGAAGGCAAAGCTGGACCAAGCCAGGAGGCACTTCCTACCTCAGCTGCTTTACATCTTTAATCTCTGCTCAGCCCAAGGAAACAGTGCTTCAGTGTTCTTCTCAATTTAAATTACTTTAAAACTTCAGACAACAGTTGATTTTCAAGCAAATAATTTTAAAGTTTCGGTTTATAAGTAGAAGTAAGACTTCCCACCAATGCCTTTTTTATAAAACTTAATTGAGGTAGCGTACAACTGGAACTTGGCGAGACACAGCTGGCAGGCAACAACTCTTAGCCCCGCCTCCTCCTTCTCCCCTGCATGGAGAAGATGAGGGAGAACAGACTCGAAGCCCAGGCAGAGCTTCGGCCTGCATACTGCCGCTTCTCAACAAACCCGATGAACGGTGCAGCAATTCAGATTTAAAAGAAAGTTGTGAATGAACATTTTACAGGTGGCAAATGATACTAAAGAAAGCTACAAATAAGAACGTAAGATTTCATTGTTTAAAAGTTCTGCTAATGGGCTGGAGAGATGGCTCAGTGGATAAGAGGATTGGCTGCTCTTCCAGAGGACCCAGGTTCAATTCCTAGTCCCCACATATCAGCTCACACGCATCGGTAACAAGTCCCCCAAGACCTTGTGCCCTCTCTGGCCTCCAAAGACACTGATATACACGGTGCATAGATATGCATTATGGTAAATAGATAAAATAAAAATAAAATCTCTGAAGTCTTCCTAATTACATTCCAATGTCTGGAAAGAATAGGAAGCGCTATGAAACTTTTGTCAGATGAACCTAATAGAACTACTCTCATTGGCCTTGGAAAATCACGGGGAAAATGAAATACCAAGCATAGATGTGAAATAAGATCATAAATGATAGATACTGAGTATAGTCCCAAAAGAATGCATAGACAAGATACAGCAGTTGGGGAAGGACCAGTGACCAATTCCCTAGTGCTGGCTCCTTCATAAACTAGCTTCCTTTCCTTTACAGGACTAATGTTATATCTGGATTTTGATAAAGGACAAGGTGAAAAGATCCATTAAAAGGAAAGGTGATTATCAAAATTTCAGCCATGATGCTAAAATGATGAAGGGAAAAGTACAGAGTGGGCTGTTTTCCTGAAACCACCAATTAACGTTATTAGTCACTTAGACGATGATAGAAAGGGTGTATTGGCCACATGCATCTGTCACTGAGTAGATAAGGATATTTAGTTTGCTGGGATATGAATCCGTATTTAGCTTATTTCATATAGCTTGCTAGCAGTATAAAAAACAGCTGGGAAGTTCAGGGTTCTACAAGTAAGCTAAGAAAAGGGGGAAATAAAAAAAAAAAAAACCAAAAACCAAAAAACAAAACACGGGACAGATAGCCAATAAGGAATCCACAGAAAAGCATCAGGGGATCACATGATCCCTCAGCACAGTGGAAATCATAGAGGTGGGTCATGGACAGTAGGTCTCAATAGTAGGTCTCAATGGGGTGATAATATACCCTAGGTGTCTGCCATATCTCGAGACGTTTAGGGCTATCACAACTAAAGAGGGGGTGGCAGGAAGTGGTGGGTAGAGGCCAGGAGTGCTAGGAAACATCCCACAGCAGTTACCCTGCTACAATGCCAACATGAAAGTTTAAACTAATCTGGCTGTCGATTGACAGTCACATGGGCAAGGATTTGGAGAATTGAAAGGACCTGTGCCATCAAGTAAAGTGAGGCCTGGCTCTGTCTACTGTCCTGGCTGAAACATACTAGGATAAAACTAGCTCTGGAGAGAAACAGATAAACTGATCTGTGCATTTTCAGCAGAGCTGGTGGCTGAAGAAGAGCCTGAAACCCACATTCTGAAAGGCAGAGTAGGAGCTTGGAGAAAAGGTTTCTAAAGCAAGGAGCAGGGTTGGGAGTGGGGCAGCATATGACTATAGACGTGTAAAGAGCTATAAAGGGAAGAAACCATATGTGTGCTCCCTGGCTTTCCAGGGGGCAAAGCCAAGTGTGTGTGTGTGTGTGTGTGTGTGTGTGTGTGTGTAGAATGTAGTGAGCTATACTAGCTACATTATTATTTTACATTTATCAAACTAACCCATTCTAAAAATACATGCTATGTAATTAGTTAATTGTATTCTACTTTGTTATGGAAGCTGGTTAGGAAACTGCTAGGCTGCCTTTGAGTCTCAGCTCAGGGAATATGCAGCCTCACCCTCCCACTGCTCTGAAAGTTGTGGTCTTGAGAGCAGAATCCTATTCCACTGTGTTTTAGAGGGTTCTCTGGGCTTATTTGGGGCTGAAGGCCTTCAGAACCTTCAGAATTCAAACTAGATCTATTTCATACAAGCTAGTGTCCTTGCATAAGCAAGTAGAATGGGGGATACATTTTAAAGAAGCCATTTAGACTTGGTCTTTTCTTTTAATCTCCAAACACACAAAATTGTGAATTGTATTAGAACTACTGTGCTAGCACATATCAAGAGCGTGTTAATAACCCTGTCCTATTAGAGCAAAATGAACCAAATGACAGCAGTATTTACAAAAGTAGTGTAACCATGGCAAAATTACTTGTAATTTTGACCATGATGAGAGCCAGTGGGCAATAAGCCACAGCAAAAAGAAAAAAAATTCTTCTAAAAAGACTGGCAAAGAATAAGAATGGGTAGAATGTCGTCATCCAAGAAAAGCATCATTATGATATCTACATTCATCTAATGAGGCAATTACTAAGTGTCACATCTTGCACGTATTCAAGAGCATGTTTTTACCTGGTAATAAGTCTATTACATGCTGCTGAGAGAAGCATGCTAATTTTCATATACAAACTACCCAAATTTCTTCAATTATCAACATTCAGTTCATCTGTAAAACTACCAGACAGACAAAGCTTGTTGCCTTTCACTGATATCAAAGCCTATTGTAAGAAAATAGGTGTAATTTTATAAGACATAATATAGCACACTAGCCCTTGTAGTCCAGTGTTGCACTCATAATTCAGATTCTATTTAGTGATGTGATTATCAAGCACAGTCTGTCTGATACATTAAAATTGGATATTGTAGTGTGGTTTATCTTACCTCAGGCAAGAGAATGAGGCTTTCAAATGCTCGCCCTCAATAGGTTTTTCTGAGATAATCATTCCTAACTCTGGGGACTAAATGACCACTATCAGCTTAGAATGTCACAGAAAGACGACAGGGCTCTTAAAACTTTCTTCTGCTTTGGGTTTAACTTTTCTCTTTAGCTCCAGATAACTCCTAAAAAGTAGTCATGATTTTACAAAACAAAACAAAACAAGGTGAGGTGTGAAACAAATGAATCTCAAAGGAAAAGCAAAACAGAACAAGTAAACACGGAACGGAAGGGAATTGGCTATAAGGCTATAAGAGGCATATGATGTGACTGCTCACAGCTGGCTCAGGTAGTTACTGATTTGTACGAAACACTACTAGAACTGCTACCCAAGGAGGGCTGTCACATAGGGTGACAAGGGGGGTCAGTGAGGAAGTGTTAGCACAAAGCTCTTCACCTTTATCTCCTTGAAGAAGGAAGCAGTTTCACCCTCAATAATTGGCTGCAGCGAAGGGCTTCTCCGTTTGCTGGAAGGGGAACCCTATGACAAGAGTTAGCAAATAGGTTATGTTGTGAACCCTTTTCCCTGGCCTTATAGCTCTCGGTCTCTTTGACCATGTCAATACTTACTACTGTATTTTAACTACATTTTATAATCATTTCCCACTAAAAGCTTCCAAGAAAACCTAACACAGTAAAAGTTCTTTTTCTCTCCTGCAAATCAGAGGACAGAGTAAGAAGGCACAAGGGTTTTTTTTCTTCTTTTCTTCTTTTTTATTTAATCAAGCTCTCGGGAATCTCCTAAGGAAAGCACTGATCCCCACACCCTCCTCCCTACACCCAGCATCTACATGAGCAAAATAAAGTAGCTCAAGGTCAAACGAACATGTAAAGATTAATGAACTTATCTGTTCTGTGTTCACCCTATTTAGGAACTCTGAGTGTTCCTAAGTGGTGGAAGAAGACAATGACTCCTTACATTAACTCATTTGATTTACTAGGCTGTTCTGCAGGAAATTTGCAGAAGGGAAACATTCTTTAATCACCCCTGCCTAGAGTCTCTGGATTGTCTCTCATTCGTAAAAATCAGGCCACTATTAAAAGAAGTGTGAAAAATGAAGGTGCATACTCTAGGACTGGAAATGAAGAAATGAACCGTAAGATTTAGTGAAGTGCTTGGTAAGAGTGGCAACTAGAGAGAGTAAATGTCCCAGGAGTGATATCACATCCAGGTTGTGACAGCAGCAAGGATGAGAGAGCTAAATGCTTCTCTCAGAGATGAACAGGCACTAACATCCTAACTAGATCTAGTCCAGGAAGGAAATTCGTGGGCTGTAGGTAGAGGTCTGTCAGTGTTAAAATACTGCCTACAACCAGAGACAAAACTGTTATTCCCCTTGACAAGATGAAATCCAGATGCTAACAGCAATTATATCCCAAGGATGTGAGGCATGGCCAGGCAGCTTCCCAACCACTGGCTTCCCCAACTTCTTGCCACTTCCTCTCTCTCCACTCTCATAGCCTCCAAATCAGGGCCTTCTCACTTACAGGGTCCTCCTTGGGTCAACTTCTTAGGGAGCAGTCTTAGGGAGTGGGGAGAGACTATAAACAGCACCAGAGAGGAACTCTTTGGACTGAAGCACCCACAGAAGATCCAGCCTTACACCTTGAGCTCTGTCTCTAAGGAATGGGTTTAGGTGTTGGCCTTGTGTGTGCCCGAGGAATGTATATATGATCAAGTCATTCCTCAAGCCATGAGGCATGGATATGAATGACTAGTGCAACTACTACAACCTAATCTTCGATGAGAATGCAGGTTAGGATCCTATTAGCATAGTCGGGGCTCTTCCAAAAGAAAGGGGAGGTTATACTCACAATGATGAGTATGGTAATGGTAAGGCCGTGGGTTGGTGAGTTTTTGTCAACTTGACACAATTTAGAGTCACCTGAGAGGAGGAAGCCTCAACTGAGAAACTATCTCTTTAGATTGGCCTGGAGCATATCTGTGAGGCATTTTTTTGATTGACATGAGAGAGCCTAGTCCATTGTGGGAAATGCTACTCTTCAGCAGTTGATCTTGGGTTGTATAAGAAAGCAAGTTAAATAAGTAATGAAAAACATGTCAATAAGTAATGTTCTACCATGGCCTCTGTACCAAATCCTGCCTCCAGGTTTCTCCCTAGAGTCCCTTGCCCAACTTCGCTTCAAAGCACACTATAAACTATGAACTGAAAATGAACCCTTTCTTCCCCAAGTTGCTTTTTTTGGTCATGTGTTCATCATAGCTGTAGTTGAAACCTAACAAGGACAAGTGCTCGTAGCATAACCAGGGGTTGCCAACAGAAAGGGAAGAATGTACTCACAATGATGGGGACAGTGCTGGCCCGGGACAGGATCTGTTTGACCAGTCGGTACCGATCATATAGTGGCTTCATAATCTGACGCTCAGTCTTTGTCACCTGAAAAACAAGAACAGAACAAGTGAGAAGCTGGTTCCAGGGGTCATGCTGTCCACTGTTCCCAGCATACTCCAGGTTTTTGTGGCCCACGGGAACACACAAGAGATGGTGGTACAATTTACAAAACTTATTTAAACTGATAATAATATTTAGTCAATTAATAAAGACACTGCAGATATACACCTCGGACCAGTGGAAATCACCCTACTAGTATACTTTCTTCTAGACCTGAATAATGTGCTATGTCCTTAGCCCACTTGGTAACTCTAAAACTGCTATTTAAAACTAAGGGTATGGGTGGGAGTGGAGATGGCTCATTGATTTAAAACACTGACTGCACATTAGAGGATCTGGACACAATTCCTAGCATTCCTATTGTAACCAGCTGCAGGTGATCCAATGCCCTCTTTTGACTTCTATGGACTCCAGGAATCCACATAGTACATAAGCATACATGCAGGCAAAATACCCATACACATAAAAATAAGTAAATGAAATTTAAAATGACCTTCCACCCCCAAACAAATGAAAAACACTTTAACGTGGGAGGACTCAGCAGGTAAAGTTGCCTATTTGCCAAGCCTGATGACCTGAGCTAGCTATCCAGACCCCATAGAGTAGAAGGAGACTTGACTCCCATGATTTGTAATTCCACGGAAAGGAGGCTGAAAAGGATGAGGCAATGTTTCTATTATGATTGTAATGCTTATCACATGGTACTGCAATCAACTTGTTTGGATGAATTTCTTCCACATGAAACTGTTCCCTCTTAGGATTCTGGCAGACAGAGAGTATTCCAGGAACATTTGTTTCTGGAAACCGTTGGATGATTCAGCCTCATTATCTTCGTCTGGTACACTGCTCAAAATCTCTAAGCAGCAGGAAGGAATTCAGTACAGTTTCCTTGTACAGGATTGGAAATCCTTTGTCATTCATGATGTCTCCCCTCCCCACTGTACTTCAAACTCCAGAGATAGACTAGGTCATCTCATTGCTAATTCTGTATGATTCCCTGCACTAAAGAGACGCTCTCTCTTCTTTAGAAGTGGCAGATCAGAAGCCAGCTCGGCACAGCTCTTTTTCCTTGTGCTCCAACTTGAAAGTGATCCTGTCCTCCACATCACCGCCTGTAGTGGCTAGTTTTATGTCTGTTTGACATAAACTACAGTCATTTTGGGAGAGAGAACCTCAGTTGAGAAAATACTCCCATCAGATTGGTCTGTGAGCAAGCCCGTGCTGCATTTTCTTGATGACTAGTGTGGGCAGTTATGGGGATATGAAAGGAATGGCTCTTAGATGCTCTCATAGCATCAGGAAGTATAGCCTTGTTGGAGAAAATATGTCACTGGGCTTTGAGGTCTCAGACGCTCAAGCAAGGCCTCGTGTGACATTCCGCTTCCTGTTGCTTATGGATCCAGATGTAGAAATCTTAGCTATCTTTCCAGCACCATGTTCTGCAAGCATGATGCAATGCTTCCCGCCATGACAGTAATGGTCTAAACCTCTGAACTGTAAGCCAGCCCCAACTAGATGTTTTCCTTTATAAGAGTTGCCATGGTCACGGTGTCTCTTCACAGAAATAAAACCCTAACTAATACAGATGGTCAATTTGTTGCGGGTAACATCACCCCTGGGCTAGTGGTCCTTGGTGCTATAAGAAAGTAGGCTAGGGACCTGGAGAGATGGCTCAGCGGTTAAGAGCACCCGACTGCTCTTCCAGAGGTCATGAGTTCAATTCTCAGCAACCACATGGTGGCTCACAACCACCTGAAAAGAGATCCGATGCCCTCTTCTGGTGTATCTGAAGACAGCTACAGTGTACTTATATATAATAAATGAATAAATCTTAAAAAAAAAAAAAAGAAAGTAGGCTAGGTTAGAGAAAAAAAAGAAAAAAAGAAGAAGAAAGAAACTTGGCTAAGTAATTCATGATGAGCAAGTCTTCATGGTCTCTGCATCAGCTCCTGCCTCTAGGTTCCTGCTGTGCTTCCCTTCATGATGGACTATAAGCTATAAGATGAAATAAACCACTTCCTCCCCAAATTGCTTTTGGTCCTGATATTTATCACTGCAATAGAAACACTAGGACAGCACACCCTGTGTTTATAATGCTTTGTAATTTCACACACTTTTACATTGTATCATAAATATTCACATATGTATCTTCTGATTTACAATATAACCTGTTGAACTCAGGGGCTTATATTTTCATATCCTGAGTACCTCATCCAATGCAAACATTCTATACATATTTGCAATGTTAGAGAATGAATATTTCAAACCTATCTAGGTAAGCCCCACAGATAGGTATGCATGCATTTCCTTTGGTCACTTTAGTGCACAATAAGGTAAGGTATCTTTTTAGACTGGTTGTTGGGCTTTTGTACTCCATTCCCATTCCATGAACGAGAAAGCAAGAATTTTTCAGGTAGCAAATGGTGTAAGATATGTGGCTTTACCATTTCTCTCAAAGTTTTTTTTTTTTGGAAGATTCACCTTCAAAGACAGTTCTGGATTATACAAATATGTTGTCCTGTCTGGCTTTGGCCTCTGCCTTTCTCAACATGATCAACTGTAAATCACTATGGATAACTTTTACAAGCTAATAGGGTACTGCCTTCTGCTGCTGGCATGAATCTTTCCATTCATCTCCATTATAGTAGTTCTAAGGATGACTGCAATGCTTCTGCTTTTAGGATGTGTCATACGAAATGGGATTTTAAGGATGATCACTTCATTTACAATTGGTTACTTTCATTAAAAATGGCTGGTGGGACAGCAAGGTGACTCAGAAGTCATTTCACATGAAACAAAAGATATTACTATTACTACCACACTCTTATCATAATAGCTAATATAGCAGTTCTGGCTGCTGGTAAGGGCATTCCGGTGAGCCATTTGGCACATGAATTTATGGCTCATTCACCACATTCTAAACATGTATAACTGAACAAACAAGCCATCAGGGTCCTCTGGGTGACACTTTCTGATGGTTAAGCTGACGAAGTTAGTTTAGAAAGTAGTTGATTCATAGTTACTTGAAAACTACCTTCAGCCAAACATGTATATACTATCTCTCCAAAACCCTTGCTCCCCTCCTTCCAAACCTTACTTTCAATTGGGAGTACTCAATGGCTTTGGAGTGTGTGGAAATGGGGTTCTTATTGATGTATTTTTTAGATGCCTTTATATTCCAGAACTCGAGGTAGTGGCAGAGGCGAGGTGGAGGCAGGTAGACCTTTTTGAGTTCAAGGCCAGCCTGGTCAACATAGCAATATCCAGGGTTCCCTAGTGAAACCCTGTGTCAAAACAAAACAAACAAACAAACAAAACCCCCCATACATATGAGCCAGGAAGATCAGGGATACAGCAGCATCCCTACTGTGGTCTTCACTGTGACACAGAGACGCTTCTGCTGTCACTTACTACCCCGCTTTTGATTACTCAAAATAAAATAGTGAGATACTATTTTAAAACTCAAGAAGGGGGCACTATCCAATAATTATTCATATTAAATAGAGGCAAACCCTGGGTAGAAATCATAAAGCCCAGATTGGACAACCCCGAGTGTCTGCCTTTATATCATGAGGTTTTTTTTTTTTCTTAGCCTCCAGTGAAACTTTTCTTCAATTTGATTGATGTTACCTGGATGTAAAGGAATGACAAACCCAGTGACATATTTACTTTGATGATAAAGACAAAATCAAAGCCATAGACTCCAAGAGCTAGACAAGCCTTATTCTTTAGGGGCTAAAACACTGAGAGAGTAGCGATTTCCCAAGGCAAGAGAGCTTAGATGAGAAGTGGATGTACTGACTCCCAGCCCAGGTTTCTTTCTATTCACAGAAACATCGGACCTGAATGAAGCTGGACCTGGCAGTGTGATGATGGGTTATTTGAAATGCTGCACTCTGGGCCCATTAATTTAGAAAAATGGCAACTCTTTTATAAGTTAAGAATAGTAGAATGTTTGTGTAACGATCAGAAAATCCAAGGCAACAGCTAACCGGAGGAGAGTGTTTATAAGTGGATATGTAATTTAAACGTGAACTTGGCTATACTTAATGCTGTGTTAGTCAACATGGTTTTGAAACACAGAACTAAAATGTGTCAGCATGGGAAAGAAGAAGGCAGAAGCACAGGTCAGGCAACCTATTCTCTCCCCCTGCACGTTTATTACGAATGGTGATGTATTACGAATGGTGATACCGGGGCCTTCAACTATTTGTCATATTCTTTCTGTGACATTTTTAAAGACTTTCAACACTCTTGTCGAAGAAAATACACTTTAATAGTAGCTCGCAGAGAATGATGAGCCCACTTGTTATTGTATGTCACACATGTCTGTGAACCGAGGGCTCGATTAAAGCAAACAGCTTGGCTGAGAACTGTAGCACATGACTGTTTAGCTATGATCATGATGGTCAATGGCCTGTTAAATTGGAATCTGCAGACTTAGAAAAACTCATGAGTTCTGAACATTTAGTTCATGAGATAAAGAGACTTGGAATGATAGCTTATTATTGGCAGTATATGATTTTTTTGTCTAATAGATTTTATGGTTTGGGGTTAATTACAGTACAGTTCCAAAAAAGTTTAGTTTGATTTTCAGACTGGCTATCAAGGGAAGTTTGCTTTTCTCCTGAAGAGGTTAGAGCATTGTGTCTTAGAGAAAGGCAGAAAGACCTGAGATTGGCGACAAATGACATTGATATCTGTTTCTCAATTTGTTCTCTCCCCTGTGAGATGCTTAAATCTTGATCTGTCTGAGAGGGAATAAGGCAAGACAAAGACTAATACTTTGTAGTCTTAATAACACACAGGTAAAAAGAGCGCACTCTTTGCCCTACCATAATCATCTATTGTCAAACAAGCAGGAGGGAGAACACGTGATTGTAGTGGCAGTGAGACCTGTCATTTACTATGCTGCCCAAAGCTGCCATTTACTTCCTCTGTTTTGAGCTTACACATCAATATATGTCTGAGCATCTCTGTGTGTCTCTAATCTCTTTTTACTGCCATAGCAACTCATCACAGATATCTATCAACCAAGTACCAAGAGTTCAAGTGGTAACTTAAGCAGCCCCAGGTCTGCCAAGCTGAGTCCTCACAGTTCTCAAGCACACATTGTCTGCACCATGTAGCAAAGTACAGATTAAAAAAAAATCTTCCCAACTTAAAGACACACACCCACACACACACACACACACACACACACACCCCAAAACCAAAAATCCAAAACCAAAAAATAAAAACACAACAACAAACCCCAAACCTTCACCACACAACCCAGGGAGCCAGCAGTGAAGTCTGATCACTTGGAACATGGCTCTCTCAGGAGGGAGGCACAGGCCAGGAAGCCTAGAAGGAGTCTGTCCATATTCCAAGTAGAACCCATGTGAAGGGAAGAACTGTGCAAAGGGGGAAACAGGGTCACAGCAGCACCCTGGTGGCCACACAGTCTACACTTAGAATCCCAAGCTTCTGTGGCAAAGGGGCTCTTCTCTGTTCACAACAGTTCAGCTCTGCCTCTCCCAATCCTGAATACTCCAGTACAGAAAGACCAAATTTCACAATCTTTGAACTCTGGAGCACTTACTATTTGGTTCAGTGCCTTAAAAAAATCTGAAACAAAACTTGGCTGACATATGAACATTATCCCAGAGTTCTAGTACTTTTCCATTGCAGGAACAGTCCAGGAAAATGAATCAGCACCAGGGGCAAAATTTTTCAAAGACGAGAGAAATAGAGAGGGGGGGGGAGGAGGGAGGAAGGACTAAAGGAAGCCATTTGTGACTTTTCTCTGAGCTTAAACTATATGACAGGGTTTGTGCAGCCACTGAGAATTGGGCTCACTATTAAGTAAACAATACCCAGAATCCTCACCCCACAAAACCTATGATCGGAGTGAGTTTGGAGGAGTGTTTGCCTAGCCCCAAAGAACCCCGTTTCATACTGTGTCTTATTTAAAAGGCGTTTTATATCTCCTTCTGGGAGCTTCTACATTGAAGAGCATATCATTTATAAGAAAGGATTAAATTCAGCCCATTAATTCATTAAACAAGTAGTTACAACACAGTGGGAAAGCCCTGTATTTGGGGGGGCTTTATAAAAATTGGTGAGTCTTCATTTCATGTTTCCTTATACCTGCCTGTAGCAATTGCTGTTTTGGTGACATTTTTTTTCTTGCCAACTATCTGAACAGGAGACAAGAAGAGTAATAGGTAGCCAGAATGGGTAGGTTCCTCAAGTGCAGAAAGCACCCTGTCTTACTACAGGCTTCCCGAAAGCTATCAAGAAATGCCCAACGCGTGCTTGTCAAATACCAAACCACCTCAGGTGCTTACTAGTTTGATAAGAAGGCACAGCTACATTTTGCACTTCATAACATGGATTCTACACACTACTAGAAGTCCTTTATAAATGCTGGCTGTGTCCTGAAGTGCAGAGTGACTGTTTAATGATCCATCATTCAAGCGTAGTCCTTTTATACTATGCCTGTGGAAGGCTAGAGTCAACTATAGCTTATGGGGACAGACTTGGGCAGGAGGTTTCCCCACTTTATTAATTTATGAACTCTATACAAGATCTCCCCTCCCCTTCTCTTCTCTTTCAATAGGACACTAGCAAGTTTAGTTGCAGACTAACTTTTGTTGGAACTCAGTTATGATCAAGGTCTATTGGTCATGCCTTCAACCACTGAGATATGCTGTGAATATACATTAAGCTTCCTTTCTTGTACTAGAGAATAGAGCATGTATTAGGGACCCTAGTTCCTGGAGGAAAACTAAATTGTAGAACCTTTCCAAAACCAGACAACTGGCTCCAATGAGACAGTTTGATGTAACACATACCGGCCGCCCGTGGATACTTTCGTAGTAGAGCAGGGCTTTTTGCAGAGCCACTTTCTCATTAGCAATCTGGTCCTTGGTCATATCCTGTAGTAAGAAAGGGAACATGAGGAAACCATTTTGTGCACATCCCAACTTCTTTAAGTAGTCAAGCTCATGTAAAGGAAGGCTTAAGATGCTCTGTTCATAGTTCACATAGCAATGAGAGCCTCATGACCTCCCCCCAGAGCTCATAGTGCAGATGACAGCGCTACCTGAAACACCCACATGGCAAGAAAGAAACACTGAAGACATAGGTTGAGCTTAATGGACCCAGAAACACTGCAGCTACAGGCCACACACTCCTAAAGGTTTGTATGCCATCTCTACTCAGAGGGTCAAAGTCATCTATTAATTTCAATAAGTTCATTTTACAACAGAGTCAACAGAGCAATCTGCTTTCAGTCAGTAGTCAGAAACCAGAGTATCTACAGCTAAAACACTGCCCCTTTCATAGGCCTCTCTACATGTGTGGGAAGCTTTAAAAGGTATCATTGTGTTTGGAGGGGTTCATATTCCTTGTCCTCTTCCCCCTTTTCACCGGGCTTAGTGTAATGCTAGGAGACAGCAGAGCAGCGTGTCTCCTGGCTGGAAAAACTAGTGTGGCAAAGGTATCACACCAATCTGTATGGCCTGTGCTTTTACTGTGTTGACTGAACTGAGGGGAATTCCCTCAGGCTCTCTAAAGGCATCCCACCTTAATGTCCTCAGGGCGGCTGGATTCCATTCGCTTCTCTTGGAGCTTCCTTAGTATCCCTTCCAGTGTAGCTTCAACGCTGGGCCTGATGGCTTTATCCACCAGTTCTTGCTTCTTCTCATCTTCTTTTTCTAGCTGGGAACCGAAACTCTTGGGGAGTGTATTGCTTCGTTGCCGTGTCCTGGGGGTGAGGTCCTCTTCAGAGATCTTTAATTTTGTTTCTAGGCAATTAGATTTGTAAACATAGATACATGAGACTGAGGTATGCTGAACCCAGATTTATTTGTCCTGTCAATAACTACTTAGTCATGTCCTTTTCTTTTTCCCAGAGAGAACTGAATTATAGTGTAAATGGAATTCCTTGGACCATTACATAAACCAAACTGTAATAGACTGTTTCTAGATCTTCAAAAATATTCCCCAAACTCGAATTCCTGGGAAATGCTAGCCTTTAGCACCTGACTTTCGAGTTAGCCTAGGATCTGATGTCAGAAGTGGGCAGAAACATTTCAAGGTGTATAGAGGTGCATACATATAGAGGTGCATACATATGTATAAATGCATACATATGATCTAAAATCAGACACTGACCCACTGCTTTTCATCCAATATACTGCACACTCCATTTTCGTTTCGTCTAGTTGTTTCTGTGACTATCTCTAAATACAAAAAGCTGTTCAAGAGGAAGGAGCCTAGCCCTTTCAGATTTGTCTCTGAGGAAATCCCTCCTAACACTCCAGCAAGTGAAACTTTAGAATAAATGGGTAGAAGAAGTACTAACATGAAACCTTCTTTCTAGGAGTCTGCAGAAATACAGACATGTTGAGGAATTTATTTCATATCTAATCTGATTGTCCTGTGATACAAGACTCTCCAAAGTCTTGGGATGGAGTTCCCAAAAGAACTGGATGAACTGGGAAGTGTCTCTGGGCCTGGGAAGCCCAGATGGTGACACTCTGGTGACACTCAGCAGGACACAAGGGACTTGGCTCCTGGTTTATTGCACACAAGCTAGTCAGTAAGTTCACAACTTTACTTACCTTTAAGCTGTTTCCGGAATTTGGCCAAGTCATTTGTCCACTTCAGAACCTCAGGGTTGGCTGCCTTGTCACTGTGGGAGGGCTGGGAAAAGAAAGTCTAGAGTAAATAATTTTTAAAATGATTTATTTAACTTTAGTTTATGTGCATTGGTGTGAGTGTACTAGATCCCTTGAACTGGAGTTACAGACAGTTGTAAGCTGCCGTGTGGGTACTGGGAATTGAACCCAGGTCCTTTGGAAGAACAGATGGTGCTCTTAACCACGGAGCCATCTCTCCAGTCCCCTAGAGTAAATATTTTACTGCTTATCTGTGATACTCATGCCAATACTCTTAAGGGCAAAATACTGGATCCTTATGATCATGGACATCTGTGGGGTCCACATCCCCTTTTCTGTTATTTTTATGTTTCAGCTAATGAAGCAGGAAGTGAAAGAGTTCATGGCTAATATCGCAGCTACCATGTAAAATGCCTTCTTGCCACTGGCTTGGGAAACTAAGACCCAGCCAACAATGGAAAAAAAAAAACAGCATAGAGGAAACTGGAGAAGATAATCTTCAATCAAATTTTAGTCCAATAAGTAAAACTCCCTTCTTTAATTGGCTTCTGGTATCCCCTTAATCAGTGCTTCTCAACCTTCCTAATGCTGTGACCCTTTAATACAGCTCCTCATCTTATGGTGACCCCTCAACCATAAAATTATTTTGTTATGTCATAACTATAACTTTGCTACTGTTACGAAATATAATGTAAATATCAGATATGTAGTGTATCTGTTACGAGACCCACAGGTTGAAACCTACAACTCTACAAGCTGAAGGGTATATGGGGTGAGAAGATCCTATGGAGAACTCACTCTGTATTTCCTCTCTTCTTCAAACCTATCCTCAAACTTCCGAATCTTCTTTTTAAGGGTCTGGATCCTTCTGGTGAGCTGCACAGGCGTCAGGTCCTCTTGCTCATCATCGTAGGACCCAAGGGAGGAGCTTCGCCGCCTGCAAAGAGCATGGTCTGGATTAGCTGCCCCCTGAATGACCAATAACTATGGGGAGGTCCTTTAGGATAAGAGAGTATATGGCCCAGAGGAGTGAAAACATCCCCTCCCCTCTGATAAAAACCAAGGGATAGGTGCATTTGCTGAGTGCGTCTGAATTCTGTATATGCCACTTATTAAATAAATAAGTCTGTGTTTCTCTCACTTCCACTAACAATACCAAAAGAACCTGAGATGGACTCCAAGCCTAAATTTGACTTTAGGAAGGAGGTGCTAACTGGAATTCAAAATGAGATCCACAGTTGGGCCACAGCTCAAGTGGAAACTCCAACACAGCCTGCAAACTAGGATGGAGAATGTTAGGTTTGGCTCCCCACAAATAACACAACTTAAGTTTTTTACTAATTGGGCTAGCCATCAGTGTCTCTCTATTCTGATGCTAAGGGTCTGGTACAGTTGCTTATTAAGAACACAGAACATACCTCATGAAAGAATGGGAATTGGGGGGAGAAGGAGGCACTTCTGTGTCATCTAGGTACTGCCTGCTCTGCCCATAGGCATAGAACCTGGGGGACAGCATGGGGTCACTGTCCTCATCCAGAAGCTGGTGAATCAGGCGCCCAGCCTGTGGGGAGAGGCGGGCTTCATCAGATTCTGCATTCTCTTGCTGCCAGGAAGGGATGGGTTCTGGAAAAGAGATGTGGTTCAACAGGTTAACACTGTTCTTGAAGGCATCATCACCCTGGTTTCCTGAATGTTTAAGGTCATTGCCCATTGGGTGGTTTCTTCCTTCATATCTAACGTCCAAAGTAGACACTCTGTCTAACTGAAATCACCACTGTATCTCATTGCCACCACCTAATTTTATCTCTAGTCTCACTTGATTTCAAACCAAAATTTGCTAGGGCTGTCTCAAGGAATACCCTGGAAGATACATATGCAATTGTGTATAATTCCAGTTTCTCCAATAGGGAAGTGATAGAAATCTTTCCAAACAGCAGCACCACTTTCCAGTCATGAGTATTTGGGGGAAGGGCGCATGCAAATAGCATTATGACTGTTCTGACAACTAAGGAGCCATGTTAGACCTGTGAGATCCTATTTACTAAGGGTGTACAACCTCTGTGTGGGTCATCTAGTAAGACTTCTCCCTGTGCCTTTGCCCAGCATACAGGACTAGCATGATTCTCCCTGCGTCTCTCTGCCTAGTATACAAGATTAGCTTGCTTCTGACTGTGCATGACTCTCTGCCTAGTACACAGGATTAACATGCTTCTTCTAACTGTGCTCTCTGCCTAGTACACAGGATTAGCATGCTTCTGACTGTGCTCTCTGCCTAGTACACAGGATTAGCTTCTGACTGTGCTTTGCACTTGTAATTTCGGAAGCTTCCCAAGAGCAGGTGGAGGGAGCACACATAAATTATGAAGAGAGGAAAAGGAGCCTTATAGATGCCAAACCCACACAAATTATTTTTAGATAATCAGCCAGAGGGGGGAGAGAAGCATAAAATCCTGACCTTTTATTTTATGAGGCAAGAAGGTGGTGTTTATTTCTATTTATCACGAGCCACATTTCAAAATACTCCATTCCTGGGACTGGAGTGATGGCTCAGTGGTTAAGAGCACTGACTGCTCTTCTAGAGGTCCTGAGTTCAATTCCCAGCAACCATACGGTGGCTGACAAAATGCTCCATTCCTTAGTTGGAAAATAACAACAAGTATTGGGATGGCAAGTGGTTCAGCGGGTAAAGGCCCCTGTCACCAAGTCTGATGACCTGAACTTGGTGTCTGAAACTCGCATGTGGGAAGGAGAGATCCAACACCTCAGCTCCACGAATTCACTGTGACACAGGTGCAACACCCCCTCACCAGAGAAAACAAATAAACACGAAGGAAAGCTTCACAACTCTATCTAAAAGACTTCAAAGTAGATCTGGGATGGCACACTGTTTTCATGTAACGCAGCACGCTGCACTGAAAGCTTTGAGTGCACTTGCCCTTTAGTGATTTCTACAAGTCTAGTACTTGCTCCGATGTTAGACTCTGGGATTCTTAACATCTGAACCACAGACCTCCTAGTTGCTCCTTCAGTATGAAGCTGAAACTGTATATAGGTCTATAGAATAAATGTGCATAAGCTTTCTATCTAGAAAGACCAGATTATAATCCTAGAACTTCAGAGGCAGGTTAACAGCTTTTAAGACCTCTCACCCTTGGTACATGCTTAGAGTAACTCAGAGAAACGAGGAACAAGTATCAACACACAAATCCATAACCTACCCCTCATAAAGTATATTTAAATGATGGTCCAGATATGACTGACAGGCAGGCCAACATGCACATACACCTGTGTGCACACACTTAAAAGCTGCTCAAATGACTCAAGTGCCCACGTGACTGTCAGCTTTGAGAACTACTGATCGCAGGCTGCTGAGAGATAAGGCCACTGACATGTGAGGAAGGACAAGCACTAGTCAGTGAGAGAAGAGAGGGTCTGCTCTTGTGTCTTCTAACTTCAATGTAACTGCTTTGCTTCAGGATCTGCCAGAGCTACAAAATCAGTGACGACCACCTGAAACTTGGGAAAACTTCACAGAACGATAGGAAGAAAAACATGTTCATTTGACATATTAAACCATAAAGAACAAGGTTTGCAGAATTTAAAGGAGCTCAAGTTATCTGGGAACATAGATAAATATTTTGAAAATAAAAATGTTCAAGGAAAAAAAACAGTCTCATTTATTGAGGCTCAAAACATGGATGGGGCAATGCGCGTGGCTGAGCCTGGAGGCAAACATCTCATTCTTTGGACTAATGGTATTGATCGTTGTGTGCTAAGCAGCAGCTTCCAGGACTGAGAAGCCATGCTCTGCCAACATAAAAGATGAAAAGCACCAGGAAAGGAAGGAGGCAGGAGAAAGGAGTCTCTGGAAGAAATGTAAATTTTAGTGTTACGTTGCAGAAAACGAGGTTGTTAGATCGATCAGATCACATCTTCTATTTCCTAAGACAAAAATCAACTCAGCCAGACTGAGAAAGAGTTAAGATGGCCGAAGCAGCCACGCTGCTGGCCATGGCCTCTTCTGCAGATGAGTGAACAACTAGGGGGAGGAGACCCAAAGATGTGACCAAATGAAGTATGATGTAGATATTGGCACAAGGGCATGCTAGTTAGAGATTTCTCTTCATCAAGGAAAAAGACACATAGTTGAAAAAGTCTTACGTTTGATCCTGACACCTTTGATTTAAATTTTAATCCAGCAGAATATGTTTTCTAAAATGAAAACATCTTTGAGTTTTCAACTATTTGGTCTTTATGGTCATGAACTCATAAACCGACTGAAAAAGAGTGGTAATCTGAAGCTATCTATCCATTCTCTTGTTTAATACAGCTTTATTCTGTCTCTGTCCTGGACCAATCATTTCAATGACAAACAAACAAACAAAATCAAACAAAACACGCAAATAATCCTTTCCTAGTGTTACAAGTGTTGAGTAGGAAATAAGACAGCTCAGATAATTCTAGCATTTTCCTCCTAAACCACGTAGGTAGGGTCGATAAATCCATTACTGAAAGATAAGCGACATAAAGTCATTGTGAATTTTAGCTTTAACAAAATAAAGAGCAATATTTCATCACCGTTCCACAGGTGGCACAGAAGTGGTGGTTCCCAGTTCTGCAACGTGGAACACTTAGAGGAGTGAGTGGCCTCCTTCCTCTCCCTTCTATTTAGTCTCAGATCTAAAGGACTCCATTTGAGAAAGTCACAAACCAAGATGCAGTCCGTGTCTCATATACTAAAGAATCAATACAATCCTTTCCAGGTTTTAGTCTGAAATAGCCTGGCTTACATTTGCTAATTGTCACTCAACTAAGAAACCAAGGAACAGCCTGTCACAGCAAGGAACAGCCTGTCTTCCTGTGACACATAGTTTACACCATTACATTGCTTTGTAGAGACCAGTTTTGAGGATGCATCACCAGCCATTTCTAAGAGATGCTTGAAAAATAGTTTATATTTAGTCATTAACTCTAGAACATTGAAACAAGAACATTGCAAGAAAAGTATTCAAGGGGACAACAGAAAAGTCACGAGGCTTCACACTGCATTTCACCCCTCCAGCAGGGCATAAAATAAGCACATTTTCATTTTCAAAGAAAAATCCCTTCAGTACACTCACAATGAACTCTAGATATAATCATGTAATTTATTATTAAAAATCAATTCAGTAGGTCATTTGACATTATTACAGGTCATCCGAAATAACGAATATAAAAGCCGTGTTCCTTCTATGTAACTGATAAGAATAAGTTCTGAGGGGTCCTTATTCAGACACCACATCACACAGGGTCCTAAAGGGAATCAATCCAGCACAGGAAGTTATCTCCAAGCAAAGCTGGCACAGGGCAATGAGACAGCTGTGCTCTGCTTAACTTGCTGCAACCAGTGGCTGTATGAAAGAAACTGGTTACTGAAATGCGTTCTTTATAAGAAACTGGACAAAATTAAGGGAGATGATACTTTCCACAGTTCTTTCCCAACTATGTTATTTAGAGTCATTATTGCTGGCATTATGTTGTAACCATCTTCTCAGCTGTTCAAAGAGGTGCTAGAACATCCCAGAAATGGAAAGTGAGAGGCCACACTGGACGGTTTACTTTCGTAAATTCTTTCTTTGTTCCAAAATTCAACCTTAGAACAACGTTAGTCTTACTACGTTGTTCAGAAAAGACTTGCAAACTACCAAATTTATAAGGAATCTTAGCAGTCAGCTTTATTTGTCCCAGGTTTAATTTTTAAGGCTCATATATCTGGTTTTGCCACTCTCTGCAAAATAAAGATGCAGGACCCCAGTAGGTCTGCATACATTATTGATAAATATGTGGAACAGAATAGGACTGATGACGTCAACCAAAAGGAAGAATGAAGTGTTCCTTTGAGGTGACCCTGACCCATGGGCTTGCACATGTACGCACAGTTCCTTAATCAATCAGTGACTATGTACTACTCTGCCTGTCTTCTATTCCTCACACGTCTTAGAGAAAGCCATCACGCAGACCCTGCTAAAATGCCAGCTGCTCTCTCTTCAAGTGCTGCATTTCCCAATCCAAGGTCTAGCCTACTACAAAAAAGAGGAATAGAGGTTGGGGTGAATGGAAAACACTTGGCAAATACATGGCGAGTCTGCCTAGTTAGTATTGGTTTTAGTTTTTTTTTTAATTATTAATTCTTTCAGAATTTTATGCAATATATTTTTGACTTTCCCCCAAAACTATATTTAGATATATTTATGGGAGAGAAAAGCAATAACACTAATATGGTGCCCATAGGATGTGGAAGACAGCAGATATTATCTCATTGAATCCTTGCTAAACAATGATTATACTTATTATGTATTATTATTTGCTGTTGTTGTTACATGTATTTAAGGAAAATGTAGTCAAGGCCAAATGGAGACAGATTTCCTACTTTTCTGATAGACCATATCAATTAGCAGAGCCAGGATTTGAACCCAAGACTTTGGTTCTTATCTACCCTGTTTGATGGGATGCCTGATTTGCTTTCTTAGAGCAGGATCTAAGAGTCAGGAGATGCTCAGACTCCTTAATTATATGATGGGATAAGTCAACCGGAGACCTTTGAAAACCACTTGCTTCTCTGTGATTCTTTTAAAGCACTTTTTTTATATTGATCAATTGACTGGTTGATTCATTGATTGATTGTGTTTCTGTGTGCCATGGTCTACATGTAGTAGGCAGAAAATAATTTGAGAGCATTATTTTTCTACGTCCACAATGTAAATTCTGGGGACTGAGCTCAGGTTATCAGAGTTAGTGAGAAGTGCCCTTGACCACTGAACCCTCCATGACTCTTTTAAAAAAAAACTTCATTATCGTTTATTTACACGCACATGTATGTATGTCTGTATATGTGCATGTGTTGGGGGCATCCCCTGGAACTGGAATTACAAGCAGTTGTGAGCTGCCTGATATGAATGCTGGGAGCTGAACTCAGGTCCTTGGCATGAACAATACTCAGCCATCTCACCAGCTTCTCTTCATGATTCTTAAACAGAATTTCTCTCCAAAACTGTTGTCCAGTGTAAGTAATAACTGAGAAAAATTAAGCATTTTGAGACCTATAAAAATGTTCTGTTAGCTGTTTGTGGAGGCTCACATTGGTAATTCCAAGGCTAGAGTGGTGAGACTCTGTAGCACAGGCTGGCCTCAAAGTTATGGTGCCTCCCAGAAATTGGGATAATAAGCCTCCCCACATTGGGATTCTAAGTGTGAGCTACCATTCCCAGGTCAAAGTGCTCTAATTTCAGGCCAAATAAAGTATAGTTATGTTTAAATATCATACACTTCGACATGCATGGACTTAGTAACATTTTAATTACACAATTCTAACTACCTTTCAACAGCAGAACAATGCCTTTGACTTGTGTATTCATCTAACTTTGGAGAGTTGAGGCCCTAACACCAAAAAGTACAACAGCACGTCAGATTACATAATGTGTCTTAAATTGTGAAGGCCGTTGACTGCGGGCCAGCTAGCCGGATGAGATGGATCCTGTGTTTACTTTTCAAGGGTTCCACTCTAGACTACGGAATCTACTTACCATCTCAATCCCTTTCATTGTTCCCTTCATCCCAAGCTTAAGAACTTGGAGAACACTGTTTCCCAGTAGCACACGCAGGCAGGGCTTTCTACCTCAGCCATTCAGGCCACCCCGCATCAGGTGACCGTTCCTGGCTCCACATCAGACTGTGACCAATGGCACAGGTCAGGGAGCAGGCACGCAAACCCAGAGTGTCCCTCTACACTGTGGCTCTGAGGGGGATGGGGGCTCAGCATGGATGTTTATCGGTACAGTAGCGTGATTTTTACCTCCCTCTTTATATTTTGTTGTCTTGCTTCTGTGGGCACAATTTAAACTAGTGTGAAGTTCACTGCCTACGAGGAGAACAGCTTTCCATTTCTTAAAGAAGCTATAGCTGGTAGTCTAGCCATCAAATTTATTGTCATTTAACCTAGCTTTGCACATTGGTTCCTTTATTTTGACTATACTTAAGGCCATGTTCCTATTTTAAAGCAATTTTAAAATTAAAATGCGTAATATAAAAAGGTTACTGAAAGCAGAACCAAACAGTCAAAATGACCTTGACGAATGAATCCCTGTAGATTTCAGAGTTGTAGAAGTCCAATAGCAAACGCAAGTGTAATGGGGGCAAAAAAAGAATAGTCACAGCCATTTGCCAACACAAGTGCCATGCCCAAGCCAGCCTATAAAGACTATTTTTCCAACGTTTTGGAAAACATCCTGCCCAGCCTTCTAAATAAAATGCTGCTTCCTCTACACTTTTATTCTCTGCAGAAAAATTCTTTAATGGAATGATTTCTACGAAACTGTGCATTGTCTTGTAACCATTCTGAAGAGCTTCTTCAACATTATTTTAGGTAATGTGTGTTGAGAGAGGAATCTACATTTGTGATTAACCAACAGAAATCATCAAACTGAGTCTGTTTCAGGGGAGGAGCAAGGAAGACACTGTAGCTCATTTGAATGTTGGCTCCAGATTCTTCTTTTGCCCATATCACTGAAACTCAAATATGGTATTTTTTTTTTTTTTTGCGTTTGCTTTTATTTGGGCAACAGTGACCTCTCTGAGACTCTTAAGGATAGAGAAGCCAGACTGTTGCCAATTTATAGATTAAAAAGACATATGCTTATTTCAAAGTGGCCAAAATGAGTGACAAGCCACTAGATATCCAGAATAGTTCAGTTACATTTAACATGAAGCAAGTCAATAATGCCCTCGTTGGTTCTCTGAATATTTTGAGCTGGAATGATCTGAGAAAGTTTCAGATCTGCTGCCTAATTATATGAAAGTAACTGGAACAGGTTTCTTAGATTATAGGGGGAAGACATGAAAATTAAGCGGTTTGTTCTCACAGAGCCCGCTACGCTAGGTCAGGACAATGAGTAGGATAGCCTTTCACGCTGTGGGCTCTTCTCATGGACTTTTGATCATTAGATGAGAACCGAGGAGTGGGTCAGGATAGGGACAGTGCATACCCACACAAGCAGGGCTGCTTTTCTTAGTTGTGACTCTCTGCTACATCCACTGCCTTACTAAAGCTAGGAGCCCATTTCTCCCTATGGCCTTCAGACACACTGTCCAGAAGGATGACACAGGTCCGAGTGTAGACAGAGGGATTAAAGAAGCAGCGTGAGCCCTCCCTTGACATAGTTGTGACAAAGCTAACATCTTCCTCAAACTAAATTTCTGATGTTTTCACCAGAAGGCTCTAGAAAAGAACAAGTGAAAACCATGTCAGAGGTCTTCAGCAAAGAAATGCTTTCAATCAATGTTCCCAATGGTGTGTTAACCAGATTCTTCTTTAAAGTATACATTAAAAGATAAATGAGAGGCAAAAAAAATTTATCCTTCTTAAAAACTTGGAATGTATACTGCAGGAAGTGGTAGGGTAGTGGAGTGGCTGGTGGGTAGCAGGGCAGCTAAGGCATGAGGCGTAGTGGGTGAGATGGTGGGTGGCTGGCTTTCTGTAGCGTACCACAGACAGGGCAGCACTCTTGGTGAGTTAAAAATATACTTCAAGGTGACACTAGGACAAAGAGCCTGCATATTTTCCTTTCTTGTGTTGCAACTACCCTTAGCAACACTAAACGGCCCACTCCTATGCCTAGTAAAGGATTTTGTCTTTTTTTTTTTTTTAATTAATAGAGACCCAGTTTCTTCTGCATGCACGGCTCTTCCTCTGATCCGCACAGGCATGCGGTCACATGCCTTGCGTATACTTATTAATATATGCTTTTTCAATGCAAAACCCGAATGGCAGAGGATCACCTACCTTCCCAGGTCTTATCACACAATGCTGTCAGGTCCAACTGTGGCAGATCTGGGACAAAGCTCTCCTGCTGGTCGTCATCATCCTGATTCCTCTGTTGTTTGGTGTCAGATATACTGGGATGCTCCTGAATCTTCATCGCGGGGCTCTGCAAGAACAGCACAGTGTCCCCTACTAGCTACTGTTCACCAAAATGCAAAAGCATTTGCATCGATTCCACGCCTTCTGAATGCAACCTCCCAAGCCACAGCTGCTAATATTTCCACTGCAGAAATAAAAACCAGGGCTTGATGCCCCCTGGGCACTATCTGGCTACTCTCATGCAAATAGCCACTGTCCATCTGCCAGCCTTTAACTTTCCTTCTTAGAGGGGAGAGGCATGATGATTTTCCTTGGGCTGCTCCTCCAGATAACTCCAGGCAGCTGACAGGTCTTGAGTGATTACTGACTAAGACCGGAAAGAAGGAGAAGGAGTTTATGTTTCTTAAAGGAGCATGGCCCATCAGACGGTAAACAACAACAAAAAGCTGGCCACGGTTGCTAAGGCTGCTGCAGCAACATGGTGTGTCTGGCAAGCGGTGTCTTTGCCGCTTCGGTAAACATTCCTGTAAGGGCAGGGGAGAAGTTGGGGCCACCACATTCCTCTGAGCCTTCAGGCTTAGATCGATGAAATGGGGCTGTTTTCTCTAGAGCGTGGGGAGAACAGACTATTTATGGAGGCACTGTGGGTATTAAAATATTGTTGCGCAAATTCAAACGGCCAGGGTTTGGTGTTTCATCTCAGCCGGCAGTGAGAAACAGACCCTGAAAAGAAGCCAAGATTACAGGGAGAACGATCTTCCCTCCCAGTAAAAGTAAGAACTGGCAAGTTGGCCATATGTAATTTTATCCTAGGAATATGCAATTGTCATTGTTTTTCTATGTATTCAGTTACCTTGAATACTAAAGCTGCATTTGGCTCGGCCACTGGTAGCACCCACATCTGGCTAAGAAATGATGGAATGAAAAACCTTCCCTAAAATGCAGATATTTAAGCTAAGTGCTGGTGTGTGTGTGTGTGTGTGTGTGTGTGTGTGTGTGTGTGTGTGTGTGTGTGTGTGTGTGATTAAAATGGCTGGCAGTTAAATGAATTCTTTTGCAATAAAGTTGTCTTTTTAACTTGTTCTCTTGGCATATTATAAGTTAAGCTGTTATATTTCTTTCAGCTTTCATGAAATCATAAATGACTGTGCTTAAATATTTTTACTCGAAAATGTATTTTTCAAGTGACACAGATCTATGCAAAATATTTTCTTGGGGGTGGGTAAATGGACATTTATTTTTGGTTATTCTATTATTAATTGAACAAAAAAAAAACCTCCAAGAACATCTGGAAACCATAAGTGAATTCATTAATGTAGGAGATGTTGTTATACTTAAAATAAAGTGCTATTTAAGCCTTCCAGCTCCTTCTAGTAGCTGTCCGACCTACTTTGAGATCACCAGGGGAATTCTTGGTGCTTTTTTGCTATTCTGTTTATCTTGAGTGAAGCATAAAGACTGGCATTTCTTAACATTGGGAACCAAACAAAACTTCGATACGATTATGATGAACAGTAGCATCACAAGTAACACTCAGGGCTCATACTCTAGGACAGTAGTTCTCAGCCTTCCTGATGCTGCAACCCTTTATTACAGTTCCTCGTGTGACTCCCAACCCTAACATTATTTTCTAGCCTCTTCATATCTGTAATTTTGCTACTGTTCTGAATCATATTGTAAATATCTGATATGTGACCCCAATTGCTGCTCTAGGATAGTCTGAGCGTGTCCTCTGTCTTCCGGAAAACAGTGGACCAGGAATGAAAGCTTCAACCTGGTACTCAGATTTTAGATGTTTTAGGGACAATCAGTCAAATTTTTGTGTGAATGTATGGGTTTATATGACTATAATTGTGTAAGACAGAGAAACAGATGTACATGTAGTAAATAAGTATTTCTCAGCAATCTTTTAAAGTTCTTGTGAAGATCGGAGACATGGTAATCAAAGCCTGCACACCTATAGCACAAAAAAAAAAAAAAAAAAAAAAAAAAAAAAAAAGATGGCCAAGCAGAAGCCACCATTCCTTCTGCTGCTCTATGGTAGCATGTAAAGTCCAGTGAGTCATATGCCAGGTCCCCAAGCTGGGCTAGTGTGAAGGCCAGCAAACCATGGAGTCCTGTGGCCACAGTGGGAGAAAAGGCTCCAGGGGACAGTGCTGGGATTGATAAAAGGGAAGGGAGATGCCAAGGGTGCCAGAAGCAGAGGCAAGGACGACAGATCCCAGATGCTAAGCGAGGCATAATTACATGTACAACAGTGCTGGCCACCACACATCAAAGATGCAAAGATGCGACATGCAGAAAGGGAAAGTGCTCGTTAGTTCATCCAAGAACTGATGATTTTCTAGTATGTGTTAACAGTTTCTTAGACACTAAGAAAACTGTGTTAGGCAAAATAAAATGTCCTGTGAGTGTTACACGATAAGATCAGTTAATAAATTATTCCAGGACTAGAAAGATGATTCAGTGGTTGAAAGGACTCCTGGTCTTGCTGAGAACCCAGCTTCCATTCTCTGTACCTCCATGGAAGCTCCCACTGTCTAGAATCCCAGTTCCAGGGGGCCTGGTCTCCACAGGAGCTTTTTACTCAAGGTATACAGATGTATGTGAGGCCAAAACACCCTTACATACAAAATAAAAATAAACAAGTCATTAACCATTTTGAAAATAAACACATCATTAAGTGTATGGAGATTAAACAAGGAGATAAAAAACAAGGAAAGATGGGTGTTAGTGACAGTAGATGAGGTGTTTTGTTTTATATCGAGTGGCTGTGGATTGGATGGCTTCTTTTCATAATGATACATGGGCAGAGGTGTGAAGGAAGAGAGGAAATGGTCTGTCCCAGTGCGAAGAACATTTCAGGAAGGAAGAAGCTTTGTTCAATGAGGCCTTGCCCTTTTGTTTGCTTGTTTTTTCATGCGGTTTAGGCATAGCAAGCAGTCACTGCGTCTGAATCTGGTAAGGACAGGCCGCCAGGGTGGGCACCACTCAGTGTTGAATGGGACATCCTGCATAGTGAAACCTAAGTGAACTGAAGTTGATTCTTGGAACAACAGTGACACATCCCTCCTTCCTATACCTATCCCAGCTTGTGCAACCATGGAGACGCTTGCATAGTGAGCATGCTCCGTTTCAGTGGCACTCAGGCGCGACTTGGCTCTGTCTTGCTGGGCTCTGATCCATCCCCAAGGTTGTTGTTCTACTTGTCCTCTGAGCTTAGCAGCCTGAGTCCTAATTTTTGCCCCAACTGGTCTTTAAAGCCAGTGTCTTTCCTGGACTTGGTCAGGAGGAGACAATGGTGGTGGGTTGCTCCTCAGGCCCTGCAGCCATGTTCGAGGAGACAAACTGCTCTTCCTGCCCGTAGGTATCTCAGCTGAGGCACCTGGCTAGGCAGTCCGTACTTTCTAGGAATGCTTATAAGATGGAAAATACTGCATGTTTCAACTCTTTGATCATTTAGGTTAACCTGTCAAGGGCAGCCTCACGTACAGAAATATTTTTGGTTTAAACTTTTGTTGTTTACACATCTAGTATCTTGAGTTCAATCAAAAAACATAACTTTCACCTCAGAAATCTTTCATGCTATGACATGGGGCACAATGAACCTCTGCCAAACTGCTGCTTCTTATGATAATGCAAACAACCTTTGCTTAGTGGACTAATGGATGGCTCATGCATAGTAGAAAGGTAAGGATGGGCTCTGGAAGTAGAGACCTGAGTTAATAGCAGCTTTGCTTTGTCAAGACCTGTAGATCAGTCTCTTTGGACATTAGCTTCCCTTTTACTAATACTGGATTGAGATATCTTAAGGTTGTTGAGGTGCAAATTAACATATACAACAGACTGCCCGCAGTAAGAAGAGTACATAGACATGGGAAATACTGCTTATTTGCTTACATATTTCAACTTTTTGATCCTTTAGGTTAACTTGTCAAGGGCAGCCTCACATACAGAAATATGTTTTTACCTTTACTCCCTTCCTCATTCCTTCAGCAAAGGTTTATTGAGCCTGTAGAATGTTCTGGGCAACAAACTTCACAAATGAAAAAGGTATAGAATTCTGAGTGGAAAAGAAACTTTGAATATCTGAATGCTGGAGGCAGCTCCTCTCACCTGGGTCTCAGGTGACATTTCACATGTAGGTTCAAACCATTAACGCCAGCCCCTTAGTCTCATCATTGTCAAGACTTGCACCTGTCCAGCTGAGTCTGCTTTTCTTTGTTCTGTCCCCTTTCTCGGCTTTGGGTGTTAGGTGAATTCATGAGCCTTTCCCTATACAGAATTTAGGTAAGTGGCAGAGCATTTAAAATTAATAATGACAATACGTGATGCTGCTGGACGATGCAGCTTTCCCAGGAAAACCAGTATTAACTGAAGACACAGGAAAGTACCAATATTTACTGTTTAGCCTGATAATAACGGAGAGTAGACATAACACAGTCCCAAGGTTCAAGTGTGCACAAGCCCCAGCAGTATGTGGTGAACCGGACAGTCCTCTTTCTCAGGGTCATTGAGAGCGTGGACTTGAGACTGTGGGACAATCAACTCTCAGGCTTACATGGCAAGCCTTACTGTCTCCTCTTCTCCTCATTTTCTTTCCCCCCTTTTAAAATTTAATTACTTTTTTTTTGAAGCAGGATGAGAAAAAGGCAAATAGGCTTTTATAATGAATGTCCTGTTTGTTATCAAAGGTATGCTTCTAATCACTCTTAATTGGTGGGTTTAGAAGGCATAAAGAACATAAAAATATCTTGAAAGAGTTTAACACTTCCCTGGCTTAGAATTCTGAAATAAAGTAATTTCTCTCTGGTAATTCAATGCCCTTCCATACAGCTAATAATTCTTGCTTGATTTACTTCCATGGCAAAAGGATTCATAAGTTTATTGTTTGAATAGTCTAGATTTTATATGAAGAGCAACATATTTTCCCAATATAAAATTCCTTGGCTTGGGGCTGGAGAGATGGCTCAGTGATTTAGAGTCAGCACTCCCATCAGCACTCCCATCAGACAGAGCACAACTGCCTGTAATTGCATCTGTAGGTATCTGTGGCTTCCATGGGCATCTAGATTTACTTTCAAATATATACATATAATTAAAACAATAAAAGTAAAACTTTAAAAAAATGCTTAGCTTACAGAATGATGTGAAGTGGAAGACACCTCCACAGTAAGCACAACTCTGAAAACCTATATTCAGTCATGCATTTTAGAAGGGGACACATGAGTGGTAAGGATGCTTTCTCTTCTGGGGACCTGTGATTTTAAATGAGTTTCAGAAAGGAAGGACAAACACCCTAGGCTCCATGTGTTATAAAACACATGCTATCTCTTTCTTAAGTTACCTCCACTCATACAGCCCAGGGAAGATATTTCACTACAGTGCCAACCTCTCCAATGCCCACCACAAAGAATGCTGCTTTTCTTTGTGACATTTTGAAGTGACTTTGAAAGTTTTTTCATTGTGTGTCATTAAATAAATTTTAATTCCAACCTCAGAAGAAAGGAATGTGCAATTTTTGGTGAACAACACCTCCCCGAGACTCTCAGAGATCCTCATTTTAAAATAAAAAAATACATAAATTAAAGGCATGCAGTGAAGGTGCAAGGTCATGATTGTTTTCAAAACAGGTGTCAGCACGAGGGTCATTTAAAGTAGCCGATTGATATTTGAAAAAACAAAATCATACTGAAACAAGGGAGAGTATGTTAAAAATGGAAAAGAAATCTCCCATTCTTTAATAAATAGTGTTAAAACTAGTTGTAATCCCAGTTCTGTGAAGTGGGATCTTTTTCTCCATTGATGCAGCTATGACAAAGGATGACAGGGTTTGCCCTTGATTTTAATGCACCATCTAATTTCCTCTCCTAACTGAAGAGGTCATGACGGTGCCATTTCTTAGAAGCAAATGCTTACAGTGAGCCATAGTGCGACATAGGGGTGGTGCACGTAGGAAGCAGACCTGGCACTCAGGAGAAAACTTTAAGGTCTGTCCCAATGATTGTGCTGTGAATCAGGGACACAGCGAGGCCACTGAAGACTCTTCTGTTTCACTTTATCCCAGAAAAGATGAGAAGACATCTCCAGGAGGCTGGCAAGATTTAAGCTTATGCCCAATGTCAAAGGGCTTTCTATGAGCCAAGGAAGATGCCAGAGAACAGAAGAACCATGCACCCTAAGAGGTCTCCCTAAAAGACAAGAGAAGCCCAGCCGCTTAGCCTGTTGCTTTGGTCCTACAGAAGGAAGGACACTTGAGTTGGAAATAAGATGTGAATGAATTATCTCAGAGGCAGAAGCTTGACGTCAAAAAGGCAAACAATGCAGTCTCTACCTAAGTTTCTTTGAGGGAGACAGACTCTTGCTATGTAGCCAGATTGTCACTCTTGGCACCTTAGCCTCCTCGGTGCTGGGGTTCCAGGTACAAGACACCCTATCCAGCACTCTGTCTAGGTTGATGAAGTATATGTGATGAGAACCAAACAGAAGAAATATAAGAAAGCTACAGCATTGGGGGGGGCAGTCTTCATTAATTTACAATCGTTTTGTGTGAGTGTACACTTTTCTAAGGAGAAAGTTTCCAAATTTTCTGATTCCTTGTTTTTTTCACTGAAAGAGATAATATCTAAGGTTTTCTACGTGCTATATACACCCTATACCACTCAGCCAGGCCACCCACTTCTACCTAGTAGTATTTAGATCCCTAATCTGCTAGACTCAAAGTTCTCTGGTGGCAGTGATTCTGGCTGTCCTTAAATGTTCTGAGAACATACGCAAGATAATTTAATAGACATTATCAAATAACTTCATTAATAAATTGGGTTAGTACTCAGCAAGCATAAATAACTAGTCATCTACAAAGACACTTCTCTCAATACTATTAATATATCTATGTTTAACAGTATTTAGAGAAAAACATTAATTCTTCCCAGAAACATACTAAAATTGACACTGGAGCTGGAAGCATTTAGAAGTAGGTGATGTGATATACATATATAAATTTAAATTCAGATACTAAGCTGAACCAAAAACAGTAGAGAAAATGAGTACTTGAGTCAACTGGTGCCACCAAAATGACATATCCAGAGGCAGGAAGATGAATGAAATTTAGAGATACAGTCATTGGGAGGTGAGTTTTCCCACTTAATCTGAAACAAAAGGAACTCAATTGAGTAGCTTAATGTGAGTTTATGTTAATCTGAAAAGGAATGAGGCAATCCTTGTAACAGAGGAGTTAAAACTCACTACTTATGTTTCATACACTTAAAAGATGCATTGTCATAGAGAGAGCGTACTAGTGACCTAATGGAAAACCCAGAACAGTATCATTATGCTATGACAATTTATCTTTACAAGGGGTCAAATAATCTGCCCTCCTTTCTAATCACAGCCCCGTCTGTTGCCTCACTGGGTCTTATCAACAGGTAGTACCACTTCCCAAGCACACTCAGGAGCCAGGGCAAAGCCTGACCACCAGGTTCACTGTTGTTAGCTACTCACCTCACAGTGCTGAGTGTCTCTCCAGCTTCTTTCCGCTTCTTTGCTGTCAACAAGAAAAACAAATACACGAATTACCCATCTGTTTTATAATCTTTTATCCATTCATAGTATAATTTTATTTATTTTAAACATGATCAGAGTATCTCGGAACCAAATTCTTATAAAATTTAAAAGAAATAGAACATAAAGTTAAAAATGTAATAAAGAACTCAGGAGACTCACTGATATATTAGGTATAACAACACGCATGGACTGACAGCAGCTATGACTGCATGCACACGAGCTGCACATGCTCAAGTCAGATAAAATCCCAGCTTTGAGAGGTTTGGGGCAGGAGTCCCAATACTAGTGGAGAAGCTATTGAATTTAATAGCTGGTAGGAGAAGAGTCAATTTTATTTAAGGATGTGATCCACACTCCATGGTAGTTCCCACACCCAAGAGTATGTAGACAACACACTTGGGCTTGTCATTTTAAAAAGAGTGAACATGAAGTTGGATGGGTAGAAAGTGGAGTGGATCTGGAGAAGTTGGGGGAGAGAGGTTGAATATGATCCAAATTGATTTTATAAAATTTTCAGATAATAAAAATATTATTTCTTAAAATGAATGTATGTAAAAAACCATAAGAAAACCACACATGGATGTATTTATTTGCCACAGTAAGAGAGTCTGTACCGCGAATACCCTCCTTACAATAAATACTTCTGACCACATGCAATCCTGTCTTTCTCCTATATTATTTTTTAGTTCTTATAACTCACATTGCATTTATCTTTCATGCCCTTGAAACATAGAGTGAGAAGAAAATTCTCAAGTTACCTCTCAGAAGATCTCAGTTCAACAGCGTCAGGTTCAGCTGTCTCTTGAGACTGCATGGAACTGAGGCTTTCTGTGCTCTGCAACACAACAAATGATGGTTGCTGTGAGGCAAGGAAGGCAAAGCTCAATGCATATTCTCCGTTCTTTAACATGGACAATTCCAGGATGTAGAGATAGAAACACTTCTGTTCGTTAAAATGGTGACTATTGGCAAAAAGGTAGAGTCCGCCCCATCATTCCTTCAACAAAGACAACCACCATCATGGAACCAGACCACTGTAGCACCCTTATTAGCTAAGAAGGCATTTATGGTTAATGTGCAAAACTCAGATTGCGAGAAAATCAGGATGGTTGGGAAACACAAGGAAGGGGTGATCTTCAATTTAATCTATCAGTTTCTGCTCATTCTATATTTTTCCTTTTTGGTCTTTGTTGTTTTTGAGACAGAGTCTCATGTGATGGAGGATGACCTTGAGGTGATTCTTACGCCTCCATCTGGAGGGTGCTAGGTTACAGCTGTGTGCCCTCACACGCAGCCTAATTTGTTACCATTGTGGAATATGATGCTAATATGACCTTGAGTGAATGATAGGCAATGATGAGAAGAACGGTTTGATTATAAATCAATTTTGTCCAAGGTTATCTCCTGGGCTGCCACGTAGTCCAGCAATAGAACACCTGCCTAGCTTGAAGAAGACCCTGGATTGCATTTCCTGCATCAGGGAAGAAAAGGAAGTATCCTGTGCATTGCTGATCTGCTCCCGGGGGCTGTGTAAACTAGTGCAACCGCAGTGGAAATCAGTGTGGAAGTTTCTCAAAGAATTAAAAGTAGACCTACTATGTAACTAAGATATAGTAATACTGGTCATATACCCAGAGTACTCTGTTTCCTACCACAGAGACACCTGTGCATTCGTGTTTACTGATGCACTCTTCAGTGCTACAAAAGAATGAAGCCAGCATAGATGTCCACCAACAGAAGAATGGATAGTGAGAATGAATATGGTATATAGACAGTGGAATTTTAGCCAGATGTTAATAAAAAACAAAATCATGAAATCTGCAGGAAAATGGATAGAACTGGAAAGATTATACTAAATGAAGTAATCCACTCTCAGAAAGCCACAAATGCATCTTCTCTTTCATATGTGGACCCTTAATTTTTAATATTTGTGTATAAAAAGTAAGGAGTTAGGGGAGTAGGTACAGATTTTGAAACGAGACAGGAGACCACAAGAGGAGAACAAGGAGTGTGAAGAAAGTAGGGGTGGGCAAAGGTGTTATGCGACATCAAAGTGCACAGGGGGCTACAGGGGTCAAGGGCAAAAGGAAGGAGGGAGATGGCAAAGACACCCCAGTACAACCCAATACCACTTTTCTTTTAAAGATAAAGAATCAAGGCCACATCCCAAGAAATCTGGGCAGGTTCTTCTTGGTGTTACCCTTGTGTTTGAGATACAGTTTACCTTTCATCTGAAAAACAGCTAGTAAGTTCAGACTTTTTCACAAGACTTGCCACCTTTATATACAAATCTAAGATCCCTTTTGTTTGTGTACCTTTGAACACAGAAAAATGCATTGGCTTCAGAATTATGTGTTTTGGCAATTAATGTTTAACTTTCCCATTCAGAGCCTATGACAGAATAAAAGGTATTATAAACACAGTGACAGTGTGTTTGGGCCAGGCAGACCATGAAAGTGATGAGGGCAAGACCAGTGGTCACATTTGCTGCTGTGATACTGGTGCCCAGGATAGGTCATTGTGAGTTATCAATGAGCTACATTGTATGGGAGCTGCTGCCTTTTTAGGGTATAACATGGAGCCCAAACACAATGATGCAAGGAACTGGAGAGAGAGAGAGAGAGAGAGAGAGAGAGAGAGAGAGAGAGAGAGAGAATAGGAAGGGAGAGACTGAAAGACAGACAGACAGTGAGAGACAGAGAGAGAAAGGGGAAGTAAAGAGGGAGAAATACACAGACAGAGAGACAGAGAGAAATAGAGACAGAGAAACAGACACAGAGGGAGAGAGAGACAGAGAAAGAGGAGGGAAGGAGAGACAGAAAGACAGACACAGACAGATAGTGAGAGACAGAGAGAAGGGGGAGAGAGGGAGGGAGAGACACACAGACAGAGAGACAAAGAGAAACAGAGAGACAGAGACAGAGAGAAACAGAGATAGAGAGATGCAGAAGGAGAGAGAGAGAGAGAGAAGAGAGGGAGAGAGAGAGACAGAAAGGTATAGAGGGAGAGGAAGCAGGAGAGGAGGGGAAGGGGAGAAGGAGAGGGAGAGGGAGAGGGAGAGGGAGAGGGAGAGGGAGAGGAGAGGGAGAGGGAGAGGGAGAGGAGAGGAGAGGGAGAGGGAGAGGGAGAGGGAGAGGGAGAGGTGGAGATATGGAGGAGCACAGAACAGCTGCCATCTTCAGCACAAAGCTCTAGGCAAGCCCTGGGAGTTTTCTTCTTCATTCCAACTCACAGGAGGAGGGAGCAAATGGGACATCTCACCAACCAGGCCTGCAATCATTTCTCACATCTCAGCAGTAGAGAGACAGGATATGAGCTGTTACTAGGCATATGGCTACTTCATGACTGGAAGAAAAGGATGGGGATGGGAAGAGCTAGTGAGCTCTTCGTGGGGCCTCATTGTGGTATCAGTAGTTCTCTCTCTCTCTCTCTCTCTCTCTCTCTCTCTCTCTCTCTCTCTCTGTGTGTGTGTGTGTATGTGTGTGTGTGTGCGTGCACGCATGAACACGCACACATGTGTGCAAGGGTGCACATATGCATGCATAAGTGTGAATTCAGAGAATAACTCTGTTTCTCCCTGCATATTTTGAGATTCAGGGACACTTAGGTTGCTAGTCCATGTATATCTATTGATCTGTATTGCTGTCCCTAGATGATATATTTTAAGCAATAAAACATAAAATTTACAAGAGTGACAGAGGGATTTCAACCTGTCACTGATCCTTTGCTAGTGAGGCCATATCACAGTCTCCTTTCTTTAACTCAAGGTTAGAATCATAGACTTGTTTTGACTGGCAGCACTGGCCTGACCTTCAGGGTGACATGTTTGTTCAAAGGAGGCCTTCTGCCCTTGTCCTCTCAAAAGTTCTGTCAACATGAACAGCTTTTTGAAGACAAAGTCATTTTCCTCCCATGTATAAATGCTTCAGTCTATGGCCAAATAGGTTTTGTATCTAGTTTTCAATGCCAACACTGGGCAGAGGGGGATTTAAAATCATTTCCAGTCCAAAGCTCACTGTATCAAGTCATTTGTTCATTCACTGAAGGTTATAATTGTATCTAACTTGAAAATATTCATCAAAAGTAGTGGAGTTCACCCACCTTTCCCACAGTATCTGACATTAACCTTTATAATCATTACGAGAATAGACTGCAATTTAGACTCATTTAGTATAGTAGAAAGTGTGTGTGTGTGTGTGTGTGTGTGTGTGTGTGTGTGTGTGTATGAAACACAAGGTCATAGCAGAGGGGTCATAAAAGGCCAGTTCATAACATCGAGAACTGATGTTGTGCAGAAAGGTGTGCGTGAAGGTTTTGACTACAGGGCTGGATAGGTGAAGGACCATGGCTTACAAGTGTAGATGGCTGAAGTGTTCCATCACTGCATCAGAACACAGGGAACACTTGGAAGTGAAACCCTTTACTATGCTCGCTTTTACCTTTACTTTTAGCAAATTTATCTGCATTTAGCTCTCAAAAAACCAAGACAGATATTAATATCTTCCTTTTATATAAGTAGTACCTAAAGCTTCATGACGCAACTACCTACCTTATAGCTTTAACAGTGCTGGGAATTGAACTTTCCACCTTCCACATGAGAGCCAAGTGCTTTAGTACTGAGCTTCAGTACCCTCCTCACTTGCCTTATCCCATAATTATGAAGCTAAAATTGATATCAAGATATAAGTAACTGCACGACACCGTCTCCTCCTGGGAACCTCAGCTGAGATTTCAGACATTAAGTGGAAGCTGTTCACAGAGATGGGATCTACTAGGTCTTGCCTTTTGCTTTATAGTTTCAACATAATGTTTACTATAGAATTATATATTCTAATAGGATGTATTGATAAAATAAAAGGGTAACAATTATTTTCAGTAATACCACTACAGTATACAATCACTTCCAGGTAAACATTGTGGGCAAAAAATTTTTTTCTTTTGGTGATTTTCCTAGGAATGGATTTACACACACACACACACACACACACACACACACACACACACACACACACACACACCATAGCTTACTTGTGTCCTATGTAGTCAGTCACCTATGTTTCATGCCTTTGTACTTAAAATGAAGTTAATAACATGCTCCTACCTACTGGAAGGATCAATATTATGAAGTACTTCAAATATAATTATCAAGGTTTCGCATTGTATTAGTTTTCTTAACCATAATTTCTAATACATACATTGTATCTTACTGAACCCACATCCAGGTATTACTTATCTCTTTGATCTTATATTTTTAAATGGTAACTTGTTTCTAATTCTCCATGATAGGTTTATGGTAGAATTAGTATACAAGGTTTTATGTTTTTCTTGTTTGCTTGTTGGCTTTTTATTTTTTAATCCTGAGGTTAGAAAGAAGATGCATGAGTCAACCTCAGAATGGCTCTCCTCTGCCACTATTACACTGTGTCCTAGAAAGAACATTTTGGGGGAAATAAAGTTAATCTGCTTCTCCATCCCATGGCATCTCAATCTGAGATCCTTTTACTATAGGGTCTCCATAATTCCTCAAAGCTTTCCAGATGAGTGATTGGCTGGGAGTGGGGGTCTTTGTACCTGCAGCTTCACTTAGATGCCCTGGTTTATTGTCTCTGGATTGTATAAGCAAAGTCACATCCTCAGGGAGGTCTTTCTCACCACTGCCAAAGAGGTTTATGGTGTTTCAAAGCCCGCAGCTTGGCTTTCTAGTTCAGGAAGAATATACTTTGAGTTTAAATACCTATAAAAATTTCCATAGGTTTAAACCATCAGCTTTCTCACTGGGAACAGTGGTTTGAGATGTGAAGAGCGGTGAAAAGGAACACTCATTTCGTGAGATACATGTCTGAAGTTTACTCTCAAAATCTTCGGATGGGAGATCCTTGTCCAGCTGGCACTGTAACTGTATACCCTGGCCTCCAAAATTCCTAAGATCAGGATTTTGGCTCTCAGGAAAGTAGATTTCTCAGTGGTAAAGAGCAATTGCTGCTCCTCCAGAAGACCAGGTTCAAATCCTAGCAGCTACACCAGGTAGCTCACAACCATCAGAAGCTCCATCTCTAGGAGAAGCCAATGCCTCAGGCTTCTGAAGGCACCTGAACTCATGTGCACTTACCTACACTCAGAAACACACACCTACACGTAATTAAAAATATACATAATAATGAAACCTTAAAATTCATAAAATTCAATACACAAAACAGCCGAAGGTCTTCGAGAATACCATCACTTTGCAGAGGAGCAAGTTTACCTGCCAAGTTTGCTGGCAGAATAAATTAAATTATCCATTGCAACAAAGTCCACACAGGTTCTTTGTGTTAATGTGATATGCAGAATGCAGAAGCTAGTGACTGGGGAGCGGCCAACTCTTTCACATACCAAAAATGAATTAGAACAAGGAGTCTCCCACTGAAATGTTTTCAAAGGAAGTTCAGACATGTATTTTAAGAAATGAATGTTCCTTTCCACTTCTCTTCATAGTTACCATCTACAAACTTCACAGCGGTATTCCCTGTGGGAAGTTGAGGGACTAAATCGTGTTTTTAAAAAACGACCTCACTAAGAACTGTATGCTTTCCAAGCTATGAAGCCACGCTTCAGACTTTTCATCACCATGGGTCTCTGGCCGATAGGCAAATCATGGGTCAAATACAGTGTTAATGGGGCTACTTTAATTATTACTCTTCAGGGGCTAAAGATGTAGGTCAGTAGTGACACACATGCCTGGGTCAAATGCCTTGACTGTCTCTGTCTCTTTGTCTCTGTTTTTGTCTCTCTGCCTGTCCCCTCTCTCTCTCTCTCTCTCTCTCTCTCTTCTCTCTCTCTCTCTGTCTGTCTCTCTCTCTCTCTTTCTCTCTCTCTCTCACACACACACACACAGGTTTACAAAGAAAGAAAACACTGACTATAAGAAACAGTCACTGTGACCTGACTCTTTGTTTTGAAAACACTATCAGACCTAACTTTCTAGTCTGTAGTTTGCATCTTTTATTTAGGGGAAAAATGTAGATTTTTCTAAGCACATATAGAAATTAACAATGGAAAAAGAGCCAAGCTATAGTTTGAATAAATGTATAGACACCCAGCATGAAGGTGTAAAGCATCTGAGAGACAAAGGAGGCTACAGAGTCAGGACTCCAGGCAGGTACTCCCTTTCCCTTTCTACCAGACTCCAGTTCTGTTTTCTACTTCTCCACAGGGTTGTTATTTTTAATTTTGTTTTACTAAAAGTAACAATAGCAAAAAGAGTTAGAAAGCAGATTTTGCATTTTAGTTTTCAGAGAAGCTGTAGCATAAGTAAAAGTAGAAGATGAATATTAAATAACTATACAGATATTGTCACTGGTTGAAAGAAATGCAAAAACTTAGATTTCAAGTAAAGGTCTCAAAGTTCTCGTATGACGTAACTGTGTTGACCATTAATATCCTTTTGCTTTTGATTAATTTGAAGCAAAATACTGTATGAGTTTAAGCTCGATGCCACCACACGTGAAACGGTTCCCTAGCATAGCACGGAGGCTGCTTCAGCCACCTTCCCTCAACTTGCTTTGTCTTCATTCACTTTAAGCTTCCTATGGGCAGGAATAAATAAGACAGATAAAAGAAAGGGACTGTGTGTAACAGAAATTTTTATATCCAAAAATGTAAAAATGCTTAAAAATTAGATGAAAAACCAATTTAAACAACACCAAAGTGTTGTCTCTTGCTCTTTGGGCAGAATATCACAGTTCTCTACCTTAATCACTAAATTTATTAAAAAGAAATACAAACTCATGCACTTTCTGGGCTAGTAGTCTTTCTCAGAACCCTTATAATTTTGTGATACTCCATTTTTTCTATATATTAAGGAGAAGAGGTATTTCTTGACAGACTACAGTAAAGAACTTACTAAAACCCTCACTTACCAGGTGCCCATCATGGTTCTCACGGAGCTCTGCAAGCCTGGAGCTGGATTTCTGACGCTTGGCTTTGCTTCTTTCCCCAACGTACTCACAAATATCATCCTGGAATCTTTCTGCTTCCTGGCTGTTCAAAATACACTCTTCACAGCTGCTGAGGCCACAGGGAATATTCTCCTTATTGATGAGCTCCCTGGAATGAAAACGTAAACGGCTTAATCTTATTTTAAAATGTAAAGGGGAAACTTTTAAATATAGTCACTTTATCATGTCTTATATGCAGGAATGTCATAGTCACGGGCTTTAATTAATCTGTATGTTCAAAACATTGGTATTTTAAATTCCACTAAGTTTTCACGGAACTAACTTAGCAAAGTTTTAGCTCAATCTATATCAGGGATCAAATTAAACTGCCAACACAGCACTAGGCTCGGTAAGTAAGAAATGATTGAGAGTTTCACACCATAGCTGGGTTAGTATAACTCCCTAACCCTAAAGCTGCATCTGAAAATAAAGAGTGGAACAATTAAGAATAGACACCATATTTTACTGTCAGCTCAACCACATCTAGCATTAAATACTTGTTCTGCAAAACATTTATATCTTTAGGCCATAATAAAAAAATTATGAATTAAAAACCATCTTTTTCCAAAGTTTTAGTATTTGGCCATTTTTAGAATATATATTTTCCATTATCTATCTATATCTATATCTATATCTATATCTATATCTATATCTATATCTATATCTATATCTATATCTATATCTATATCTATATCTATATCTATCTATCTACTCTCTCTGTCCCTCTGTCTCTGTCTCTGTCTCTGTCTCTGTCTCTCTCTCTCTCTCTCTCTCTCTGAGTGTGTGTGTGTGTTAAAATTGTGAAGATTTATATACATTTACCAGAAACACCTTAAGGACAAGTTGAGTAAAGAGAGGAAGTGACAGTGTCTAGAATACAGGTGTTACACTTATGCCCAGTGCCTTCTGTGAATGGCTGCAGGAGTTTGCTTGTAAATCCAAAATATAACTTATCCCTCAAATTCTGCTTCTTACCCTGCATATTTCCCAAAGCTACTACCTGTCAATCATAATTTTTAGTAGAGTCCCAGTCCTGCTTGATAAGACTCATCTGAGTCCCCTCACTATTCCTGTGTCAATGTTCTGATGCCTAATAGGCCCAAAGTGAGAGAAAGGCTTCTCAGAAGTAATTCAGTCAAATGGACATCGTTACAGCAGGATGTCCAGTGTGAGCTCTGTCCATGAAATGGACATCAGGAAGGCTTGCCCTGAAGGAAGGTCATGTTAGGACAGTGAAAAGATAGTCATGTGCAGGACCAGGACAGTGATCTTGGCTGAAACCTGCCCTGTCTGCATCTTGACCGGGGACCTGTCAACTCCTAGATCTGTGAATGAATAAACACTGTTGTTTTAGACAGTCTTCTGTGTACTTTGTTGTGGGAGCCAAGCAGACGAATACAGGAGCTGAAGAATATTTTCAGAATCAAATGCAAACGCTAATTTATTCAGTCATTTGGAACGATGAACAAATAAACAGAATGAGCTGCTGGAGTTGGTAGGCAGCAAGATGGGCGCACAGCTGTGCTCATGTGCACAGCTGTCCAGAGGCGGATCCTCTCTTCCATTACCACCTGCGCAGTATCTCAGCCCTGGGCACAGTGAGGGTGTGGAACACAGGAACCCACTCCTTTCCCAGACACACAGCACATTGCAGTCGTATTTGACATGATTTAAATTTTACCTGGACTTAGAGCTCTGGGCCTTTTCTTTTGATCCTTGGATCTTTCCCTAGATTGTTGGCTGTATTTCTTTCTTCCTTTTTCATTTATACATTATAGTCTAATAATGCTCGTATTTATTAGTCTTGCAACTGAACATGTTTTCCTTTTTACCTTACAGCAGACTTTTAAAATAATATTTATATAACAAAGATTTGGATTAAATTTCCAGGCCATTGTGTTTAGGAAGGGTTTAAACTATTTTCACTTAAAAATGATATGTTGATAATTAAAAAATAATGAAATAGATATAAACATGCATATACTATTTACCTAGTAGCCATCAGATTCTTTAGGCACACAAATCAGACTGAAACATATACTAAATATACTCCTTAAACATTTATGCTTTTATTATAGAAACCAATTATTTGAGTTTGATTTTTTTCTTGTAAACTTGAAAAACAGCAATCATTTGCAGGAAAATGAATAATTCATAGTCTTTACTTATGCTTAGTATTACTTATATAAAAACTCACAGCTGCCTTGGTAAAACACCCTCAATTAGATCATCACTGGCTGGGGACAGTGCTCAATTGTCACAGCTATGAGTAGTGATTTGTAAAGCAACATAATAAAGCAAATGCATATCCTTAAAACACTCTGTAACTATTCCAAGAGGCTAACATTTGGGGTAAATTAGTACTAAGTCTAGATTAATTGTTCATTTTTTAAGAAAACCTGATAAAAATCTTAGCTAAATTGATTTAATCAGTTATAACTAAACTCTAGGAATAATACATGTCCCATAGGTTATAATGATGAGCCTTGGTGTCCTCGTGATTTATAAAATACTAATGGCTCTACCGGGGATATCAGAGAGGTCCAAGCATTCTGAAGTCATTGCAAAGAGGAGGAAGGCAGAAGAAAATTCTGAGATTGTAGTAGAGGTGCTGGAAGAATCCGCACCTTGAAAACATGCAGAGCAAAAGGGTTAGGATCAGGAAAAGAACATTTTGGGAAAGGGACAGTGCAGGTGAATGAAAGCATCAGGGGACCCAGGCAGGGAATAGATGGTGGCCAGCAAAGACTACAGGCTGTGTCAAAGTTGTGCCAGGTAAAAACTGTGGCTCTGGGACCATGAGAAGTAAATAACCTTGTTGCTCAAAAAACTCAGAGAAGATACACAGTGTGTTCTGGGTGTTGGAGAATCCCTGTCTAGCAAGACTGGCCTAGAGTGTCAGATAAGACAGACAAATGTCTCTCAACTACCAGAGTAATGCAAGCAAGAAGCATAAGGAAGGGACCAGGAAGGTGTTGAGATAACTTCTGAATAGTAGGCAAATGTGGTACCCTAGGACAACATGGAGATTTGCACCGCATGATTCGGGATAGGGACCAGAATGAACAGTGATGGGGATAACAGAGATGAATAGTTAAGGTTAGAGTCCCACGGGTGGTCTACAGCTGACTAGGATCCACCAGTCTTCATTTCCCTTAGTTCTCCTGATGTTGCTGGTTGAATACAGTCAGGATAACACATGCAAGAAATATCCATGGACCCAGGAAACTAACCTCTGAAAGCTCCCTCTGAGAACAGGGAGAGATTACCCTGTGGTTCACATTCTTCGGTCTTGTCTAGCCCCTACTTACTGTTGACTTTACTACCCCTAGCTGCTGCTTGCCCCTACCTCTGCCTGCTGTCTGCCCTCACCCCTGCCAGCTACTTGCCCCTGGCTGTTTCCACTATTATCTTCTTGATATGTTACCCTCTCCCACCCCACAAACTCATCTGCTGTCCAAAGAGAAAGGGTAGAAAGCAGACTGTCATGACACATTGCAGACATTTTTTAAACTGCCAAAGCAGAGGACAATAATCATGTTAATGAATAAATTATGCTAGTAGCCTAATAAATCAGAATACAAATGAATTATAGTGCTAAATGCTTTGTATAAACCGGTCAGTGGCTGATTTTAAATGTGAGCATTTTTGGTGCTACATTTTTTTCTAGTTTCTAAGGAGGCATTACAACCACTCTTTTCTACCAGTTCTAACATAATTCTTTACACTAATAGACACTTCCTTGTTAAGTCAGTGGGTTAGATCACTGCTGCTGCTCTTCGTGTGAGTTCATTCGCTAACACAGCTATTGAACATTGTAATGGTATATAGCAGGGGTTTTATTTACACAACTTATCTTCTGATTTGCTTTGAGCAAAAAGAGATTTTTTTTCATAGAGACTTTGCCATAGATTATGAGTCCAGGGGTAAAGAATGTGTAGAGCTAGGGTCAAGTTTAGTCTTGGACACTTAATAAGCACGTCAAAATATTAACCACATAGTGAATGGAAGTAAACTTGGAACACTGTAGGGATACATGAATATAGTCAATTAATAATATATAGTAGTTTTTCCTGGGGATCTGAATCATGACTATTGGTAAGAATGATGGTTTGCTGAAGCCACAAATGGAGAATAAACTCATTGAAATATCATTCTTGAAATCTGTGCTGCAACTTTAAAACTTTTATAGTGGGCTAACATTATAACATGGAACTTTTTTTATTTTAATTAAAAAGTGCAACTTTTTAAAAATATACTAGAACATCACCAGGTGTTAGAGCTATTGCAAGGATGCTCTAAAGGGGCTGTGCTGACTAATAAACTAATGTAATGTTGATTGAGTAAATTAACTGAATGTTGACATATACAGAAGAAAATGTCTCTGGACGAGATTTCCCTAAACAAGTTATTTAACAGGTAGTTGTGAAATATATAAATGTTGACTTGACTTCTCCAAAAACACCAGAGATCTAGATCTAGATGAAATGGAGATACTAAGTGTGGTGGTTTGAACATGCTTGGCCCATAGGGAGTGGTACTATTAGGACATGTGACTTTGTTGGAGGAAGTGTGTTATTGTGAGGTGGACTTTGGACGTCCTATGGTCAGGCTCTACCAACTGTGGAAGGGAGCTTCTTCCTAGCTGCCTGCAGGTACCAGTCTTCTCCTAGTTGCCTTCAGAACAAGATGCAGAACTCTCAGCTCCTTCAGCATCATCCCCACCTGGACACTGCCATGCTTCCCACTATGATCATGGAATGAACCTCTGAACCTGTAAACCGGCCCCAATTAAATGTTGTCCTTTATAAGAGTTGCCTTGATCATGGTGTCTTTTTACAGCAATGGAAGCCCTAGCTAAGACAGTAAGTCACATAGAAGTGTCTGAATGCCCTCTAAGTTAAGAATGATCATAATGAAAACTTGTAAGTTTTAGTCTAGATGCTGAAATGAGAGGAGCAGGTATTCCTGTAATGTGACTGAACTGAAAACAGAAAATCTCAAGCAGTAAAAGTCTATGATAGCTTACTTGTCTTGACCATACCAAACATCATCCTGCTTCTTAAATTGATGCCCTCGCTGCCTTGTGGGCGTAGAAGATGCTGATGATGGTCCAGGTTCTGAGTCCTCTGAACTTTGATCTCCAGAACTGTTGACATCAAAAAGGTGCTCTTCTACTGCTGACCTGATGGTTCTTTCTAAGAGTCTAGTTAAAAACAAACATCAATTAATGAAATAATCAAAGTTACTAATTATTGCCTTCAAAATATTCCCCTATTTCAAAAGTATCTCTATTCTCATGGATGGACAGAATGGAACGTTCATCCAAAATACTTGTGTTTTACATTAAAAACAAATTGAGTTAAATTATACCAGTTTACTTGTCTCATTTTGTGAGTCTGTAGTGACTGAAAGGTTCAAAGCAAATCTAGCAACAATGGTGAGGTAGTCAGGAAGTAAGGGCCACCTTGACTTAAGGTAGAATGAGAAAAGTTTTCATTAGGTTGCCTGTCTTAATTTGGGGATTAAAGTTAAGTGATTAGATGGATCTCAGAAGAGACTTTGAACTTTGAACTTTTAACATTTGTTGGTATTAATATAGACTATGAGGACTTTGGAAATTGAACTAAATGTACTTTTTTTATTATGCTAAGTTTAGGTATGGCCTCCACAGACTCATGTGTTTAAACAAATCCCTGGAGGCCAGGGAGTGGAATGTGATGGTTGTATATGCTTGGCCTTAGGGAGTGGCATTATTAGAAGGTGTGGCCTTGCTGGAGTGGGTGTGGCCTTGCTGGAGGAAGTGTGTCACTGTGAGGTGGACTTGGAGACCCTCTTCCTCGCTGCCTGGAGATGCTCAGTCTGTTTCTGGCTTCCTTCGAGTGAAGATGTAGAGCTCAGCTCCTCCTGCACCATGCCTGTCTGGATGCTGCCATGCTCCTGCCTTGACGATAATGGACTGAACCTCTGAACCTGTAAGCCAGCCCCAACTAAATGTTGTTCCTTATAAAAAAAAAAATTAAATATCTTTACAAAGAATGATGTCTCCAGATTTCATACCCGTCCTGAAGAACATGACAGTCTGATTTACAAAGCACAAATATATTTAGAATCTCATTAAGAAAAAGTTATATAGGGATTAATACCATTTTTCCTGGGGGGAGGTGCGGAAAGCAGCTCACAAGAATAATTACAATTCATAATAGCATAGCATAATATTCAAAATTTCTAATAAAATCATGATTTATAAAATTAAAACTGGGCTCACACACTAAGCACAAAGGGCCAATGCAGTGCCAACATGAGCATGCTCTTGCCTTGTGGTGCCTGATAATCTTTTCCTTGTGTAGTCGTTAACACTGTAGGTTGCTCTGTATTTGATGCTAACATTCTTGTGCTGGGACACAGAAAATGTAGGTCTCAATGGCCACCTCACTTAGATTATATTTTCCCCTTGTCTTCAAGTAATTTTAATAAATTTACAAAGCAAAACAAATGTGTAATTTAACTCATTTTTAAATGCAATATATAAGTATTTTAGATGAATGTATATTCATTCTGGTTTTGCTCATGAAGTACTAAATAGTGGTAAATAGAGATACTTTTGAAATATGGGTATATTTAAAGGCAATCATTGGTAACCGTGGTATGTTTTTAACCAAAATGACAAATAATATCGCTTTGCCAATTGACACTGCTTTGTCCAACTCTCACAAATGTGCCAGTTTACAGCGGCAGAGCCTTTCAGTATATCTAAGTAATCAACTGCCATTCAAGTTAATTCTAAGTAAGCTGGCATGGACAATTATTAATTTATACTCATCAAAGCAGGCTTTTCTTCCCTTGAAAAACATTCACACTTTTTAAAAATATCTGGGCAAAGGCAACTTTCTTTAAATAAAATGGTTTTGTTTGTTTTGCTTTGAGACAGTGTCTTGCTACATAGCCCAGGCAAGTCTCAAACTTACAATCTTATGAAACTACCAGCCCTAGTTTCATCAAATAGCCCTTTAAAACTTCTACTTAAAGTTTTCCAGATAGTTTTGCTAATTTTTTTTATTAATTTTATTGAAATATTTTATTAAAATAATTTGAAGACAAGGGGCAAGCATAGCCTAATTGAGGTGGTCACTGCGACTTCTGTTTTCTTTGTCCCTAGTGTCTAATTGACATAGGAGAATGTAAATATATTAGCATCAAATACTGAGCACCTACAGTGTTACCCACCACATGGGGAAAGATTATCAGACACAACAAGGCAAGACCAAGCCCATCTTGGTTCAGTTCTGGAATCTTTAGAGTCGATGAAGCCAAGGGATGTTAGTTCTGCCCTTGTTTGCTTCCTCAACTAATGGAAAGAACCCAACTCCATCATCTGAGATCCAGTTCTGTACTGTCAGTGCTTCTCCTTCATGTTCTTTCCTCCATGTTGCCCAGGGAAGATGCTGTGAAAAGGCTTCCCATGTACCAGAAGAAGAAGAAAACAGTAGGGGAGACAGAAAGGCCTTTGGTCAGATTTTATTTATCGGAGTGAAGAATATACAGATAGAGCCTAATGCATAATCACCAGGGAGATAACCATAAACATGGCAGAAAAGATCCCATGTTAGTAGCGTTCCTCAGGGCAGGACAGAGGGGACAGTGTGGCAGTGTGTGGTCTGACAGTGAGTCAGGAAGCAATTCCTAGAAGGAATGAATCAAAACACGAAAGTGCTGGCTGGGCAGGGCACAGCCAAGGGCTATCGCAACAACAGAAAGTCAAGCACCCAAACAAGAAAGCACAATATGGCCAGAGAGGAAAGCAGTGTAGAAAGCCTAGACCAGGGCAGGGCAACAACAGCTATGCTTAGCCTACATGTAGCTGGAAGCCTCTGAGGGAGAAAGCCTGTGCCGGATATAAGTAACCCAAGGACTGCCACTGCTGTGAGGAGAAAGGACTTGGTGGCACCGGGGCTTTGCCTTCTTTTCAACACCCTCTAATTAACGACAAAATTAAAAGGACTGCAAAATGTCCACAAAGGTGGAGCCAAGACTCATTCAATATCACACACTTAACATTGTGTGTGGCACATTGTAGGTACTCAATAAACACACAAAGTGGGAAGAAAAGTCATGGTTAATGCTTTTTACTTACTTTTTCCATGACAAGATGCCTCTAGGGAAGAGTCAACTTTGCAAACATTAACTGGCCAGACATTGTTTTCATTAAAATAAACAGAGAGCTAATAGTGCTGTGCATAGTAGCAACACATCTCTTACCCTAGCACTGGGCATAGGCAGGAAGATTGTGAATTAAAGGTCAGTCTGGAGCACACAGTAAACTAAGGCTAACCTAATACACACAGTGAGACTAACAAAGAAACCAGTTGGTAGATTCAAATGGGGAAGGGAAAATGTGTATAATCAAAGACATACCTACCTCTTGGATATGAGCAGCTTAAAAATCATTGGTTGTTTATTATCTTCATCTTCCAATTCTATACAACATTAGAATTGCTTTTTTATATTAATAAGTGGGAAAAGAATACAATGCTATAAAACATAAAAACAAATGACTTACTCTCCAGTTGTTGAAACACTGCTGACTTGGGATACATGAGCACTGTGAAAAGAAGCAGAGAGAGAGAGAGAGAGAGAGAGAGAGAGAGAGAGAGAGAGAGAGAGAGAGAGAGAGAGAATTAGGTTGGCTGAGGCTCAGAGATGATGAACCAACATCTGAAGGGATGCCAGTATGGAAGAATAGGTCCCACATCATCCTTGATCACTAACCAGGGCAGGGTCCACTGTGTAGCACGTAGAGGTGGCTTGTCTACTTCTTCAAACACTGACCTTAGACACCACCTTCTAGCTCTAAGCCTGATGCTGCAGCCAGGGCTGGGGGCCTTCTCCTTCCTTTACAGTGCTAGTGGAATGGCTGACGACTGTCACCTGTTGTCCCAAGCCTGCAAGAACAGGCATGTTTCTAAATCTGCTCAGAACTCAAGGAGGTCAGCAGGGACCAGAGGGGACAGAGAACAAGGAACAGGCACGACTTCCTACATAGTAATTTCCAATTTGTCATTTCCACAGTGCATTTTTCCTCCCAACACTCAAGATGGAGACTGTCCATCTCTGATACCTCATTATAACAAGTGGTTTAGTACCTTTGGCTGAATGTATGTAAGCTTCTTCTATTTTCTAAAATGCCTGATTCTTTTAGAGTAATTAAAACTTATTCCATACCACTGATGTGCACCTATCAGAGCTTCTTTCTGTCTGAGGGAGTTCCATACTCACAAATCCAGGTGAGGGTCCGGGTTCAACTATCTAAAATTACTTTTCTCACAGCCCCTCCCCCAACTCCATGTGTAGTCAAGATTTAAGTTCCTGTTTCTAAAAAGGAACATCGAGCAGATTTTCAAGTGTATTAAGCTAGTTTTAGTAAAACGGTCTCTCCTTTTTATCTTCCTACTTTGCAGAATACACAGGAAGAGGATGAAGTTGTCTGTAAGACATGGCTACCAGTGGCCACACTTCAACCAACTTAAATGCTGATTCATCTGGTCATCTCAGCACATGCATGTACTAATCAGAATCATCTGCTGCCTTCTGCTCCTGTGTAATAATACATTTCAGTGCCTTCATGTCAGGATCCACCTCTTGGAGGATTCTACCCCTTACCATCACAATCACCACCACCACCACCACCACCCCCACCACCACCACCACCACCACCACCACCACCACCACCACCACCTCCACCACCTTACTAGGTGTAAGTTCCTCCTCAGAGGGAGTCAATAATTATACTTCATCCCCAGTTTTTATCAGTTGAGGTGAAGTTCTGATTGATACCCACAGATAGGGAAAACCCCCAAACCATTCCACTGTGCAAAGGAACACTGATATGAATAAGAAAATGAAAATAAGAACAAATAAATACACACATTAGTAAAGGCCATGGGCACTTACTGTTTTCAGATACTATGCTAAGTACTTTTTGCTTGTATTTTTCTCCCTTAGACTGTAGTATCCCTGTGAGATGCGTGCTGTCTTTCCCATCTTCAGCGAAGAGGTTAGGCAGTGTAACTACCGCTCTGGAGGCTAGTCACAGATGAGGCGGACTAGGAAGGTTTCAGCTCTGAACTTGAGCTCATTACCACATAGACTGGGACAGGTTTGCATGGAGAGGTGAGGCTTAGTATTTGACTTTGCCTTTTGGCCACAGTGCCTGTTATTCACAGTGGTTCCCAGGCTCTGTGACCAACAAGAAACTCTTGCTGCATCTGTCCTGAACTGGAACAGGCAGTCCCCCTTGGGATGTTTGGTGGCTACCCCTCTGTAAATCCAACACTGTGTAATTAACTCCTATGTTCCTCAATACAGTTACATAATCTCAGTTTGGGGAGCCAGCATGAACTGAGTAATGACTAGGGAAGACCGAGAAAAGCATAGAGTCAGATGAGCTAAATGCTAAAGAACATTCCAAAGACAGACAGTCCACCGCCAGCCAATCTGGCTGCTGGTTCCAGCCACAGATGGATTGATTACCTTTCCTCTCTTATAGACTTGGTTCTTTGCCTCTTAAAGTAGAAGATGCAGCTGCTTGTTTGTTCTGTGGTGTTAGGATGAAATACATGTCTGACACATGCCAGGCTGTGCCCTTCCACTGAGCTACTGCTCCAATTATGCTTTGCCCCAGGGATAGGAGAAGCAAATTATCAAGGGGGAAAAAGCCACAAAAACAAAACAGGGGCAGGTTTGACATTTTTAACTCTAACTAGAGCCTCACCATGCACAAGAATGACCCAAACCCTCCTTAGAACAGTGATTCACCTGGCCTAGGGGAAGTGAGAGCTAAAAATTGGCTTTGCAGAATTGTCCAACAGCTTTACTATCAAGTTCCAGTCTTGGTTAGACTGCAGTTTTCATGAATTCCCTGGTCACTCCCATGCTGTTGTTGGTCAGTAAAAGATACATCGAGGAGCAAGGTTCTTAACCATTCCATTACAATTCTTTAGAATTTTACTACCTAGCCATCACAGTAACTATTTTAAGCGGTGTAAACAAATTACTGAAGACGTAATATGGCAATCTTTTTGTTATTTTTTTTTGTTTGCTTGTGTGTTTTGTTTTTCTGAGGCAGGTCTCTCTATATAGCCTTGGCTGTCCTAGAACTTGCTTTGTAGACCAGATTCATAGAGGTCTGCCTGCCTCTGCCTCTGCAGTGCTGGAATCAAAGACAAGTATCAACAGGCCTACATTATCCTAACCTTACTGAATGAAGTCAGTTAAGATCTTCTTCACAACTTAAAAGAAAAATGACCCGAGCCATCTGAGCCAGTCATAGAGATTTCTTCCCAGGATACAAAAGTGAATGAATAAATTGTAACACAACCCATAGTTACATCTTCTTCAAATTTTGGCTATATTTATTTTTAGTCAGATCTATGCTAACTTTGTGCTTTTACTTTTTAAAATGCAATATAAAATTTCTAGTTTATGTAGCTTGTGCATGATTTTAAGGAACTTAAAGATGAGCACATTTTTCTTGAGAATCTGAAAAGGTGAGGCTCTGGTCTTGGCTCTGGAAACTCGATGAAGTCATAGGCAGGCCACCGGTTAGCTAGGTTGCTCTTGGCTGGTTCATACAGAACATTGAAAGGCTACTGATATCTGTTTAGCTGTAAACCTCAGTAACTATCTCAGATTCAGGTTCACTACCCTCGAAGTTAAGTCATTGTAAAGGACTAGAATTGCTGTTAGTTTTAGGACATAGTAATCAGTCAAGCACTTTTATTAGATACCAAAGTGGCTGTGGTCAAGTATTCAGCCACCTTTATAATTCCATGGGATGTGTTTAGCAATTCACCAATACAAAACTTATAACAAATTTAATAACAGCTAGAAGGGATGCTTTTAAAGCTGCAGTTCATTCAAGGATGAAATTCTAGGGCACTGATGTAAAAGTAAAGTGTATTTGAGCAATAAACAAGTTCAAGTATAACATACTTTTATCTCATGAAGCTTTTAAATTCTCTCTAGAAACATAAGAATTGGTGTATTTATTCAGAGCCTCTAACTGACTTATTAAGCAAGCTCCTTACTTACACATTATAAAGAGCACGTGAAAGAGCTCATGTCCTGACTTTTGTAAAGCAAATAGCAAAAGTTGAAAGAAGTGAGCTCGTGTGTAAACTGAATCAATTTCGTTGCCACAGCGATTACTAGTGATAATCATCAGTCAGTCAAATGAGATCTTAAGCCTACGAGCTGACCTACGTGTGCTCTATGGCGCACTTACACTGAAATCAAAACCAGAAGCGAGTTATGCTTAGCAACATTGTTTTTCTCAAATTTGCGTGCAATGAGATGTGCAGATTGGTGTTGACAAGTGAGGCTTTTATTAGAGCTCTTGGTTTAAAGTGGGGAAAAACCTCACACAAATAAAGAGTGTCACATCTACAAAACTTGCTCTAGATACCCTGAAGAGGCACAGGCCGTGCGTCCTTCTGGCTTTAGTCTGCTCTTTGCTGGTGTTCCAAGCTCTAACTGCAGTATCACGGCTTGAACAAACCTCCAGAGGGCTGACAGAATTGCCATTTCTGTCCAGAATGAACACCTACATCTATTTGATAAAAAAGATCAACAAAGGGGACAATTATGTGATCCATTTAAGCCTAAAGATCATGCAACTAATCATCAAAAGTATCACAAGATTATTGGTTTTTGTGTTCAACAAAATACAGTGTTTGGGTACTGTTTTCTAATACCAAAAGCTGGCCTGCAGTGTCAATAGGACAGTGACATTACAGGTAAGCGGATAGTGGCTTTCTCATTCCTATGATTTTAGTGTGTCCTCAGAGTGTCCCTCATGAAAGCACATTCCACCCTCTGCGTATTTCCTCGGTTGTACCCTTAGCCATGGCTATCACACGCACAGGGTTTGTGTGGCATCTCTATGGACAATAAACTTTGCTATTGGCTGTATCATTTGCAAATGATTATTATTATTAACATTTTGGGCACAATTTGGTTTTAAAAGTAGTGTCCGTGATACTGTACATACCACATGGAGTGCATACTACTGTGCAGGAAGAAAATATTTATCTTTATACTTCCCTAATGTCACTCTAATATTCTTTTGCATATTAGGCATAATTTAAAGGGGCCTAATGCAAAGAAAAGGGTATTTTCTTTTTAGTTTTGCTTAATACTTGACAGTCAGCAACTCATATTTTGTTCAGCTCTTTTTTTTTGTTTTGTTTTTTGAAAGAATGCTTAGTTTTACTTAGGGTATTTATGCTTACAAAGAAGCCCAGAACTTTCTAGCTTTTACACTAGGTCATCATTAGATGTAACAGATAGGTCACTAGATACTGAACCCATTTTGCAGATTGGAAGCTAATGTTCAGAGAAGTTGTTCTCACTCTGAACAATCTGACTTCACAGTGTCCTCATTAAAGATGCACAGTAGTCTGAAATAATCTACTACTTCTAGAAAATTCGGTAACTCCATCTAATAATAACAATTTCATTAGAAGATATTACTACAATACTTAAGAGGATTAAGGTGCTTTGCAAGGAGCAAGTAAAAGCGTGAGTAACGGGGAAACGGAAGTCATTTGCAGGGAGGTTCAGGATCTGTGCCTTTACTTTCTGAGTGGGTCTCTTCGTAAATTTTGTGTCTCACACATTGCTCTATGTACAACCTCCATGTTTACATGTACTTTTTTTTATTTAAGAGGTCACATGATTTGATACCATGCTATTTGACACAGAGTAGTTTGCATCTTTCATATCCTGGTTCGGCTAATTCCTGGTTCATTTGCTTTGTCTTTGATCTGCTTCTCAATGAGATGGCCATATACTCACTTTGTATTCTATTTCAGTTTTCAATAATATGATTGCTTTCTTAGAATCCCTACAGTTTTCAGCTATAGCAATTACTTCTAATATTGCTTCTTTCATAGTTTTAATTTTTATTTCTTCCTTTTTCATCTGGATTTCTCAAATTTCATTTTTTCCTATACCTGACTTAAAATTTTAGTGTATGTTTTTTAAAATTAAATGATTATATTATATTATATTATATTATATTATATTATATTATATGTACTTGAGTTTGTGTGCCCGAATGAATGCATGTGTACTGCATGAATTCAGAAATCCATAGAGGTCAGAAGAGGTGTAAGATTACCTGGAACTGGAGTCACAAACAGCATTTAGCCCTCCTATGGGTGCTGGGGATTGAACCCGGGTCCTCTACAAGAGTAGCAACTACTCTGGGGCACTGAGCCATCTCTCCAGCTTCCTTTGTTGAGAATTCCATACACTAATACTGTATTTACATCATTTCCATTCCTTTCCCTACCCTGCCACCTCCTCCCATTACCCTCAACTTCTCCCCAAATTCATGACTTCTTTAATTATTTTTAAAGATTTCTTTATTTTCTTTATTTTATCTTATGTGTATGATCGGATGCCTACATGTGTGCATGTATAGCACTTGTTTGCCTAGTGCTCATGGAGGTCAGTATCAGGTGCTGAATCTCCAAGGACTGGAGTCCTATGACTTCATTCAGTGTTGCCCCTATGTATACTTGCTTAGGGCTGACCACTTGGGATTTGATAACTCATCAGTAATCTCAGTCCTACAGAAACTGATTCTCCCTCCCTTAGCAGCCATTGATTCTCTCTAGGTATTCATTTGGGAGCCAGGACCTTGTGAATTTTCTCTTGTCCACATTAGCATGTCAACTTGTGTTGTCACTGTACAGTCTTGCTTAGGCTAGGGTTACATGGGTGCATCTTGACCAGCCCAGCAGACTGTTTCCAGTGGTGCAGTAATGACACTGTTATCTTGAGGGTAATCAACAGCTATCTAAGTGGTCTGAAGACCCTGTTTAATATTAGAGAATTAATGCCTAGTACTGTAACCCTAATCAACTACCCAGGACTGGAGAGTTATTTGGCCTAGAGGAGAACCTAATACTACCAATTTTCTAAACTTTTCTACACCTTATACCCACATGAAAGTGTAACTTTCATTCCTCATTAAAAACAAACAAACAAACAGAGAGGCAAACAACAAAACAAACACAACCCCCCAATTATTTGCAACAAATAGATCTTCATATCATCAAAATGCCAAGACAAAGTGACCATGAGATGCCCAGTTCTAGTTGATATATTTGTGATGCAGTCTTTATATCTAAGGCTCAGGGAAAATTATGGAAGATGGGTAGAAGTAAGAGCCAGAGACCCAGGTATCTGTTGGGTCATGCCTTCTACTTGATTTACTAAAAGTATCTGCTCCCCACTGCTTCTCACGGTTTTTTAATGCACATCTAATGCCAATGTAATTAACTGACTAAAGTGGTTCTAATCTACTGCACTTCTTATACATCTTTGTCTTTCATTTCACATCGGAACATGTTGTTTCCAACAGAGTCTTACTAACACTTCAAAGAGGTTGGTCAGATCTTCGAGAATTTTTTTAGAAGAATAACAAGTTTCAAGTTTTCCTCTGACTCATAAAAGTTGTTTTTTTATTTTAATTTTCTTTGATAATTTATATATTTACATTTCAAATGTTCCCTTTCTTCCATCTCCCATACCCTTTCCCCCTCCCCCTGCTCTTATGAGGATGCTCCCATTCCCACCCACTCACTCCCACCCTAACATTACCCTACACTGGGGAAATGAGCCTTCACAGGACCAAGGGCTTTTCCTCCTATTGATGCCATCCTCTGCTACATATGTGGCTAGAGTCAGGGAGCTCTGGTGGGGTCTGGTTGGTTGATATTGTTGTTCTTCCTATGGGGTTGGAAACCCCTTCAGCTCCTCGAGTCTTTTCTCTAAATCCTCCATTGGGGGTCCCCTTCTTCAGTCCAATGGTTGGCTGCAAGCATCCTCATCTGTATTAGTAGGGTTCTGGCACAGTCTCTTAGGAGACACCCATATCTGGCTCCTGTCAGCAAGCACTTCTTGGCATCAGCAATAGTGCCTGGGTTTTGTGGCTGTTTCTTTATACAACAAACCAGTAGCCAACATTAAACTAAATGGAGAGGAACTTGAAGCAATCCTACTAAAATCAGGGACTAGACAAGGCTGCCCACTCTCTCCCTACCTATTCAATATAGTACTTTATTTAATAGCCAGAGGAATCAGACAGCAAAAGGAGGTCAAAGGGATATAAATTGGAAAGGAAGAAGTCAAAATATCACTATTTGCAGATGATATGACTGTAAACTTAAATGACCCCAAAAGTTCCACCAGAGAACTCCTAAACCTGATAAACAACTTCAGCAAAGAGGCTGGATATAAAATTAACTCAACAAATCAGTAGCCTTCCTCTACTCAAAAGGATAAACAGGCTGAGAAAAATTATGGAAATGACACC